>NC_086445.1:14834874-15525149 GCF_028390025.1 Pseudophryne corroboree | reverse complement strand
TCCAATCCCCGAAAGCCGGGAAATTGGGAAGTGTCATGGAGTAACCAAACCATGACCTTTTCGCATAGAGCAGATAGAATGCCTACAGATACAGAGCTTGTACGCCACATAGCCAGTAGAGGAAAATCTTTCCGGTATAGGTATACCTTAGGAAATAGGATTACGAGAGTTGGAGAGGTATCACCAGGATACTGTGCACATATCGTACAACCTGATACGTGTACTAAGCAGATGGAAGAATTAGGGTTAGGAGATTTCACATGGAAGGTGTGTAATATGGTTATGTCCTACTCCGTCCCATATGTTCTCCCCGATGATGCATATTTCATATGCGGGAGAAAGGCGTACAAGTGGCTTGCCCCAAACTCTGAAGGATTGTGTTATATTGGAAAAGTACTGCCTGAAGTAATGACTGTATCACATGACAAAATGAAAGACATACACCGTGGTGCCCAAGCTCCTTATACTCACACCCATTACGAGCACGTTGTTAAAAGGCACCTGATAGAGAAGACAGAGCATCCGGCCTCTGATCTGATAAGTGAATCCACCGGGATTCAATTCTTAATCGCGTTAGATTTCACCCGCACCGCTAGAGGAGTGCTGAATTATAAATACATATCGGCGCTCGCAAATTTGTTAGATAATATCACTGAAATGTATGATGACACATTTAGGTATACTGGAAGGGAACTTCAAGCTTACAAAACAGAACTGGTACAGCATAGAATGGTTCTCAATTACCTCACAGCAGTGACAGGCGGATATTGTGTCACACTGGCAACACAATACGGCGTGAAATGTTGCACATATATTACGAATAGCACCGAGGATCCGGTCGAGGTCATAGACCAAAAGATGGACGATATTCTCCAATTGAAGTGGGAATTTCGCAGGAGACACAATCTCACTCTTGCTGCTGTAGGTAATGAGCTGACTGGTTGGGTGTCATGGTTGAACCCGCGAAATTGGTTTTCTGGTTTAGGAGAATGGGCTCAAGGAGTCATAATGGATGTTGGGAAGTTTCTCCTATGTATTTTAGGTGTTGTCATATCGATTGGATTGATATTTAGATGCGGTCAGGCTTTAATGAAGTGCAAACATCGTACAAGGGTAATGAGTTTGAGGAGTGAGGAAACTGTAATTCCAATGGACTTGATTTACGACCCAACGGTAGAAACAATGATGTAATGAAAATGCGATTATACGGTCCGTTTCTTTCACCTGTTTTTCCGTTTTCTCCAAGGTAAAAAGACCCACTTGGACGTAGAGATGAGCGGGTTCGGTTTCTCTGAAACCGAACCCGCACGAACTTCATGTTTTTTTCACGGGTCCGAGCAGACTCGGATCCTCCCGCCTTGCTCGGTTAACCCGAGCGCGCCCGAACGTCATCATGACGCTGTCGGATTCTCGCGAGACTCGGATTCTATATAAGGAGCCGCGCGTCGCCGCCATTTTCACACGTGCATTGAGATTGATAGGGAGAGGACGTGGCTGGCGTCCTCTCCATTAGAAATTAGATTAGAAGAGAGAGAGAGATTGTGCAGAGTCAGACAGAGTTTACCACAGTGACCAGTGCAGTTGTTGTTAGTTAACTTTTATTTATTTTAATATAATATATCCGTTCTCTGCTATATCCGTTCTCTGCCTGAAAAAAAACGATACACAGCAGCAGCCAGTCACACAGTGTGACTCAGTCTGTGTGCACTCAGCTCAGCCCAGTGTGCTGCACATCAATGTATAAAAGGCAAAGCTTATAATAATTGTGGGGGAGACTGGGGAGCACTGCAGGTTGTTATAGCAGGAGCCCCCAGGAGTACATAATATTATATTAATTTAAAATTAAACAGTGCACACTTTTGCTGCAGGAGTGCCACTGCCAGTGTGACTAGTGGTGACCAGTGCCTGACCACCAGTATAGTAGTATATTGTTGTATGTATTGTATACTATCTCTTTATCAACCAGTCTATATTAGCAGCAGACACAGTACAGTGCGGTAGTTCACGGCTGTGGCTACCTCTGTGTCGGCAGTCGGAACTCGGCAGGCAGTCCGTCCATCCATAATTGTATTACAATATATACCACCTAACCGTGGTATTTTTTTTTCTTTCTTTATACCGTCGTCATAGTGTCATACTAGTTGTTACGAGTATACTACTATCTCTTTATCAACCAGTGTACAGTGCGGTAGTTCACGGCTGTGGCTACCTCTGTGTCGGCAGTCGGCAGGCAGTCCGTCCATCCATAATTGTATTATTATTATAATATATACCACCTAACCGTGGTTTTTTTTTCATTCTTTATACCGTCATAGTGTCATACTAGTTGTTACGAGTATACTACTATCTCTTTATCAACCAGTGTACAGTGCGGTAGTTCACGGCTGTGGCTACCTCTGTGTCGGCAGTCGGCAGGCAGTCCGTCCATCCATAATTGTATTATTATTATAATATATACCACCTAACCGTGGTTTTTTTTTCATTCTTTATACCGTCGTCATAGTGTCATACTAGTTGTTACGAGTATACTACTATCTCTTTATCAACCAGTGTACAGTGCGGTAGTTCACGGCTGTGGCTACCTCTGTGTCGGCAGTCGGCAGGCAGTCCGTCCATCCATAATTGTATTATTATTATAATATATACCACCTAACCGTGGTTTTTTTTTCATTCTTTATACCGTCGTCATAGTGTCATACTAGTTGTTACGAGTATACTACTATCTCTTTATCAACCAGTGTACAGTGCGGTAGTTCACGGCTGTGGCTACCTCTGTGTCGGCAGTCGGCAGGCAGTCCGTCCATCCATAATTGTATTATTATTATAATATATACCACCTAACTGTGGTATTTTTTTTTTCTTTCTTTATACCGTCGTCATAGTGTCATACTAGTTGTTACGAGTATACTACTATCTCTTTATCAACCAGTGTACAGTGCGGTAGTTCACGGCTGTGGCTACCTCTGTGTCGGCAGTCGGCAGGCAGTCCGTCCATCCATAATTGTATTATTATTATAATATATACCACCTAACCGTGGTTTTTTTTTCATTCTTTATACCGTCGTCATAGTGTCATACTAGTTGTTACGAGTATACTACTATCTCTTTATCAACCAGTGTACAGTGCGGTAGTTCACGGCTGTGGCTACCTCTGTGTCGGCAGTCGGCAGGCAGTCCGTCCATCCATAATTGTATTATTATTATAATATATACCACCTAACCGTGGTTTTTTTTTCATTCTTTATACCGTCGTCATAGTGTCATACTAGTTGTTACGAGTATACTACTATCTCTTTATCAACCAGTGTACAGTGCGGTAGTTCACGGCTGTGGCTACCTCTGTGTCGGCAGTCGGCAGGCAGTCCGTCCATCCATAATTGTATTATTATTATAATATATACCACCTAACCGTGGTATTTTTTTTTCTTTCTTTATACCGTCGTCATAGTGTCATACTAGTTGTTACGAGTATACTACTATCTCTTTATCAACCAGTGTACAGTGCGGTAGTTCACGGCTGTGGCTACCTCTGTGTCGGCAGTCGGCAGGCAGTCCGTCCATCCATAATTGTATTATTATTATAATATATACCACCTAACCGTGGTTTTTTTTTCATTCTTTATACCGTCGTCATAGTGTCATACTAGTTGTTACGAGTATACTACTATCTCTTTATCAACCAGTGTACAGTGCGGTAGTTCACGGCTGTGGCTACCTCTGTGTCGGCAGTCGGCAGGCAGTCCGTCCATCCATAATTGTATTATTATTATAATATATACCACCTAACCGTGGTTTTTTTATACCACCTAACCGTGGCAGTCCGTCCATAATTGTATACTAGTATCCAATCCATCCATCTCCATTGTTTACCTGAGGTGCCTTTTAGTTCTGCCTATAAAATATGGAGAACAAAAAAGTTGAGGTTCCAAAATTAGGGAAAGATCAAGATCCACTTCCACCTCGTGCTGAAGCTGCTGCCACTAGTCATGGCCGAGACGATGAAATGCCAGCAACGTCGTCTGCCAAGGCCGATGCCCAATGTCATAGTACAGAGCATGTCAAATCCAAAACACCAAATATCAGAAAAAAAAGGACTCCAAAACCTAAAATAAAATTGTCGGAGGAGAAGCGTAAACTTGCCAATATGCCATTTACCACACGGAGTGGCAAGGAACGGCTGAGGCCCTGGCCTATGTTCATGGCTAGTGGTTCAGCTTCACATGAGGATGGAAGCACTCAGCCTCTCGCTAGAAAAATGAAACGACTCAAGCTGGCAAAAGCACAGCAAAGAACTGTGCGTTCTTCGAAATCCCAAATCCACAAGGAGAGTCCAATTGTGTCGGTTGCGATGCCTGACCTTCCCAACACTGGATGTGAAGAGCATGCGCCTTCCACCATTTGCACGCCCCCTGCAAGTGCTGGAAGGAGCACCCGCAGTCCAGTTCCTGATAGTGAGATTGAAGATGTCAGTGTTGAAGTCCACCAGGATGAGGAGGATATGGGTGTTGCTGGCGCTGGGGAGGAAATTGACAAGGAGGATTCTGATGGTGAGGTGGTTTGTTTAAGTCAGGCACCCGGGGAGACACCTGTTGTCCGTGGGACGAATATGGCCGTTGACATGCCAGGTGAAAATACCAAAAAAATCAGCTCTTCGGTGTGGAGGTATTTCACCAGAAATGCGGACAACAGGTGTCAAGCCGTGTGTTCCCTTTGTCAAGCTGTAATAAGTAGGGGTAAGGACGTTAACCACCTCGGAACATCCTCCCTTATACGTCACCTGCAGCGCATTCATAATAAGTCAGTGACAAGTTCAAAAACTTTGGGTGACAGCGGAAGCACTCCACTGACCAGTAAATCCCTTCCTCTTGTAACCAAGCTCACGCAAACCACCCCACCAACTCCCTCAGTGTCAATTTCCTCCTTCCCCAGGAATGCCAATAGTCCTGCAGGCCATGTCACTGGCAATTCTGACGATTCCTCTCCTGCCTGGGATTCCTCCGATGCATCCTTGCGTGTAACGCCTACTGCTGCTGGCGCTGCTGTTGTTGCTGCTGGGAGTCGATGGTCATCCCAGAGAGGAAGTCGTAAGACCACTTTTACTACTTCCACCAAGCAATTGACTGTCCAACAGTCATTTGCGAGGAAGATTAAATATCACAGCAGTCATCCTACTGCAAAGCGGATAACTGAGGCCTTGACATCCTGGGTGGTGAGAAACGTGGTTCCGGTATCCATCATTACTGCAGAGCCAACTAAAGACTTGTTGGAGGTACTGTGTCCCCGGTACCAAATACCATCTAGGTTCCATTTCTCTAGGGTTGCGATACCGAAAATGTACACAGACCTCAGAAAAAGAGTCACCAGTGTCCTAAAAAATGCAGCTGTACCCAATGTCCACTTAACCACGGACATGTGGACAAGTGGAGCAGGGCAGGGTCAGGACTATATGACTGTGACAGCCCACTGGGTAGATGTATGGACTCCCGCCGCAAGAACAGCAGCGGCGGCACCAGTAGCAGCATCTCGCAAACGCCAACTCGTTCCTAGGCAGGCTACGCTTTGTATCACCGGTTTCCAGAATACGCACACAGCTGAAAACCTCTTACGGCAACTGAGGAAGATCATCGCGGAATGGCTTACCCCAATTGGACTCTCCTGTGGATTTGTGGCATCGGACAACGCCAGCAATATTGTGCGTGCATTACATCTGGGCAAATTCCAGCACGTCCCATGTTTTGCACATACCTTGAATTTGGTGGTGCAGAATTTTTTAAAAAACGACAGGGGCGTGCAAGAGATGCTGTCGGTGGCCAGAAAAATTGCGGGACACTTTCGGCGTACAGGCAGCACGTACAGAAGACTGGAGCACCACCAAAAACGCCTGAACCTGCCCTGCCATCATCTGAAGCAGGAGGTGGTAACGAGGTGGAATTCAACCCTCTATATGCTTCAGAGGTTGGAGGAGCAGCAAAAGGCCATTCAAGCCTATACAACTGACCACGATATAGGAGGTGGAATGCACCTGTCTCAAGCGCAGTGGAGAATGATTTCAACGTTGTGCAAGGTTCTGCAACCTTTTGAACTTGCCACACGTGAAGTCAGTTCAGACACTGCCAGCCTGAGTCAGGTCATTCCCCTCATCAGGCTTTTGCAGAAGAAGCTGGAGACATTGAAGGAGGAGCTAAGACAGAGCGATTCCGCTAGGCATGTGGGACTTGTGGATGCAGCCCTTAATTCGCTTAACAAGGATTCACGGGTGGTCAATCTGTTGAAATCAGAGCACTACATTTTGGCCACCGTGCTCGATCCTAGATTTAAAACCTACCTTGGATCTCTCTTTCCGGCGCACACAAGTCTGCTGGGTTTCAAAGACCTGCTGGTGAGAAAATTGTCAAGTCAAGCGGAACGCGACCTGTCAACATCTCCTCCTTCACATTCTCCCGCAACTGGGGGTGCGAGGAAAAGGCTCAGAATTCCGAGCCCACCCGCTGGCGGTGATGCAGGGCAGTCTGGAGCGACTGCTGATGCTGACATCTGGTCCGGACTGAAGGACCTGACAACCATTACGGACATGTCGTCTACTGTCACTGCATATGATTCTATCACCATTGATAGAATGGTGGAGGATTATATGAGTGACCGCATCCAAGTAGGCACGTCACACAGTCCGTACTTATACTGGCAGGAAAAAGAGGCAATTTGGAGGCCCTTGCACAAACTGGCTTTATTCTACCTAAGTTGCCCTCCCACAAGTGTGTACTCCGAAAGAGTGTTTAGTGCCGCCGCTCACCTTGTCAGCAATCGGCGTACGAGGTTACATCCAGAAAATGTGGAGAAGATGATGTTCATTAAAATGAATTATAATCAATTCCTCCGCGGAGACATTGACCAGCAGCAATTGCCTCCACAAAGTACACAGGGAGCTGACATGGTGGATTCCAGTGGGGACGAATTGATAATCTGTGAGGAGGGGGATGTACACGGTGATATATCGGAGGATGATGATGAGGTGGACATCTTGCCTCTGTAGAGCCAGTTTGTGCAAGGAGAGATTAATTGCTTCTTTTTTGGTGGGGGTCCAAACCAACCCGTCATTTCAGTCACAGTCGTGTGGCAGACCCTGTCACTGAAATGATGGGTTGGTTAAAGTGTGCATGTCCTGTTTTGTTTATACAACATAAGGGTGGGTGGGAAGGGCCCAAGGACAATTCCATCTTGCACCTCTTTTTTCTTTTATTTTTCTTTGCGTCATGTGCTGTTTGGGGAGGGTTTTTTGGAAGGGACATCCTGCGTGACACTGCAGTGCCACTCCTAGATGGGCCCGGTGTTTGTGTCGGCCACTAGGGTCGCTTATCTTTCTCACACAGCTACCTCATTGCGCCTCTTTTTTTCTTTGCGTCATGTGCTGTTTGGGGAGGGTTTTTTGGAAGGGACATCCTGCGTGACACTGCAGTGCCACTCCTAGATGGGCCCGGTGTTTGTGTCGGCCACTAGGGTCGCTTATCTTTCTCACACAGTCAGCTACCTCATTGCGCCTCTTTTTTTCTTTGCGTCATGTGCTGTTTGGGGAGGGTTTTTTGGAAGGGACATCCTGCGTGACACTGCAGTGCCACTCCTAGATGGGCCCGGTGTTTGTGTCGGCCACTAGGGTCGCTAATCTTACTCACACAGCTACCTCATTGCGCCTCTTTTTTTCTTTGCGTCATGTGCTGTTTGGGGAGGTTTTTTTGGAAGGGACATCCTGCGTGACACTGCAGTGCCACTCCTAGATGGGCCCGGTGTTTGTGTCGGCCACTAGGGTCGCTTATCTTTCTCACACAGTCAGCTACCTCATTGCGCCTCTTTTTTTCTTTGCGTCATGTGCTGTTTGGGGAGGGTTTTTTGGAAGGGACATCCTGCGTGACACTGCAGTGCCACTCCTAGATGGGCCCGGTGTTTGTGTCGGCCACTAGGGTCGCTTATCTTTCTCACACAGTCAGCTACCTCATTGCGCCTCTTTTTTTCTTTGCGTCATGTGCTGTTTGGGGAGGGTTTTTTGGAAGGGACATCCTGCGTGACACTGCAGTGCCACTCCTAGATGGGCCCGGTGTTTGTGTCGGCCACTAGGGTCGCTAATCTTACTCACACAGCTACCTCATTGCGCCTCTTTTTTTCTTTGCGTCATGTGCTGTTTGGGGAGGGTTTTTTGGAAGGGACATCCTGCGTGACACTGCAGTGCCACTCCTAGATGGGCCCGGTGTTTGTGTCGGCCACTAGGGTCGCTTATCTTACTCACACAGCGACCTCGGTGCAAATTTTAGGACTAAAAATAATATTGTGAGGTGTGATGTGTTCAGAATAGGCTGAAAATGAGTGTAAATTATGTTTTTTGAGGTTAATAATACTTTGGGATCAAAATTACCCCCAAATTCTATGATTTAAGCTGTTTTTTAGGGTTTTTTGAAAAAAACACCCGAATCCAAAACACACCCGAATCCGACAAAAAAAATTCGGTGAGGTTTTGCCAAAACGCGGTCGAACCCAAAACACGGCCGCGGAACCGAACCCAAAACCAAAACACAAAACCCGAAAAATTTCCGGCGCTCATCTCTACTTGGACGAGAAATTTGATGAGCCGATATACAGACAACAGAGGGATTAAAGAAGAAGTTTTGACAGCCTGATACACAGATTTTTGATGAACTATGCCATGGATCCCCAGTTTCCCTAGAAATTTTAAAATTACGCTAGCCCAACACTTTTGTAAATCTATGGACATTGACAGCTTTTGCTCGCACCTTATGGGCAAAAGCACAAAGAAGACTGCATTCAACAGACACCAAACAAGACCTCAATCGACGAATGTACATTTACCTGACATAGAATACCACCGCATTTACCGTAATTATGTCTTTTCTTCATTTCTACAACCCTCAGGTAATGACACACATAGTCGATAGGGAATACAGGCACAGATATCAGCAATCACATATCTCCCCCATTCATGTATCATCAACTAAAATGTGCTCCCCCATTTTGTTACAACCAAAGCCGAACAGAGCTCGGTAAAGTTTGACAGCCCATCCACAGACCCGTACCACGGGATAAGAAGGAATTCAAATGTATACTTCGCAATACCTCGAAGCTTGATTTAAAACACGTACGGCACGATGATACATGACCCCCAAGCACGGATTCAGACACACATGCTTCTGCTATCTCACTAGGTCATACCCTTTTCCTACCTTCTCCTCTCCTCCCCTACCCAACCATGTAAATGTATTAACCCCTGACATATATTTTTCTCTTTTGAAATGTTTTAAAAGGTGGCAGTTATTATTGACTGCCAAAGGGTGGACTGTCAAAGTCAGAAAAATATCTCTATACACACTGCCATATTTGCACCTCATTCTGGTCCGCGCTGCGCATGCGTGCGCTCTCCCGTGCGTGCGCATACTCACAGTCGCGGGCACCCGCAGGCGCACGGTATGCGTATTTACGGTAGAGTTTATGTGATCGTAGCGTGCGACTCAATCGTTACATATTTTCAGTAATAATGTATTTTGTAGATCATGGTCCCTTTGATAGATTCTGAAAGTTTAGTTAATATAGCATGTTCCTGAACAGAGAGATCCCTCTTTGTATTGTACGAAGGGTCTAACAGGGGTCATACAGTGGTGTTTGGTACCCATCGGAAGAGTATTTAAATAGCAATATTCCGGTGTTGGTTTGGAGCGGATTAATCGCTCATGCGAATAGTTATGGACATAAGAAGTTTATGTCCATTTACTATTATTTATTCTTATTTAGTCATGCGGCGGGAAACTCAGTATCCCACCCACCTGAACAGTTGGAAGCAGTCACAGCCCACCTGTATGAATCAACCTATGACCTTTTGTTATAATGCGAAGCCGAATTCCTGTGTCCAATGAACAATGAGATTGTAGGGACCATTGAATTGTATTGTGTGTGGGGCATAAATAGGCAGGCCGACCATATCCAGTTCACTCTCTTCAACGGTTCTCATTGCTGATAATCGGGAGCTGGATATCGAGGCGCATGCGATCGTTTCCCCTTGTGCGTAAGTGTTTCTCCGCAATCATATTGATCTTCTTGTTATTCCGAGCCAATCTCTCTCAATTTCTCTCTCTCTCTCTCTCCTTCTCTTTCTCTCTCATTTTCCCTTAAATTGTATTGTATTGTATTTCCTGTGTAGTTATCTGGTTAGGTAGTCTATGTTATATTGTAGTGTATGACTTGTATTGTGTTTAACTCTTTTGCAAGTATAGCATTCATAATATATATATTAGGCGTTGGACCCTGAGCACGGTATCTGTGTGTTTCTTATAGTATTAAGTATTCTCAGAGCGTCGGTGACGCTCGAACAGCTTTAAAGGTAATAAGGTTATACTGTGTTGCATTTACACTCTAACATTACACTAAGGTTTTACTGCACAATACACTGTTTATGGTTTAGATACAAAGGTTTAATATAGTGAGCGTCAGCGCCGCTGGTGATCTCCTCGTGGTCCCGAGCGTCCGCTACGCTATAGCGAATCATTACGTTAGTCAACAGCCAATAACGTGTCTGCCTGTGATCTCTTGGCCGTGAGTGAACGTGACGTTGAGCGTCTCGATCACGGCAAAGCGATTGTTACGCAACTAGCGTACCCTTACGGTACTTCATACGTAGATAGCGTACAGTGTTCTTAGACCTCATAAAGGGTATTATATACGATAAATATTTAGCTTTATCACTGTATACTGTCATATTACAGGAGCCATGCATCCCCTCCCTCACTATCACTCAGGGGCGCATTACTGTATACTGTCATATTACAGGAGCCATGTATCCCCTCCCTCACTATCACTCAGGGGCACATTACTGTATACTGTCATATTACAGGAGCCATGTATCCCCTCCCTCACTATCACTCAGGGGCGCATTACTGTATACTGTCATATTACAGGAGCCATGTATCCCCTCCCTCACTAATACTCAGGGGCGCATTACTGTATACTGTTATATTACAGGAGCCATGTATCCCCTCCCTCACTAATACTCAGGGGCGCATTACTGTATACTGTTATATTACAGGAGCCATGTATCCCCTCCCTCACTAATACTCAGGGGCGCATTACTGTATACTGTCATATTACAGGAGCCATGCATCCCCTCCCTCACTATCACTCAGGGGCGCATTACTGTATACTGTCATATTACAGGAGCCATGCATCCCCTCCCTCACTATCACTCAGGGCCGCATTACTGTATACTGTCATATTACAGGAGCCATGCATCCCCTCCCTCACTATCACTCAGGGGTGCATTACTATATACTGTCATATTACAGGAGCCATGCATCCCCTCCCTCACTATCACTCAGGGGCGCATTACTATATACTGTCATATTACAGGAGCCATGCATCCCCTCCCTCACTATCACTCAGGGGTGCAGTACTGTATACTGTCATATTACAGGAGCCATGTATCCCCTCCCTCACTAATACTCAGGGGCGCATTACTGTATACTGTTATATTACAGGAGCCATGCATCCCCTCCCTCACTATCACTCAGGGGCGCATTACTGTATACTGTCATATTACAGGAGCCATGTATCCCCTCCCTCACTAATACTCAGGGGCGCATTACTGTATACTGTTATATTACAGGAGCCATGCATCCCCTCCCTCACTATCACTCAGGGGCGCATTACTGTATACTGTCATATTACAGGAGCCATGTATCCCCTCCCTCACTAATACTCAGGGGCGCATTACTATATACTGTCATATTACAGGAGCCATGTATCCCCTCCCTCACTAATACTCAGGGGCGCATTACTGTATACTGTTATATTACAGGAGCCATGTATCCCCTCCCTCACTAATACTCAGGGGCGCATTACTGTATACTGTCATATTACAGGAGCCATGTATCCCCTCCCTCACTATCACTCAGGGGCGCATTACTGTATTCTGTCATATTACAGGAGCCATGCGTCCCCTCCCTCACTATCACTCAGGGGCGCATTACTATATACTGTCATATTACAGGAGCCATGCATCCCCTCCCTCACTATCACTCAGGGGCGCATTACTATATACTGTCATATTACAGGAGCCATGCATCCCCTCCCTCACTATCACTCAGGGGCGCATTACTGTATATTGTCATATTACAGGAGCCATGTATCCCCTTCCTCACTGTCACTCAGGGGCGCATTACTGTATACTGTCATATTACAGGAGCCGTGCATCCACTCCCTCACTATCACTCAGGGGCGCATTACTGTATACTGTCATATTACAGGAGCCATGTATCCCCTTCCTCACTGTCACTCAGGGGCGCATTACTATATACTGTCATATTACAGGAGCCATGCATCCCCTCCCTCACTATCACTCAGGGGCGCATTACTATATACTGTCATATTACAGGAGCCATGCATCCCCTCCCTCACTATCACTCAGGGGCGCATTACTGTATTCTGTCATATTACAGGAGCCATGCGTCCCCTCCCTCACTACCACTAAGGGGTGCATTACTGTATTCTGTAATATTACAGGAGCCATGCGTCCCCTCCCTCACTATCACTCAGGGGTGCATTACTGTATACTGTCATATTACAGGAGCCATGCATCCCCTCCCTCACTATCACTCAGGGGCGCATTACTGTATACTGTCATATTACAGGAGCCATGCATCCCCTCCCTCACTATCACTCAGGGGCGCATTACTGTATACTGTCATATTACAGGAGCCATGCATCCCCTCCCTCACTATCACTCAGGGGTGCATTACTGTATACTGTCATATTACAGGAGCCATGCATCCCCTCCCTCACTATCACTCAGGGGCGCATTACTATATACTGTCATATTACAGGAGCCATGCATCCCCTCCCTCACTATCACTCAGGGGCGCATTACTGTATTCTGTCATATTACAGGAGCCATGCGTCCCCTCCCTCACTATCACTCAGGGGTGCATTACTATATACAGTCATATTACAGGAGCCATGCATCCCCTCCCTCACTATCACTCAGGGGCGCATTACTGTATACTGTCATATTACAGGAGCCATGCATCCCCTCCCTCACTATCACTCAGGGGCGCATTACTGTATACTGTCATATTACAGGAGCCATGCATCCCCTCCCTCACTATCACTCAGGGGTGCATTACTGTATACTGTCATATTACAGGAGCCATGCATCCCCTCCCTCACTATAACTCAGGGGTGCATTACTATATAGTGTCATATTACAGGAGCCATGCATCCCCTCCCTCACTATCACTCAGGGGCGCATTACTGTATTCTGTCATATTACTGGAGCCATGCGTCCCCTCCCTCACTATCACTCAGGGGCGCATTACTGTATTCTGTCATATTACAGGAGCCATGCGTCTCCTCCCTCACTATCACTCAGGGGCGCATTACTGTATACTGTCATATTACAGGAGCCATGCATCCCCTCCCTCACTATCACTAAGTGGCGCATTACTGTACACTGTCATATTACAGGAGCCATGCATCCCCTCCCTCACTATCACTCAGGGGCGCATTACTGTATACTGTCATATTACAGGAGCCATGCATCCCCTCCCTCACTATCACTCAGGGGCGCATTACTGTATACTGTCATATTACAGGAGCCATGTATCCCCTCCCTCACTATCACTCAGGGGCGCATTACTGTATACTGTCATATTACAGGAGCCATGCATCCCCTCCCTCACTATCACTCAGGGGCGCATTACTGTATATTGTCATATTACAGGAGCCATGTATCCCCTTCCTCACTGTCACTCAGGGGCGCATTACTGTATACTGTCATATTACAGGAGCCGTGCATCCACTCCCTCACTATCACTCAGGGGCGCATTACTGTATACTGTCATATTACAGGAGCCATGTATCCCCTTCCTCACTGTCACTCAGGGGCGCATTACTATATACTGTCATATTACAGGAGCCATGCATCCCCTCCCTCACTATCACTCAGGGGCGCATTACTATATACTGTCATATTACAGGAGCCATGCATCCCCTCCCTCACTATCACTCAGGGGCGCATTACTGTATTCTGTCATATTACAGGAGCCATGCGTCCCCTCCCTCACTACCACTAAGGGGTGCATTACTGTATTCTGTAATATTACAGGAGCCATGCGTCCCCTCCCTCACTATCACTCAGGGGTGCATTACTGTATACTGTCATATTACAGGAGCCATGCATCCCCTCCCTCACTATCACTCAGGGGCGCATTACTGTATACTGTCATATTACAGGAGCCATGCATCCCCTCCCTCACTATCACTCAGGGGCGCATTACTGTATACTGTCATATTACAGGAGCCATGCATCCCCTCCCTCACTATCACTCAGGGGTACATTACTGTATACTGTCATATTACAGGAGCCATGCATCCCCTCCCTCACTATCACTCAGGGGCGCATTACTATATACTGTCATATTACAGGAGCCATGCATCCCCTCCCTCACTATCACTCAGGGGCGCATTACTATATACTGTCATATTACAGGAGCCATGCATCCCCTCCCTCACTATCACTCAGGGGCGCATTACTGTATTCTGTCATATTACAGGAGCCATGCGTCCCCTCCCTCACTGTCACTCAGGGGCGCATTACTGTATACTGTCATATTACAGGAGCCATGCATCCCCTCCCTCACTATCACTCAGGGGCGCATTACTGTATACTGTCATATTACAGGAGCCATGCATCCCCTCCCTCACTATCACTCAGGGGCGCATTACTGTATACTGTCATATTACAGGAGCCATGCGTCCCCTCCCTCACTATCACTCAGGGGCGCATTACTGTATACTGTCATATTACAGGAGCCATGCATCCCCTCCCTCACTATCACTCAGGGGCGCATTACTGTATACTGTCATATTACAGGAGCCATGCGTCCCCTCCCTCACTATCACTCAGGGGCGCATTACTGTAAACTGTCATATTACAGGAGCCATGCATCCCCTCCCTTACTATCACTCAGGGGCGCATTACTGTATACTGTCATATTACAGGAGCCATGCATCCCCTCCCTCACTATCACTCAGGGGCGCATTACTATATACTGTCATATTACAGGAGCCATGTATCCCCTTCCTCACTGTCACTCAGGGGCGCATTACTGTATACTGTCATATTACAGGAGCCATGCATCCCCTCCCTCACTATCACTCAGGGGCGCATTACTGTATACTGTCATATTACAGGAGCCATGCATCCACTCTCTCACTATCACTCAGGGGCGCATTACTATATACTGTCATATTACAGGAGCAAGCATCCACTCTCTCACTATCACTCAGGGGCGCATTACTATATACTGTCATATTACAGGAGCCATGCATCCACTCTCTCACTATCACTCAGGGGCGCATTACTGTATACTGTCATATTACAGGAGCCATGCATCCCCTCCCTCACTATCACTCAGGGGCGCATTACTGTATACTGTCATATTACAGGAGCCATGCATCCCCTCCCTCACTATCACTCAGGGGCGCATTACTGTATACTGTCATATTACAGGAGCCATGTATCCCCTCCCTCACTATCACTCAGGGGTGCATTACATTATACTGTCATATTACAGGAGCCATGTATCCCCTCCCTCACTATCACTCAGGGGCGCATTACTATATACTGTCATATTACAGGAGCCATGCATCCCCTCCCTCACTATCACTCAGGGGCGCATTACTATATACTGTCATATTACAGGAGCCATGCATCCCCTCCCTCACTATCACTCAGGGGCGCATTACTATATACTGTCATATTACAGGAGCCATGTATCCCCTCCCTCACTATCACTCAGGGGCGCATTACTGTATACTGTCATATTACAGGAGCCATGTATCCCCTCCCTCACGATCACTCAGGGGCGCATTACTATATACTGTCATATTACAGGAGCCATGCATCCACTTCCTCACTATCACTCTGGGGCGCATTACTGTCATATTACAGGAGCCATGCATCCCCTCCCTCACTATCACTCAGGGGCGCATTACTATATACTGTCATATTACAGGAGCCATGCATCCCCTCCCTCACTATCACTCAGGGGCGCATAACTGTATACTGTCATATTACAGGAGCCATGCATCCCCTCCCTCACTATCACTCAGGGGCGCATTACTGTATACTGTCATATTACAGGAGCCATGCATCCCCTCCCTCGCTATCACTCAGGGGCGCATAACTGTATACTGTCATATTACAGGAGCCATGCATCCCCTCCCTCACTATCACTCAGGGGCGCATTACTGTATACTGTCATATTACAGGAGCCATGCATCCCCTCCCTCACTATCACTCAGGGGCGCATTACTGTATACTGTCATTTTACAGGAGCCATGCATCCCCTCCCTCACTATCACTCAGGGGTGCATTACTATATACTGTCATATTACAGGAGCCATGTATCCCCTCCCTCACTATCACTCAGGGGCGCATTACTATATACTGTCATATTACAGGAGCCATGTATCCCCTCCCTCACTATCACTCAGGGGCGCATTACTGTATACTGTCATATTACAGGAGCCATGCATCCCCTCCCTCACTATCACTCAGGGGTGCATTACTGTATACTGTCATATTACAGGAGCCATGCATCCCCTCCCTCACTATCACTCAGGGGCGCATTACTGTATACTGTCATATTACAGGAGCCATGTATCCCCTCCCTCACTATCACTCAGGGGCGCATTACTGTATACTGTCATATTACAGGAGCCATGCATCCCCTCCCTCACTATCACTCAGGGCCGCATTACTGTATACTGTCATATTACAGGAGCCATGCATCCCCTCCCTCACTATCACTCAGGGCCGCATTACTGTATACTGTCATATTACAGGAGTCATGCATCCCCTCCCTCACTATCACTCAGGGGCGCATTACTGTATACTGTCATATTACAGGAGCCATGTATTCCCTCCCTCACTATCACTCAGAGGTGCATTACTGTATACTGTCATATTACAGGAGCCATGCATCCCCTCCCTTACTATCACTCAGGGGCGCATTACTGTATACTGTCATATTACAGGAGACATGCATCCCCTCCCTCACTATCACTCAGGGGCGCATTACTGTATACGGTCATATTACAGGAGCCATGCATCCCCTCCCTCACTATCACTCAGGGGCGCATTACTGTATACTGTCATATTACAGGAGCCATGCATCCCCTCCCTCACTATCACTCAGGGGCGCATTACTGTATACTGTTATATTACAGGAGCCATGCATCCCCTCCCTCACTATCACTCAGGGGCGCATTACTGTATACTGTCATATTACAGGAGCCATGCATCCCCTCCCTCACTATCACTCAGGGGCGCATTACTGTATACTGTCATATTACAGGAGCCATGTATCCCCTCCCTCACTATCATTCAGGGGCGCATTACTGTATACTGTCATATTACAGGAGCCATGCATCCCCTCCCTCACTATCACTCAGGGGCGCATTACTGTATACTGTCATATTACAGGATGAGCTATGTATCCCCTCCCTCACTATCACTCAGGGGCGCATTACTGTATACTGTCATATTACAGGAGCCATGCATCCCCTCCCTCACTATCACTCAGGGGTGCATTACTGTATACTGTCATATTACAGGAGCCATGTATCCCCTCCCTCACTATCATTCAGGGGCGCATTACTGTATACTGTCATATTACAGGAGCCATGCATCCCCTCCCTCACTATCACTCAGGGGCGCATTACTGTATACTGTCATATTACAGGATGAGCCATGTATCCCCTCCCTCACTATCACTCAGGGGCGCATTACTGTATACTGTCATATTACAGGAGCCATGCATCCCCTCCCTCACTATCACTCAGGGGTGCATTACTGTATACTGTCATATTACAGGAGCCATGCATCCCCTCCCTCACTATCACTCAGGGGCGCATTACTGTATACTGTCATATTACAGGAGCCATGTATCCCCTCCCTCACTAACACTCAGGGGTGCATTACTGTATACTGTCATATTACAGGAGCCATGTATCCCCTCCCTCACTATCACTCAGGGGCGCATTACTGTATACTGTCATATTACAGGAGCCATGTATCCCCTCCCTCACTAACACTCAGGGGTGCATTACTATATACTGTCATATTACAGGAGCCATGTATCCCCTCCCTCACTATCACTCAGGGGCGCATTACTGTATACTGTTATATTACAGGAGCCATGTATCCCCTCCCTCACTATCACTCAGGGCCGCATTACTGTATACTGTTATATTACAGGAGCCATGCATCCCCTCCCTCACTATCACTCAGGGGCGCATTACTGTATACTGTTATATTACAGGAGCCATGTATCCCCTCCCTCACTAACACTCAGGGGCGCATTACTGTATACTGTCATATTACAGGAGCCATGCATCCCCTCCCTCACTATCACTCAGGGGCGCATTACTGTATACTGTCATATTACAGGAGCCATGTATCCCCTCCCTCACTATCACTCAGGGGCGCATTACTGTATACTGTTATATTACAGGAGCCATGTATCCCCTCCCTCACTATCACTCAGGGCCGCATTACTGTATACTGTTATATTACAGGAGCCATGTATCCCCTCCCTCACTATCACTCAGGGCCGCATTACTGTATACTGTTATATTACAGGAGCCATGTATCCCCTCCCTCACTAACACTCAGGGGTGCATTACTGTATACTGTCATATTACAGGAGCCATGCATCCCCTCCCTCACTATCACTCAGGGCCGCATTACTGTATACTGTCATATTACAGGAGCCATGCATCCCCTCCCTCACTATCACTCAGGGGCGCATTACTGTATACTGTCATATTACAGGAGCCATGCATCCCCTCCCTCACTATCACTCAGGGGCGCATTACTGTATACTGTCATATTACAGGAGCCATGTATCCCCTCCCTCACTATCACTCAGGGGCGCATTACTGTATACTGTCATATTACAGGAGCCATGTATCCCCTCCCTCACTATCACTCAGGGGCGCATTACTGTATACTGTCATATTACAGGAGCCATGCATCCCCTCCCTCACTATCACTCAGGGGCGCATTACTGTATACTGTCATATTACAGGAGCCATGCATCCCCTCCCTCACTATCACTCAGGGGCGCATTACTGTATACTGTCATATTACAGGAGCCATGTATCCCCTCCCTCACTATCACTCAGGGGTGCATTACTGTATACTGTCATATTACAGGAGCCATGCATCCCCTCCCTCACTATCACTCAGGGGCGCATTACTGTATACTGTCATATTACAGGAGCCATATATCCCCTCCCTCACTATCACTCAGGGGCGCATTACTGTATACTGTCATATTACAGGAGCCATGTATCCCCTCCCTCACTATCACTCAGGGGTGCATTACTGTATACTGTCATATTACAGGAGCCATATATCCCCTCCCTCACTATCACTCAGGGGCGCATTACTATATACTGTCATATTACAGGAGCCATGTATCCCCTCCCTCACTATCACTCAGGGGCGCATTACTATATACTGTCATATTACAGGAGCCATGTATCCCCTCCCTCACTATCACTCAGGGGTGCATTACTGTATACTGTCATATTACAGGAGCCATGCATCCCCTCCCTCACTATCACTCAGGGGTGCATTACTATATACTGTCATATTACGGGAGCCATGTATCCCCTCCCTCACTATCACTCAGGGGCGCATTACTGTATACTGTCATATTACAGGAGCCATGCATCCCCTCCCTCACTATCACTCAGGGGCGCATTACTGTATACTGTCATATTACAGGAGCCGTGCATCCACTCCCTCACTATCACTCAGGGGCGCATTACTGTATACTGTCATATTACAGGAGCCATATATCCCCTCCCTCACTATCACTCAGGGGCGCATTACTGTATACTGTCATATTACAGGAGCCATGCATCCCCTCCCTCACTATCACTCAGGGGCGCATTACTGTATACTGTCATATTACAGGAGCCATGCATCCCCTCCCTCACTATCACTCAGGGGCGCATTACTGTATACTGTCATATTACAGGAGCCATGCATCCCCTCCCTCACTATCACTCAGGGGCGCATTACTGTATACTGTCATATTACAGGAGCCATGCATCCCCTCCCTCACTATCACTCAGGGGCGCATTACTGTATACTGTCATATTACAGGAGCCATGCATCCCCTCCCTCACTGTCACTCAGGGGCGCATTACTGTATACTGTCATATTACAGGAGCCATGTATCCCCTCCCTCACTATCACTCAGGGGTGCATTACTGTATACTGTCATATTACAGGAGCCATGCATCCCCTCCCTCACTATCACTCAGGGGCGCATTACTGTATACTGTCATATTACAGGAGCCATATATCCCCTCCCTCACTATCACTCAGGGGCGCATTACTGTATACTGTCATATTACAGGAGCCATGTATCCCCTCCCTCACTATCACTCAGGGGCGCATTACTGTATACTGTCATATTACAGGAGCCATATATCCCCTCCCTCACTATCACTCAGGGGCGCATTACTATATACTGTCATATTACAGGAGCCATGTATCCCCTCCCTCACTATCACTCAGGGGCGCATTACTATATACTGTCATATTACAGGAGCCATGTATCCCCTCCCTCACTATCACTCAGGGGTGCATTACTGTATACTGTCATATTACAGGAGCCATGCATCCCCTCCCTCACTATCACTCAGGGGTGCATTACTATATACTGTCATATTACGGGAGCCATGTATCCCCTCCCTCACTATCACTCAGGGGCGCATTACTGTATACTGTCATATTACAGGAGCCATGCATCCCCTCCCTCACTATCACTCAGGGGCGCATTACTGTATACTGTCATATTACAGGAGCCGTGCATCCACTCCCTCACTATCACTCAGGGGCGCATTACTGTATACTGTCATATTACAGGAGCCATATATCCCCTCCCTCACTATCACTCAGGGGCGCATTACTGTATACTGTCATATTACAGGAGCCATGCATCCCCTCCCTCACTATTACTCAGGGGCGCATTACTGTATACTGTCATATTACAGGAGCCATGCATCCCCTCCCTCACTATCACTCAGGGGCGCATTACTGTATACTGTCATATTACAGGAGCCATGCATCCCCTCCCTCACTATCACTCAGGGGCGCATTACTGTATACTGTCATATTACAGGAGCCATGCATCCCCTCCCTCACTATCACTCAGGGGCGCATTACTGTATACTGTCATATTACAGGAGCCATGCATCCCCTCCCTCACTATCACTCAGGGGCGCATTACTGTATACTGTCATATTACAGGAGCCATGCATCCCCTCCCTCACTATCACTCAGGGGCGCATTACTGTATACTGTCATATTACAGGAGCCATGCATCCCCTCCCTCACTATCACTCAGGGGTGCATTACTGTATACTGTCATATTACAGGAGCCATGTATCCCCTCCCTCACTAATACTCAGGGGCGCATTACTGTATACTGTCATATTACAGGAGCCATGCATCCCCTCCCTCACTATCACTCAGGGGCGCATTACTGTATACTGTCATATTACAGGAGCCATGTATCCCCTCCCTCACTATCACTCAGGGGTGCATTACTGTATACTGTCATATTACAGGAGCCATGTATCCCCTCCCTCACTATCACTCAGGGGCGCATTACTGTATACTGTCATATTACAGGAGCCGTGCATCCCCTCCCTCACTATCACTCAGGGGCGCATTACTGTATACTGTCATATTACAGGATCCGTGCATCCCCTCCCTCACTATCACTCAGGGGCGCATTACTGTATACTGTCATATTACAGGATCCGTGCATCCCCTCCCTCACTATCACTCAGGGGCGCATTACTGTATACTGTCATATTACAGGAGCCATGTATCCCCTCCCTCACTATCACTCAGGGGCGCATTACTGTATACTGTCATATTACAGGAGCCATGTATCCCCTCCCTCACCATCACTCAGGGGCGCATTACTGTATACTGTCATATTACAGGAGCCATGCATCCCCTCCCTCACTATCACTCAGGGGCGCATTACTGTATACTGTCATGTCATATTACAGGAGCCATGTATCCCCTCCCTCACTATCACTCAGGGGCGCATTACTGTATACTGTCATATTACAGGAGCCATGCATCCCCTCCCTCACTATCACTCAGGGGCGCATTACTGTATACTGTCATATTACAGGAGCCATGCATCCCCTCCCTCACTATCACTCAGGGGCGCATTACTGTATACTGTCATATTACAGGAGCCATGTATCCCCTCCCTCACTATCACTCAGGGGCGCATTACTGTATACTGTCATATTACAGGAGCCATGTATCCCCTCCCTCACTATCACTCAGGGGCGCATTACTGTATACTGTCATATTACAGGAGCCATGTATCCCCTCCCTCACTATCACTCAGGGGCGCATTACTGTATACTGTCATATTACAGGAGCCATGCATCCCCTCCCTCACTATCACTCAGGGGCGCATTACTGTATACTGTCATATTACAGGAGCCATGCATCCCCTCCCTCACTATCACTCAGGGGCGCATTACTGTTATATTACAGGAGCGAACATGAAAGCAGGGCCTCAAATAGGGGGCACATTCCCTGTAGCATCGAGATAGCTGGAGACAAAAAGCGGGAAACCGTGATGAGTCAGAAGCATGCCATGTTGGGGGTAGGCTTTAAGCCAGGTAAGCCAGGGCCGGATTAAGAGGGAGTGGGGGGGGGGGGGGGGCGGGAATTCAGGGGAGGAGCATCCCGGGCCTCCTCTCTCAGGGAGCCCCCTAGTTTGAGCTCACCCACCCACTTTAGCTGATGTCCGATCAGGTGTTTTTAACTGAGCTCAGGTTCTGCACCGCTGTTTTAAGTAGGGGTAAAGAGAAAGATCCAGGTAAGAAGTGGTGGGGTAAGAGGCACAGGCTGCTGCAGTGACATGGGAGGGTGGGGGGGGGGGGGGGGCAGACTGCTGTAGAGACACTCTGGCGTTGGTCCCACACAGAACAATGGCCCTGCTTACAATGAGGCCAATGGCCCTACTGATATCGATTACATAGGCTCTGCTCCCCCCAAGGCAGCTGGCCCTGCTTCCACCATGACAGCTGGCCCTGCTCCCCTCAAGGCTGATGGGCTTACTCCCGCCAAGACTGATTGCCCTGCTTCCACCATGACAGCTGGCCCTGCTCCCCTCAAGGCTGATGGGCTTACTCCCGCCAAGACTGATGGCCCTGCTTCCACCAAGGATGATGGCCTTACTCCCACCAAAGCAGCTGGCCCTGCTCCCCCCAAGGCAGATAGCCCTGCTCCCCTCAAGGCAGGTGGCCCTGCTCCCACCAAGGCTGATGGCCTTACTCCCACCAAGGCTGATGGCCTTACTCCCACCAAAGCAGCTTGCCCTGCTCCCGCCAAGGCTGATGGCCCTGCTCCCGCCAAGGCTGATGGCCCTGCTCCCGCCAAGGCTGATGGCCCTGCTCCCGCCAAGGCTGATGGCCTTACTCCCACCAAAGCAGCTTGCACTGCTCCCGCCAAGGCTGATGGTCCTGCTCCCGCCAAGGCTGATGGCCCTGCTCCCGCCAAGGCTGATGGCCCTGCTCCCGCCAAGGCTGATGGCCCTGCTCCCGCCAAGGCTGATGGCCCTGCTCCCGCCAAGGCTGATGGTCCTGCTCCCGCCAAGGCTGATGGCCCTGCTCCCACCAAGGCTGATGGCCCTGCTCCCACCAAGGCTGATGGCCCTGCTCCCACCAAGGCTGATGGCCCTGCTCCCACCAAGGCTGATGGCCCTGCTCCCACCAAGGCTGATGGCCCTGCTCCCACCAAGGCTGATGGCCCTGCTCCCACCAAGGAAGCTGGTCCTGCTTCCACTAACATCTGTTATCCATTTTCAGATTTTATTGTAATACATACATGTAATACAATACTCAGAGCTAGCACTTACCTCCTCCGTTTCTGTAGCACAGGTAGGGGAACCGCCAGACATTGCCCAGACCCACACAGTAACCGATGCAGGACAGCAGAAACTCATACTTTCCTCCCCAGGTCTCCCGTGGGGGCTCCAAGGCCAGGGTAGAGGACACAGGCTGGGTGAAGGACAGTGGCGGAGGGTGGCCGACATTGTGGCAGTTCTCTGACACTTGGATTGCTTGAGCGGATGACAAATCCTGGGAGACAGGAGAAAGAGAAATACTCTGAGACTGATGGAAGAACTGACGGCCGCATCTGCTATTATCTATCTGCCGACCTATCTGGAGAAAGCTTTGTGCCCACAGAATACTCAGCATTCCCTGTAGGTGCCAGTCTCCCCACTACACCTGGGCTACATGGGGTGCCACGTCAATATTCAGGCCTTGTAATAGTGACACACCCTGTATTCACAACACGCAGCTAACATGGGATAATACGTGTCATTTCTCCATCCACATACAGAACACACAGGCTTTATTACTGAGAGACTACACTGACCTATGTGCTACCGTGCCGCGGGGAGTATTCCGTACACTGAGAATAGGGATTTCTTTACAGCAAGCCAGAGGTTACTCTGACATTTATTGATTCTAGGTTCTAGATAAATGATAAGAAGAATCTATTTGGTTGCTATGGGCAACATCACCACTTCTACAAACCTGTACTTTAGTAAATACACCCCTAAGCATCTGCTCCACAGTGTAAAGAAATTAAGTGCTATATTTACAGGCATAAGACCTCACACAGGTGGGAATGCGGCACCCAGCATGGGTGTATTCTGAGTCATGCCTACGCAGCGGGATGCCCTCTTCTGTCGTATTTCTTACACCCAGCATGGGTGTATTCTGAGTCATCCCTACGCAGCGGGGACGCCCTTCTCCATCGTATCTCTCACACCCAGCAGAGGCGGAACTACCGCCAGTGCAACCAGTGTGTTGCACTGGGGCCCGCCTCTGTACAGGGGCCCAAAGCATGTAATGAGTCAAACTGACTCATTACATGCCGCTGTGTGCTGCGGGCAACCGCTGCCTGCAGCACACAGCCGCCCAGAGAGGAGAGAAGAGGAGCAGCGGTACGGGGGGAGAAGGATGAGGAGGGAGGTGGAGGAGGGATCCGCAGCAGCGCTTTACTACTGATTGAGGCGCTGCTGCTGCTGGCCCTCTGCTTCACTATAGGCTGTCTTCCGAGAACAGCCTATAGTGAAGAAGAGGGGCAGCAGCAGCAGCGCCTCCACCAATAACACAGCGCTGCTGCGGCTCCCTCCTCCACCTCCCTCCTCCTCTCCTGCCCGGGAATCGTGACCAGAAGCTGCACCGAGGAGCCTGAGCCAGCGGAGAGGGTAAGTATAATTCATTTTCTTTCTTTTCTTTATCTTTCTTTCTACAAAAAGGGGGACTGTATGCCACAATGTGTAAAAAGGCGGACTGCCTGCCACAATGTGTAAAAAGGGGGAATCTGCCTGACGCAATGTGTAAAAAGGGGGAATCTGCCTGACGCAATGTGTAAAAAGGGGGAATCTGCCTGACGCAATGTGTAAAAAGGGGGAATCTGCCTGACGCAATGTGTAAAAAGGGGGAATCTGCCTGACGCAATGTGTAAAAAAGGGGGAATCTGCCTGCCGCAATGTGTAAAAAGGGGGAATCTGCCTGCCGTAATGTGTAACAAGGGCACGCTGTCTGCCGTAATGTGTAACAAGGGCACGCTGTCTGCCGTAATGTGTAACAAGGGCACGCTGTCTGCCGTAATGTGTAACAAGGGCACGCTGTCTGCCGTAATGTGTAACAAGGGCACGCTGTCTGCCGTAATGTGTAACAAGGGGACGCTGTCTGCCGTAATGTGTAACAAGGGGACGCTGTCTGCCGTAATGTGTAACAAGGGGACGCTGTTTGCCGTTATGTGTAAAAAGGGCACGCTGTCTGCCGTTATGTGTAACAAGGGGACGCTGTCTGCCGTAATGTGTAACAAGGGGACGCTGTCTGCCGTTATGTGTAACAAGGGGACGCTGTCTGCCGTTATGTGTAACAAGGGGACGCTGTCTGCCGTTATGTGTAACAAGGGGACGCTGTCTGCCGTTATGTGTAACAAGGGGACGCTGTCTGCCGTTATGTGTAACAAGGGGACGCTGTCTGCCGTTATGTGTAACAAGGGGACGCTGTCTGCCGTTATGTGTAACAAGGGGACGCTGTCTGCCGTTATGTGTAACAAGGGGACGCTGTCTGCCGTTATGTGTAACAAGGGGACGCTGTCTGCCGTTATGTGTAACAAGGGGACGCTGTCTGCCGTTATGTGTAACAAGGGGACGCTGTCTGCCGTTATGTGTAACAAGGGGACGCTGTCTGCCGTTATGTGTAACAAGGGGACGCTGTCTGCCGTTATGTGTAACAAGGGGACGCTGTCTGCCGTTATGTGTAACAAGGGGACGCTGTCTGCCGTTATGTGTAACAAGGGGACGCTGTCTGCCGTTATGTGTAACAAGGGGACGCTGTCTGCCGTTATGTGTAACAAGGGGACGCTGTCTGCCGTTATGTGTAACAAGGGGACGCTGTCTGCCGTTATGTGTAACAAGGGGACGCTGTCTGCCGTTATGTGTAACAAGGGAACGCTGTCTGCCGTTATGTGTAACAAGGGAACGCTGTCTGCCGTTATGTGTAACAAGGGAACGCTGTCTGCCGTTATGTGTAAAAAGTGTACGCTGTCTGCCGCTATGTGTAACAAGGGCACGCTGTCTGCCGCTATGTGTAAAAAGGGCATGCTGTCTGCCGCTATGTGTAAAAAGGGCACGCTGTCTGCCGCTATGTGTAACAAGGGCACGCTGTCTGCCGCTATGTTTAACAAGGGCACGCTGTCTGCCGCTATGTTTAACAAGGGCACGCTGTCTGCCGTTATGTGTAAAAAGTGTACGCTATCTGCCGTAATGTTTAACAAGGGCACGCTGTCCGGCGCTATGTGTAACAAGGGCACGCTGTCTGCCGTTATGTGTAAAAATGGCACGCTGTCTGCCGTTATGTGTAAAAAGTGCACGCTGTCTGCCGTTATGTGTAAAAAGTGCACGCTGTCTGCCGCTATGTGTAAAAAGGGACGCTGTCTGCCGCTATGTGTAAAAAGGGCACGCTGTCTGCCGTTATGTGTAAAAAGGGGGACGCTGTCTGCCGTAATAAGTAATAAGGGGACGCTGTCTGCCGTAATGTGTAAAAAGAGGAATCTGTCCGCTGTAAGGTGTAAAAGGGTTTCTACCTGGTGTAGTGGTGCTACTGTGCGGCGTAATTTGAATAATGGAGACTACTGTGCACCGTTTTATGAATTGGTATTATTTTGTGGCCACACCCCTTCCCCACGAAGCCACGCCACTATGTATTTTTGCGCGCGCCTACGGCGCACTGCCCCTGTTTTGCATGCAGGGGTGGGGCTCCGATGCCGTTTCTTGCACACAGTGATAAAATGTCTAGTTACGGCACTGTTGCTAGGTATCCATTTCTCTGGCCCTGAGCAGGTCCCCCTCACCAGATCCTCTCCATGGGGTGAGGGGGTGGACTTGGATGGGATGGGGGGCCCAAAGCATTTTGTCGCACCTGGGCCCACCGCTCGCTAGTTCCGCCACTGACACCCAGCATGGGTGTATTCTATTTATTTATTAGCAGTTTCTTATATAGCGCAGCATATTCCGTTGTGCTTTACAATTAGAACAACAGTAATAGAACAAAACTGGGTAAAAACAGACAGACAGAGGTAGGAAGGCCCTGCTCGCAAGCTTACAATCTATAGGTAAATAGGCATAGATACACAAGGATAGATGTTATCTATTGCATAATGGTCCAACAGATTGCTAGGTTCTTAATGGGTTGTATGATGATGATACCCCACAATGTTGGCCGAGTGTCAGGAGGGTGTGAGAGTAAAGAAAGACAAGATATGTGATGTTATGTATACTGTACAGAGAGGATGCAATTAATTAGATAGGGAAGCACTGAAGGTTATGTGGGTGGGTCTGGAATTTGATAGGCTTGTCTGAAGAGATGAGTTTTCAGGGAACATTTAAAGGTTTGGAGACTAGGGGGTATATTTACTAAGGTCCCGATTTTGACCGAGATGCCGTTTGCGCTCCATTGTAACCAATGGTGGGAACTTTGTAGTCAGCGGTGAGGTCACTTTCGGTCAACCGCTGACCTCAAAGTTCCCACCATTGGTTACAATGGAGCGCATAGGCGCTACATTGTAACACTGCCGTGTGCCGCCTGTCAGACAGTACAGGAGCACACAGCCGATCAGGAGGGTGCCACAACGTGGCGCTCCCTGATTGGCTGAAGAAACCCACTTAGACATCAGTCAGAGTGGGTTTCTGGCATTCGGGGAAAGGCGTCCCATGTGAAAACATGGGTCCCCTTTCAGTTCGTGGTCGGGTGTCCCGTTTTTTATTTTTACAAGTACGTGGATTACAAATGGATTACCCGAGGAGCCCTCTACACTGGATTTGGTGAGGTACACCATGGATTCTACATGGAGAAGAGGACCGACCCTCGTGTGAACATAAGGTAAGTATGTGTATATGGTGGTGTGTATGTATGCATTAAAGTTATACTTTCAAGGTGTGTGTGTAATGTCTTTATTGGGGTATTTTTTTAGTAGTAGTACTACAGGTACCAGCGGGCCCGGTTTTCCGCCGCATGCTGGTACTTGTGGTTCTCCAAGTACCAGCTTGCGGGGGAGGCTTGCTGGGACTTGTAGTACTGCTACTAAAAACAATATTCATAACTTTCAACAAAGGCTATCAGCCCCCCATCCGCAGCCCATTGGATGGGGGGGGGGGACAGCCTCGGGCTTCACCCATGGCCCTTGGGTGGCTGGGGACGACGACCCCTTGATTGAAGGGGTCCCCACTCCCCCAGGGTACCCCGGCCAGGGGTGACTAGTTGGATATTTGATGCCACGGCCGCAAGGCACTGTATAAAAGTGACCCCCGGCTGTGGCATTATCTGTCCAGCTAGTGGAGCCCGGTGCTGGTTTCAAAAATACGGGGGACCCCTACGCTTTTTGTCCCCCGTATTTTTGGAACCAGGACCAGGCGCAGAGCCCGGTGCTGGTTGCTTAAATATGGGGGAACCCCTGTCAATTTTTTTCCCATATTTTTGCAACCAGGGCCGGCTCAAAAAGCCCGAGGCTGGTTTGGCTTAGGAGGGGGGACCCCACGCATTTTTTTTTAAAGTTTAAACATTTTTTATTTTTTTTACAAGGTGCACAATGAAGCCCTGCACGGATCTCTCAGATCCGGCCGAGATTCATTGTATTAAAGTCGGCAGTGTTTTACAAGTCACTCACGTAAAACACTGCCTAAAAAAACGAATGACATCGACATCGGAAAAACCGAAAATGCAGAATACGGCAGCTTAGTAAATTAGTCGTAATCAATTCAAAAAGTTGCATATTTACACTTTCGATGTCATTCGTGATTGAACTTTGACCTCAAACGGGAAAATACGATTCTTAGTAAATTTACCCCCTAGAGGTGAGTCTTATATTGCATGGGAGAGCATTCCACAGAGTGGGTGAAGCCCGGATAAAGTCCTGTAATTTTGAGTGTGAACAAGTAATGCGTGTGGATGAGAGACGTAGATCTTGTGCAGAGCGGAGAGGTCGGGTTTGGAGATATTATGAGATGAGTGAGGAGATGTATGTTGGTGCAGTTTGGTTAATGGCCTTGTGTGTAAGTAACAGTATTTTATATTTAATACGGTAGAATATAGGTAACCGATGGAGGGACTGACAGAGCGGATCTGCAGACGATGAACATCTAGCGAGGAAGATTAGCCTCTCTGCTGCATTCAGAATGGATTGTAGTGGTGAGAGTCTCGTTTTGGGAAGACCGGTTAGGAGACTATTACAATAATCAATGCGGGAGATAATGAGAGCATGGATTAGAGTTTTTGCTGTGTCTTGTGTAAGATATGGTCATATTTTGGATATGTTTCTTAGATGTATGTAACATGACTTAGAGACAGATCAGAGTCAGGGATGACACCTAGGCAGCGAGCTTGTGGGGTAGGGATGATTGCAGAGTTCTCAACAGTGATAGAGATATCAGGTTAGAAACTACTATTGGCCGGTGGAAATATAAGTAACTCTGTTTTGGAAATAAGTTTGAGGTGGCGAGATGTCATCCAAGATGAAATGGCAGAAAGGCATTCAGTGACCCGGCCCAATACAGATGGTGACAAATCAGGGGAGGATAGGTAGATGTGAGTATCATCCGCATACAGATGATACTGAAATCGGAAAGAGCTGATTAGTTTACCAAGAGATGTGGTATAGATAGAGAAAAGCAGAGGACCTAAGACTGAGCCTTGCGGTACTCCAACTGAGAGAGGTAGCGAAGAGGAGGTGGAATCAGAGAAACGAACATTGAAGGATCGATTATATAGGTAGGATGAGAACCAAGAAAGGGCTGTGTCCTGAATACCTAGGGATTGTAGTGTCTGTATGAGAAGAGAGTGGTCACAGTGTCACATGCAGCAGAGAGATCAAGGAGAATCAGTAGAGAGTAATGTCCTTTAGATTTAGCAGTGACCAAATTCTGAGTCATGCCTACACGGCGGGGACGCCCTCCTCTGTCGTATCTCTTGCACCCAGCATGGGTGTATTCTGAGTCATGCCTACATGGTGGGGACGCCGTCCTCCGTCGTATCTCTTGCACCCAGCATGGGTGTATTCTGAATCATGCCTACATGGTGGGGACGCCGTCCTCTGTCGTATCTCTTGCACCCAGCAATGCATGGGTGTATTCTGAGTCATGCCTACATGGTGGGGACGCCGTCCTCTGTCGTATCTCTTGCACCCAGCATGGGTGTATTCTGCATCATGCCTAGGCAGTGGGGACGCCGTCCTCTGTCGCATCTCATGTACCCAGCATGGGTGTATTCTTTGGCCGCATTGTGTCCTACAAGCACTTTGGAATCAGGACCAAGTAGTCACACTGGTGCAGGGATAAGAGCTACCTCCACATCTTAAGATCTCACTGTCCAATGTAGCAAGTCATAAGTGTTTGATAGAAAGGACAGGTCCAGAAGAACATCTAACAACTGACTGGCCTCAGGACTCAATGTCTACACCTTCCTCTATGGAGAAACCTATGAAACTAGGAAGTACTAGCTTTACTAATGAATACAAGTCTGCTGCTGCTATGTTCTCATCCAGTCTCCCACTGGGTTCCCATGGCTCCTCAGGTCCTAATGTTAGCAGACTAGAGGGTAAAATGACCTACTGAAGCTATTCTTGCAGAAGTTTGCAGGTTCTCATCATTCTCTGATGCTTACAGCCTTATTCATCCTCTTAATAGGAGGTCTACTCTGAAGTCCTGGACTACTGACTGCTGCTGGGGCCTACACGGTAGAAGCTACCCTCTGTGCGAGGCATAGAACGAGAATAGGGATGACTGAGCGGGCTCACAGCCACGCCATGGAGGACAGGAATTACACTGTATATTGGAAGGAATTACGTCCAATTAAGGGGTTAAGAGCAGGTCTATCATGTAGTCCTGGAACACTCAGCAGGGTGTGAGCTGCAGGACAGGGTCATGGAATAAGCATCTCAGTGAACTCTGGGAAAACAAACTTGGATTCCTGGTCTCCTCTTCCTGAGCTCACCGTCAGGGAACGGGTTAACTGACCAGTGAATGTAATAACACAGAGTTATCCGATACCCCTTTTACACCAAAATTCCTGGAACCGACTGGGATTTGGAACATAGGGGGTCAATTCTGAGTTGACCGCTAGCTGTTTTCGGTCACTGCGCAGCGATGATGCTAAAAAACGGCTCTTCTGCGCATGCGGCGCAATGCGCACGCGCAATGTACTTTCACAACGGCCTATGTAGTTTCACACAAGGTCTAGCAAAGCTTTTCAGTCGCACTGCTGGCCGCAGAGTGATTGACAGGAAGTGGGCATTTCTGGGTGTCAATTGACCGTTTTCAGGTAGTGTCCGGAAAAACGCAGGCGTGCCAGGAAAAAGGCAGGCGTGGCTGGACGAACGCAGGTGTGGCTGGACGAACGCAGGGCGTGTTTGTGACGTCAAACCAGGAACTGAACAGTCTAAAGTGATCGCAAGCGCTGAGTAGGTCTGGAGCCACTCTGACACTGCACAAAATTATTTTGTAGCCGCTCTGCGAACCTTTCATTCGCACTTCTGCTAAGCTAAAATACACTCCCAGTGGGAGGCGGCATAGCGTTTGCACGGCTGCTAAAAACTGCTAGCGAGCGATCAACTCGGAATGACCCCCATGGTTCCAATCCGGGTCAGATCTGGGATTGACCCCTGCTGTTTATATAGCAGTGCAGACAGCCGCTGAGACTGCGTATGCCCTGTCTCCCAACCTTCCGACCGCCAGGACGCTGCAGTTGGGAGGTATGGGCTCTCCCATTCCTGCAAACAGGTTCTGCGTCAGATGCCCCGGGTTACCGATTTACACTGCCCCTGAACATGGGTTTTTCCCGTGCTCAACCCTGGTTGAAACCCGGGTAAGATTCCTGAGAAAATCGAGGGGGATTTGCACCTTTTACACTGACAGCCAACCCAGATCTACCCGACAATAACCGGATTTTGGCTCAGTGTAAAAGGGTTATTAGTCTTGTTACCCCGAGATGTGTCACCGTACACAGCAAACCTCATACTCCCAGCACTGGGATAGAAACTGGAGAGCACAGACCTACCTCCCTATGGGGCCATTTATCAATCCAACGTTCTACGATGCAATCTGAGCGCAATGCTAGTGCCTGCCAAGATCGCACTGCCATTACATGTGTGGCAGCCATTGCCGTGGACGGTTCCGAAGGAACTCTTGCGAAGTGTAGTCCATAGACTATAACGGGCGACCGCCATTTTTGCATTTTCGGAGCTCAGTAAATTTGTCGGCATCCCAACAGAAACCTAAGGACGCTGCAGCTGCTGCCGGGAATGGAGGGAATCGCAGCTGATATCAGTGATACAGACGTACAGGTGATACTAAGCATTTGTGGTTACCCTTGAGAACAGGTGTTTTTGATAAATTGGGACCCAATATTTTATCAGTGGGGAAGGGTGGGGCCCCGGCACGATGCCAATAAGCCCCTAATACAACCTGTCACCGTGTAACAGCCGGAGATGACGCAGACAACAGCTGCGCTCACAATATCACATATCGCCAGATGGTGTCAGAGGAGAAACGTTATAGGGGCCGAGGCAAAGCGGGTGTGCTACAGAAGAGCTGCGGGCATTAGGTCCACCCTGTATGGTCGACAGGGGCGAAAGGTCGACACGGGCAATGGTCGACCCACTTTTTTTTTGCATTTTTGGGGTTAGTGTGATAGTTTTGGCATCTGAGAACACCAATCGCTCGCCATAAGGTTACTAAAGGTTATGATGTGATGGATAGTGAGGGAGGAAAAATGTAAAAAAAATGAAACCCCCCCATACTGCACTGCAGGGGGTGAGGGGGTAAGATGTGCAGAGAGAGAGAGAGAGAGAGAGAGAGATATTGGGAGGGGCAGGTCCTCACTTGTATCTATGCTGCAGTATAATAAGGCCGTGGGCTATACGCAAAGCAGCCGCCATTTACTCTGCACGCACGCCTCCCACCTCACACGATAGTAATAGTTGAGTCTTCTAGTAATTGATACTGACTGAAGGCACGGTGACCTCTATAGACAGGCAGCTGCGCTGTCACGGAGCAGTAATGCGGTGATATCACCGGGCGGAGGCTGCTCTGCATGTTTATTTATAGACAATAGTGACGCGTAGAGGAATCCGGGCCAGACGCTGGCGGGAAGCGGCATTTACTATGTGTACGTCCCGCTCAGGGGAGAGGAACCCTGTTATAAAATGTAACTATAGACCTTATTCAGTATCAGATGCAGTTTTACTAAGTGACGAAGGCGGGCGCAGCAACCACATGTGACGCCACGCGGCTGTCCTGAATATGGCCTGGGACGCCTGCACTGTAGTCGCCACGCCCCCGCAATTCCACCCCTGATCGCCCCCCGCAAATGCCCTAGTCTGTCAGTCAGGCAGAGGCGTTTGCATTACTGGACGCAATCAATACTGAATAAGACCCTTTATCCACAGAAAGTGCTCCGTGTGGCAGCCATTACTCTGACAGCACATGCGGATGCGACGCTCCCATTCACGTTAATACGTATGGAGTTCTGCGCAAAATTAGAGTTTGTTGAAGTTATAGGGCTCAACCCAATTAGCTGCGAGTAATGCCGGCTGTAAGGTTACGTTACCCCTGGACTCAAAGATTTTGTTTGCGGGCTGCATAGAACATTCTGTAAGTCTGGGGTGAGATCGGGCTGTGAGGGGGCGAGATGCAGTGATGACTTTAACTCACCCCCTTCACACTTAATTGGATTGAGCCCAGTTTGTTAGAAAAGTGATCATTGGGGGGTTATTTAGAGATATTAGCAAACCAAAAAGGTTAGCAATTGGGCAAAACCATGTGCACTGCAGGGGGGGCAGATGTAACATGTGCAGAGAGAGTTAGATTTGGGTGGGTTATATTGTTTCTGTGCAGGGTAAATACTGGCTACTTTATTTTTACAATGCAATATAGTTTCAGTTTGAACACACCACACCCAAATCTACGCAACTCTCTCTGCACATGTTACATCTGCCACAACTGCAGTGCACATGGGCCCTCATTCCGAGTTGATCGGTCGCAAGGCGAATTTAGCAGAGTTACACACGCTAAGCCGCCGCCTACTGGGAGTGTATCTTAGCTTCTTAAAATTGCGACCGATGTATTCGCAATATTGCGATTACTAACTACTTAGCAGTTTCAGAGTAGCTCCAGACTTACTCTGCCTGTGCGATCAGTTCAGTGCTTGTCGTTCCTGGTTGACGTCACAAACACACCCAGCGTTCGCCCAGGCACTCCAACCGTTTCCCCGGCCACTCCTGCGTTTTTTCCGGAAACGGTAGCGTTTTCAGCCACACGCCCCTGAAACGCCGTGTTTCCGCCCAGTAACACCCATTTCCTGTCAATCACATTACGATCGCCGGAGCGAAGAAAAAGCCGTGAGTAAAATTACTTTCTTCATAGTAAAGTTACTTGGCGCAGTCGCAGTGCGAACATTGCGCATGCGTACTAAGCGGATTTTCACTGCGATGCGATGAAAAATACCGAGCGAACAACTCGGAATGAGGGCCATGGTTTTGCCCAATTGCTAACAACTCTGAATTACCCCCATTTTCCCTTTGTATTAAACTAAAGTGATCTGTATACCAGACATCAGCAGATCCAGGAGACAGCGCAGAGTAATCAGCCACTCTCACAGCTCAGTGTTCCCACTGTCTCTCTCTCTCTCTCTCTCTCTCTCTGACAGCTCAGTGTCCCTGCTGTCTCTCTCTCTCTCCCTGACAGCTCAGTGTCCCTGCTGTCTCTCTCCCCCTCTCTGACAGCTCAGTGTCCCCGCTGTCTCTCTCTCCCTCTCTCTCTCTCTGACAGCTCAGTGTCCCTGCTGTCTCTCTCTCTCTCTCTCTCTCTCTGACAGCTCAGTGTCCCTGCTGTCTCTCTCTCTCCCTCTCTCTGACAGCTCAGTGTCCCTGCTGTCTCTCTCCCCCTCTCTGACAGCTCAGTGTCCCCGCTGTCTCTCTCCCTCTCTCTCTCTGACAGCTCAGTGTCCCTGCTGTCTCTCTCTCTCTCTCTCTCTCTCTCTCTCTCTGACAGCTTAGTGTCACTGCTGTCTCTCTCTCTCTCTCCCTCTCTGACAGCTCAGTGTCCCTGCTGTCTCTCTCCCCCTCTCTGACAGCTCAGTGTCCCCACTGTCTCTCTCTCTCTCTCTGACAGCTCAGTGTCCCTGCTGTCTCTCTCTCTCTCTCCCTCTCTCTGACAGCTCAGTGTCCCTGCTGTCTCTCTCCCCCTCTCTGACAGCTCAGTGTCCCCGCTGTCTCTCTCTCCCTCTCTCTCTGACAGCTCAGTGTCCCTGCTGTCTCTCTCTCTCTGACAGCTCAGTGTCCCCGCTGTCTCTCTCTCTCTCTCTGACAGCTCAGTGTCCCCGCTGTCTCTCTCTGACAGCTCAGTGTCCCCGCTGTCTCTCTCTCTGACAGCTCAGTGTCCCCGCTGTGTCTCTGACAGCTCAGTGTCCCCGCTGTGTCTCTCTGACAGCTCAGTGTCCCCGCTGTCTCTCTCTCTCCCTGACAGCTCAGTGTCCCTGCTGTCTCTCTCGGACAGCTCAGCATCCCCGCTGTCTCTCTCTCTCTTTGGTTTCACTCTGTTTCCCTGTCTCTTTCTCTGTTCCTGATGTCTCTCTCTCGCTCTGTCCTTGGTATCTCTTTCTGAAGTTTCTCTCTCTCTGTCCCTGACGTCTCTCTCTGAGTCCCTGCTGTCTCTCTGTCCCTGGTCTCTCTCTGAGGTTTCTCTCTGAGTCCCTGCTGTCTCTCTGTCCCTGGTCTCTCCGGTGTCTCTCTCTGAGGTTTCTCTCTGAGTCCCTGCTGTCTCTCTGTCCCTGGTCTCTCCGGTGTCTCTCTCTGAGGTTTCTCTCTGAGTCCCTGCTGTCTCTCTGTCCCTGGTCTCTCTTTTGCTCTCTCTCTGAGGTTTCTCTCTGAGTCCCTGCGGTCTCTCTGTCCCTGGTCTCTCTTTCGCTCTCTCTCTGAGGTTTCTCTCTGAGTCCCTGCTGTCTCTCTGTCCCTGGTCTCTCCGGTGTCTCTCTCTGAGGTTTCTCTCTCTCTCTGTCCCTGACGTCTCTCTCTGAGTCCCTGCTGTCTCTCTGTCCCTGGTCTCTCTTTCGCTCTCTCTCCGGTGTCTCTCTCTGAGGTTTCTCTCTGTGTCCCTGGAGTCTCTCTCGATCCCTTGCTGTATGTTTCTCTCTCATGCGTCTGTATCACAGCCCTCCCTCTCTCTCAGTTCCTTGTGTCCTCCGCCCACCTCTCTTACCTGTACTGGGGATGTGTTTCCAGCTGTCTCTCCTCCCCCTGTCTGCATGTCTGCCCCAGGTGAGTCTCTCTTCTGGCCCTGGAGCCCCTCACTCCATTGCTCAGGGGGCAGCTTCATCTGTACATGGGATCCCAGAAATCCAGGCCAGTCAGTCAGTATGGGAGCAAGACATAGTCTCACCTGAGGCCAGGTGAGCTCAGCCCCGCCCCTTCCATGTCATCACTGTGTCTCTATGGTAACAATGCCTAACCCACCCTGTAGTGTCATTCACAAAGAGCAGCAATTATACCTGTCACATCCCTCCACGGGTTACAGAGACAGCCCGCCCTTCTCTGTGTCTCCTACCAGGAAACCCCCCTCACAGCACCCCAGGGTATATCCCTTACATAGGACATACCTCCCAACATGACCCTCCCGGAGGGACAAAACGCTGCTCTGCTTCTGGATTCCCTCTTAATTTAAAATTGCCCTCACCTGTGCTGAGACACCTTTCTTCTCATTTAACCTGTATAAAGCAGGTGAGGCCAATCCTAAATTAAGAGGGAAGTCCAGGAGCAGAGCATTCTGTCCCTCCTGGAGAGGTCATGTTGGGAGGTATGACATAGGGCACAGGTTCTCAAACTCGGTCCTCGGGGTCCCACACAGTGCATGTTTTGCAGGTCTCCTCACAGAATCGCAAGTGAAATAATTTGCTTCACCTGTGGACCTTTTAAAATGTGTCAGCGAGTAATTAATACACCTGTGCACCTGCTGGGTTACCTGCAAAACATGCACTGTGTGGGGTCCTGAGGACCGAGTTTGAGAACCACTGACATATGGGATCCGGTCTTTAGATCAACCACACTTAGGTCGACAATGTCTAGGTCGACCACTATTGGTCGACAGTAAGTAGGTCGAAATGGTTTCTAGGTCGACAGGGACTCTAGGTCGACACGTTCTAGTTCAACATGACGAAAGGTCGACATGACTTGCAAAAAAATTTTTTTTTTTGAATTTTTCATACTTTACGATCCACGTGGACTACAATTGGGAATAGTAACCTGTTGCCCGAAGCTTGCGAGCCATGCGAGAGGACACAGTGCACTAATTGGGGATCCCGGTCACTGTACGGAGAACACTACACCAAAAAAAGTGAAAACACTCATGTAGACCTTGTGTAATGTCGACTTAGAACATGTCAACTTAGAGTCCCTGTTGACCTAGAAACCATGTCGACCTACTTACTGTCGACCAATAGTGGTCGACCTAGACACTGTCGACATAAGTCTGGTCGACCTTGCATACCACATCCATGACATAGGCAGAATCCTCCCTCAAAGAACCCCAGGGTATATCCCTTACATAGGCAGGAATCCCCTCACAGTACCCCAGGGTATATCCCTTACAGAGGCAGGAACCCCCTCACAGCACCCTGCGGTATATCCATTACAAACACAGGAACCCCCCTTACAGCACCCCAGGGTATTTCCCATACATAGGAAGAACCCCCCCTAATGGCACCCCAGAGTAAATCCCTTACATAGGCAGGAAAACACGTCACAGCACCCCAGTGAATATCACTTACATAGTCAGGAAACCCCCTCACAGCACCCCTGGGTATATCTCTTACATAGGCAGCAAATCCCCTCACAGCACCCCGGGCTATATCTCTTACATAGGCAGGAACCCCCTCACAGCAGCCCTGGGGTATATCAATTACATAGGCAGGAAATCCCCTCACAGCACCCTAGGCTATATCTCTTACATAGGCAGGAAACCCCCTCACAGCACCCCTGGGTATATCTCTTACATAGGCAGCAAATCCCCTCTCAGCACCCCGGGCTATATCTCTTGCATAGGCAGAAACCCCCCTCACAGCACCAAGGGGTATATCCGTTACATAGGCAGGAAAGGAAACCCCATCAAAGCACCCCGGGCTGTATCTCTTACATAGGCAGGAAAACCCTTCACAGCACCCCAGGCTATATCTCTTACATAGGCAGGAAAGGAAACCCCATCACAGCACCCCAGGTTATATCCCTTACATAGGCAGGAAATCCCCTCTCAGCACCCCGGGCTATATCTCTTACATAGGCAGAAACCCCATCACAGCACCCGGGGGTATATATCTTACATAGGCAGGAAATCCACCTCCCAGCACTCCAGGCTATATCTCTTACATAGGCAGAAACCCCCCTCACAGCACCAAGGGGTATATTCGTTACATAGGCAGGAAATCTCCCTCACAGCACCCCGAGATATATCTTTTACATAGGCAGGAAACCCCCTCACAGCACCCTGGGCTATATCCCTTACAGAGGCAGAAAACCCCACACAGCACCCCGTGGTATATCTATTACATAGACAGGATGCCCCCTTACAGCACCCTAGGGTATTTCCCTTACATAGGCAGAATCTCCTTCCTCACAGCACCCCAGTGTAAATCCCTTACATAAGCAGGAAACCCCCTCACAGCACCCTGGGCTATATCTCTTACATAGGCAGAAACCCCCGTCATAGCACCCCAGGGTATAACTCTTACATAGGCAGGAAATCCCCCTCACACACCCCGGGCTATATCTCTTACATAGGGAGGAAACCCCCTCACAGCATCCCGGGCTATATCTCTTACATAGGCAGAAACCCCATCACAGCACCCGGGGGTATATTATCTTACAAAGGCAGAATCTCCTTCCTCACAGCACCCCAGTGTAAATCCCTTACATAGGCAGGAAACAACCCTCACAGCACCCTGGGCTATATCTCTTACATAGGCAGAAACCCCCGTCATAGCACCCCGGGGTATAACTCTTACATAGGCAGGAAATCCACCTCCCAGCACCCCAGGCTATATCTCTTACATAGGCAGAAACCCCCCTCACAGCACCCTGGGGTATATCCATTACATAGGCAGGAAATCCCCCTCACAGCACCCCGGGCTATATCTCTTACATAGGCAGAAACCCCCCTCACAGCACCCCGGGGTATATCCTTTACATAGGCAGCAAATCTCCCTCACAGCACCCCGGGTTATATCTTTTACATAGGCAGGAATCCTGATCACAGCACCCCGGGCTATATCTCTTACATAGGCAGAAACCCCCCTCACAGCACCCCGGGATATATCCATTACATAAGCAGGAAATCCCCCTCACAGCACCCCAGGGTATATCCATTACATAGGCAGGAAATTCCCCTCACAGCACCACAGGGTATATCCATTACATAGGCAGGAAATCCCCCTCACAGCACCCCAGGGTATATCCATTACATAGGCAGGAAATCCCCCGCACAGCACCCTGAGGTATATCCATTACATAGGCAGGAAATCCCCCTCACAGCATCCTGGGGTATATCCATTACAGAGGCAGGAAACCCCCTCACAGCACCCCAGGGTATATGCATTACATAGGCAGGAAATCCCCCTCACAGCACCCTGAGGTATATCCATTACATAGGCAGGAAATCCCCCTCACAGCACCCTGGGGTATATCCATTACATAAGCAGGAAATCCCCCTCACAGCACCCTGGGGTATATCCATTACATAGGCAGGAAATTCCCCTCACAGCACCCTGGGGTATATCCATTACATAGGCAGGAAATCCCCCTCACAGCACCCTGGGGTATATCCATTACATAGGCAGGAAATCCCCCTCACAGCACCCTGGGGTATATCCATTACATAGGCAGGAAATCCCCCTCACAGCACCCTGGGGTATATCCATTACATAGGCAGGAAATCCCCCTCACAGCACCCCGGAGTATATCCATTACATAGGCAGGAAATCCCCCGCACAGCACCCTGAGGTATATCCATTACATAGGCAGGAAATCCCCCTCACAGCATCCTGGGGTATATCCATTACAGAGGCAGGAAACCCCCTCACAGCACCCCAGGGTATATGCATTACATAGGCAGGAAATCCCCCTCACAGCACCCTGAGGTATATCCATTACATAGGCAGGAAATCCCCCTCACAGCACCCTGGGGTATATCCATTACATAAGCAGGAAATCCCCCTCACAGCACCCTGGGGTATATCCATTACATAGGCAGGAAATTCCCCTCACAGCACCCTGGGGTATATCCATTACATAGGCAGGAAATCCCCCTCACAGCACCCTGGGGTATATCCATTACATAGGCAGGAAATCCCCCTCACAGCACCCTGGGGTATATCCATTACATAGGCAGGAAATCCCCCTCACAGCACCCTGGGGTATATCCATTACATAGGCAGGAAATCCCCCTCACAGCACCCCGGGGTATATCCATTACATAGGCAGGAAATCCCCCTCACAGCACCCTGGGGTATATCCATTACATAGGCAGGAAATCCCCCTCAGAGCACCCCGGGGTATATCCATTACATAGGCAGGAAATCCCCCTCACAGCACCCCGGGGTATATCCATTACATAGACAGACAGGGAAAGTAAAACAAAGCCACAACAATGAAGGAACAGTATGAAGAGTGCGCCTTTATCTCAATCCAATATATGTGTTTAGGCACAAAGCGATACTGTATAGTGCTGAATAATAACACGTTACATGTGTCCAGATTACGCAGAGCACCGTGTGCATGTCACGTGTCCGGATTACGCAGAGCACCGCATGCACGTGTCCGGATTACGCAGAGCACAGCGTGCACGTCACGTGTCCGGATTACATATAGCACCGCAAGCACGTCACGTGTGCGGATAACATCTAGCACTGCGCGCACGTCACATGTTTGGATTATGCGTAGCACCGCGTGCACGTTACATGTCTAGATTACACGTAGCACCACGTGCACATCACGTTAGGATTATGCATAGCACAGCGTGCATGTCATGTGCCTGGATTACATGTAGCACCACTTGCCCGTCACATGTGCCCGGATTATGTAGAGTACCGTGTTTACGTCGCATGTCTGAATTAGTGACGTGCGGTGGGGTGAGGCAGGTGAGGCAGAGCCTTTCCTGTCATACTTACATTTAAACCAGAGTTTTGACTGAATGAACTATATGAAAAATACTGATAATTTGTTTGAAATATCTTCTTTGCATTATTCTAATCATTTTTATAGCCCAAACCCTGGAGTAAAACGTCTATGGCAGGGGAGGCAGTGCCTCACCTGTGTATCCTTTTTATAGCCCAAACCCTGGAGTAAAAAGTCTATGGCAGGGGAGGCAGTGCCTCACCTGTGTATCCTTTCAACACATCTCTAATCAAAACTCACCAGATTTCCAGGAGTTTATAATGCTGCACCTGTGTATAATGCCCAGATGTACCCTTTAGCTCATATATTGCATGTAAATCTGGCTCTGGGGTTAGCCAGTGCCTCCTGAGCCATTTAGCTCACGTTACACATAGCACTGCTTGCACATCACGCATCTGGATTACGTGCAGCACTGCTTGCACATCACGCATCTGGATTACATGCAGCACTGCTTGCATGCCACGCATCTAGATTACACATAGCACTGCTTGCACGTCACATGTCTGGATTACATGTAGCACTGCTTGCACACCACACATCTGGATTACACATAGCACTGCTTGCACGTCACGTGTCTGGATTACATGTAGCACTGCTTGCACGCCACGCATCTGGATTACGTGCAGCACTGCTTGCACACCACGCATCTGGATTACGTGTAGCACTGCTTGCATGCCACACATCTGGATTACACATAGCACTGCTTGCACGTCACGCATCTGGATTACATGTAGCACTGCTTCCACGTCACATGTCTGGATTACACATAGCACTGCTTGCACATAACGCATCTGGATTACGTGTAGCACTGCTTGTACGCCACATGTCTGGATTAAACATAGCACTGCTTGCACGCCACACATCTGGATTACACATAGCACTGCTTGCACATCACGTGTCTGGATTACATGTAGCACTGCTTGCACATCACATGTCTGGATTACACATAGCACTGCTTGCACGTCACATGTCTGGATTACACATAGCACTGCTTGCACGTCACATGTCTGGATTACACATAGCACTGCTTGCATGTCACATGTCTGGATTACGTGTAGCACTGCTTGCACGCCACACATCTGGATTACACATAGCACTGCTTGCACATCACGTGTCTGGATTACACATAGCACTGCTTGCACATAACGCATCTGGATTACGTGTAGCACTGCTTGTACGCCACATGTCTGGATTAAACATAGCACTGCTTGCACGCCACACATCTGGATTACACATAGCACTGCTTGCACGTCACGTGTCTGGATTACATGTAGCACTGCTTGCACGTCACATGTCTGGAGTACACATAGCACTGCTTGCACATAACGCATCTGGATTACGTGTAGCACTGCTTGTACGCCACATGTCTGGATTAAACATAGCACTGCTTGCACGCCACACATCTGGATTACACATAGCACTGCTTGCACGTCACGTGTCTGGATTACATGTAGCACTGCTTGCACGTCACATGTCTGGATTACACATAGCACTGCTTGCACGTCACATGTCTGGATTACACATAGCACTGCTTGCACGTCACATGTCTGGATTACACATAGCACTGCTTGCATGTCACATGTCTGGATTACGTGTAGCACTGCTTGCACGCCACACATCTGGATTACACATAGCACTGCTTGCACGTCACGTGTCTGGATTACATGTAGCACTGCTTCCACGTCACATGTCTGGATTACACATAGCACTGCTTGCACATAACGCATCTGGATTACGTGTAGCACTGCTTGTACGCCACATGTCTGGATTAAACATAGCACTGCTTGCACGCCACACATCTGGATTACACATAGCACTGCTTGCACGTCACGTGTCTGGATTACATGTAGCACTGCTTGCACGTCACATGTCTGGATTACACATAGCACTGCTTGCACGTCACATGTCTGGATTACACATAGCACTGCTTGCACGTCACATGTCTTGATTACACATAGCACTGCTTGCACGTCACATGTCTGGATTACACATAGCACTGCTTGCATGTCACATGTCTGGATTACGTGTAGCACTGCTTGCACGCCACACATCTGGATTACACATAGCACTGCTTGCACGTCACGTGTCTGGATTACATGTAGCACTGCTTGCACGCCACGCATCTGGATTACGTGCAGCACTGCTTGCACGCCACGCATCTGGATTATGTGTAGCACTGCTTGCACGCCACATATCTGGATTACACATAGCACTGCTTGCACGTCACGCATCTGGGTTACATGTAGCACTGCTTCCACGTCACATGTCTGGATTACACATAGCACTGCTTGCACATAACGCATCTGGATTACGTGTAGCACTGCTTGCACGTCACATGTCTGGATTACACATAGCACTGCTTGCACGCCACACATCTGGATTACACATAGCACTGCTTGCACGTCACGTGTCTGGATTACATGTAGCACTGCTTGCACATCACATGTCTGGATTACACATAGCACTGCTTGCACGTCACATGTCTGGATTACACATAGCACTGCTTGCACGTCACATGTCTGGATTACACATAGCACTGCTTGAATGTCACATGTCTGGATTACGTGTAGCACTGCTTGCACGCCACACATCTGGATTACACATAGCACTGCTTGCACGTCACGTGTCTGGATTACATGTAGCACTGCTTGCACACCACGCATCTGGATTACGTGCAGCACTGCTTGCACGCCACACATCTGGATTACGTATAGCACTGCTTGCACGCCACACATCTGGATTACACATAGCACTGCTTGCACGTCACGCATCTGGATTACATGTAGCACTGCTTCCACGTCACATGTCTGGATTACACATAGCACTGCTTGCACATCACGCATCTGGATTACACGTAGCACTGCTTGCATGCCACGCATCTGGATTACACATAGCACTGCTTGCACGTCACGTGTCTGGATTACATGTAGCACTGCTTGCAAGCCACACATCTGGATTACACATAGCACTGCTTGCACGCCACGCATCTGGATTACGTGCAGCACTGCTTGCACATCACGCATCTGGATTACGTGTAGCACTGCTTGCATGCCACGCATCTGGATTACACATAGCACTGCTTGCACGTCACATGTCTGGATTACATGTAGCACTGATTGCACGCCACACATCTGGATTACACATAGCACTGCTTGCACGTCACGTGTCTGGATTACATGTAGCACTACTTGCACGCCACGCATCTGGAATACGTGTAGCACTGCTTGCACGCCACACATCTGGATTACACATAGCACTGCTTGCACGTCACGCATCTGGATTACATGTAGCACTGCTTCCACGTCACATGTCTGGATTACACATAGCACTGCTTGCATATAACGCATCTGGATTACGTGTAGCACTGCTTGCACGTCACTTGTCTGGATTACACATAGCACTGCTTGCACGCCACACATCTGGATTACACATAGCATTGCTTGCACGTCACGTGTCTGGATTACATGTAGCACTGCTTGCACGTCACATGTCTGGATTACACATAGTACTGCTTGCACGTCACATGTCTGGATTACACATAGCACTGCTTGCACGTCACATGTCTGGATTACACATAGCACTGCTTGCATGTCACATGTCTGGATTACGTGTAGCACTGCTTGCACGCCACACATCTGGATTACACATAGCACTGCTTGCACGTCACGTGTCTTGATTACATGTAGCACTGCTTGCACGCCACGCATCTGGATTACGTGCAGCACTGCTTGCACGCCACGCATCTGGATTACGTATAGCACTGCTTGCACGCCACACATCTGGATTACACATAGCACTGCTTGCACGTCACGCATCTGGATTACATGTAGCACTGCTTCCACGTCACATGTCTGGATTACACATAGCACTGCTTGCACATCACGCATCTGGATTACACGTAGCACTGCTTGCATGCCACGCATCTGGATTACACATAGCACTGCTTGCACATCACGTGTCTGGATTACATGTAGCACTGCTTGCAAGCCACACATCTGGATTACACATAGCACTGCTTGCACGCCACGCATCTGGATTACGTGCAGCACTGCTTGCACATCACGCATCTGGATTACGTGTAGCACTGCTTGCATGCCACGCATCTGGATTACACATAGCACTGCTTGCACGTCACATGTCTGGATTACATGTAGCACTGATTGCACGCCACACATCTGGATTACACATAGCACTGCTTGCACGTCACGTGTCTGGATTACATGTAGCACTACTTGCACGCCACGCATCTGGAATACGTGCAGCACTGCTTGCACGCCACACATCTGGATTACACATAGCACTGCTTGCACGTCACGTGTCTGGTTTACGTGTAGCACTGCTTGCACGTCACACATCTGGATTACACATAGCACTGCTTGCACGTCACGTGTCTGGATTACATGTAGCACTGCTTGCATGCCACGCATCTGGATTACGTGCAGCACTGCTTGTACGCCACGCATCTGGATTACGTATAGCACTGCTTGCACGCCACACATCTGGATTACACATAGCACTGCTTGCACGTCACGCATCTGGATTACATGTAGCACTGCTTCCACGTCACATGTCTGGATTACACATAGCACTGCTTGCATGTCACATGTCTGGATTACACATAGCACTGCTTGCACATCACGCATCTGGATTACACATAGCACTGCTTGCATGCCACGCATCTGGATTACACATAGCACTGCTTGCACGTCACATGTCTGGATTACATGTAGCACTGCTTGCACGCCACACATCTGGATTACACATAGAACTGCTTGCACGCCACGCATCTGGATTACGTGCAGCACTGCTTGCACATCACGCTTCTGGATTACGTGTAGCACTGCTTGCATGCCACGCATCTGGATTACACATAGCACTGCTTGCACATCACGTGTCTGGATTACATGTAGCACTGATTGCACACACACATCTGGATTACACATAGCACTGCTTGCACGTCACGTGTCTGGATTACATGTAGCACTACTTGCACGCCATGCATCTGGATTACGTGTAGCACTGCTTGCACGCCACACATCTGGATTACACATAGCACTGCTTGCACGTTACGTGTCTGGATTACATGTAGCACTGCTTGCACGTCACGCATCTGGATTACGTGTAGCACTGCTTGCATGCTACGCATCTGGATTACACATAGCACTGCTTGCACGTCACGTGTCTGGATTACATGTAGCACTGCTTGCACGCCACACATCTGGATTACACATAGCACTGCTTGCACGTCACGTGTCTGGATTACATGTAGCACTGCTTGCACGCCACGCATCTGGATTACGTGTAGCACTACTTGCACACCACACATCTGGATTACACATAGCACTATTGCACGTCACGTGTCTGGATTACATGTAGCACTGCTTGCACGTCACATGTCTGGATTACACATAGCACTGCTTGCACGTCACATGTCTGGATTACACATAGCACTTCTTGCACGTCACATGTCTGGATTACACATAGCACTGCTTGCATGTCACATATCTGGATTACATGTAGCACTGCTTGCACGTCACATGTCTGGATTACGTGTAGCACTGCTTGCACATCACGCATGTGGATTACATGTAGCACTGCTTGCACGTCACGCATCTGGATTACATGTAGCACTGCCTGCACGTCACGTGTCTGGATTACACATAGCCCTGCTGGCACATCACATGTCTGGATTACATGTAGCACTGCTTGCCATCACTCATCTGGATTACACATAGCACTGCTTGCACCTCACATGTCTGGATTACACGTAGCACTGCTTGCACGTCACATGTCTGGATTACACATAGCACTGCTTGCACGTCACATGTCTGTATTACACGTAGCACTGTTTGCACGTCACATGTCTGGATTACACATAGCACTGCTTGCATGTCACATGTCTGGATTACATGTAGCATTGCTCGCACGTCACATGTCTGGATTACGTGTAGCACTGCTTGCACGTCACATGTCTGGATTACGTGTAGCACTGCTTGCACGTCACATGTCTGGATTACGTGTAGCACTGCTTGGACATCACATGTTTGGATTACACGTAGCACTGCTTGCACATCACACATCTGGATTACATGTAGCACTGCTTGCACGCCACGCATCTGGATTACGTGTAGCACTGCTTGCACGCCACACATCTGGATTACACATAGCACTGCTTGCACGTCACGCATCTGGATTAGATGTAGCACTGCTTCTACGTCACATGTCTGGATTACACAGAGCACTGCTTGCACGTCACATGTCTGGATTACACATAGCACTGCTTGCACATCACGCATCTGGATTACACGTAGCACTGCTTGCATGCCACGCATCTGGATTACACATAGCATTGCTTGCACGTCACGTGTCTGGATTACATGTAGCACTGCTTGCACGCCACACATCTGGATTACACATAGCACTGCTTGCACGCCACGCATCTGGATTACGTGCAGCACTGCTTGCACATCACGCATCTGGATTACGTGTAGCACTGCTTGCATACCACGCATCTGGATTACACATAGCATGCTTGCACGTCACGTGTCTGGATTACATGTAGCACTGCTTGCACGCCACACATCTGGATTACACATAGCACTGCTTGCACGTCACATGTCTGGATCTCCAGAGTCTTACAGGAAGAAGTTCAGAAACTTGCCCAAGAATCCTAGCAGCACCCATGGGCAGTTCGCCACCCAGCTGCGGCAGTACGTGGTGAAGTGGGTGAAGGATTCTGAAGCCACTACATGGGACGCACTGATCGACCTGGTCTGCAGGGAGCAGTTCTACCGCAGGTGCGCCCCAGAAGTGAAGGAGTGGGTGCTAGATCGGGAGCCACCCAGCTAAAAAATGGCTGCCCAATAAGCCGACAAATATGTGGCAATTCGGCCACGGGGGCAGAAGCACCCAGCCAGCAGCCAGCTCCAAAAGACTGTACCACCAGGGGGACACCTCTCTTCAGCTCATCACCCCCAAAGACAAGCATCTTCCAACCCGGGTGCTCTTGGCCAGCAACCGCACCGCAGCGTCCCTGCAACTGATCAGAGATCATCGGTGCCACGACTGGAGAAGAAGTGCTACGGCTGTGGGAAAATCGGACATCTGAGGATGAACTGTCCTGCCTCCCAAGCACCCCAGACTCGTGCCCCAAATCCGAGTGCTGGAGCCCGGCTCGCTTGTTTGACGAGAGGAGATGAGCCTACAGAGACTGTTCCCCCTCCAGTCAGTCTGATGGAGTGTGGCGAGAGACAGGTGCACTCTGCAGAGAGAGTCACCTGCATGGCCAAACAGCCCCTACACAACATGTGGAGGCACCTGCAGCTGGTCCACGTGGGACCCCTGCAGGGGGAAGGCCTAAGAGACTCTGGGGCCTCAATCACTGTGGTGAGCCCCCACCTTATAGATCCTGCTGCAGTATTGCAGGGTCACACTGCCAAGGTCACCCTGGCAGATGGAACGGAGAAAGAGGTTCCCATGGCAAGAGTCTACCTGGACTGGGGAGCTGGACCAGAGTTGCGAGAAGTTGCCGTCATGGATGGTCTCCCAACTGATGTGGTCCTAGGAAATGATCTGGGTGGTGGGATCGTCACCACGTTTGCTGGCGCCATTCCCCGGAGTCAAGTTCCACAACCACCGTTGACATCAGCTACTCCAGCACAGCCCAGCCCAGAGGAAAAGACTACAGCTGCTAGACAACTGCCAGCACAGCCAACCACAGCATCAACCAGCAGAGAAGAAGAGATTACAGCGGCTAGATCGGCACATCGACCCTGCATGCCTTTTGCCTCTGGTATGCCTATGTCCCCTAGCAACGCAGAGGATGTTGGTTCCAGCTCGTTTGATCCTGTGGGGGTGCCCAATGATGCTCCTGACCCAAGTGGTTTGCCAACTCCGGCGGTGAGTATGAGAAACCACACTGACTTTTCCATGACTGACCCCTAGCAGACTGACCCTAGTAGTCCCCACCTAGATCCCCCTGTAGAGTGTCCCAATTTAGGAGAGATTGAGGGCCACAGGCAGGAGTTTAGGGAGGCTCAATTCTCTGACCCATCCCCGAAAGGCATGAGGCGCCACTCTGGCAGCGGCCTTGACAGGGTTGGGGCAGGAAGTTTGAACTGGCGGGAAGAGTTAAGGTATAGGGTAGTCAGGAAAGTGGGAGGAGATAGACCAGATAGGGAATGTGGTGTCCAGCTGGTCCCCCCAGGGAACGTTCCTGCGCAACCGGTGTCGGTTGCCAGCGAAACCCCTTTGGATAGTAACCCAGAGACAGACCGTACCCTGAAGTGCCTGACACAGTGCTTACCCTGGTCTGGAATGTCGGATGACGCCCAGACCAACTGTAAGGCTGGTGCCATGCGTTGGCAGCATGGGCACTCCAGCAGTTGTGTTGTCTCTGGGCCTCTGCCCATAGGGGAACCCTTGCAGCAAGTTGCTGTGGACATAGCAGGTCCCCTGCCTGTGCGCAGTAGATCGGGGAAGACACGCAGCCTCCCTGTAGTCGATGCCACACAGGATCCAGAGGCTGGTGGTCTGGCCGCCATCACTGTGGCACAGGTAGCGGACGAGGAGGAAGCAGTAGGCCTAGGTGACAGGGTAGGTTTCCAGAGTCATAGGTCGACGGAGGAGGATTGGAGGGCAGGTCTGACAGTTAGGGCAGACAGTTGCCAGATAGGTATGACGGAGGTGCAGTGCCTCGGGCACCATGTGGGAGGAGACAGGGGTAGGCCCAAACCAGAGGGGGTGGAGGCAACCAGAGGCTGTCCCCGGCCCACATCACCCAGACCGGTACTGACCTTAGAACTTGTAAGGCCCTATGGACACATTGTCATTGACTTTAGTCCAGTAGTGAACCCCCTTACCGAGATGGCTAGAAAGGGCATTCCCAAGTCAGTGGACTTTGCACCCGCTTGCGAGTTGGCATTCCAGTCATTGAAGGGGGCTCTGGTACCCGCTCCAGTGCTGATGGCGCACATTCTTGACCAGGACTGTGTGTTACGAACTACTGCGCCACTGCACGGACTGGGAGCAGTACCGAGCCAGAAAGAGCCATATGGGCAGGAGCACCCTGTGGCCTATTTGAGCAGAAAGCTGCTACCGCGGGAGGTGGGTTATGCCACAATTGAAAAGGAGTGTTTGGCTATTGTTTGGGCTGTGAAGAAGCTTCAGCCCTATTTGTATGGCTGCCATTTTACGGTGGTAATGGACCACAATCCATTACGGTGGCTCCAGCACACCATGGGGGAAAACGGCAGACTGTTGCGGTGGAGCCTTGCTCTTCAGGTTTATGACTTTCATATTATCCACAAGCAAGGCAAGGCTCATAGCAATGCGGATGGACTGTCACGTCAGGAGGAGCCTGAACCCCCAAAGAACTCCCGGTAACCCCATTAAGGACTGCGGGACCAGGGACCATATCGTTGGGACATGGGTCCCTGGTTGACCCGCTTGAATGGGGGGGGGGAGTGTGGCCGGAGAGACCCCCAGCCCACGTGGACAATGGCCGCTGCGGCACTGAAGGGTTAACCCTCGTGCCCGGCGCCATATTAAGGGACAATGGGCGCTTGGCGTCACTGTCAAACGAACTTACGGCGCTGGGCGCGGACTGTTTAAAAGTTTGTTTAATGATGTGTCTTAACATGTCATATGTAGTGCTCTGTGCACAATTGCAGGAATGCATGTTTACCTGTATTTATTTTATGTTCAAGATATGGTCACCTGTATTTTAAAGGGGAAAATGCACTTACTCTTATCAATGTCTGAATAATCATCTCCTGTCAGTAGGTAGTGGCATGCTAACGACCCTGTCCTAGCAGAGAGGTGTGAATGACAAAACCTTTTGATGTGTAAAGATGCTAATCACGGGGTCTATGGGCTTGGAACCTGTTTCATGTACCTGATTTAATTGATATACGAACCCTGAATGGCAGATGCAGGAAGGAAGACTGTTTGTTTGTATTGTAGCCTTTCCTGTTGTAATCTCAAACACTGGGTTTGCCTGGAGATGTGACTGAGACAGAAACATTTGTATGTTGAAGCTATGTGATAAATTTATCAATAGTGAATGTTAATCTGATACCAAACGTTGTCTGTGTCACAGGAAGGAGGATATTGTTTTATTGCACTTATCTCCTTTTGAAATTTAATTTATTTACTTGTATTTTCTAAGTTATCCTGATTGGTTGGAGAAGACAGGGAGGGCTTACACCCCTGTGGTACTGTGTGGAAATTTGACATAAAAAGGAGGCCTGCGTGCCTCCAGATTTGTAGTTGTACCATCTTATTCTGCTGGAACATCTTGCTGTATGCTGTTGCCCCTAGCAATAGGGATGAGTCTTTTTTAAGGCTATTATTGAGCAAATAAACATCTGCCTCAAGAAGAGTGCTTCATTTTGTGACCTACAGGGTTATGCCAAACATAGCCCCGTCCTCCGGCTGTCCAGGGAAGCACCTAACGTCTCCAAGTTCCGCCTTCCCCCAGCTACCGGTAGAGGCCAAGCAAGTGGCTAGTGGGGATTCGTCAGCACCACACAGGTGTGGTAAGGCAGTGCATCGGCACATACAGAGCAGAACCGTGGTTCCAAACGCCACGGCAGGTTAGGAGTTTGGTGGTGGCAGCATAAACCCGCCCACAGCGCAGTGGGTGGAGTCAGTAACAGGCGGTTACTGACGGTAAGCGGGAATCCCCTATGTGGTAAGGCCTCGTGTGACCTTACCTTCCATTCTGTGCACAGGAGACGGGACGCGAAAGCGGCGAGTGCTTTCGTACGGGACCGTCCTGTCACAACCAGTATATAGTAGTACAGTGCTGCATTGTGGTGACCACCAGTATATAGTAGTATAGTACAGTAGGCCATTGCTGTATCTTGCAGCTCTGTGTCACTTCTAGTATCCATATCTGTGCTGCATTGTTGTGGCCAGTATATAGTAGTACAGTGCAGCATTGTGGTGCCCACCAGTATATAGTAGTACAGTACAGTAGGCCATTGCTGTTTCTTGCTGCTCTGTGTCACTTCTAGTATCCTGATCAGTGCTCAATATCTTCTGCATTGTTGTTACCAGTATATAGTAGTACAGTACAGTAGGCCATTGCTGTTTCTTGCTGCTCTGTGTCACTTCTAGTATTCTGATCAGTGCTCAATATCTGCTGCATTGTTGTGACCAGTATATAGTAGTACAGTGCAGCATTGTGGTGACCACCAGTATATAGTAGTACAGTACAGTAGGCCATTGCTGTATCTTGCAGCTCTGTCACTTCTAGTATCCCTATCTGTGCTGCATTGTTGTGACCAGTATATAGTAGTACAGTGCAGCAGGCCATTGCTATTGATATATTACTGGCATATAATTCCGCACATTAAAAAATGGAGAACAAAAATGTGGAGGGTAAAATAGGGAAAGATCAAGATCCACTTCCACCTGGTGCTGAAGCTGCTGCCACTAGTCATGGCCGAGACAATGAAATGCCATCAACGTCGTCTGCCAAGGCCGATGCCCAATGTCATAGTAGAGAGCATGTAAAATCCAAAAAACAAAAGTTCAGTAAAATGACCCAAAAATCTAAACTAAAAGCGTCTGAGGAGAAGCGTAAACTTGCCAATATGCCATTTACAACACGGAGTGGCAAGGAACGGCTGAGGCCCTGGCCTATGTTCATGGCTAGTGGTTCAGCTTCACATGAGGATGGAAGCACTCATCCTCTCGCTAGAAAAATGAAAAGAGTTAAGATGGCGAAAGCACAGCAAAGAACTGTGCGTTCTTCTAAATCACAAATCCCCAAGGAGAGTCCAATTGTGTCGGTTGCGATGCCTGACCTTCCAAACACTGGACGGGAAGAGCTTGCGCCTTCCACCATTTGCACGCCCCCTGCAAGTGCTGGAAGGAGCACCCGCAGTCCAGTTCCTGATAGTCAAATTGAAGATGTCACTGTTGAAGTACACTAGGATGAGGATATTGTTATGCACACCAGTGCCAGCAGGAATGTACTGGTGTCTGAACGGTGTGGGATGCAAAACAAATGAACTCACAGACAGACTGGGGAATATGACATTACATACACAGAAGGTGATAGGGTAACAAAATAAACACAAAGTGAACAGAGAAGCCCAAAGGCTAAGAAACTGGGTGTCTCCCTAGTATTAGGAATGCTCAGATGGAAAGAAGCGAGATGTAGTGATTTAATACGTAGAGAACCCGAAATGCTGTTGCTAAGGGCAACAGCAAAACCCTAAAGGGTAACCAACGGGTGTGGCAGTAAACTCCTTGGTCAGAGATGGAATAATAGACACAAGGAGAGTCTCCACAATCCTAGTCCTCACTTGCAGTGCACTGGTTCAGTTTACTGCCACTAAACTGACACCTGAACACCTTGCACAGTGAGAAAGGATTTTGGCAAGCAAGTCTGAGAATACAGCCGCAAACTTGCTAGGTTCACAGAGTAGCAAAAGAACCCCAGCAGGTTAAACGACTGACTCCAGTCTTACTGCTAGGTCTGGATTGGCAGAGTGTAATACCAAATCCCAAGGCCTATTTGCAGTAAGCAACAAACAAATACAAAGTTTACACAGTACTAGCTAGCTTTCAGGAACTGACTAACCAACAAAGATTCAGCAGCATCTGCCTAACCTGAGAAGAGGGTTTATATAGCAGGTGCTGTCCACGCCCCACTCAGACCTCACAGACTGTGAGCACAAAAACCAGCACCGGATCCCCTGCCGTGCACAGAGCCTGTAACCACTGCACAGCAAAAGACCCGAACCGGAGTATCAGCTACGCTCAGGTTACTCCGCTAGCACTTGTCTCCCGGTTGCCATGACGACGTGGCAGCACAGAGCAGGAGACCCTAATAGATATGGGTGTTGCTGGCGCTGAGGAGGAAATTGACAAGGAGGAATCTGATGGAGAGGTGGTTTGTTTAAGTCAGGCACCCGGGGAGACACCTGTTGTCCGTGGGATGAATAAGGTCATTGACATGCCTGGTCAAATTACAAAAAAATCACCTCTTCGGTGTGGAATTATTTAAACAGAAATGCGGACAACAGGTGTCAAGCCGTGTGTTCGTAGATAATTGGAGAGAGACTGCGCTCACTGGGATGGGGGGTTAGTGCTGCTAGGCCTAGAGGTGTCCTACCTCCGTACTAATGTTAAGCAATGGTGAGGTCAGCGCACTTGTGGGAGAGAAGGAATGTGAGAGAAAGGGTGAAGATGGAAAGGGATGGAGAAAGAAGGGATGAAAGAAAATGGGAAGAAAGTGATGTGACAATTTGATGTATGATAGTGTTCACAAATGACCATATGTCGTAATATAATGATGTTTATTAGGGTGGTATGTTCCCACTGTCAGGTGTGTCATGCAGACCACCCTTTTCAGTGTACCCTCCTGAATGGTACACTTCTGCTCAAAACTTCTAGAATTAATAATAAGAGTGGTGGGTAAAAGTATGTGCCTCTCCGTAAACCTGGCACAATGTCTGTGTCAGTGTTATGTCCTTAGGAGTCCTAATGTTCAGAGGTCCCTTGCGGGATGAATGTCAGGTATGCCCAAGGGTGCACCTTTACCATAGGTATGGTATCACCTATGTGGCTCTGAAACTAGGTAAGTATCAGTCGTGGTGGGGTGTGTGACAGTTTGAGGCGTCCCGCCTGTCAGACCTCCCTGTGTGCACCAAATGAGGAATCGGGGGTACGGGCTTTGTTCTTACACTTACTGCCGGGGGTGCGTTCCGCGCGCCTGTGCCGGCTCAGCTTCCGTTCCCGAGTCCTCCGGTGTCCTTTGATGTCCAGGCCGTCTCGTCTCGGTCCCCGTGGTCATTCAGCGGCCGCCGCTTTTCTCCTTCCTCCGCCGGGTCCCGTCTGTGACTTCCTGCTTTGCCGCTCACGTGATGTGTCACGTGAGCGGGAGTGTTCAATTAGCCCCTGTTGCTCGGGGATCTCTCTCCAGCTGGGGAGAGGTGTCTGTAAAATGCAGTGTGTAGTGAGACAAGTCCACCAACGCGTTTCAGCAATCTGCCTTTTTCTAGGATTACAAGTCTTGAGTCCTTGGATCATTATATGCTTGTTACATGGCACTGATTGGTTCCCAATGTATGTGCACGCCCCTTTATGTTAATGGACAGTATTATATAATCGGCTTTCTCCAATGTTGATAGGAAGAGACGTATTCTTTGTCCCTAATTTGGGATGTCTGTTAACACTGATTGATTACTAATAATGGGTAATACTTGTGTGAAAAAAGATGGGGGATAATGTATGATAGAACTGTCGGTGCATATATTGTATAGATTGAAAAAGTTATGATAATTACGTAGGTGGATGGGATAAACATGGTTTGGGGGGGGGATAACATGATTGGTTTGGATAGTATGTGATGATATTAGGTAATTGTCTGTAACGTGGGATATCGATGTATGCAATTGCATGACAGGATGAAAGAGATGTGAAAGGAAAAGATAGTAACGATGAGTGAAAAATTATTAATGAATGAAAAATGAATAGTAGATATGATTGATATGTGATTGAAAATAAATAAATATAAAAATAATAATAAAATAAAAATAAATATAAATAAATATGAATAATGAAAATAAAATAAAATGAATAAATAAATGAAAATAAAAATAAATACATAAAAAAATAATATAAAAATAAACATAAATATGAAAATAAACAAATATAATAAAAATAAATATAAATAAAAAGAAAATTAAAAAGAAAAAAATAAATACAAAAATATATATATATATTAAAAAATAATAATAATAATAATAATAATAATAATAAAAAAAATATCTATAAAATAAATAAATATAAAAATAAGAATGAGGAATGTATTAATGATCATAGTGTGTGTGAGTACTTTAATGTATATTGGTAGTAAGAGCTCAGGAGGCGGTTACATTCCTGATTTAATGATGTTACACTGACCCTAAATGTTTATGGCTTTCTAAGGATGAGTGTATTGCCTCAGTGTAGGACTAATATAATGGTACTGACCATGTGTTTACTTATGAATTAATCTAAGTCCCTAGACGTCTTGTCATACCCCTACATTTGTAGTCCCATCACCCGAGGTATGGGTTCATCATACCGTGTTAAATGAGCCTAATCCGTACAGTGATTATTTGTTAGATGGTGAGTGTCCACTATAATACTGAAGAAATGTTGTACTCTATGTTGAGCCCCTTCAGTGTGAGGGTTTTGAGGGTAAAAATCCATCTGAGTTCTTCCCTGGTAATTCTTTTTATGAAGTCACCTCCCCGCCAGTTGTTCGTCACCTGTTGTATGGCCATAAATTTCAATTGTGTCGGATCCTGTGTGTGTTTGTCTCTAAAGTGTTGAGACACACTATGTTTATCGTAACCTTTTTTGATGTTTTGAATATGTTCCGATATTCGGAATTTTAATGTCCTAATTGTGCGTCCCACATATTGGAGTCCGCACGGGCATGTGATGAGATAAATTACTCCCTTTGTGTGGCATGATATTTCTTCTCTGACTTTGAATGTCTGTCCTGTATTTGAGGATGAGAATTCTGTTATGCTTTTGGTTGATCTTGCATTAGTAGTCCTGCACCCTATACATGTGCCGCAATGATGAAGGCCCTGTCTCTTTGTGATACCATCTATTTTAGTCTGCTGAGTTTTGGGTGGTGGTATGTGGTTGTGTACCAATTTTGATCTCAAGTCCGGAGCTTTTCTATATACTATTTTGGGTTGTGAGGGTAGGATCTTAGCTAATGTTTCATCCTGCATAAGTATTGCCCAGTGCTTCTGTATGCTTTGTTTTATTTTTCCGGCTGCGGTGTTGTACTGTGTTACAAAGTATAAGTCGTTACCCTGTTGTGTGGTGTTTTTCTCTTTGTATTTGAGTAGCTGTTGTCTATCAGTGTCTTCCAATTTCTTGTATGCCTTATCCACAATCTGTTTGTCATACTTTTTGTCCATGAATTTCTGTGTCAGATCCTGTCCTTGTTCTCTGTAGTACTCCAGCTGTGTGCAGTTCCTCCTTAATCTAGTGAATTGACCTGTAGGGATGCTTTTCAGCCAGTTGGGATGGTGGCTACTGGTTGATAAGATATAGCTGTTGACGTCTACTTTTTTGTGGTATGTCCGTGTTTCTATCTTGCTGTTATGAATGTGTATGTCCAGATCAAGAAATTCTACTTTATCCTTACTGTATTGTGTTGTGAAGTGTAGATTCCGGTCATTATCATTAATGTATGCAATGAATGCCTGTAGGTCGTGCTCGGTCCCTTTCCAGATGAATATTATGTCATCGATGTACCGTCGCCAGAGGACCAGGTGCGCCCCGAAGCCATGCCCCTGCCAGATGTTATCTTCCTCCCACTTACTCATGAACAGGTTTGCATAGCTCGGGGCGAACCTGGTCCCCATGGCTGTCCCTGTCAGTTGTTTGTAGTAGTCGTTATCAAACCAGGTGTAGTTGTGTTCCAATATGAATATGATGGCCTTTATAATAAAATCTGTTTGTATTTGTTGAAGTGTGTCGTCCCCTGAGAGAAAATGTTTAATACTTTCAGTGTTCTATGACTGTGTAGAGAGATGTCACGTCGCTCGTTACCAATATCATGTCTTCTGTCCATGTTATGTCTTGTAAAAGTTGTAGTATGTGTGTAGTGTCTCTGAGGTATGACTTTTGTTTGGTCACATGTTGTTGAAGGAAGAAGTCAATGTATCTGGATAGATTCGAAGTCAGTGAATTGATGCCTGAAATGATAGGTCGCCCCGGTGGATACTCCTTGTTCTTGTGGATTTTAGGTAGGTAGTAAAAGACTGGTATTACTAGATTTGTAGGATTAAGGAAATCAAATTCTTTTTTGTTTAGGATCCCCAGGGATATGCCTTCATTGAGTAATGTTTGTAATTCGTGTTTATATTCCTGTGTGGGATCACCCTTTAGTTTGCTGTATGTGTGTGTGTCTCCCAAAAGACGCCTACATTCATGGATATAATCAATTTTATCAAGTAGCACAATCCCTCCCCCCTTATCTGCCAGTTTGACAATTAATGTGTCGATGTTCTTCAATTCCTCCAAGGCCTGTGCCTCGCCCTTGGTCAGATTCTGCTGTTTAAATCTTGTATCACCGATCTTATCCAGATCGTTGACCACTAACTGTTCAAATGTGTTTATGATGTGTCCCTTGATATGTTGAGGATAGAATGTAGATTGGGGTTTGTAGTCAGTGTGTTTGAATTCTGGTGTTTTAGCAGTTGGTGTGTATTGTAAATGTGTTTGTGCAAAAAACTTTTTAAGAGTTATTTTCCTAGTGAAAGCCTGTATATCCATGTATGTGTCAAATTTGTTCATTTTTTTGGTGGGCGCAAATTTCAGTCCCTTGTTCAGCAGTGTTTTGTGGTCCTCCCCCAGTTGGAAACTACTTAGGTTGAAAGTCCCTTCTAACTGTCTTGTACAATTTGTGTTGGAGTTTGTTTTGTTTTTTTGGCCTCCCCTGCAACCTCGTCTGGTTCTGTGAGTTTTCTTTTGTTTGTTTGTGTTTGTGCTGCTGGTGACCGGCAGGACGCAATTCCTGCCTCTAGATCTAAAAAATCTATGTCCCAGCTTATTCCACTTCTTGTGGTGGTGGTAGGGTTGTGGTCTGATTGGTGTCCTGCTTCTGTATTGATCTCTTTCATGGTATCCCTTTGGTTTTCTGTGTGTGTTCCTATACTTGGTTTTGAACCTCCATTCTTTATTGATTGTCTTGATGTGTCCTCGTACTGTGTATCCTCTGTCTCGTGAACAGAAAAGGATGAGTCTATTTCTCTCATGCATGATGTGTCTGTAATGTCTGACTCTGTTTCGGAATCTACCTCATGTGCTGTTGGTGTTTCCGAGTGTGTCAATGTCATATATTGTTGATAGGTCAGGAGTTTACCAGTGTTTGGGTGTTTGTACTTTTTGTGTGCAATGTTGTGATTGATTGTCTTTCTAGTGTGCGTTTTGTTCCTAGGTGTGGTGGTTAACTTGGGTGTTGTTGGTGTGTTTGTCTTACCCTTACGTGCTGTTTTCACACCCCACCTATCCCTGAGGAACTTCTTCTTTTTCCTCTCAATGATGGTGTCTTCCCCCTTTTTCAACCTGTTCTTCGTGAGTGTTTCTATTTTCTGATATTCCTGGTCTTGTTGATACTGTTCTAAATGACTGTGTAGTGATATAATGTCGTGATCTATTTTCTCCAGATCTTTCTCGTGTTGTTCTATGATGATACGTATAAGTTGTAAGGAGCAGTTCTTAAGGGTACTGTTCCACTTGTCAATGAATGTTTTGTTTTCTCTGTTATGTGTAGGTACTTTCTTGATAGTGAGTCCCTTAGGTACAGTGTCCTGATCTATGTACCACTGGAGTGCAAACGTGTCCCACCATAATTTGGCCTCTTGTTTCAGAAGATGTTCTAGTTTGAATATGTGTGTGCAGAATTCCTGTCCTTTGTTCAGGGATGTTGCAGTCTGTTCAAATGTGGAGAATGTCTGTTTTGCCCTATCTATGCGGTCATTTCTGTATTCTAAGATTCCCATGTGTGATGCCTATATGTTGGGGAATCTGCGTATGATGATATTTGACTGTGTGTGTAAAAGAAGTAGAGGATAGGTTTGGGAAGAAGGATGGGGGAGGGGGGGGGGGGGGAAGTGTGCTGCAGTCTGACGAGGACAGTATTCGTAGATAATTGGAGAGAGACTGCGCTCACTGGGATGGGGGGTTAGTGCTGCTAGGCCTAGAGGTGTCCTACCTCCGTACTAATGTTAAGCAATGGTGAGGTCAGCGCACTTGTGGGAGAGAAGGAATGTGAGAGAAAGGGTGAAGATGGAAAGGGATGGAGAAAGAAGGGATGAAAGAAAATGGGAAGAAAGTGATGTGACAATTTGATGTATGATAGTGTTCACAAATGACCATATGTCGTAATATAATGATGTTTATTAGGGTGGTATGTTCCCACTGTCAGGTGTGTCATGCAGACCACCCTTTTCAGTGTACCCTCCTGAATGGTACACTTCTGCTCAAAACTTCTAGAATTAATAATAAGAGTGGTGGGTAAAAGTATGTGCCTCTCCGTAAATCTGGCACAATGTCTGTGTCAGTGTTATGTCCTTAGGAGTCCTAATGTTCAGAGGTCACTTGCGGGATGAATGTCAGGTATGCCCAAGGGTGCACCTTTACCATAGGTATGGTATCACCTATGTGGCTCTGAAACTAGGTAAGTATCAGTCGTGGTGGGGTGTGTGACAGTTTGCGGCGTCCCGCCTGTCAGACCTCCCTGTGTGCACCAAATGAGGAATTGGGGGTACGGGCTTGGTTCTTACACTTACCGCCGGGGGTGCGTTCCGCGCGCCTGTGCCGGCTCAGCTTCCGTTCCCGAGTCCTCCGGTATCCTTTGATGTCCAGGCCGTCTCGTCTCGGACCCCGTGGTCGGTCAGCGGCCGCCGCTTTCCTCCTTCCTCCGCCGGGTCCCGTCTGTGACTTCCTGCTTTGCCGCTCACGTGATGTGTCACGTGAGCGGGAGTGTTCAATTAGCCCCTGTTGCTCGGGGATACCTCTCTCCAGCCGGGGAGAGGTGTCTGTAAAATGCAGTGTGTAGTGAGACAAGTCCACCAACGCGTTTCAGCAATCTGCCTTTTTCTAGGATTACAAGTCTTGAGTCCTTGGATCATTATATGCTTGTTACATGGCACTGATTGGTTCCCAATGTATGTGCACGCCCCTTTATGTTAATGGCCAGTATTATATAATCGGCTTTCTCCAATGTTGATAGGAAGAGACGTATTCTTTGTCCCTAATTTGGGATGTCTGTTAACACTGATTGATTACTAATAATGGGTAATACTTGTGTGAAAAAAGATGGGGGATAATGTATGATAGAACTGTCGGTGCATATATTGTATAGATTGAAAAAGTTATGATAATTACGTAGGTGGATGGAATAAACATGGTTTGGGGGGGGGATAACATGATTGGTTTGGATAGTATGTGATGATATTAGGTAATTGTCTGTAACGTGGGATATCGATGTATGCAATTGCATGACAGGATGAAAGAGATGTGAAAGGAAAAGATAGTAACGATGAGTGAAAAATGATTAATGAATGAAAAATGAATAGTAGATATGATTGATATGTGATTGAAAATAAATAAATATAAAAATAATAATAAAATAAAAATAAATATAAATAAAAATAAATATGAATAATGAAAAAAAATAAAATGAATAAATAAATGAAAATAAAAATAAATACATAAAAAATAAAAAAAATAAAAAAATAAATAAAAAAAATATAAAAATAAACATAAATATGAAAATAAACAAATATAATAAAAATAAATATAAATAAAATTAAAATTAAAAAGAAAAAAATAAATACAAAAATATATATATATATATATAAAAAAAAAAAAAATAATAAAAAAAAATATCTATAAAATAAATAAATATAAAAATAAGAATGAGGAATGTATTAATGATCATAGTGTGTGTGAGTACTTTAATGTATATTGGTAGTAAGAGCTCAGGAGGCGGTTACATTCCTGATTTAATGATATTACACTGACCCTAAATGTTTATGGCTTTCTAAGGATGAGTGGATTGCCTCAAGCCATGTGTTGCCTTTGTCAAGCTGTAATAAGTAGGGGTAAGGACGTTAACCACCTGGGAACATCCTCCCTTATACGTCACTTGGAGCACATTCATCAGAAGTTATTGACAAGTTCAAAAACTTTGGGTGACAGCGGAAGCAGTCCACTGATAACTAAATCCCTTCTTCAACTTGTACCCAAGCTCCTGCAAACCACACCACCAACTCCCTCAATGTCAATTTCCTCCTTAGACAGGAAAGCCAATAGTCCTGCAGGCCATGTCACTGGCAAGTCTGACGAGTCCTCTCCTGACTGGGAATCCTCCGACGGATCCTTGAGTGTAACGCCTACTGCTCCTGACTCTGCTGTTGTTGCTGCTGGGAGTCGATCATCATCCCAGAGGGGAAGTCGGAAGACCACTTTTAGTACTTCCAGTAAGCAATTGACTGTCCAACAGTCCTTTGCGAGGAAGATAAAATATCACAGCAGTCATCCTGTTGCAAAGCGGATAACACAGGCCTTGGCAGCTGTGTTGGTGTTAGACGTGCGTCCGGTATCCGCCGTTAGTTCACAGGGACTTAGAGAATTGCTTGAGGTAGTGTGTCCCTGGTACTAAATGCCATCTAGGTTCCATTTCTCTAGGTAGGCACTACCGAAAATGTACACAGACGTCAGAAAAAGAGTCACCAGTGTCCTAAAAAATGTAGTTATACCCAATGTCCACTTAACCACGGACATGTGGACAAGTGGAGCAGGGCAGGGTCAGGACTATATGACTGTGACAGCCCACTGGGTAGATGTATGGACTCCCGCCGCAAGAACAGCAGCGGTGGCACCAGTAGCAGCATCTCGCAAACGCCAACTCATTCCTAGGCAGGCTACGCTTTGTATCACCGCTTTCCATAAGAGGCACACAGCTGACAACTTCTTACGGAAACTGAGGAACATCATCGCAGATTGGATTACCCCAATTGGACTCTCCTGGGGATTTGTGACATCGGACAACGCCACCAATATTGTGCGTGCATTACATGTGGGCAAATTCCAGCACGTACCATGTTTTGCACATAAAATTAATTTGGTGGTGCAGAATTTTTTCAAAAACGACAGGGGCGTGCAAGAGATGCTGTCGGTGGCCCGAAGAATTGACAATGCCACTTTCGGCATTCAGCCACCACGTGCCGATGACTGGAGCACCAGCAAACACTCCTGAACCTGCCCCGCCATCAGCTGAAGCAAGAGGTGGTTATGAGGTGGAATTCAACCCTCTATATGCTTCAGAGGATGGAGGAGCAGCAAAAGGCCATTCAAGCCTATACATCTGCCTACGATATAGGCAAAGGAGGGGGAATGCACCTGACTCAAGCGCAGTGGAGAATGATTTCAATGTTGTGCAAGGTTCTCCAACCCTTTGAACTTGCCACACGTGAAGTCAGTTCAGACACTGCCTGAGTCAAATCATTCCCCTCATCAGGCTTTTGCAGAAGCAGCTGGAGAGATTGAAGGAGGAGCTAAAACGGAGCGATTCCGCTAGGCATGTGGGACTTGTGGATGGAGCTCTTCATTCGCTTAACCAGGATTCACGGGTGGTCAATCTGTTGAAATCAGAGAACTACATTTTGGCCACTGTGCTCAATCATAGGTTTAAAGCCTACGTTGTATCTCTCTTTCCGGCAGACACAAGTCTGCAGATGTTCAAAGACCTGCTGGTGAGATACTTGTCAAGTCAAGCGGAACGTGACCCACCAACAGCTCCTCCTTCATTTTCTACCGCCACTGGAGCTGCCAGGAAAAGGATAAAATTTCCAAAACCAACCGCTGGCGGTGATGCAGGGCAGTCAGGAGCGAAAACTGACATCTGGTCCGGACTGAAAGACCTGCCAACGATTACTGACATGTCGTCTACTGTCACTGCATATGATTCTGTCACCATTGGAAGAATGGTGGAGGATTATATGAGTGACAGCATCCAAGTAGGCATGTCAGACAGTCCGTACGTATACTGGCAGGAAAAAGAGGCAATTTGGAGGCCCATGCACAAACTGGCTTTATTTTACCTAAGTTGCCCTCCCTCCAGTGTGTACTCCGAAAGAGTGTTTAGTGCAGCCGGTCACCTTGTCAGCGATCGGTGTACGAGGTTACTTCTAGAAAATGTGGAGAAGATGATGTTCATCAAAATGAATTATAATCAATTCCTCCGTGGATACATTTAACAGCAATTGCCTCCAGAAGGTACACAGGGACTTGGGATGGTGGATCTCAGTGAGGACAAATTAATAATCTGTGAGGAGGAGGATGTACACAGTGAAAGGGGTGAGGAATCGGACAATGAGGAGGAGGTGGACATCTTGCCTCTGTAGAGCCAGTTTGTGCAAGGAGAGATTGCTTGCTTCTTTTTTGGTGGGGGCGCAAACCAATCAGTCATTTCAGACACAGTCGTGTGGCAGACCCTGTCGCTGAAATGATGGGTTTGTTAAAGTGTGCATGTCCTGTTTATACAACATAAGGGTGGGTGGGAAGGCCCAAGGACAATTCCATCTTGCACCTCTTTTTTTTTTATTTATCTCTGCATCATGTGATGTTTGGGGCCAAATTTTTAAGTGCCATCCTGTCTGACACTACAGTGCCACTCCTAGATGGGCCAGGTGTTTGTGTCGGCCCCTTGTGTCGCTTAGCTTAGTCATCCAGCGACCTCGGTGCAAATTTTAGGACTAAAAATAATATTGTGAGGTGTGAGGTGTTCAGAATAGACTGGAAATGAGTGGAAATTATGGTTATTGAGGTTAATAATACTATAGGATCAAAATGACCCCCAAATTCTATGATTTAAGCTGTTTTTGAGGGTTTTTTAAAAAAAAAAACCACCCGAATCCAAAACACACCCAAATCCGTCAAAAAAATTTCAGGGAGGTTTTGCCAAAACGCGTCCGAATCCAAAACACGGCCGTGTAACCGAATCCAAAACACAAAACCCGAAAAATTTCCGGTGCACATCTCTAATACAGAGGTGTGCTAATTATCAGACTCTACTATTTTATAGTTTTCATGACTTACAGGCCCCCATACATCAGCAATCGATTGGGGCAATTTGCTGTTTTGCAGATGATTGTGCAAATAAATCTGCAATGTACGGGGTTCACAGATCGCGGATTCAGGGACTAGTATAGTAAGGATCGCTTATTACATCCTTACTGCGTTTTCCAGATGTTGCGAAACTGCGTACGCTCAGGACCTGTTTTCCACACGTGCAGAATGGGTCCTGCGATCGCATCACTGGGATGCCAACACTTCTGCCTGCTTAACAGGTAGAGGCGTTCACGGGGATGGCTGGGATTGCCGGAAACGAGGGTGTGTTGCCCCCGTTTTCCGGGAGAGTCGAAGCCAAGGACTGTGTTGCAAAATGTAGTTTCCATGGCCTTGTAAGCGGCACTGCGACGGCACGCCTGAGTAAGCTCAGGCTTACTCAGCTCGCTGTCGTAGATGAACTTCGCAAACAATGGTTGAGATGTTCATCCCATACATATGTGATCGCATCGCAAATTTGCTGATAATCATCTGCACATCACTAATAATATCTGTAATGTGTGGGGGCAGATTGGGGGATTGGGGAATCTATAATGTATAATATGTGTAATGTGTGGGGCAGATTGGGGAATCTATAATGTATAATATGGGTAATGTATGGGGCAGATTGGGGGATTGGGGAATTTAAAATGTATAATATGTGTAATGTGTGGGGGCAGATTGGGGGATTGGGGAATATATAATGTATATAAGAATGCCAAATTGATTTCTCACAAATATTTAAAACCTCTTATTGCCATATCCCTTGAATGTGCTCTAAACATTGCAAAACACTGCATCCCATAAGAGAAAACAATACACCCACACATTATCTGAGTTCCAAAGCTCATTGATGTATATATTTGTTATTAAAAAGGATATGGATTCAATATATATTCCAAAGTACAGTATACCTATAGTTACATGGTTACACTCACACAGTAAGCAGTTAGAACATACAATTACATACAGTTATATGCCATTACATACAGTTGCAGTTACATGCCAGCGATACAATTACCATTCCCTCCAATACAGCTTATGTCTCCCTCTCTCTGTAAATAAATACAGGAACTGAATTGCCAGCAACTCCTCCATCATCCTCTGAGACCAAAAAGCAAGTAACTGACCTCCTGTGTGGTCAGCTTATGTCTCATCTAGTTTCTGGGGGAGGGGACTCATGATGAGTCACCAGTACCTTTGTATATGGTAATCAGATTCAGCCTTGATGACATCCAAAGGGCTGGCCTGAGTTCCCTGTCCACTGTAACATTCATTGTTCTAACAAAGTGATTTTAGCTTTTATACATGTAATCATAACTATCCGCTGCAATGTCCCACAACTTCACAACAAGTATCAAATTAATCTACACATTAAGCTGGTTGTTTTAATAGTAAATATGACCTGTCTATTTTGCCTCGTTCAAATAATACACATTCATGACATTAATTCCTTAGATAATTTTAAATCAGCATGATGTCTGGCGCTTGATATTATTATAATTATGTACTGTATGAAATAAGTGTCGAATCCATCTCTGTGGCATGTCCGTGTAAATGCGTGTTACCATATATGGTTGTGCTCGCTGCGCGTATTTGCAAGTATAGCGACTTAAATGTGTGTAGTTTGTATTTTCTCTTTATGGAATATTTTTGACTTTGACAGTCCATCCTTTGGCAGTAAACAATAACTGCCATCAATTATTAACATAAGAAAAAAATATTTCATACCATAATCGGTGACCTAGACACAAGTATGTATGCATTTCGCAAATCAGACACTTGACTATATTTGGGGAAGACAGGGAGGAGGACGAGACATCCTCTATATGCACTCGGCGGTCACGGGACCACTGGTTGGGTGTGGGACAACATTCAACCTATAGAGTATGCTGGGACAGTGCTTTGGCCTATAATGTCTGATTTGCGACTAACATTTCACACATACATGTACCTACGTCTTTGTACACTGATGTTTGGATTCGATTGAGGTTCTGCTGGGTAGATGAAGAAGACACAAACAAATCGTGACAGTGGCATATAAAATTTTCATGATCTACATATTCCTATCATTTTCTGAACATTGTTTCCATTTCTGGAACGTATGCTAGGTCTGTTTAATCATTGAACAAGGGTTATAAGTAGTATCCTTCCTAAATAACATAAACCTTCGGAGTTCGGGGAGAGCCACTCATAAACCTTTCTTCCACATATATTAATGAGCTCTTTATCTGCAATGTGTGAATAGCCATTGTCTGATTGTTCCTGATTACCTCTGAACTCCATAACTACTAGGCCTTTGATTTGTCTCTACTTTAAAAAACTGTTCGGCTAATCCTGGGATCCTATAAGGAGATCACTCCTTCTTACAGAACCAGTTCCAGTCCCACACTCGACTCCTCATAAAAAAACCTTGCAAAAATAGAATATCCTGAAAGAAAATGTTTGTCAGCGGGAAATAGAGAAAAGAGAAATAGAACAAAACAACTCTTGTTCATAACAAATCAATTATAATGACTGGTCTTTCTGCAGTCCTTTAGTACGCTCAGGTAGTGTTCAACAGTGCCGCCTCTCAGTCTTCACGGAACAGAGTCTCTGGTGATACTTTTGCGATCTCTTTGCCTTGCTCTTTGAATACACAGTTCACTTGGAACACACAGTTCACTTTGCTCTCCACCTTGCTCTTTGAACACACAGTTCACTTTGAACACACAGTTCACAAACTCGATGAATGTGAGCAATAAACTACTTTGTCACGAGTTCTCTCCGGGTCAGCGACCTTCTTGCAGTGGGACGAGTGGACCCAAGTCTTTCTTTCGGCGACCTTTAGTGCTGTCAACAAATCTTGGTATGGTCCTTCCCACCTGTCTTTTAGGCAACCTGAGCGTAAGAACAATCACACAGTCTCTTGGTTCACAATCAAGACAGTTAGTATTTGGTATACCAGCAATCAACAGTTTCAAGTTCTTTGTCAAGTTCTCAAATGCTGGCTCATCTCAATAAGGTACTGTACTGTCACCTCATTGGTGTATTTCTGATCATTGTGCGGATCAATCATGACATAAGGTTGTCTTCCAAAAACAACCCAAACAAAAACAAATACAAAAACCAAAACAACAACAAATTTCGAAGAGGGTGATTCGTTAAGTGAAGATCTGGGAGTGGTTCCGAAGCTACATAATACTAGTGGCAGTATCTATGATCACAATAGTACAATTTCAAGCTTTGCTAGACCTTTAGGGGTACTGTCAGGTTCGGTTTTACTTGTGTCCCCGGAGGGGGCGCTAGTGGGTCAGTGGAGGTAGGATGGAAGAAGTGAGGAGGCTGGATTGGGTTTCTGCGCATCAGCGCAATGGTGTTTTATTAACATAAAAGTTCACACAATAAGGCAGCAGAATAACGTGCAGGAATAAACAATAAAAAGTATGCAATGGAAATGGTGCAGCTTGGAAGCTGAGAGTCTATGGAGGAAATGATAATGATGGATAAGTTCACTGGTGTGAGAACCAGAATGGTTTAAAACATGGAGCCAGCAGAGATGGTAATAAATGTGTAGCAAACCTGGTAGCAGATGCAGGAGACTCAGGTGGAAGTCCACAGTGTAGTTCGTTAGGCACAGGCAGCTAGCAAGCTGCTTCACAGGTGAGGTGATGGAATGCACCTGGAGAGAGTCTCTACTGCTGAGGCTGAAGCACACAGTGGTTGTAGATAGGTGTGGAGCCAAATACAAATGCAGGGATTGCTGATGCTTGTAGTTCCACGGAAATGCAGGAAGGTAACCAGGAACACGGAGGAACAGGTAGGTAACCAGGAACACGGAGGAATCCAGGCACATGGGTCGCAGGAGTGACACAAAGTTCAGGACAACCACAGGCTCACCTTGCAGCTCCTGATATACCCCCTGGTGTGCAGACATTGGTTGGAGTGGGAAAAGGAGGTGCGGCCAAGCTCCGGATTGGCCGCCGTACTCTGACCGATGGAGACTGTCATGGCGGCGCCCATGCCGCGGCCCGGCGGGAACGCGGCGTGCTCACACGCCCGCTGTTACAGGAGCGTTCCTAGGCCCAGGATGACGTCTGGCGGCAGAGGAGCGGACGACAGCAGAACGTAGGGACCCCGGACGGAGTCCGCACCGACGGACAGATGTGGCTGTGGTGAGTCGATTCCTGACAGTACCCCCTCCTTTATGGGTGGGCACTGAACACCCACGTGGCTTGGAAGGATGAGTTCTGTGGAAGACACGGACCAACCTTGGAGCATGGACATCTGACGAATTCACCCAACTTCTCTCCTCAGGACCATAACCGGACCAGTTGATAAGGTATTTTAGACGACCGTACCGGCAACGGGAATCCAGAATCTTCTCTATCTCGAACTCCACGCCCCGCTGAGTTCGCACTTTGGGGCCGACTGGAAGAGCTCTTTGGAAGCGATTCAGGACTAACGGTCTTAGGAGAGAGACATGAAAGGCATTAGGTATTCGTAGAGAAGGTGGTAACTTGAGCTTGTAGGCCACAGGACTGATGACTCTTTCGATGGAAAAGGGACCGATGAAACGTGGTGCAAATTTCATCGACGGGACTCTAAGACGGAGGTTCCGGGTGGAAAGCCAAACCTTGTCACCAGGTTTCAGGCTAGGAACTGCACGTCTTTTGCGGTCAGCAAAGAACTTATACCGGCTAGAAACCTTCTTGAGAGAAGCATGAATCTTCCTCCAGGTTGAAGAGAACTGACTCAAGACAGCAGTGGCAGCAGGAACATCAATGTGAGGAAGTTCTTGAAAATCTGGAACACGGGGATGTTGTCCATATACAGCAAAGAACGGAGTTGTTTCTGTAGCAGTATGGTAGCGGAAATTGTGGGCAAATTCAGCCCATGGGAGCAGGTCCAACCAGTCATCTTGAGAAGACGAAACATAAAGTCTTAAAAAGGTTTCTAACTCTTGGTTTACCCTCTCCGTCTGCCCATTCGTCTGAGGGTGGTAGGCTGACGAAAACTTGAGGTTGACTTGCATGGCAGAACAAAGGGCTCTCCAAAATCTTGCCACAAACTGAACTCCACGGTCAGATATAATTTCAGTGGGTAGTCCATGTAAGCGGAAAATCTCCCGTAGGAAGATTTGGGCAAGCTTTGGTGCGGAAGGAAGACCCTGGAGTGGTACAAAATGGGCCATTTTGGTAAACCTGTCAACCACAACCCAGATGGTATTGAATCCTTGAGAAGAGGGAAGGTCAGAGATGAAATCCATGGACAAGTGTGACCAGGGACGGCTGGGAACAGATAATGGTTGTAACTGACCTGCTGGAGATTGTCGAGGAGTCTTGTGCTGCGCACACTTCGGGCAGGATGCCACGAAATCTTTGATGTCAACTTTCATCTTCGGCCACCAGTATGTCTCAGAGAGGAACTTGAAAGTTTTCAGGACACCAGGATGCCCAGTGAATTTGGACTGATGAGCCCAAGACAGCAACTTGGAACGGAGTTCTGGGGAAACAAAAGTCTTACCAGGAGGTGGAGCAGGAGAAACTTGAGACGAAGCAAATACCACTGGACTCAGGATGGAATGCGGAACCGAGTCGGACGTCTCCTCTTCGGACTCCATAGATCGGGATAAAGTGTCTACCTTGATATTCTGAGAACCTGGGCGGAAATGAAGCTTAAAGTTAAAACGAGAGAAGAACATAGCCCACCGGGACTGGCGAGCATTGAGGCACTGGGCTGCCTTCAAATAAAGCAGATTTTTATGATCCGTATAGATGTTGAACGGAAATTTGGCCCCTTCCAGGAGATACCTCCATTCCTCAAGGGCCAGCTTGATCGCTAGTAGTTCTTGATCTCCAATGGAATAGTTAGCTTCTGCAGGGAGGAATTTACGAGAATAAAATCCACATGGATGAATCTTCCCATCAGTTCCCTTCTGGGAGAGAACAGCTCCAACTCCTACTGTGGAGGCATCCACCTCCAACTCGAATGGCTTGTTTACATCCGGTTGAGACAGAACTGGAGCAGACATAAAGGCCAGCTTGATCTTTTGAAATGCCGCTAAAGCTTCTTCTGACCAGTTGGAATGATCTGCCCCTTTCCGAGTTAAGTTGGTAATAGGAGCGATGAGAGTTGAAAATCCTCGGATAAACTTCCTATAATAATTGGCGAATCCCAGGAATCGCTGAATAGACTTGAGACTACTTGGAATGGACCAATTGGCAATGGCTTCCAACTTTGTCGGGTCCATCTGGAGATCCGATCCGGAAATTATATACCCCAGGAAGGGTATGGAGGGAACTTCGAAGGTACACTTGGATAATTTGCCGTTGAGACGGTTCTCACGAAGACGTCGGAGGACCTCACGGACTTGCAGACGATGAGAAGAGAGATCTTGGGAGAAGATGAGGATATCATCCAGGTAAACTACGAGGTATTTGTACAGAACGTCACGGAAGATTTCATTAACAAAGTGCTCGAACACTGCTGGGGCATTGCTCAACCCGAATGGCATTACCAGGTACTCGTAATGACCATCTCGAGTATTAAAAGCTGTCTTCCATTCGTCATCACTACGGATTCTGATGAGGTTGTAGGCACCGCGGAGATCTAACTTGGTGAAGATGCGGGCTCCCTTAACTCTATCAAACAATTCAGTGATGAGTGGTAATGGATAACTGTTTTTGATGGTAATGTCATTGAGACCCCGGTAGTCAATGCATGGACGTAATCCTCCATCCTTTTTTTTAACAAAGAAGAAGCCCGCACCAGCGGGTGAAGATGAGGGACGGATAAATCCTTTCTGTAAGTTCTCCCTGATGTAGTCGCTCATCGCCTCAGTTTCAGGAACGGATAACGGATAGGTACGCCCCCTTGGTGGTTTCTTGCCGGGAATGAGGTCAATGGGGCAATCCCACTCTCTATGGGGCGACAGAACATCAGCGGCCTTTTCACTGAAGACGTCAGAGAAATCTTGGTAAGCCGCAGGAAGATTTGACTGGGTTTTGACTTCAGAAGACTTGATAGGACAAACTTGGGCTAAGCAGGACTGTCGACAATGCGAACCCCAGGAAGTGAGTTGTAACGTAGACCAATCAATCTGCGAATTATGTAGTTGGAGCCAGGGCATTCCCAACACGATCTCCTGGGTTGCCTGAGGAATAACTAAAAACTTTATTAATTCAGAATTGTCACAACTGAGGGCCTGAGCTGACGGGAGGCAGCCTCAGTTGTAGGGGCTGAGATGTACCGGAACCTGGGAGGTTGTATCAGACCCCTGGACATGTAAGTAACATGAATAATAACTGCCCGAAGGCGTGACCACGACAACTTGGATAAAAGTCAATGATGTTTATTATGACAACTCCGCAACACAGCAGCAGTAAAAGAAAACGTAAAAGTCAGCAAAGAATAAATACAGTTCCTGGGTACTACAGGATGGCAGGAGCCACAGGGCACTGGTAGTGTGAGATAGTTCTTATGATCTTCTAGATGGAAAGTCCTTACCAGGCCCGACTGTAGCAATGGAGATAACCCAGGATTGTGCCAGCTGGTGTTCCAGGAAAAGCTGGGTTGCTGAAGATAAAACAGCTGCTGTGGATACTGGCTGGAACCAGACTGTTGTTAGCACGGAGTGGATACTGGCTGGAACCAGTTAAATAATAAATGAACTTGGGAGCGATGAAATATGAACTGAAATGTAGAACTTGAGAGCGGAGAAATAATAATACCGGTGGAGAGTGGTAAAGTGTAGAAAGGACACCGGCCCTTTAAGGGAAGCTGTACTCTACTGGAAGCTGAGCTGGAAGCAGGTAATGTTGTAGCTGGAAACAGATGAATCCACAATGGATTGAAGAGTCAGGCTACACCGCAGGTGGAATGCGGGTGCGGGTCTCTATGGTGGAAGTCTTGAGACAGGAGCTGGAACCTGGAAGACAATCACAGGAGAGAGACAAACAGGAACTAGGTTTGACAACCAAAGCACTGACGCCTTCCTTGCTCAGGCACAGTGTATTTATACCTGCAGCAAGGAAGGGATTGGCTAGGCAATTATGCAGATTATCAATACTGAGAACAGATTGGTGGAAATGATCAGCTGACAGAATCCAAGATGGCTGCGCCCATGCAGACACTTGGAGGGAAGTTTGGTTTGTAATCCATGTGGTAATGAAAACAGTAATGGTGGCGCCGGCCACCGGAGACAGGAGGCGCCAGGCTGACAGATGCACATCCAACCACGCGGACACAGCGGAGGCCGCGGCTGACGTAATCGCCACTCAGACACTCTGCATGCAGAAGTTCAGGGACGGCGGCGGAGGCCGCGGGAGACGCCATGCCAGGTGTAATATGGCGTTTACTGTGACAGCGTCCCAGAGTGACAGGAGAGGATACAGGAATGTACACATCAGGATAACAGATGGGATCCGGTCCTGGAGCGCTGAGCCAGCCTTAGGAGGCATCTGATGGGTAAGAAATGGCGTCCAGATACCCGGATCGTGACAGCACCCCCCCCTTTAGGAGTGGCCCCAGGACACTTCTTTGGCTTTTGAGGAAACTTGGAATGGAATCTCCGGACCAAGGCAGGAGCATGGACATCAGAAGCATTGGTCCATGAACGTTCCTCAGGACCATAACCCTTCCAGTCAATAAGATATTGTAGTTGACCGTAACGGTGACGTGAGTCCAGGATCTTGGCCACTTCATACTCAACGCCTCGTTGAGTTTGGACTTTCGGAGTTGGAGGAAGTGAGGAATGAAACCGATTCAAGATCAGCGGTTTCAACAGGGAAACATGGAATGTCCTGGGTATTTTTAAGAAGGGAGGCAACTGGAGTCTGTAAGCAACAGGATTGATGACTTGTTCAATCTTGAAAGGACCGATATAGCGAGGTGCAAACTTCATACTGGGAACTCTTAACCTCAAATTCTTCGTGGATAACCATACCCGATCACCCACCTTGAGAGCAGGAACTGCTCGACGCTTCTTATCCGCAAACTTCTTGTACCTGAACGATGCCTTGAGCAGAGCTGATCGTACGCTCTTCCAGATATTGGCAAACTGATGCAAGGTGATATCCACTGCGGGAACAGAAGTTGCTGGAAGCGGTTGGAACTCAGGGACTTTAGGGTGAAATCCAAAGTTAGTGAAGAATGGTGTTGAAGCAGATGAAGAATGATACTGGTTGTTATGACAGAACTCGGCCCAGGGAAGTAATTGAACCCAGTCATCTTGAGAGGAGGACACATAGATGCGGAGGAAGGCCTCCAAGTCCTGATTCACCCTCTCGGTTTGACCATTGGTCTGAGGATGGTAAGCCGTGGAAAACTTTAGCTTGACTTGGAGGACTTGACATAAACTTCGCCAGAATTTGGCTGTGAATTGAACTCCTCGATCTGAGATAATTTCTTCAGGAAGACCGTGGAGTCGGAAGATCTCTTGTATGAATACTTGAGCCAACTTGGAAGCTGACGGAAGACCGGTGAGAGGAATGAAGTGTGCCATCTTGGTGAACCGGTCAACTACCACCCAGATGGTATTGAACTTGTTGCACATGGGTAAGTCTGTAATGAAATCCATCGACAAGTGGGTCCATGGTCGACGGGGAACGGATAGTGGAACCAGTTGCCCCGCAGGCGACTGGCGGGATACTTTATGTTGGGCACACTTTGGGCAAGATGCAATAAACTCCAAGACGTCCTTTTTCAGAGTTGGCCACCAATAGGACCTAGAGATAAACTCCAGGGTTTTTTGGATACCTGTATGTCCGGCAAAACGGGAAGCATGGGCCCAATGCATGAGCTTCTTCCTTAGCATCGGCTTCACAAAACTTTTCCCTGATGGGGGCGTAGAGTCCATCCCTACCGTGGAGAATGCCAACGGATTTATAATAGGATGCTTGTCTGAAGACTCTGACTCATTTTCTTGCTCCCATGAGCGGGAAAGGGCATCGGCCTTGCGATTCTGAGAGCCCGGACAGAACTGGAGTTTAAAGTCGAACCTGGAAAAGAAAAGTGCCCATCTGGCCTGACGAGGGTTGAGACATTGTGCGCCCTTCAGGTATAAAAGGTTCTTGTGGTCTGTAAGTATGGTGATTGAATGAGAAGCTCCCTCCAACAGATACCTCCACTCTTCTAGAGCGAGCTTGATGGCTAGCAACTCCTGGTCGCCAATGGCATAGTTGCGCTCAGCTGGGGAGAACTTCCGGGAGAAGAAACTGCAAGGGTGTAAATGGCCATCTTTAGCCCTCTGAGATAACACCGCTCCTACTCCAACGGAGGAGGCATCCACCTCTAAGATGAAAGGAGAGTCGATGTCAGGCTGTTTCAGAACAGGCGCAGAGATGAACCTTTGTTTTAAAAGATGAAATGCTTGCATGGCTTCTTCAGACCACTTGGACGGGTTAGCACCCTTCTTAGTGAAAGCAGTAATAGGCGCCACAATGGTGGAAAAGTCTCGTATAAACTTTCGGTAATAGTTGGCGAACCCTAAGAACCTCTGGACCCCTTTGAGGGTTAAGGGTACCGGCCAATTTTGGATTGCTTGTAGTTTCTCAGGATCCATCTCTAGTCCGGAACCGGACACAATGTACCCTAGAAACGGAATGGACTTGACTTCAAAGACGCATTTTTCTAATTTGCAATAGAGATGATTGACACGGAGACGGGACAGAACCTCTTTAACCCAAAAACGATGTTCCTCTAAATCGTTGGCAAAAATGAGGATATCGTCTAGATAGACCACGACATGACGGTATAGAATGTCTCTGAAGATCTCATTGACAAAATGCTGGAAGACAGCTGGAGCATTGCTCAATCCGAAGGGCATGACGAGGTACTCATAATGTCCGTCACGGGTGTTAAAGGCGGTCTTCCACTCGTCACCCTCACGGATCCGGATGAGATTGTATGCACCTCGCAAGTCCAGCTTTGTAAAGATGGTAGCTCCGCTAACTCTGTCAAAGAGCTCAGTAATCAGGGGTAAAGGATAACGGTTCTTGATGGTAATGTCGTTCAAACCTCTGTAGTCGATGCACGGCCGCAGACCACCATCTTTCTTTTTTACAAAAAAGAAGCCTGCGCCGGCTGGAGAAGAAGAAGGTCGAATGAACCCCTTTGCTAGGTTCTCTTTAATATATTCCTCCATAGAATGCGTCTCAGGCAGAGACAACGGATAAGTTCGGCCTCGAGGTGGAACCTTCCCTGGAACGAGATCAATCGGACAGTCCCATTCTCTATGAGGAGGAAGGATATCAGCAGAAGCTTTACTGAACACATCCGTGAAATCTTGATATGGAGGAGGTGGAACATCAGACGACCTGGGGGAGGAAGAACAGACAGGCAATACTTTAAACAAACATGTCTCAGCACAGGAGGAACCCCATGCAAGGATTTGCGTAGTCGTCCAATCAATTGTAGGATTGTGAAGACGGAGCCATGGAAGGCCCAGGACCACAGGATGTGTGGCTCTTGGAATCACTAGAAAAGAAATAAGTTCGGAATGAAGAACTCCCACTCTCAGACGAACTGGTAGAGTCCTTAAAGAAATAACTGCATCAAAAATTTTGCTGCCATCCACGGCAGTTAAAGAAATGGACGAAGGAAGTCTCTCGGTGGGTAGGGACCACCGTTTAACATAGGCTTCGGTAATAAAGTTCCCAGCTGCTCCGGAATCAAGGAGGGCAATGACGTTCCGATAACGTTGAGCAACTTGAAGCGAGATTGGGAGATTACAATCTTGAGGAGATGGAGAGGAGATCATTACTCCTAGCCGGCCCTCTCCTTGGCGAGCTAGGATTTGGAGTTTCCCGGACGTTTGGGACAGGCATTAATGGTGTGAGACGGAGCTGCACAATAGAGACAGAGAAACTCGGAGAGACGTCTTCGGCGCTCAGCAGGAGTTAAACGGGAACGGCCAAGTTGCATGGGCTCATCTTTAGATGGTGACAGTTGACGAGGAGGAGGAGCAGAAGACTTTGGAGCAGATGATCTTCCACGCTCAGTTGCTCTCTCTCTGAAACGTAAATCAACTTTCGTGCAGAGTGAGATTAGCTCATCTAACTTAGAAGGTAAGTCTCTGGTAGCTAACTCATCTTTAATACGCTCAGATAAGCCATGCCAGAATGCAGCATACAGGGCCTCGTCGTTCCATGCCAGTTCGGATGCCAGGATCTGGAACTGTATCAGATATTGTCCTACAGTACGTGACCCCTGGCGTAAACGGAGAATCTCGGATGAAGCTGAGGTTACCCGGCCTGGCTCGTCGAAGATGCGCCTGAATGTTGACACGAAAGCAGTGTAGGAAGATAGCAGGGTGTCGGACCTCTCCCATAACGGTGATGCCCAATCAAGGGCTGAGCCACTGAGAAGAGAAATAATGTAGGCAATTTTTGTACGGTCACTGGGAAAATTGCCAGGTTGTAGCTCAAACTGAATCTCACACTGGTTGAGAAATCCCCTGCAGAATCTTGGAGATCCGTCAAATTTTGCTGGCGTTGGAAGATGAAGACGTGGAGCAGAAATGGGTAAGGTGGGTGGGGTCATAGCTGGAGTCACTGTGGTTGACGCACCAGACGCGCCTGATCCACGGAGAGTTGTCTGAATCCCATCCAGCCGAGCAGAGAGATCCTGGAGACAGCGGATGATGTGGCCCTGTGCAGCCTCCTGATGTTCTAGTCGGGCTGCCAGTTCTTGCATCGGCCTGGCCGCTTGATCCTGGTCTCCGGCTGGATTCATTAGGTCAGTGCTTACTGTCACAACTGAGGGCCTGAGCTGACGGGAGGCAGCCTCAGTTGTAGGGGCTGAGATGTACCGGAACCTGGGAGGTTGTATCAGACCCCTGGACATGTAAGTAACATGAATAATAACTGCCCGAAGGCGTGACCACGACAACTTGGATAAAAGTCAATGATGTTTATTATGACAACTCCGCAACACAGCAGCAGTAAAAGAAAACGTAAAAGTCAGCAAAGAATAAATACAGTTCCTGGGTACTACAGGATGGCAGGAGCCACAGGGCACTGGTAGTGTGAGATAGTTCTTATGATCTTCTAGATGGAAAGTCCTTACCAGGCCCGACTGTAGCAATGGAGATAACCCAGGATTGTGCCAGCTGGTGTTCCAGGAAAAGCTGGGTTGCTGAAGATAAAACAGCTGCTGTGGATACTGGCTGGAACCAGACTGTTGTTAGCACGGAGTGGATACTGGCTGGAACCAGTTAAATAATAAATGAACTTGGGAGCGATGAAATATGAACTGAAATGTAGAACTTGAGAGCGGAGAAATAATAATACCGGTGGAGAGTGGTAAAGTGTAGAAAGGACACCGGCCCTTTAAGGGAAGCTGTACTCTGCTGGAAGCTGAGCTGGAAGCAGGTAATGTTGTAGCTGGAAACAGATGAATCCACAATGGATTGGAGAGTCAGGCTACACCGCAGGTGGAATGCTGGTGCGGGTCTCTATGGTGGAAGTCTTGAGACAGGAGCTGGAACCTGGAAGACAATCACAGGAGAGAGACAAACAGGAACTAGGTTTGACAACCAAAGCACTGACGCCTTCCTTGCTCAGGCACAGTGTATTTATACCCGCAGCAAGGAAGGGATTGGCTAGGCAATTATGCAGATTATCAATACTGAGAACAGATTGGTGGAAATGATCAGCTGACAGAATCCAAGATGGCTGCGCCCATGCAGACAATAAAAAAACGAAAAAACTGGGACTGCGCAAATCAATCTGATGTGGATATTTATTTTTACATAAAATTACTTTCTACACATATACACATACATATTTAGATACCGGCCAGCATCACATAAAAAATACTACATAAAATATAATTAGTATAATACTAAAATATCTTTTATATATATATTTCCACTCTAAATCAAATGGCTGATATAATCTCCATTCATACACTTTTAAGAGCTTCTTTAGAGACCTCTCCGACAAATTTGGCAATATCACTAAGATGAATATAGTCAGAATTTAAAATGTCCAGTACCCTTTGGTCAATTTCACATCACCATGTGGGATTCTTTTTCCTTAAGGTGTTAATATTTCATCCAAGTACACGTAATTTTATTTCCTTGGTCCCCAACGAGACTTGATTAATCACTTAGGCTTACTTTGTGCATAGTAAAACTTCTGCTGATTAACTGTGCAGATCATGCGTGATTAGATACTTTTTGTATTGCAACTTTGTAACATTCTTTCAAGATATGATACATTGCCTGTATAGTGTCCTGAACGCCACCCCTCCCGGCTAGTGATAGCCTTATCTGGAGCCTCCGGGTTCTTTCTACGGCGTCTCCTCCCCCGACAGCAGTGGGGTTTCTTATGCCTGTGGCCGGCCGGCCCGCTGATAAATGAACTGTTGATTCCTGTATAGGGAATACTGACGACAGACGCGTTTCTCCGCCTTTGATTACCTCGGCGGCTTCCTCAGTGTCGGATATTTTTACCATCAGTTTCTCTCAGGTTTAAATACCCGTCCACGCTAATTGCGCATGCGTATTACTATTGCGGATCAAGACTCGTTTCCATTTTTAGCTTCCAATATATACCAGCCTTTCTTTCTCATAATTCAGGTCTCAATTATATTTCATGTGTATGCTATATATACTCTGTGATATTGCCTATATTATACTTGGAGCATATATTCAATTCATAAAATATATATAAAAAATTAATAAACATATTCCAACAAACATTTTTATCCTAGTCTTATCATTGGTATCGCTCGATAATAATTAAACTACACATTATCCCCCCTCTAATCCAACAACCCTTTCTTCTCCAGGAACAGGTGATACTATCTATATGTATTTAAAGGATTTGTTTTTTCCAATGGGAGCAAAAAAAGAAAGAAACATTCTTTTATAATTCACATTTTATACTCATCATATATGTCTCTCTCTCTATAAACCTACAAAGAGACAACCACGAGAACTATAACCACTTACATACAACACCATCGTATTTATATCCCGTTTAGTTCCACCGTATCATTAAGACCCGATGGTACTAATGTATCCAATCTATATATCCAGTAGGCCTCGCGTCTCCGAAGTCTACTGAATCGATCCCCACCTCTATTGGTGGAATTGATTTGTTCTATTCCTATCATGGTTATATTTTTCCAATTAGCTTTTTGGCAATGAATTATGTGACTCGATAATGGATGTCTTGCTCCTTTAATTATATTTCTCCGATGTTCCATATATCGGATATGTAACGTTCTCGTGGTTCGTCCCACATATTGTTTCCCACACTGACAGGAAATGAGATAAATAATATATGTTGACATGCAATTTATAAACTCTTTAATAGGAAAAATCTCTCCAGAAATAAATGATTGAAAGGTAATACTTTTTCTTGGTAGATTGTTACATGAATGGCAATCCATTTTTCCACATTTATGATATCCTTGCGGTCTTATAGGTAACCATATATTGTTTATAACCCCTTTTTTTCTTTTTTCTTTCTGGAAATGACTTGGCACCAATTTTTTTCCTAAATTATCTGCTTTTCTAAAGATAGTAAGACCTCTTGGATCTATATGTGTTTTCAACACTTCGTCTAAAAGTAGCATATGTGTATTTTTCTTAATTACCTGACTTATCTTGTACGCACAGCTATTATATTTTGTTACAAAAATTTCACTTCTTTTGTTACTATTTTCCTTCATCTTTTTATTATTATATTTAGGTCTTAATAATTTTTCTCTTTCCATACCTTCTACCTCTTGATATGCTTTTTCCAAAATACCCAATGGGTATCCTTGTTCTTGAAAGGACTCTAAGAGGGCCTTAGCCTGCACCTGAAACATAGAGTGGGAACTACAGTTTCGACGTAGCCTTACCAGCTGACCCCTAGGAATATTATCTTTCCAACTGCGCTTATGTGAACTCTTATAATCCAAATATCGATTATTATCAACTGGTTTAATGTATGTTTTTGTAGTTAAACACTCATCCTCTACTGACAGCTCTATATCCAAGAAACATATACTTGTGGTACTATAATTTGTGGTAAATTTTAAACCATAATTGTTAATATTTAGACCATTAGTGAATATCTCGAGTGCTTCAAAACTCCCACCCCAAATTATAAATAAATCATCTATATATCGGCCATAGTATACCAGATCCGCCCCGAGTCCGCCTCCCCACACATGTTCCTCCTCGAAGGTACCCATATATAGGTTGGCGAAACTCGGAGCGAATCTGGCCCCCATGGCCGCACCCCGTGTCTGTAAATAATAATGTGCATCAAACATAAAATAATTATGTGATAAAATAAATTCAATAGCCTCCAATAAAAAGACACGCAAAGGGTCCGAGGTATTTCCTTGTCTTAGATAACTCTCCACCGCCCTGATACCTTTATCGTGCAGAATATAGGAGTACAGTGACTCCACGTCACATGTTACCAAATAAAGACCTTTTTTCCACTTGATTTTATTAATGATGTTCAAAAAATGTTGTGTATCTTTTATATGTGACCTCAGACCCTCTACGTATCCCTGCAAATGGTGATCAACAAAAAAATATAAATTATTCGTGAGTGATCCCACCCCCGAAATAATAGGTCGCCCTGGTGGATTAACAAGTGTCTTATGAATTTTAGGTAAATAATAAAATGTTGCAGTGACCGGATGTGTACAAAAAAGAAAATTAAACGTTTCCTTGGATATAGAGCCATTTTCAAGAGCCGTGTCCAACAACTCAATATATTGTTTCTGAAAAACAGTAGTGGGGTTGCAATCCAATTTACGATAGAAATTCATATTCTTCAATTGTCTGTAACATTCCATCATATATCCCTCTGTTTCTAGGATCACAACCCCACCACCTTTATCAGCTGGTTTTATTATTATCCCACTGTCATCCTGCAAAGACCTTATTGCTTTTCTTTCACCCACGCTAAGGTTATCTTGATATTTTATATCATGAGATTTCTCACATATTTGTCTAAAACTCGCGAGAGTTGCTTTATAAAAGCTTTCTATATATGGGCCTTTGCAGGCCAAGGGATAAAAATCTGATTTCTTTTTAAAGGGCTTAGCCCCAATATCAAAAATGGGTATCTCTACATCTCCATCTTTTCCACTTGTACCCCCCTCTTGTTCCAGACTTATCAATATATCTCTTATCTCCTCATCTCTTTTATCCAAAATAATTGGTAATTCCTCACTTTTATTCTTTTTTATTTCTTTGAGTGCAAAGTATCTTTTTCTGCTAAGTGTGCGTACATAACGATTAAGGTCTACAAACAATTGAAATAAATTGGGTTTAGCCACCGGCGCATAATTTAAACCTTTTTCCAATATGCTTATTTCTTCATTTGTCAGTATCCGTTTAGACAGATTATAAATACCTTTTCCTGATCCACCTTTTAATACTTTCTGCGCGGTGTTTTCCACCTGTTTTCTTCTACCCCCCCTACATCCCCTGTATCTGAATTTCTTGTTCTTTTTCTCTGATATTGGGTTGTCTGCCAAGTGCTGTGTTCCTGATGCCTGTCTAAAAAAACTTTTTCAGATGGTGTGTGATCACATTCGTCTTCTGTTTCTGACGGTTTATTCCCTCTAATGATTTCTTCTCTGGGCGTTTCCAACATCTGGTATCTATTCTTATGAAAAAACTGGGGTTTTTTATTTGGCAGCTGTTTCCAATTATTTATCGCCCTCTCTTTATAGCCTCCTTCCTGATAGTAATGGTTACCTTGATTTCTATATGGTTGCCTACCTCTGCCCTTTTCAAATGGCGTTTGATTAAATTCCCTTCTCTCATATGTGTAATTTTTATTGTAACTACGAGATGCCCCATTTTTGTAGTCATTTACATCCCGCCCCATCTTATGTTCTTTCCTGTCTATCAACGATTGCTCAAAATCTAATAATTTCTTGTTTACCTTCATATCCCTTTCTTTAAATTCACTCATTTTCTCATAAAGAAGGAAAGAACATAAGATGGGGCGGGATGTAAATGACTACAAAAATGGGGCATCTCGTAGTTACAATAAAAATTACACATATGAGAGAAGGGAATTTAATCAAACGCCATTTGAAAAGGGCAGAGGTAGGCAACCATATAGAAATCAAGGTAACCATTACTATCAGGAAGGAGGCTATAAAGAGAGGGCGATAAATAATTGGAAACAGCTGCCAAATAAAAAACCCCAGTTTTTTCATAAGAATAGATACCAGATGTTGGAAACGCCCAGAGAAGAAATCATTAGAGGGAATAAACCGTCAGAAACAGAAGACGAATGTGATCACACACCATCTGAAAAAGTTTTTTTAGACAGGCATCAGGAACACAGCACTTGGCAGACAACCCAATATCAGAGAAAAAGAACAAGAAATTCAGATACAGGGGATGTAGGGGGGGTAGAAGAAAACAGGTGGAAAACACCGCGCAGAAAGTATTAAAAGGTGGATCAGGAAAAGGTATTTATAATCTGTCTAAACGGATACTGACAAATGAAGAAATAAGCATATTGGAAAAAGGTTTAAATTATGCGCCGGTGGCTAAACCCAATTTATTTCAATTGTTTGTAGACCTTAATCGTTATGTACGCACACTTAGCAGAAAAAGATACTTTGCACTCAAAGAAATAAAAAAGAATAAAAGTGAGGAATTACCAATTATTTTGGATAAAAGAGATGAGGAGATAAGAGATATATTGATAAGTCTGGAACAAGAGGGGGGTACAAGTGGAAAAGATGGAGATGTAGAGATACCCATTTTTGATATTGGGGCTAAGCCCTTTAAAAAGAAATCAGATTTTTATCCCTTGGCCTGCAAAGGCCCATATATAGAAAGCTTTTATAAAGCAACTCTCGCGAGTTTTAGACAAATATGTGAGAAATCTCATGATATAAAATATCAAGATAACCTTAGCGTGGGTGAAAGAAAAGCAATAAGGTCTTTGCAGGATGACAGTGGGATAATAATAAAACCAGCTGATAAAGGTGGTGGGGTTGTGATCCTAGAAACAGAGGGATATATGATGGAATGTTACAGACAATTGAAGAATATGAATTTCTATCGTAAATTGGATTGCAACCCCACTACTGTTTTTCAGAAACAATATATTGAGTTGTTGGACACGGCTCTTGAAAATGGCTCTATATCCAAGGAAACTTTTAATTTTCTTTTTTGTACACATCCGGTCACTGCAACATTTTATTATTTACCTAAAATTCATAAGACACTTGTTAATCCACCAGGGCGACCTATTATTTCGGGGGTGGGATCACTCACGAATAATTTATCTTTTTTTGTTGATCACCATTTGCAGGGATACGTAGAGGGTCTGAGGTCACATATAAAAGATACACAACATTTTTTGAACATCATTAATAAAATCAAGTGGAAAAAAGGTCTTTATTTGGTAACATGTGACGTGGAGTCACTGTACTCCAATATTCCGCACGATAAAGGTATCAGGGCGGTGGAGAGTTATCTAAGACAAGGAAATACCTCGGACCCTTTGCGTGTCTTTTTATTGGAGGCTATTGAATTTATTTTATCACATAATTATTTTATGTTTGATGCACATTATTATTTACAGACACGGGGTGCGGCCATGGGGGCCAGATTCGCTCCGAGTTTCGCCAACCTATATATGGGTACCTTCGAGGAGGAACATGTGTGGGGAGGCGGACTCGGGGCGGATCTGGTATACTATGGCCGATATATAGATGATTTATTTATAATTTGGGGTGGGAGTTTTGAAGCACTCGAGATATTCACTAATGGTCTAAATATTAACAATTATGGTTTAAAATTTACCACAAATTATAGTACCACAAGTATATGTTTCTTGGATATAGAGCTGTCAGTAGAGGATGAGTGTTTAACTACAAAAACATACATTAAACCAGTTGATAATAATCGATATTTGGATTATAAGAGTTCACATAAGCGCAGTTGGAAAGATAATATTCCTAGGGGTCAGCTGGTAAGGCTACGTCGAAACTGTAGTTCCCACTCTATGTTTCAGGTGCAGGCTAAGGCCCTCTTAGAGTCCTTTCAAGAACAAGGATACCCATTGGGTATTTTGGAAAAAGCATATCAAGAGGTAGAAGGTATGGAAAGAGAAAAATTATTAAGACCTAAATATAATAATAAAAAGATGAAGGAAAATAGTAACAAAAGAAGTGAAATTTTTGTAACAAAATATAATAGCTGTGCGTACAAGATAAGTCAGGTAATTAAGAAAAATACACATATGCTACTTTTAGACGAAGTGTTGAAAACACATATAGATCCAAGAGGTCTTACTATCTTTAGAAAAGCAGATAATTTAAGAAAAAAATTGGTGCCAAGTCATTTCCAGAAAGAAAAAAGAAAAAAAGGGGTTATAAACAATATATGGTTACCTATAAGACCGCAAGGATATCATAAATGTGGAAAAATGGATTGCCATTCATGTAACAATCTACCAAGAAAAAGTATTACCTTTCAATCATTTATTTCTGGAGAGATTTTTCCTATTAAAGAGTTTATAAATTGCATGTCAACATATATTATTTATCTCATTTCCTGTCAGTGTGGGAAACAATATGTGGGACGAACCACGAGAACGTTACATATCCGATATATGGAACATCGGAGAAATATAATTAAAGGAGCAAGACATCCATTATCGAGTCACATAATTCATTGCCAAAAAGCTAATTGGAAAAATATAACCATGATAGGAATAGAACAAATCAATTCCACCAATAGAGGTGGGGATCGATTCAGTAGACTTCGGAGACGCGAGGCCTACTGGATATATAGATTGGATACATTAGTACCATCGGGTCTTAATGATACGGTGGAACTAAACGGGATATAAATACGATGGTGTTGTATGTAAGTGGTTATAGTTCTCGTGGTTGTCTCTTTGTAGGTTTATAGAGAGAGAGACATATATGATGAGTATAAAATGTGAATTATAAAAGAATGTTTCTTTCTTTTTTTGCTCCCATTGGAAAAAACAAATCCTTTAAATACATATAGATAGTATCACCTGTTCCTGGAGAAGAAAGGGTTGTTGGATTAGAGGGGGGATAATGTATAGTTTAATTATTATCGAGCGATACCAATGATAAGACTAGGATAAAAATGTTTGTTGGAATATGTTTATTAATTTTTTATATATATTTTATGAATTGAATATATGCTCCAAGTATAATATAGGCAATATCACAGAGTATATATAGCATACACATGAAATATAATTGAGACCTGAATTATGAGAAAGAAAGGCTGGTATATATTGGAAGCTAAAAATGGAAACGAGTCTTGATCCGCAATAGTAATACGCATGCGCAATTAGCGTGGACGGGTATTTAAACCTGAGAGAAACTGATGGTAAAAATATCCGACACTGAGGAAGCCGCCGAGGTAATCAAAGGCGGAGAAACGCGTCTGTCGTCAGTATTCCCTATACAGGAATCAACAGTTCATTTATCAGCGGGCCGGCCGGCCACAGGCATAAGAAACCCCACTGCTGTCGGGGGAGGAGACGCCGTAGAAAGAACCCGGAGGCTCCAGATAAGGCTATCACTAGTCGGGAGGGGTGGCGTTCAGGACACTATACAGGCAATGTATCATATCTTGAAAGAATGTTACAAAGTTGCAATACAAAAAGTATCTAATCACGCATGATCTGCACAGTTAATCAGCAGAAGTTTTACTATGCACAAAGTAAGCCTAAGTGATTAATCAAGTCTCGTTGGGGACCAAGGAAATAAAATTACGTGTACTTGGATGAAATATTAACACCTTAAGGAAAAAGAATCCCACATGGTGATGTGAAATTGACCAAAGGGTACTGGACATTTTAAATTCTGACTATATTCATCTTAGTGATATTGCCAAATTTGTCGGAGAGGTCTCTAAAGAAGCTCTTAAAAGTGTATGAATGGAGATTATATCAGCCATTTGATTTAGAGTGGAAATATATATATAAAAGATATTTTAGTATTATACTAATTATATTTTATGTAGTATTTTTTATGTGATGCTGGCCGGTATCTAAATATGTATGTGTATATGTGTAGAAAGTAATTTTATGTAAAAATAAATATCCACATCAGATTGATTTGCGCAGTCCCAGTTTTTTCGTTTTTTTATAGTCTTTTGCATTAAGGGTTAAAACCAAAAACCCTTTTGGGATCGCTGCATCTATCTGTAATCAATCACAGCGCCAGGTATTGTGGTTTTGTAATTACTTTGCCCATGCAGACACTTGGAGGGAAGTTTGGTTTGTAATCCATGTGGTAATGAAAACAGTAATGGCGGCGCCGGCCACCGGAGACAGGAGGCGCCAGGCTGACAGATGCACATCCAACCACGCGGACACAGCGGAGGCCGCGGCTGACGTAATCGCCACTCAGACACTCTGCATGCAGAAGTTCAGGGACGGCGGCGGAGGCCGCGGGAGACGCCATGCCAGGTGTAATATGGCGTTTACTGTGACAGCGTCCCAGAGTGACAGGAGAGGATACAGGAATGTACACATCAGGATAACAGATGGGATCCGGTCCTGGAGCGCTGAGCCAGCCTTAGGAGGCATCTGATGGGTAAGAAATGGCGTCCAGATACCCGGATCGTGACAAGAATGCAGGAACCCGACTCCCAGAACCACTGGTCTGGTTTGGTGAGAGATATTCCCCTTGGAGATTCGGCTACCATCTACTGCAGTGATGTAGACTGGATATGAGAGTTCGCAGATAGGCAAACGAAACTTATCTACCGCAGCTTGAGTGATGAAGTTTCCTGCGGCTCCACAGTCCACTAACGCAGATGCAGACTGAAGACCATCTGTAGTCTCTAAAGTCACAGGAAGAATGAGGTCTTGGTTTGAAGGAGCTTGTCTAGAAGATCCCAACTTGACTCCTCCTTTACAAGTCAGGATCTGGCGTTTCCCGAACGCACTGTACAAGAATTGATCTGGTGACCTGCAGCCGCACAATAAAGACACAATCTCTCACGGAGTCTTCTTGACCGCTCCTCAGGAGCTAAACGGGACCTATTGATTTGCAAAGGCTCATCAGAAGGTGGAGACTGAAATTGTACTGAAGGTACCATTCTTGACTTGCGCGGCTCACTACGAGCACGCTCACTGTTGCGTTCGCGGATGCGAGAGTCCAACTTGATGCATAGAGAAATCAGTTCAGGCAATTGCTCAGGGACATCGCGGGTTGCCAGTTCATCCTTGATCCGATCTGAAAGTCCATGCCAGAAGACTGCTACCAGGGCTTGATTATTCCACTGAATCTCTGCGGCTAACGTCTGGAACTGGATGACATATTGTCCCATACTCCGGGTACCTTGACGAAGCTGAATAAGGTCTGCAGAGGCTGATGTTGCACGACCTGGCTCGTCAAAGATACGTCTGAAGGTTGACACGAATTCAGCGTAGTTGTTCATCAGAGGGTCAGCACGTTCCCACAGAGGAGACACCCAACTCAAGGCAGAACCAGAGAGCAGTGAGATAATGTAGGCAACCTTGGATCTTGACGTGGGGAAATTGTGTGATAATAATTCAAACTGGATTTCACATTGGTTAAGGAACCCGTGACATAACTTCGGACTGCCATCATATTTGCTAGGCACGGGCAGGTGCAAGCGTGACACTGGAGCTGATGCAGCCGGCGTAGAAGAACTCACAGCACTTGCAGGTGCTGGGGTAACTGGAACTGGAGTAGCAAGTACACTAGGCAGGGTTTGCTGTAGTGTAACAATCCGGGAGGACATCCCTTGCAGAAACTGGAACATCTGCTGCTGCACAGCCTCTTGACCATCCAAGCGGGAGACCAGATTTTGTAAGGCCCCTGACCCCACACTCTGACCACCGTCCGAGTCCATCGGTCCTGAACTAACTGTCAGGTTCGGTTTTGCTTGTGTCCCCGGAGGGGGCGCTAGTGGGTCAGTGGAGGTAGGATGGAAGAAGTGAGGAGGCTGGATTGGGTTTCTGCGCATCAGCGCAATGGTGTTTTATTAACATAAAAGTTCACACAATAAGGCAGCAGAATAACGTGCAGGAATAAACAATAAAAAGTATGCAATGGAAATGGTGCAGCTTGGAAGCTGAGAGTCTATGGAGGAAATGATAATGATGGATAAGTTCACTGGTGTGAGAACCAGAATGGTTTAAAACATGGAGCCAGCAGAGATGGTAATAAATGTGTAGCAAACCTGGTAGCAGATGCAGGAGACTCAGGTGGAAGTCCACAGTGTAGTTCGTTAGGCACAGGCAGCTAGCAAGCTGCTTCACAGGTGAGGTGATGGAATGCACCTGGAGAGAGTCTCTACTGCTGAGGCTGAAGCACACAGTGGTTGTAGATAGGTGTGGAGCCAAATACAAATGCAGGGATTGCTGATGCTTGTAGTTCCACGGAAATGCAGGAAGGTAACCAGGAACACGGAGGAACAGGTAGGTAACCAGGAACACGGAGAATCCAGGCACATGGGTCGCAGGAGTGACACAAAGTTCAGGACAACCACAGGCTCACCCTGCAGCTCCTGATATACCCCCTGGTGTGCAGACATTGGTTGGAGTGGAAAAAGGAGGTGCGGCCAAGCTCCGGATTGGCCGCCGTACTCTGACCGATGGAGACTGTCATGGCGGCTGTTACAGGCTGTTACAGCCCAGGATGACATCTGGCGGCAGAGGAGCGGCAGAGGAGCGGACGACAGCAGAACGTAGGGACCCCGGACGGAGTCCGCACCGACGGACAGATGTGGCTGTGGTGAGTCGATTCCTGACAGGTACCATTATCTACACTCAAATTTCTGCGCAATTTTTCTTTGCGGTAAACACAGCAGCATCCGTGGCGACAGGAAATGCCTCTACCCAGTTTGAGAAAACATCAGTGCACACCAATACATAACAATAATTCCTAAAGGGTGTTAACTGTACGAAGTCGATTTGTATTTCCTGAAAAGATCCGTCTGCAGGAGGGATATGGGATGTTGGTATTGCTTTAGCAATATTCTTCCTCAAGCAAGTAAGACAGGTCATTGCTCTCTTACCTGCATGAGAATAGAATCCTGGCGCACACCAGTAGGCTCTCATCAGCCTGCACCTACCCTCTTTGCCTAGATGAGTCAGACCGTGTGCCACCTCAGCTAGACTTGGAAGGTATGCTCTGGGGGCTACTGGCTTACCGTGTCCACCTGCCCACAGTCCTGAGGACTCCTGGCCATACCCCTTTGTCCTCCAGACTGCCTCTTCCTGCAGGGAACACAAATTTTTGTATCTTAATTTAACTATCGTGTGTTTGCAATGTAGAGTACCATGAGCATAACTCAAAAAAAAAAGAGAAAAAAGAAACATCTCTAGAGGAGAGAAAGAAGAAGAAAATGAAAAAGAAAATGTCAGGTTTGTCATTCACCAACAGGCATATCATTGTCTATACAAAATTTCCCTTCACCAGTATTCCCATTCTCCACCCTTTGTGCATGACAAGGCACACTGAAGTAATACTGGTGTAATCGTGCTGTTGAGATATACTGGGTTTGGGCAGAACTCTGAAGGACCTAGGCATGTGGAGTTTGAACTGTAATTGGGTCCATGTTTTGTACCACCCTGTGTGAACGCAAAAGATGAAGAGGAAAACTGTAGAGAAACAGAATAGAGGTTGGTGACAGATGAGTTTGTAGAGGTGGAGAAGATTTTATTAAAAAAATTGACAACTGGATTGGGCACTACGGGGAAGTGATTTTCTACTTGGTCTACCCCCTTAAAAAAAAATTATGTGTGTCTTATCTCTACTGGGACTATCCCAGCCATCAATCCAGTGTCCTGTCCATCCTAAATTCATAGGGAACCCGGTATCTGTGAGTTAATTTTCTCTACCTGTGATGGACATGCATCTAGAACAGTGAAATGTAACATTAGTAAGTTGCATTTATTCTGTTCTTCCCATTAGCCGAATCTCTGTTTTCTATATGGCTCGTGATTCCTTACTATATGTCCCTTGGTCCCGTCTATGTGTTTAATAATGTGGCTTGTGTTTTCTGTCTAGGGGATCTATATTGACTATGTGTCCTACTACTCCTACAATCTCTGGCAAAATGCCCTTCCTTCCTACAAGTGTAACATATTATTGACCATTAGGGATCTGGGGTTTGGACTGATGGGTCTTTCCTGTATGTGCCAGTATATTTACCGTCCTCAACCTCTCCACCTGTTGTTCTCTGCGCCTAACACTATTCTTGTGATGTTCAATAGCACACTATCTAAGATTAGCTACTGTGACCTTTCCAATTTTGCAAAGAAGTCTGCACCCTGACACTCAATGCCTTATTGAGCCCGTCCATTTGCACAGAGACAGCCACCTCCCATTTGCCGAATTAGTGTTTACCAGTGATCTTATCCAGATGGAGAGTTTTTCTATTTCTGTAAGAGACAAAAACAAAAAAAAAGTTTAACAAGCTTCTAGGTCATGCGAAGTATTTCATTCAATCCTTCTCATCCCGTATTAAGGGTCTGTACATGGTCCAACAAACATTTCCGAGCTCATCTTTACTAGGGGCATTACTAGGAATGAATACTTCTTATATGGTAACTGAAAGAAAAACCCTGGGGTTACCTTGTCTATGTCTGCTTTCCTACTGGCAAATACTAATGTACGGACAGGTTTTTCTCCATTTCTGACGTTACTTTTTTATTTTTTTGTTTGATTTTTTGTTTTTACTATATATGTGCACGAATTATACCATACTTACCTGTTCCACTGGTCTCAGCCACTTTCTCCACAGGCTACTGCTCTTCAAACTTCTTTTACCGGTTGGATACTCCTCTGGGTACATGAGAAATGGCTGAAAACAATCAGGTCACCTTCTCCTCCTAAATAAAACTTCAACATTCATTAGTACATATATAGGTTACAGTCATATTTTTCATATTTTTATTATTTTCTATAGTTTGTATGCTGGCCGTAACTGCTTCCACATCTACATAAGGCGGTGTACTTGCATTCTCTTTTTTTTTGTCCTACTTATTTATTGTTGCTACAAGTTCAAACAGTTCTTATATTTCCATTCTTGTCTTATATGACATTGGTTAGACATACCACCTGCAATACCTTAGGATCAAACTCACCAACCCCTCTTGCTGTCACAGGTTTAAACAATTTGTATGTCTGACCCTTTGTTTTTTGGGATTTTATCAGACATATTCTTATCCTTAAGTTCTGCAATACCTCTGGTTCAAAGCTGCCCACCCTAGGGAATGGTTCCCTATCATTGTTAGTCATACATACCCACTCATTGCATAAAACTTCTCTGTGTGAAATATATTTTTCACACATGATAAACCTTGCTGAGCCTTTTGGCCACAATTCTGCCTGAACCCTGTCTAAACGTCTCTTACTTGAGCAACTGGCTCCCATATTTGTGGGTCTCTTCTAATAACTTAAAAAATTCCCACAAACACCAAAATACTCAATATAAGTACTAGACGGTGGAAGTATACCCTGAGCGCCTTCCACTCACTCTCGCCCACGCTGGCCAGTACAACGATACACTGTTGGTAGCAGATCGCAATGTACCCAACTTAGGGCTCCTATCAGACCTTACAACACCGTAATTTCTTTCGGTGGAAGTTCTATTTGGAATATTTTCCTGAGAGAGGCAGCGAAAAATTCCTTTTCGGTATCTTTCAACTGGAATTGTTTGTAGGGTGAAAAACAGAGAAATTAGATAACTATCCTTCACCCTTTCCAGTGAAGCCCACCAGGGAGATTTCCCGACGTTGTCAAAGAAAAACCCCTTTGTCTATACAATCACGTCTGCGTATGCTCTTCCACAGTGCATATGACACAATGGTATCACGTTGTGCTGTGCAGAACAAACGGACATGTGATGCAATAGCACAGCCTATAGATACTAGTTATCTATATGCCCTACGATTGCTGTAGACCACTTAGCCTAGACCACTCCAGACCACTTTAGTTGTATGGGATACCACTTCAGACCACTTCAGTTCCTAATAACGCAAGGTAGCGAACCCTACGCCACCAGGCCTCTACTAACCCAGTGTTACCACTTCAGACCACTTCAGACCACTTCAGTTCTTGGGTTCAGTATCCACTCACTCCTGCGTTCGCTCATTCAAATACACTTTGTTTTTCTGTACAGAAAATTTAAATTCATTCAGATAGGAAGCTTTACCCCAGAGGCAATACAGTTTTTAAACTAAATTTAGAGTAACCTGCTTTTGAAATCTGATAGTTATGTGCTATTGTATTAAATGTCTACTATCCCACCTTTGAACTAAACGATACTATTGTATAATTTGTACTCAGCGCCCGCATTCTTACGCACTTTGCGCAAACACGCGACCGTGCGTGTCTCTTACGCTGCGTGCGCAGTACTTTACTTTGTCCGAGACACCTGTACAAAACCCTGCGTCCGCAATAAATCACACAGCTCTATAAATGTGAACAATACTAATTACTATTGCCCACTAGACACAACTTGTTCTGTATAAACTTTTATGCAGACCTGCGTTTGTGTCTTTACGCTTACTTCCTTAAAATACTGTTATTTCAAATTTACCTATAAATTTACCTATATAGCAACAAATGTATCCTATTTCACACAGATCTATAATGACTCTAGCAATAATCAATAATTTAAATGATATGATTCAGATTGGATAGCTATTTTACAGAACATACACTGATATAAATATACACATAATTATAATAATAATATATATGTACCATTCACTGGTCTCCTGAGACTCATTTACCCTTTCAGTGCTTCTAATTTGCATATCAACAGAGGTTCATATGCCTGTTCAAGAGGGTAGTGGGACAGGTTAATTAACATTTCAATGGCTATCCTAAACTAGCAAGCAGAGTTAACTGAATCCTAGAGGTAAAAGAAAAAAACTTTTTTTTCTTTTTTTTTTCTGTGTGTAATTCTTACATCAAGTATTCATCTATTAATTCTCACTAGGCCCAGCTGAAACTATTTGTAATCGACTATGGCATGGGTTAAATAAATGCATTGGTAACTCATAAATCGTGTTTCATGTGACCAAGGAAAGCTGATTATTCTGAGCAGACTGAAAATCAGCCATTTAGAAAAATGACCTTCCCAAAATGGCTGCTGCTCCTCCCCCTTCCACATCCATGAGGGTTACACAAAATGGTGGACAGGCCATGTGGTAAGTCCAAAATGGAGGACAAACCATGCGGCTTCCTTTGTCACAAAGAAATCACACATCATACAAGCACCTGAAGGTATTTTAGGCCTGAGTTTAAAAAAACCCACTATATCAAGACTATGCAGCAACTTTTAAATATACTCTTAAACCTACTTAAACAGATAAACAATCCAATCTGAATCAAACACAATATGACTTATTTGAACCTTGTTTTGCAACAATAAAAATACATTTTAGCATCTTAAATATTATGAGAAACGCATTGTCCCTTGAATTTCATATCATTGGCTTACTGATAACACAAAAATACATTAACGTGAATGATATTTTCATCAGCTTCTCAATGCGTCCATTGGAGCCGGTCAATTACAGCCACATTTGTAATGTACAGTGCATCATTAAGACCCTGATATCCCGTAGGAGCCCTCATCTAAGAATGCCAAATTGATTTCTCACAAATATTTAAAATGCCCGCTCTAATATATATTGTAAACGCCTGCACCTCTTATTGCCATATCCCTTGAATGTGCGCTAAACATCGCAAAACACTGCATCCCATAAGAGAAAACAATACACCCACACATTATCTGAGTTCCAAAGCTCATTGATGTATATATTTGTTATTAAAAAGGATATGGATTCAATATATATTCCAAAGTACAGTATACCTATAGTTACATGGTTACACTCACACAGTAAGCAGTTAGAAAATACAATTACATACAGTTATATGCCATTACATACAGTTGCAGTTACATGCCAGCGATACAATTACCATTCCCTCCAATGCAGCTTATGTCTCCCTCTCTCTGTAAATAAATACAGGAACTAAACTGCCAGCAACTCCTCCATCATCCTCTGAGACCAAAAAGCAAGTAACTGACCTCCTGTGTGGTCAGCTTATGTCTCATCTAGTTTCTGGGGGCGGGGACTCATGATGAGTCACCAGTTCCTTTGTATATGGTAATCAGATTCAGCCTTGAAGACATCCAAAGGGCTGGCCTGAGTTCCCTGTCCACTGTAACATTCATTGTTCTAACAAAGTGATTTTAGCTTTTATACATGTAATCATAACTATCCGCTGCAATGTCCCACAACTTCACAGCAAGAATCAAATTAATCTACACATTAAGCTGGTTGTTTTAATAGTAAATACGACCTGTCTATTTTGCTTCGTTCAAATAATACACATTCATGACATTAATTCCTTAGATAATTTTAAATCAGCATGATGTCTGGCGCTTGATATTATTATAATTATGTACTGTATGAAATAAGTGTCGAATCCATCTCTGTGGCATGTCCGTGTAAATGCGTGTGTTACCATATATGGCTGTGCTCGCTGCGCGTATCTGCAAGTATAGCGATTTAAATGTGTGTAGTTTGTATGTTCTCTTTATGTAATATTTTTGACTTTGACATATAATATGTGTAATGTGTGGGGGCAGATTGGGGGATTGGGGAATCTATAATGTATAATATGTGTAATGTGTGGGGGTAGATTGGTGGATTGGGGAATCTATAATGTATAATATCTGTAATGTGTGTGGAGCAGATTGGTGGATTGGGGAATCTATAATGAATAATATGTGTAATGTGTGGGGACAGATTGGGGGATTGGGGAATCTATCTTGTATAGTATGTGTAATGTGTGGGGGCAGATTGGGGGATTGGGGAATCTATAATGTATAATATGTGTAATGTGTGGGGCAGATTGGGGAATCTATCATGTATAATAAGAATTTACTTACCGATAATTCTATTTCTCATAGTCCGTAGTGGATGCTGGGGACTCCGTAAGGACCATGGGGAATAGCGGCTCCGCAGGAGACTGGGCACATCTAAAGAAAGCTTTAGGACTATCTGGTGTGCACTGGCTCCTCCCCCCATGACCCTCCTCCAAGCCTCAGTTAGGATACTGTGCCCGGACGAGCGTACACAATAAGGAAGGATTTTGAATCCCGGGTAAGACTCATACCAGCCACACCAATCACACCGTATAACCTGTGATCTGAACCCAGTTAACAGCATGATAACAGAGGAGCCTCTGAAAGATGGCTCACAACAATAATAACCCGATTTTTGTAACAATAACTATGTACAAGTATTGCAGACAATCCGCACTTGGGATGGGCGCCCAGCATCCACTACGGACTATGAGAAATAGAATTATCGGTAAGTAAATTCTTATTTTCTCTAACGTCCTAAGTGGATGCTGGGGACTCCGTAAGGACCATGGGGATTATACCAAAGCTCCCAAACGGGCGGGAGAGTGCGGATGACTCTGCAGCACCAAATGAGAGAACTCCAGGTCCTCCTCAGCCAGGATATCAATTTTGTAGAATTTTACAAACGTATTTGCTCCTGACCAAGTAGCTGCTCGGCAAAGTTGTAAAGCCGAGACCCCTCGGGCAGCCGCCCAAGATGAGCCCACCTTCCTTGTGGAGTGGGCATTTACAGATTTTTGGCTGTGGCAGGCCTGCCACAGAATGTGCAAGCTGAAATGTACTACAAATCCAACGAGCAATAGTCTGCTTAGAAGCAGGAGCACCCAGCTTGTTGGGTGCACACAGGATAAACAGCGAGTCAGATTTCCTGACTCCAGCCGTCCTGGAAACATATATTTTCAGGGCACTGACAACGTCTAGCAACTTGGAGGCCTCCAAGTCCCTAGTAGCCGCAGGCACCACCAATAGGTTGGTTCAGGTGAGACGCTGAAACCACCTTGGGGAGAAACTGAGGACGAGTCCTCAATTCCGCCCTGTCCGAATGGAAAATCAGATAAGGGCTTTTTTAGGATAAAGCCGCCAATTCTGACACGCGCCTGGCCCAGGCCAGGGCCAACAGCATGACCACTTTCCATGTGAGATATTTTAACTCCACAGATTTAAGTGGTTCAAACCAATGTGACTTTTGGAACCCAAAACTACATTGAGATCCCAAAGTGCCACTGGAGGCACAAAAGGAGGCTGTATATGCAGTACCCCTTTTACAAACGTCTGAACTTCAGGGACTGAAGCTAGTTCTTTTTGGAAGAAAATTGACAGGGCCGAAATTTGAACCTTAATGGACCCCAATTTCAGGCCCATAGACACTCCTGTTTGCAGGAAATGTAGGAATCGACCCAGTTGAATTTCCTCCTTCGGGCCTTACTGGCCTCGCACCACGCAACATATTTTCGCCAATTGCGGTGATAATGTTTTTGCGGTTACATCCTTCCTGGCTTTGATCAGGATAGGGATAACTTCATCCGGAATGCCTTTTTTCCTTCAGGATCCGGCGTTCAACCGCCATGCCGTCAAACGCAGCCGCGGTAAGTCTTGGAACAGACAGGGTCCTTGCTGGAGCAGGTCCCTTCTTAGAGGTAGAGGCCACGGATCCTCCGTGAGCATCTCTTGAAGTTCCGGTTACCAAGTCCTTCTTGGCCAATCCGGAACCACGAATATAGTGCTTACTCCTCTCCATCTTATCAATCTCAGTACCTTGGGTATGAGAGGCAGAGGAGGGAACACATACCCTGACTGGTACACCCACGGTGTTACCAGAGCGTCTACAGCTTATTGCCTGAGGGTCCCTGGACCTGGCGCAATACCTTTTTTAATCATGTGGAAGACTTCTGGGTGAAGTCCCCACTCTCCCGGGTGGAGGTCGTGCTGAGGAAGTCTGCTTCCCAGTTGTCCACTCCCGGAATGAATACTGCTGACAGTGCTATCACATGATTTTCCGCCCAGCGAAGAATCCTTGCAGCTTCTGCCATTGCCCTCCTGCTTCTTGTGCCACCCTGTCTGTTTACGTGGGTGACTGCCGTGATGTTGTCCGACTGGATCAACACCGGCTGACCTTGAAGCAGAGGTCTTGCTAAGCTTAGAGCATTGTAAATGGCCCTTAGCTTCAGGATATTTATGTGAAGTGATGTCTCCAGGCTTGACCATAAGCCCTGGATATTCCTTCCCTGTGTGACTGCTCCCCAGCCTCGCAGGCTGGCATCCGTGGTCACCAGGACCCAGTCCTGAATGCCTAATCTGCGGCCCTCTAGAAGATGAGCACTCTGCAACCACCACAGGAGGGACACCCTTGTCCTTGGTGACAGGGTTATCCGCTGATGCATCTGAAGATGCGATCCGGACCATTTGTCCAGCAGGTCCCACTGGAAAGTTCTTGCGTGGAATCTGCCGAATGGGATTGCTTCGTAGGAAGCCACCATTTTACCCAGAACCCTTGTGCATTGATGCACTGAGACTTGGCTCGGTTTTAGGAGGTTCCTGACTAGCTCGGATAACTCCCTGGCTTTCTCCTCCGGGAGAAACACCTTTTTCTGGACTGTGTCCAGGATCATCCCTAGGAACAGAAGACACGTCGTCGGAACCAGGTGCGATTTTGGAATATTGAGAATCCAATCGTGCTGCCGCAACACTACCTGAGATAGTGCTACACCGACCTCCAACTGTTCCCTGGATCTTACCCTTATCAGGGAATTGTCCAAGGAAGGGATAACTAAAATTCACTTCCTTCGAAGGAATATCATCATTTCGGCCATTACCTTGGTAAAGACCCGGGGTGCCGTGTACCATCCATACGGCAGCGTCTGAACTGATAGTGACAGTTCTGTACCATAAACCTGAGGTACCCTTGGTGAGAAGGGTAAATTTTGACATGAAGGTAAGCATCCTTGATGTCCCGAGACATCATGTAGTCCCCTTCTTCCAGGTTCGCAATCACTGCTCTGAGTGACTCAATCTTGAATTTGAACCTCTGTACGTAAGTGTTCAAAGATTTTAGATTTAGAATCGGTCTCACCGAGCCGTCCGGCTTCGGTACCACAACAGTGTGGAATAATACCCCGTTCCCTGTTGCAGGAGGGGTATCTTGATTATCACCTGCTGGGAATACAGCTTGTGAATGGCTTCCAAAACTGTCTCCCTGTCAGAAGGAGACATCGGTAAAGCCGACTTTAGGAAACGGCGAGGGGGAGACGTCTCGAATTCTAATTTGTACCCCTGAGATATCACCTGAAGGATCCAGGGGTCTACTTGCGAGTGAGCCCACTGCGCGCTGAAATTCATTGAGACGGGCCCCCTACCGTGCCTGATTCTGCTTGTAAAGCCCCAGCGTATACTGAGGGCTTGGCAGAGGCGGGAGAGGGTTTCTGTTCCTGGAACTGGCTGATTTCTGCAGCCTTTTTCCTCTCCCTCTGTCACGGGGCAGAAATGAGGAACCTTTTGCCCGCTTGTCCACGAAAAGACTGCGCCTGATAATACGGCGTCTTCTCATGTTGAGAGGCGACCTGGGGTACAAACGTGGAATTCCCAGCTGTTGCCGTGGCCACCAGGTCTGAAAGACCGACCCCAAATAACTCCTCCCTTAATAAAGCAATACTTCCAAATGCCGTTTGGAATACGCATCACCTGACCACTGACGTGTCCATAACCCTCTACTGGTAGAAATGGACAACGCGCTTAGACTTGATGCCAGTCGGCAAATATTCCGCTGTGCATCACGCATATATAAAAATGCATCTTTTAAATGCTCTATAGGCAAAAATATACTGTCCCTATCTAGGGTATCAATATTTTCAGTCAGGGAATCCGACCACGCCAACCCAGCACTGCACATCCAGGCTGAGGCGATTGCTGGTCGCAGTATAACACCAGTATGTGTGTAAATACCTTTTAGGATACCCTCCTGCTTTCTATCAGCAGGATCCTTAAGGGCGGCCATCTCAGGCGAAGGTAGAGCCCTTACAAGCGTGTGAGCGCTTTATCCCCCCTAGGGGGTGTTTCCCAACGCACCCTAACCTCTGGCGGGAAAGGATATAATGCCAATAACATTTTAGAAATTATCCGTTGTTATCGGGGGAAACCCACGCATCATCACACACCTCATTTAATTTCTCAGATTCAGGAAAACTACAGGTAGTTTTTCCTCACCGAACATAATACCCCTTTTTTGGTGGTACTCGTATTATCAGAAATGTGTAAAACATTTTTCATTGCCTCAATCATGTAACGTGTGGCCCTACTGGAAGTCACATTCGTCTCTTCACCGTCGACACTGGAGTCAGTATCCGTGTCGGCGTCTATATCTGCCATCTGAGGTAACGGGCGCTTTAGAGCCCCTGACGGCCTATGAGACGTCTGGACAGGCACAAGCTGAGTAGCTGGCTGTCTCATGTCAACCACTGTCTTTTATACAGAGCTGACACTGTCACGTAATTCCTTCCAACAGTTCATCCACTCAGGTGTCGACCCCCTAGGGGGTGACATCACTATTACAGGCAATCTGCTCCGTCTCCACATCATTTTTCTCCTCATACATGTCGACACAAAAGTACCGACATACAGCACACACACAGGGAATGCTCTGATAGAGGACAGGACCCCACTAGCCCTTTGGGGAGACAGAGGGAGAGTTTGCCAGCACACACCAGAGCGCTATATATATACACAGGGATAACCTTATATAAGTGTTTTTCCCCTTATAGCTGCTGTATAGTTAATACTGCGCCTAATTAGTGCCCCCCTCTCTTTTTTTAACCCTTTCTGTAGTGTAGTGACTGCAGGGGAGAGACAGGGAGCTTCCCTCCAACGGAGCTGTGAGGGAAAATGGCGCCAGTGTGCTGAGGAGATAGGCTCCGCCCCTTTTTCGCGGACTTTTCTCCTGCTTTTTTATGGATTCTGGCAGGGGTTAAATGCATCCATATAGCCCAGGAGCTATATGTGATGCATTTTTTTGCCATCCAAGGTGTTTTTATTGCGTCTCAGGGCGCCCCCCCCCCCCAGCGCCCTGCACCCTCAGTGACCGAAGTGTGAAGTGTGCTGAGAGCAATGGCGCACAGCTGCAGTGCTGTGCGCTACCTTGTTGAAGACAGGACGTCTTCTGCCGCAGATTTTCCGGACCTCTTCTGCCTTCTGGCTCTGTAAGGGGGCCGGCGGCGTGGCTCTGGGACCCATCCAAGCTGGGCCTGTGATCGTCCCTCTGGAGCTAATGTCCAGTAGCCTAAGAAGCCCAATCCACTCTGCACGCAGGTGAGTTCGCTTCTTCTCCCCTTAGTCCCTCGATGCAGTGAGCCTGTTGCCAGCAGGTCTCACTGAAAATAAAAAACCTAAACTAAAACTTTCACTAAGAAGCTCAGGAGAGCCCCTAGTGTGCACCCTTCTCGTTCGGGCACAGAGATCTAACTGAGGCTTGGAGGAGGGTCATGGGGGGAGGAGCCAGTGCACACCAGATAGTCCTAAAGCTTTCTTTAGATGTGCCCAGTCTCCTGCGGAGCCGCTATTCCCCATGGTCCTTACGGAGTCCCCAGCATCCACTTAGGACGTTAGAGAAAATATGTGTAATGTATGGGGGCAGATTGGTGGATTGGGGAATCTATCATGTATATTATGTGTAATGTGTGCGGGCAGATTGGGGGATTGGGGAATCTATAATGTATAATATGTGTAATGTGTGGGTGCAGATTGGTGGATTGCGGAATCTATAATGTATAATATGTGTAATATGTGGGGGGCAGATTGGTGGATTGGGGAATATATAATGTATAATATGTGTAATGTGTGGGGCAGATTGGGGAATCTATAATGTATAATATGTGTAATGTATGGGGGCAGATTGGTGGATTGGGGAATCTAAAATGTATAATATGTGTAATGTGTGGGGGCAGATTGGTGGATTGCGGAATCTATAATGTATAATATGTGTAATGTGTGGTGGGCAGATTGGTGGACTGGGGAATATATAATGTATAATATGTGTAATGTGTGGGGCAGATTGGGGAATCTATAATGTATAATATGTGTAATGTGTGGGGGCAGATTAATGGATTGGGTAATCTATCATGTATAATATGTGTAATGTGTGGGGGCAGATTGGTGGATTGGGGAATCTATAATGTATAATATGTGTAATGTGTGGGGGGCAGATTGGAGAATTGGGGAATCTATAATGTATAATATGTGTAATGTGTGGGGGCAGATTGGGGGATATATAATGTATAATATGTGTAATGTGTGGGGGCAGATTGGGGGATATATAATGTATAATATGTGTAATGTGTGGGGGCAGATTGGGGGATATATAATGTATAATATGTGTAATGTGTGGGGGCAGATTGGGGAATATATAATGTATAATATGTGTAATGTGTGGGGCAGATTGGGGAATCTATAATGTATAATATGTGTAATGTATGGGGGCAGATTAATGGATTGGGTAATCTATCATGTATAATATGTGTAATGTGTGGGGGCAGATTGGTGGATTGGGGAATCTATAATGTATAATATGTGTAATGTGTGGGGGGCAGATTGGAGAATTGGGGAATCTATAATGTATAATATGTGTAATGTGTGGGGGCAGATTGGGGGATATATAATGTATAATATGTGTAATGTGTGGGGGCAGATTGGGGGATATATAATGTATAATATGTGTAATGTGTGGGGGCAGATTGGGGGATATATAATGTATAATATGTGTAATGTGTGGGGGCAGATTGGGGGATATATAATGTATAATATGTGTAATGTGTGGGGCAGATTGGGGGATATATAATGTATAATATGTGTAATGTGTGGCGGCAGATTGGGGGATATATAATGTATAATATGTGTAATGTGTGGGGGCAGATTGGGGGATATATAATGTATAATATGTGTAATGTGTGGGGGCAGATTGGTGGATTGGGGAATCTATAATGTATAATATGTGTAATGTGTGGGGGCAGATTGGTGGATTGGGGAATCTATAATGTATAATATGTGTAATGTGTGGGGGGAGATTGGAGGATTGGGGAATCTATAATGTATAAATAAGAATTTACTTACCGATAATTCTATTTCTCATAGTCCGTAGTGGATGCTGGGGACTCCGTAAGGACCATGGGGAATAGCGGCTCCGCAGGAGACTGGGCACAAAGTAAAAGCTTTAGGACTAGCTGGTGTGCACTGGCTCCTCCCCCTATGACCCTCCTCCAAGCCTCAGTTAAGATACTGTGCCCGGACGAGCGTACACAATAAGGAAGGATTTTGAATCCCGGGTAAGACTCATACCAGCCACACCAATCACACCGTACAACTTGTGATCTGAACCCAGTTAACAGTATGATAACAGAGGAGCCTCTGAAAAGATGGCTCCCAACAATAATAACCCGATTTTGTAACAATAACTATGTACAAGTATTGCAGACAATCCGCACTTGGGATGGGCGCCCAGCATCCACTACGGACTATGAGAAATAGAATTATCGGTAAGTAAATTCTTATTTTCTCTAACGTCCTAGTGGATGCTGGGGACTCCGAAAGGACCATGGGGATTATACCAAAGCTCCCAAACGGGCGGGAGAGTGCGGATGACTCTGCAGCACCGAATGAGAGAACTCCCGGTCCTCCTCAGCCAGGGTATCAAATTTGTAGAATTTAGCAAACGTGTTTGCCCCTGACCAAGTAGCTGCTCGGCAAAGTTGTAAAGCCGAGACCCCTCGGGCAGCCGCCCAAGATGAGCCCACTTTCCTTGTGGAATGGGCTTTTATAGATTTTGGCTGTGGCAGGCCTGCCACAGAATGTGCAAGCTGAATTGTACCACAAATCCAACGAGCAATAGTCTGCTTAGAGCAGGAGCACCCAGCTTGTTGGGTGCATACAGGATAAACAGCGAGTCAGATTTTCTGACTCCAGCCGTCCTGGAAACATATATTTTCAGGGCCCTGACTACGTCCAGCAACTTGGAGTCTTCCAAGTCCCTAGTAGCCGCAGGCACCACAATAGGCTGGTTCAAGTGAAATGCTGAAACCACCTTAGGGAGAAATTGAGGACGAGTCCTCAATTCTGCCCTGTCCGTATGAAAAATTAGGTAAGGGCTTTTATAGGATAAAGCCGCCAATTCTGAGACACGCCTGGCTGAAGCCAGGGCTAACAGCATTACCACTTTCCATGTGAGATATTTTAAGTCCACAGTGGTGAGTGGTTCAAACCAATGTGATTTAAGGAATCCCAAAACTACATTGAGATCCCAAGGTGCCACTGGAGGCACAAAAGGAGGCTGTATATGCAGTACTCCCTTGACAAACGTCTGAACTTCAGGAACAGAAGCCAGTTCTTTTTGGAAGAATATTGACAGGGCCGAAATTTGAACCTTAATGGACCCCAATTTGAGGCCCATAGACAGTCCTGTTTGCAGGAAATGCAGGAAACGACCCAGTTGAAATTCCTCTGTAGGGGCCTTCCTGGCCTCGCACCACGCAACATATTTACGCCAAATACGGTGATAATGTTGTACGGTTACATCCTTCTTGGCTTTGATCAGGGTAGGGATGACTTCATCCGGAATGCCTTTTTCCTTCAGGATCCGGCGTTCAACCGCCATGCCGTCAAACGCAGCCGCGGTAAGTCTTGGAACAGACATGGTCCCTGCTGGAGCAGGTCCTTTCTTAGAGGTAGAGGCCACGGGTCTTCCGTGAGCATCTCTTGAATTTCCGGGTACCAAGTCCTTCTTGGCCAATCCGGAGCCACGAGCATAGTCTTTACTCCTCTCCTTCTTATGATTCTCAGTACTTTTGGTATGAGAGGAAGAGGAGGGAACACATACACTGACTGGTACACCCATGGTGTTACCAGAGCGTCCACAGCTATTGCCTGAGGGTCCCTTGACCTGGCGCAATATCTGTCCAGTTTTTTGTTGAGGCGGGACGCCATCATGTCCACCTTTGGTTTTTCCCAACGGTTCACAATCATGTGGAAGACTTCTGGGTGAAGTCCCCACTTCCCCGGGTGAAGATCGTGTCCACTCCCGGAATGAACACTGCTGACAGTGCTATCACATGATTCTCCGCCCAGCGAAGAATCCTTGCCACTTCCATCATTGCCCTCCTGCTTCTTGTGCCGCCCTGTCTGTTTACGTGGGCGACTGCCGTGATGTTGTCCGACTGGATCAACACCGGCTGACCCTGAAGCAGAGGTCTTGCCTGACTTAGGGCATTGTAAATGGCCCTTAGTTCCAGGATATTTATGTGAAGTGATGTTTCCATGCTTGACCACAATCCCTGGAAATTTTTTTCCCTGTGTGACTGCTCCCCAGCCTCTCAGGCTGGCATCCGTGGTCACCAGGACCCAATCCTGAATGCCGAATCTGCGGCCCTCTAGGAGATGAGCACTCTGTAACCACCACAGGAGAGACACCCTTGTCCTTGGAGACAGGGTTATCCGCTGATGCATTTGAAGATGCGATCCGGACCATTTGTCCAGCAGATCCCACTGGAAAGTTCTTGCGTGGAATCTGCCGAATGGAATCGCTTCGTAAGAAGCCACCATCTTTCCCAGGACCCTTGTGCATTGATGTACTGACACTTGGCCTGGTCTTAGGAGGTTCCTGACTAGGTCGGATAACTCCTTGGCCTTCTCCTCCGGGAGAAACACCTTTTTCTGTACTGTGTCCAGAATCATCCCTAGGAACAGCAGACGTGTCGTCGGAATCAGCTGCGATTTTGGAATATTTAGAATCCATCCGTGCTTTCGTAGTACTACTTGAGATAGTGCTACTCCGACCTCTAACTGTTCTCTGGACCTTGCCCTTATCAGGAGATCGTCCAAGTAAGGGATAATTAAGACGCCTTTTCTTCGAAGAAGAATCATAATTTCGGCCATTACCTTGGTAAAGACCCGGGGTGCCGTGGACAATCCAAACGGCAGCGTCTGAAACTGATAGTGACAGTTCTGTACCACCAACCTGAGGTACCCTTGGTGAGAAGGGCAAATTGGGACATGGAGGTAGGCATCCTTGATGTCCAGAGACACCATATAGTCCCCTTCTTCCAGGTTCGCTATCACTGCTCTGAGTGACTCCATCTTGAACTTGAACCTTTTTATGTAAGTGTTCAAGGATTTCAGATTTAAAATGGGTCTCACCGAGCCGTCCGGCTTCGGTACCACAAACAGCGTGGAATAATACCCCTTTCCCTGTTGTAGGAGGGGTACCTTGATTATCACCTGCTGGGAATACAGCTTGTGAATGGCTTCCAATACCGCCTCCCTGTCGGGGGGAGACGTTGGTAAAGCAGACTTCAGGAACCGGCGAGGGGGAGACGTCTCGAATTCCAATTTGTACCCCTGAGATACTACCTGCAGGATCCAGGGGTCCACTTGCGAGTGAGCCCACTGCGCGCTGAAATTCTTGAGACGGGCCCCCACCGTGCCTGAGTCCGCTTGTAAGGCCCCAGCGTCATGCTGAGGACTTGGCAGAAGCGGGGGAGGGCTTCTGTTCGTGGGAAGAGGCTGTCTGCTGCAGTCTTTTTCCCCTTCCTCTGCCCCGGGGCAGATATGAGTGGCCTTTTGCCCGCTTGCCCTTATGGGGACGAAAGGACTGAGCCTGAAAAGACGGTATCTTTTTCTGCTGCGAGGTGACTTGGGGTAAAAAGGTGGATTTTCCAGCCGTTGCCGTGGCCACCAGGTCCGATAGACCGACCCCAAATAACTCCTCCCCTTTATACGGCAATACTTCCATATGCCGTTTGGAATCCGCATCCCCTGACCACTGTCGCGTCCATAATCCTCTTCTGGCAGAAATGGACATCGCACTTACTCTTGATGCCAGTGTGCAAATATCCCTCTGTGCATCTCGCATATATAGAAATGCATCCTTTAAATGCTCTATAGTCAATAATATATTGTCCCTGTCCAGGGTATCAATATTTTCAGGCAGGGAATCCGACCAAGCCACCCCAGCACTGCACATCCAGGCTGAGGCGATTGCTGGTCGCAGTATAATACCAGTATGTGTGTATATACTTTTAAGGATATTTTCCAGCTTCCTATCAGCTGGTTCCTTGAGGGCGGCCGTATCAGGGGACGGTAACGCCACTTGTTTTGATAAGCGTGTGAGCGCCTTATCTACGCTAGGGGGTGTTTCCCAACGCGCCCTAACCTCTGGCGGGAAAGGGTATAATGCCAATAACTTTTTAGAAATTAGCAGTTTTTTATCGGGGGAAACCCACGCTTCATCACACACCTCATTTAATTCATCTGATTCGGGAAAAACTACGGGTAGTTTTTTCACACCCCACATAATACCCTTTTTTGTGGTACTTGTAGTATCAGAAATGTTCAAAACCTCCTTCATTGCCGTGATCATGTAACGTGTGGCCCTACTGGAAAATACGTTTGTTTCCTCACCGTCGACACTGGAGTCAGTGTCCGTGTCTGTGTCTGTATCGACCTGAGGTAACGGGCGCTTTAGAGCCCTTGACGGTGTTTGAGACGCCTGTACAGGTATTAACTGATTTGCCGGCTGTTTCATGTCGTCAACAGTCTTTTGTAAAGTGCTGACACTATCACGTAATTCTTTCCATAAGACCATCCAGTCAGGTGTCGACTCCCTAGGGGGTGACATCACTAACACAGGCAACTGCTCCGCCTCCACACCATTTTCCTCCTCATACATGTTGACACAACGTACCGACACACAGCACACACACAGGGAATGCTCTGATAGAGGACAGGACCCCACTAGCCCTTTGGGGAGACAGAGGGAGAGTTTGCCAGCACACACCAGAGCGCTATATATATACAGGGATAACCTTATATACCGTATTTGCCGGCGTATAAGACGACTGGGCGTATAAGACGACCCCCAACATTTCCACTCAAAATATAGAGTTTGTTATATACTCGCCGTATAAGACTACCCCCTTCCACACACCAAATAAAACGTAAAAGAACATCAGATTTGTGACATACTGTATATTATGACCGGATAAGAGATTTGGATAGGGAGTATTTATCAAGGTATGCATAAGAAGCGGGGAGGAGGCGAGGAGAAAGTTGTAAAATGTATAAAAGTATACCCCTGTGTGCATTTATTGTTACCGGTTTCACATGAGTGCCATTAGTATTAGTATTAGTGCCATTACAGTACCTGTCATTGTCACCATTGTACGGCCACAACGCGACTGCAGCGCCTCCGGCCAGTCCCTGCATCTCCCTGTAATTGGCACTAGTGACCCGCCGCGGCCGCACTGGATATCGCGCGATACTGGATGGTGAGTAGAATGAGGTGGGCGGGCATCGGGAGGCCACTATGGGCACCGGGCGAGTATCGGAAGGCCACTATGGCAGCTATGTCTATCCCAACTGAAGTGCACCCGGCGTATAAGACGACCCCCCCACTTGGAGGCATGGTTTTCAGGGCAAAAAAGTAGTCTTATACGCCAGCAAATACTGTAAGTGTTTTTCCCTAATATAGCTGCTGTATATATTTATATGCCAATTTAGTGCCCCCCCCTCTCTTGTTTTACCCTGTTTCTGTAGTGCAGGACTGCAGGGGAGAGTCAGGGAGCCTTCCTCCAACGGAGCTGTGAGGAAAAAATGGCGCCAGTGTGCTGAGGAGATAGGCTCCGCCCCTTTTTCGGCTGCCTTTCTCCCGCTTTTTTATGTAAAAATAGGCAGGGGTTAAATACATCCATATAGCCCAGGAGCTATATGTGATGTATTTTTTGCCAAAAAAGGTGTTTTTATTGCGTCTCAGGGCGCCCCCCCCCCCAGCGCCCTGCACCCTCAGTGTCCGGAGTGTGAAGTGTGCTGAGAGCAATGGCGCACAGCTGCGGTGCTGTGCGCTACCTTAGTGAAGACAGGACGTCTTCTGCCGCCGATTTTCCGGACCTCTTCTGCCTTCTGGCTCTGTAAGGGGGCCGGCGGCGTGGCTCTGGGACCCATCCAAGCTGGGCCTGTGATCGTCCCTCTGGAGCTAATGTCCAGTAGCCTAAGAAGCCCAATCCACTCTGCACGCAGGTGAGTTCGCTTCTTCTCCCCTTAGTCCCTCGATGCAGTGAGCCTGTTGCCAGCAGGTCTCACTGAAAATAAAAAACCCTATTTAAACTTTTACTCTAAGCAGCTCAGGAGAGCCACCTAGATTGCACCCTTCTCGTTCGGGCACAAAATCTTAACTGAGGCTTGGAGGAGGGTCATAGGGGGAGGAGCCAGTGCACACCAGCTAGTCCTAAAGCTTTTACTTTGTGCCCAGTCTCCTGCGGAGCCGCTATTCCCCATGGTCCTTACGGAGTCCCCAGCATCCACTTAGGACGTTAGAGAAATATATGTAATGTGTGGGGGCAGATTGGTGGATTGGGGAATCTATAATGTATAATATGTGTAATATGTGGGGGCAGATTGGTGGATTGGGGAATCTATAATGTATAATATGTGTAATGTGTGGGGGCAGATTGGTGGATTGGGGAATCTATAATGTATAATATGTGTAATGTGTGGGGGCAGATTGGTGGATTGGGGAATCTATAATGTATAATATGTGTAATGTGTGGGGGTAGATTGGGGGATTGGGGAATATATAATGTATAATATGTGTAATGTGTGGGGGTAGATTGGGGGATTGGGAAATATATAATGTATAATATGTGTAATGTGTGGCGGCTGATTGGGGGATATATAATGTATAATATGTGTAATATGTGGGGGGCAGATTGGTGGATTGGGGAATCTATAATGTATAATATGTGTAATGTGTGGGGGCAGATTGGGGGATTGGGGGATATATAATGTATAATATGTGTAATGTGTGGGGGCAGATTGGTGGATTGGGGAATATATATTGTATAATATGTGTAATGTGTGGGGTCAGATTGGTGGATTGGGGGATATATAATCTATAATATGTGTAATGTGAGGGGGCAGATTGGGGGATTGGGAAATCTATAATGTATAATATGTGTAATGTGTGGGGTCTGATTGGTGGATTGGGGGATATATAATGTATAATATGTGTGATGTGTGGGGGCAGATTGGTGGAATGGGGGATATATAATGTATAATATATGTAATGTGTGGTGGCAGATTGGGGGATATATAATGTAAAATATGTGTAATGTGTGGGGGCAGAATGGGGGATTGGGGAATATATAATGTATAATATGTGGGGGCATATTGGGGGATTGGAGGATATATAATGTATAATATGTGTAATGCGTGGGGGCATATTGGGGGATTGGGGGATATATAATGTATAATATGTGTAATGTGTGGGGGCAGATTGGGGAATTTATAATGTATGATATGTGTAATGTGTGGGGGCAGATTGGGGGATTGGGGAATCTATATGTATAATATGTGTAATGTGTGGGGGCAGATTGGGGGATTGGGGGATATATAATGTATAATATGTGTAATGTGTGGGGGCAGATTGCTGGATTGGGGAATATATAATGTATAATATGTGTAATGTGTGGGGCAGATTGGGGGATTGGGGAATCTATAATGTATAATATGTGTAATGTGTGGGGGCAGATTGGGGGATTGGGGAATCTATATGTATAATATATGTAATGTGTGGGGGCAGATTGGGGGATTGGGGAATCTATAATGTATAATATGTGTAATGTGTGGGGGCAGATTGGAGGATTGGGGAATCTATAATGTATAATATGTGTAATGTGTAAGGGCAGATTGGGGGAATGGGGCATATAAAATGTATAATATGTGTAATGTGTGGGGCAGATTGGGGAATCTATAATGTATAATATGTGTAATGTGTGGGGGCAGATTGGTGGATTGGGGAATCTATAATGTATAATATGTGTAATGTGTGGGGGGCAGATTGGTGGATATATAATGTATAATATGTGTAATGTATGGGGGCAGATTGGTGGATTGGGGAATCTATAATGTATAATATGTGTAATGTGTGGGGGCAGATTGGGGGATTGGGGGATATATAATATATAATATGTGTAATGTGTGGGGGCAGAATGGTGGATTGGGGGATATATAATGTATAATATGTGTAATCTGTGGCGGCAGATTGGGGGATTGGGGAATCTATAATGTATAATATGTGTAATGTGTGGGGGCATATTGGGGGATTGGGGGATATATAATGTATAATATGTGTAATGTGTGGGGGCAGATTGGGGGATATATAATGTATAATATGTGTAATGTGTGGGGGCAGATTTGGGGATTGGGGAATCTATAATGTATAATATGTGTAATGTGTGGGGGTAGATTGGTGGATATATAATGTATAATATGTGTAATGTGTGGGGGCAGAATGGGGGATTGGGGGATATATAATGTATAATATGTGTAATATGTGGGGGCAGATTGGGGGATATATAATGTATAATATGTGTAATGTGTGGGGGCATATTGGGGGATTGGGGATATATAATATGTGTAATATGTGGGGGCAGATTGGGGGATTGGGGATATATAATGTATAATATGTGTAATGTGTGGGGGCAGATTGGGGGATTGGGGATATATAATGTATAATATGTGTAATGTGTGGGGGCACATTGGGAGATTGGGGGATATATAATGTATAATATGTGTAATGTGTGGGGGGCAGATTGAGGGATTGGGGGATATATAATGTATAATATGTGTAATGTGTGGGGGCAGATTGGGGGATTGGGGGATATATAATGTATAATATGTGTAATATGTGGGGGCAGATTGGGGGATATATAATGTATAATATGTGTAGTGTGTGGGGGCAGATTGGGGGATTGGGGGATATATAATGTATAATTTGTGTAATGTGTGGGGGCAGATTGGGGGATTGGGGGATATATAATGTATAATATGTGTAATATGTGGGGGCAGATTGGGGGATTGGGGGATATATAATGTATAATATGTGTAATGTGTGGGGGCAGATTGGTGGATATATAATGTATAATATGTGTAATGTGTGGGGGCAGAATGGGGGATTGGGGGATATATAATGTATAATATGTGTAATGTGTGGGGGCAGATTGGGGGATATATAATGTATAATATGTGTAATATGTGGGGGCAGATTGGGGGATATATAATGTATAATATGTGTAATGTGTGGGGGCAGAATGGGGGATTGGGGGATATATAATGTATAATATGTGTAATGTGTGGGGGCAGATTGGGGGAATGGGGGATATATAATGTATAATATGTGTAATGTGTGGGGGCAGATTGGGGGATATATAATGTATAATATGTGTAATGTGTGGGGGCAGATTGGGGGATATATAATGTATAATATGTGTAATGTGTGGGGGCAGATTGGGGGATATATAATGTATAATATGTGTAATGTATGGGGGCAGATTGGGGGATATATAATGTATAATATGTGTAATGTGTGGGGGTAGATTGGGGGATATATAATGTATAATATGTGTAATGTGTGGGGGCAGATTGGGGGATATATAATGTATAATATGTGTAATGTGTGGGGGTAGATTGGGGGATATATAATGTATAATATGTGTAATGTGTGGCGGCAGATTGGGGGATATATAATGTATAATATGTGTAATGTGTGGGGGCAGATTGGGGGATTGGGGAATATATAATGTATAATATGTGTAATGTGTGGGGGCAGATTGGGGGATTGGGGGATATATAATGTATAATATGTGTAATGTGTGGGGGCAGATTGGCGGATTGGGGGATATATAATGTATAATATGTGTAATGTGTGGGGGCAGATTGGGGGATATATAATGTATAATATGTGTAATGTGTGGGGGCAGATTGAGGGATTGGGGGATATATAATGTATAATATGTGTAATATGTGGGGGCAGATTGGTGTATTGGGGGATATATAATGTATAATATGTGTAATGTGTGGGGACAGATTGGGGGATTGGGGGATATATAATGTATAATATGTGTAATATGTGGCGGCAGATTGGGGGATTGGGGGATATATAATGTATAATATGTGTAATATGTGGCGGCAGATTGAGGGATTGGGGGATATATAATGTATAATATGTGTAATGTGTGGGGGCAGATTGGGGGATTGGGGGATATATAATGTATAATATGTGTAATATGTGGGGGCAGATTGGGGGATTGGGGGATATATAATGTATAATATGTGTAATCTGTGGCGGCAGATTGAGGGATTGGGGGATATATAATGTATAATATGTGTAATATGTGGGGGCAGATTGGTAGATTGGGGGATATATAATGTATAATATGTGTAATATGTGGGGGCAGATTGGTAGATTGGGGGATATATAATGTATAATATGTGTAATGTGTGGGGGCAGATTGGGGGATTGGGGGATATATAATGTATAATATGTGTAATGTGTGGGGGCAGATTGGGGGATATATAATGTATAATATGTGTAATGTGTGGCGGCAGATTGAGGGATTGGGGATATATAATGTATAATATGTGTAATGTGTGGGGGCATATTGGGGGATTGGGGGATATATAATGTATAATATGTGTAATGTGTGGGGGCAGATTGGGGGATATATAATGTATAATATGTGTAATGTGTGGCGGCAGATTGAGGGATTAGGGGATATATAATGTATAATATGTGTAATGTGTGGGGGCAGATTGGGGGATTGGGGAATCTATAATGTATAATATGTGTAATGTGTGGCGGCAGATTGAGGGATTGGGGGATATATAATGTATAATATGTGTAATGTGTGGGGGCAGATTGGGGGATATATAATGTATAGTATGTGTAATGTATGGGGGTGGATTGGGGGATATATAATGTATAATATGTGTAATGTGTGGGGGCAGATTGGGGGATTCTGGGATATATAATGTATAATATGTGTAATATGTGGGGGCAGATTGGGGGATTGGGGGATATAATAAGATTTTACTTACCGATAAATCTATTTCTCGTAGTCCGTAGTGGATGCTGGGGACTCCGTCAGGACTCAGGACCATGGGGATATAGCGGCTCCGCAGGAGACAGGGCACAATAATAAAAGCTTTAGGATCAGGTGGTGTGCACTGGCTCCTCCCCCTATGACCCTCCTCCAAGCCTCAGTTAGGATACTGTGCCCGGACGAGCGTGCATAATAAGGAAGGATATTGAATCCCGGGTAAGACTCATACCAGCCACACCAATCACACCGTACTACCTGTGATCTGAACCCAGTTAACAGTATGATAACAACGAAGGAGCCTCTGAAAAGATGGCTCACAACAAGAATAACCTGATTTTTGTAACAATAACTATGTACAAGTATTGCAGACAATCCGCACTTGGGATGGGCGCCCAGCATCCACTACGGACTATCGGTAAGTAAAATCTTATTTTCTCTGACGTCCTAGTGGATGCTGGGGACTCCGTCAGGACCATGGGGATTATACCAAAGCTCCCAAACGGGCGGGAGAGTGCGGATGACCCTGCAGCACCGAATGAGAGAACTCCATGTCCTCCTCAGCCAGGGTATCAAATTTGTAGAATTTAGCACACGTGTTTTCCCCTGACCAAGTAACTGCTCGGCAAAGTTGTAAAGCCGAGACCCCTCGGGCAGTCGCCCAAGATGAGCCCCCTTCCTTTTGGAATGGGCTTTTACCGATTTTGGCTGTGGCAGGCCTGCCACAGAATGTGTAAACTGAATTGTATTACAAATCCAGCGAGCAATCGTCTGCTTAGAAGCAGGAGCACCCATCTTGTTGGGTGCATACAGGCTAAACAGCGAGTCAGATTTTCTGACTCCAGCCTTCCTGGAAACATATTTTTCAGGGCCCTGACAACGTCAAGTAACTTGGAGTCCTCCAAGTCCCTAGTACCCGCAGGTACCACAATAGGTTGGTTCATGTGAAAAACAGAAAACACCTTAAGGAGAAATTGAGGACGAGTCCTCAATTCTGCCCTGTCAGAATGAAAAATTAAGTAAGGGCTTTATATATGATAAAGCCGCCAATTCTGACACACGCCTGGCTGAAGCCAGGGCTAATAGCATCGTCACCTTCCATGTGAGATATTTTAAGTCCACAGTGGTGAGTGGTTCAAACCAATGTGACTTTAGGAAACTCAAAACAACATTGAGATCCCAAGGTGCCACTGGGGCACAAAAGGAGGCTGTATATGCAGTACCCCTTTTACAAACATCTGAACGTCAGGCACTAAAGCCAGTTCTTTCTGGAAGAAATTCGACAGGGCCGAAATTTGAACCTTAATGGACCCTAATTTTAGGCCCATAGACAGTCCTGTTTTCAGGAAATGTAGGAAACGACCCAGTTGGAATTCCTCTGTAGGGGCCTTCTTGGCCTCACACCACGCAACATATCTTCGCCAAATGCGGTGAAAATGTTTTGCGGTTACATCCTTCCTGTCTTCGACCAGGGTAGGGATGACTTCATCTGGAATGCCCTTTCAGGATCCGGCGTTCAACCGCCATGCCGTCAAACGCGGCCGCGGTAAGTCTTGGAAAAGACAAGGCCCCTGCTGGAGCAGGTCCTTTCTTAAAGGTAGAGGCCACGGGTCTTCCGTGAACATCTCTTGAAGTTTCGGGTACCAAGTCCTTCTTGGCCAATCCGGAACCACGAGTATCATTCTTACTCATCTCCCTCTTATGATTCTCAGTACTTTTTGTATGAGAGGCATAGGAGGGAACACATACTCTGACTGGTACATCCACAGTGTTACCAGAGCGTCCACCGCTATTGCCTGAGGGTCCCTTGACCTGGCGCAATATCTAGTTTTTTTTGTTTTTTTTTAGGCGGGACGCCATCATGTCCACCTTTGGTTTTTCACAACGGTTTACAATCATGTGGAAGACTTCCCGATGAAGTCCCCACTCTCCCGGGTGGAGGTCATGCCTGCTGAGGAAGTCTGCTTCCCAGTTTTCCACTCCCGGAATGAACACTGCTCAGAGTGATTTTTCGCCCAGCGAAGAATCCTTGCAGTTTCTGCCATTTCCCTCCTGCTTCTTGTGCCGCCCTGTCTGTTTACGTGGGCGACTGCCGTGATGTTGTCCCACTGGATCAATACCGGCTGACCTTGAAGCAGAGGTCTTGCTAAGCTTAGAGCAATGTAAATTGCCCTTAGCTCCAGTATATTTATGTGGAGAGAAGTCTCCAGACTCGATCACACTCTCTGGAAATGTTTTCCTTGTGTGACTGCTCCCCAGCCACTCAGGCTGGCATCCGTGGTCACCAGGACCCAGTCCTGAATGCCGAATCTGCGGCCCTTTCATAGATGAGCACTCTGCAGCCACCGCAGAAGAAACACCCTTGTCCTTGGAGACAGGGTTATCCTCTGATGCATCTGAAGATGCGATCCGGACCATTTTTCCAGCAGATCCCACGTAAAGGTTCTTGCGTGAAATCTACCGAATGGGATCGCTTTGTAAGAAACCACCATTTTTCACAGGATCCTTGTGCAATGATGCACTGATACTTTTCCTGGTTTTAGGAGGTTCCTGACTAGCTCGGATAACTCCCTGGCTTTCTTCTCCGGGAGAAAACATCCTTTTCTGGACTGTGTCCAGAATCATCCCTAGGAACAGTAGACGTGTCGTCGGAAAAAACTGTGATTTTGGAATATTTAGAATCCACTCGTGCTGTTGTAGAACTACTTAAGATAGTGCTACTCCGACCTCCAACTGTTCTCTGGACCTTGCCCTTATCAGGAAAGCGTCCATATTTCTTTTAAGAAGAATCATCATTTCGGCCATTACCTTGGTAAAGACCCAGGGTGCCGTGGACAATCCAAACGGCAGCGTCTGAACTGATAGTGACAGTTCTGTACCACGAACCTGAGGTACCCTTGGTGAGAAGGGCAAATTTGGACATGTAGGTAAGCGTCCCTGATATCCAGTGACACCATATCGTCCCCTTCTTCCTAGTTCGCTATCACTGCTCTGAGTGACTCCATCTTGATTTGAACGCTTGTATGTAAGTGTTCAAATATTTCAGATCTCACCTAGCCGTCTGGCTTCAGTACCACAATATAGTGTGGAATAATACCCCTTCCCTTGTTGTAGAAGGGGTACTTTGATTATCACCTGCTGGGAATACAGCCTGTGAATTGTTCCCAATACTGCCTCCCTGTCGGAGGGAGACGTTGGTAAAGCAGACTTCAGGAACTTGTGAGGGGGAGACGTCTCGAATTTCCAATGTACACCTGGGATACTACGTGTAGGATCCAGGAGTCCACTTGTGAGTGAGCCCACTGCGTGCTGAAACTCTTGAGATGACCCCCTACCGCACCTGAGTCCGCTTGTACGGCCCCAGCGTCATGCTGCGGACTTGGCAGAAGCTGTGGAGGGCTTCTGTTCCTGGGAATGGGCTGCCTGCTGCAGTCTTCTTCCCTTTCCTCTACCCCTGGGCAGATATGACTGGCCCTTTTGCCCGCCTGCCCTTATGGGGACGAAAGGACTGAGACTGAAAAGACTGTGTCCTTTTCTGCTGAGATGTGACTTGGGGTAACAAAAGGTGGATTTTTCAGCTGTTGCCATGGCCACCAGGTCCGATGGACCGCCCCTTTATACGGCAATACTTCCATGTGCCGTCTGGAATCTGCATCACCTGACCACTGTCGTCTGGCAGATATGGACATCACATTTACTCTTGATGCCAGAATGCAAATATCCCTCTGCGCATCTCGCATATATAGAAATGCATCCTTAAAATGCTCTATAGTCAATAAAATCTTGTCCCTGTCAAGGGTATCAATATTTTCAGTCAGGAAATCCGACCAAGCCCCCTCAGCGCTGCACATCCAGGCTGAGGCGATTGCTGGTCGTAGTATAACACCAGTATATGTGTATATACTTTTAGGATATTTTTCAGCTTCCTATCAGCTGGCTCCTTGAGGGCTGCCGTATCTGGAGACGGTAACGCCACTTGTTTTTATAAGCGTGTGAGCGCCTTATTCACCCTAAGGTGTGTTTCCCAACTCGCCCTAACTTCTGGCGGGAAAGGGTATACCGCCAATAATTTTCTATCGGAGGAAACCCACGTATTTCATCACACACTTCATTTAATTTATCTGATTCAGGAAAAACTACAAGTAGTTTATTCACACCCTACATAATACCCTTATTTGTGGTACTTGTAGTATCAGAAATATGTAACACCTCCTTCATTGCCCTTAACATGAAACGTGTGGCCCTAAAGGAAAATATGTTTGTTTCTTCACCGTCGACACTGGAGTCAGTGTCCGTGTCTGTGTCTGTGTCGACCGACTGAGGTAAATGGGCGTTTTTACAAGCCCCTGACGGTGTCTGAGACGCCTGGACAGGTACTAATTTGTTTGCCGGCCGTCTCATGTCGTCAACCGACCTTGCAGCGTGTTGACATTATCACGTAATTCCTAAATAAGCCATCCATTCCAGTGTCGACTCTCTAGAGAGTGACATCACCAATACAGGCAATTTGCTCCGCCTCCTCACCAACATCGTCCTCCTACATGTCGACACACACGTACCGACACACAGCACACACACAGGGAATGCTCTGACAGAGGACAGGACCCCACTAGCCCTTTGGGGAGACAGAGGGAGAGTTTGCCAGCACACACCAAAAACGCTATAATTATACAGGGACAACCCCTTATACAAGTGTTTTCCCTTATAGCATTTTTATATATGTAATCATATCGCCAAATAAGTGCCCCCCCTCTCTGTTTTAACCCTGTTTCTGTAGTGCAGTGCAGGGGAGAGCCAGGGAGCCTTCCTCACAGCAGAGCTGAGCAGGAAAATGGCGCCGTGTGCTGAGGAGAATAGGCCCCGCCCCCTTTTCGGCGGGCTCTTCTCCCGGAGTTTGTGAGATCTGGCAGGGGTTAAATACATCCATATAGCCTCAAGGGCTATATGTGATGTATTTTAGCCATAAAAAGGTATTATACATTGCTGCCCAGGGCGCCCCCCCCAGCGCCCTGCACCCTCAGTGACAGTTGGTGACTGTTGGTGAAGTGTGCTGACAACAATGGCGCACAGCTGCAGTGCTGTGCGCTACCTTATGAAGACTGAAAGTCTTCTGCCGCCTGTTTCTGGACCTCTGGACCTCTTCAACTTCGGCATCTGCAAGGGGGGTCGGCGGCACGGCTCCGGGACGAACCCCAGGGTGAGACCTGTGTTCCGACTCCCTCTGGAGCTAATGGTGTCCAGTAGCCTAAGAAGCAAATCCATCCTGCACGCAGGTGAGTTTTCTTCTCTCCCCTAAGTCCCTCGTAGCAGTGAGCCTGTTGCCAGCAGGACTCACTGAAAATAAAAAACCTAACTTAAACTTTTATTCTAAGCAGCTCAGGAGAGCCACCTAGATTGCACCCTTCTCGTCGGGCACAAAAATCTAACTGAGGCTTGGAGGAGGGTCATAGGGGGAGGAGCCAGTGCACACCACCTGATCCTAAAGCTTTTATTATTGTGCCCTGTTTCCTGCGGAGCCGCTATATCCCCATGGTCCTGACGGAGTCCCCAGCATCCACTAGGACGTCAGAGAAATAATGTATAATATGTGTAATGTATGGCGGAAAGGTAGGAAGGAGGGAATAGTGCAGACGTCCGTCCCCGAATAGGTTACAGCCCAGATTCAAATCCAACTGAGAATATTTGTGCAATTGTATAGATAGGAAGACTCAAGAAGACGGTCACCGCCAGGACGGGCCTCCTAGAAGATTCTATGGGAATATGGCCTAAGGATGGAGACAGCGAGACATACTGTGACCCTCTCGTGGACGGGTTGCAGCTGATTTACCGACGGACACAATACCGACACGGTCATAATCCCAGCACCCATTGACCGACAGTCAAAATACTGACGCAGTCAAAATACCAACATTCATTATGCCACCATGTTCAAAATGCCAACATAGTCAGAATACTGACATTTGGAATGCCGACATATTAATATGCCGACATGTGTTTTTAAGGAATTTTTGCCCCAAAACAGACTTGTTCATACTTTACCATCCCAGTGCACCTGGAGGGGGAATATAATAGTGTGCCGAGCGCAGTGAGGCACTGTGCCCGAAGCATGGGGAGCGCAGTGAGGCACCGTGCCCGAAGCATGGGGAGTGCAGCGAGGCATCGTACCCGAAGCCGCTCGCCGTGCGTGGGGATGCGGTGCATTTAGTGTCTATGTTGACCAATGTCGACATTGACACAACCCCCCCACGTGAAACTCATGTCGGTATTTTGACATGTCAGCATTTCAAATATTAGTATTCTTGCTATGTCAGCATTTTGAACATGTCGGAATAATGAATGTCGGCATTTTGACTGTGTCGGTATTTTGACTGTTGGTGAATGGCTATCGGGAGTATGAGCGTCGGTATTATGTCCGTCTGTAAGTCATACTGAACCCCAGTGTGCCAGTAAAAGGGTTTTATAGACAGTGTGAGTGTGTTGCACGCTCCCTGCCGGCGTGTCACCATGTGCACGGCTCTGTACGCTGTGTGCGTGCGAGGGTTACTGAACGGGAGCTGCAGGGTTAATGCTGGTGTGAGACAGGCACCGGTGCTGCTGATTTCACTGATTAGCCCCAGGGCAGAGGCTGATAAAAGCTCCTGTCTGGGGCTGTGTGTATTCTGGCAAGCCTATAAGTCAGTATGGCCGGAGTTATGTATCACCAGCAATATCCCCAGTATCCTGTGTTCCCCAACTATGGACCCCCTTACCGGCAGCAGCCCCAATTCTACAAGCCCAAGCAGCCGTACTGGAAGCCTCCGTACAAGGGTACCCAGGGGCCGGTGAAGCACCCCTTCCCTTTTGACTGTTTGGATAACTATAAGTGGGCCCAGCTGAGGGCTTTGCTGAGCCAGCTAGGCCCAGAACTGGGGCTGAATCGCTTCTACACCAAGGAGGTAGGGGTACAGGTGAACCCCAGAGTGGATGCATCTGTCCAGTGCTCATTGGGACCCCGCACCCTAAAGAACCGCAAGGGAGGGCCCTTCCTGTGTGGCCCCGTGCCCGGGCAGCACGCGGGGCTGAGCATCGTAGCCCCGGTGAGATTTCCTCGGACAATAGCTGTGTATTCCCGACTGTCCGACAGGAGACTGTTCACGCTGCCGCCTATCCAGCGAGAGGTGGACAAGGATGTGGGGACGCAGCAGGACGACGTGGAGGAAGGTGGGGGGATTGAGGCTGAGGCCAGCAGGAGACCCATGTTCCAGGTGAGACTCTCTGCCTCTATCCCTGTGCTACACCAGGGAGGTCATCTCATCAGATACAGGGGCTTATGTGGAGCTAGGGGGGAAATGGCATAAAGGAGTACACTTACACTTGGGTAATGCTGTGCTGTACTGCAGGTGGGGCAGATTACAATGTGCAGAGAGGAAGGGTGTGTAGTACCCTCTACTCTAAATGTCTGTGCATAAACAGCATGGCTGCCCAGTGGTCCTGTGCTGAATATATATATATATATATATATATATATATATATATATATATATATATATATATATATATATATATATATATATATATATATTTTATTATTAATTTTTTTTTTTTTTTTTTTTTTTAACTACCAGTTACCTATATAGCGCGCACATATTCCGCAGCGCTGTACAGAGTATTTGTCCATTCACATCAGTCCCTGCCCCAGCTGAGTTTACAATCTATATTCCCTACAATGTGTGTACACTCCCACTCACACTAGGGGTAATTTGTAACTACCAGTATATTTTTGGATTATGGGAGGAAACCGTCGCACCCAGAGGCAACCCACACAAGCACAGGGAGAACATACAAACTCCACACAGTTAGGGCCATGGTGGGAATGGAACCCATGACCTCAGTGCTGTGAGACCGTAATGCTAACCATTACACCATCTGTGCTGCTCCAGCGCATATGTTCCCTGTGTGCAGAAAATGCATGTACAGTATCTGCACCGTGACATTGCATGGTCCAGAAAATTGTTCCTTTTTGTTTGGATGACAATGTTGTTGGGATGGCTTTTTTTTTCTCTTTTTGTGCTTTTATCCCCTTTTATACAACTTAGTATCTGTATGTAGCCTCAGTACTGGTAATGGCCATGTAACTGTCTCCCAACCCCCATACAGCTTCTGTTATACTTGGAGCAGTAATGGCTGTGCAGATCTGTCCCCGCTGTGAGCCCCAACCGCTGCGGTGTCCTAGCCCCATCCTCGTTACTGACCGTCTCAGTGCTCTACATATCCTGCTACTGCCCACTCTACAGACGGTCATGGTGATGTTGTTAGTACATACCAGCCAACTCTCCCTGATTGCCCTGTACCCCCATTATGTAACTGTTAAATTCTTGGGATGGGGGGGGGGGGGGGGAGATGTACACATCCACATGGGACCACCGATGCCATTTCCCTGCATTGGTTTTAAGGCACAAAGATCCCTATGGCTACATCAGGGGCTGTTTGAGAGGAGGGTCCCCGTGTCACACTCTGCGCAGGCCCCCTACTCACTGTGGTGTGGTGGACTCTCCAGAAACATGGCGACGTTCAGTGACTAATCTCTACTGTGCATGCACGAATCACTGGGAAAATGGATGCTGCGCCCCTTTTCCAGTGATTTCTTTAGCAGCCCAGACATAAGACTCCGGAGAGGAAAGTAATTATGGGTGTAGCCCCCCTGACCCGCGTGCACCCGTTATAGAGCCGCCTATGGACTACACGCCTCTTTTAATGAAGGTTTCTCATGGCTGCTTATATGGAACCACGTGTAAAACACAATACACCAGCAATCCCTGAGAATTCTGTGTCGCTGACTGCTCTGGGGCTCACTTACACTTGTATGTCAGCCACTGTTCTGACTCCTCTCGCATGTAGCGGCACACGGCCGCACTTATAGACGTTACTGTCTCCCTGACATGTTATCGGAAGCGGGGGAGTATGAATGTGTAGGGCAGAGGTTCCCAAATGCGGTCCTCAAGGCACCCAACAGTCCAGGATTTAGTTATATCTATGGCTCATCACAGATGGTTAAATCAAATTGACTAAGGTGCTAATTAAATCACCTGTGGTCAAGCATGGATACATTTAACACCTGGACCGTTGGGGTGCCTTGAGGACGGTGTTTGGAAACCTATGGTATAGGGTCTTCTGTGTTGGACTACGGTCTGCGCAGGATCCGCACTTGGATGTGATTTGTGCTTCTGTCTGTGCGGTGTCCCTATGTTGGGGGGAAGGGCAGTGGTATAGAGTCCTGTTGGCCACTCTCGTACTGTGCTTTAATCCTATTTATTATCTCCATTATGGGGGTAACAATCTGTCTCGGACATCAAACGTTGCTTTTGCCCCGGTATGCCGGTTATACTATGCAGATTGCCCTCTTATACGTGCTGGAGATAGAAATGTGTTATGGCTGGGACAGGGTGGAGGCCGCCCTCTTCTATCCTTCTGGCTGTAACAAAACAAAACAAAACAAACCTAAAATATTCCCTACCCTGCACCCTCGCACCGCCTTCAGCTTTGTGCCCTAAGAATGTGCCCCTCGGGTCCCCCCCTAGTTACAGCCCTGCCTCAATATGGCATAATTCATGGTAGACGCAACTTAGTCTAAGTGAGGAGGACTCATTGACCCCACAATGAATAGGAGTCTTCATTTTTTTTCTTCCTCTTCTGCATATGGAAGTGGTACTGTGCATATGGAGTAGGGGCAGATACTGGGAGTTGGATATAGGATGTGCATGGAATATATTAGGTGGGAATGAGCATGGGGAAGTGGTACTGTGCGCTGTGAGAATCACCACACTGACCTGCTGTCCTTCTTCTCTACAGTTCCTGGAGCAGAAATACGGCTTTTTCCACTGCCGGGGCTGCCAGGTGCGGTGGGAAAGTGCTTACGTGTGGTGTGTTTCCGGGACAAATAAGGTAAGTGCACCTCTGTGACGTAAGGTGATGTATCACTTGTTATGGGGTACTAATTCCTCCAGACGTAATCTGCGCACGTGTAACGCTCATTATCACCGCTCAAGTAACCAATTTGCCATTCTACCCTACCTGGGCCTTCTCCTAATCCTTATGCTGAAATACTAGAAAAGTCAATCTTCCAAAAATCTCTCACCACTTGGTTTTTCCACTAGGTGTAAGGTTTTTCCAAACTCCCCCACTGTGCACTGATCACACCCAGAAAGACCGCTTGGGTGTAGAAATGGGTAACTTTTCGCTGCTAGTGCGTAAAGCTATTTAATCCCTCCCTGTCTGACTGTCTCTGGGTGCCCTGTCTGCCTCTGGGTGCCCTGCCCCTGTCTGCCTGCCTGACTGCTTGTCTCTGGTTTATCACCCAGGTTTACTTCAAACAGTTCTGCCACAAATGTCAAAAGGGATATAACCCCTACTACGTGGAGCCCATTGAGTGCAAGGTAAAAAGCTCTGCCGTGGGGTAACTATAGATCTGCTAGTTATTATCACCCAGGTAATGTCTCTGAACCTGGCGATGACGGAGAATTCTAGATGCAGGGCAGGTTGATCTGCATTTACAGATCATGCTTACAGGGAGAACGGCTGAGGAATCCTGGGAGCATTCTGCCTCACTGTCTGTGCTGCCACGATTGATCATATTTGGATGAAGTCATGCCCATCCATTATGAATGCCCCCAGGAAGCCCATCTCCACACCCCCTGATGTAATAAACAGATTATAACACATTGTGATTGGCAGGAGAAGGGGATTATACAATAGGAGCTGGAAGCCATGCTAGTCATGTCTTTACAGGTTCCAGGGACTTGGCTGCTGTTTCATTATGTTCCCTGTGGTGGGGTTGTAATGTCCGGGGGGGGGGAGGTCTCCTTTAATCAGGCCCATACTGCAACGTAACCATTCTTGCATAGGGGGGTATTCAAGCTGGAACTGCCGTCTTGATGGAAAGACGTCAGTTTCCGACTTTTTTTAGGTCTGATAGTGTTCTGACATATTCAATTGGGCTGACTATTTTCCAACAGATCGGCAACTCCGACTTGTCGGAAAACACATGGATCTTTGGATTCGCCACGGATCCACGTGTTTGGTCGGTTTCTCGACCAAATCCGACAAGCTTTAGCTCTGTTTCTGACAATGTCAATCCGACTATACAAAAAAAAAAAGTCAGATTGACGTTATCGAGAGACAAATTCTCTGATTTGACTACTCATTGAATACTGAAATGTCGGAAAGGATCCAGTGATCATAGAGTTCTGCTGGTGAAGGGGAGGAACACTTTATTACTCGGGTAGATTTTACCAGGAGAGGGGACCTCTGGATCCCCAGTTTTAGCCACTCGCACATGCATAGTCAGATGACCGCACGTAGGCAGCTAGTGGTCCCACAGCTCAGAGCATGGGTTGCAAAATAAAGCTCTGCAGTCCAGAATTTTATTGCTGTGCATAAGAACAGGGCTTTCTTTCCGTATGGGCCCTTGCCCAAGGGCCCTAGGCTGATGGCTGAGGGTCCACTCTTTCCAGGGGTACCAGATTTTTGAAAATTGGCCCTGGAGAACTGGAGATATCCAACTTGAAAGAAATGGTCCCCATCCAAGCCTGTTAATTGCTCTTCCCACCCAGATATTTCAGGTTCTGTCTGAGTTTTTCTGAGTGTACACTCCAAAAGCTGTGACTCTCCCTTTTGGTGGACACTGGCAGGTTGTCCCTACTATGCCCAGAACCAGAGATCAGCCTTGAAGCAACTGGTCCTTGCTCCAGCTCCACACACCTGGTAGCTTTTTGTTGGTGGACTGCTCTGGCTCCTGAACTCTGATCCCCAAGTCCCCAGAACCTTCTGAAAGGTGGGACTCTCTAGATTTTTATCGCATTCAAAGCTAAGAAACCTATTTACAGAAACTTGAGTTATCTGCAGTCAAGCAAGCTGCCCTCCCACCAGAAAATGATAAATATTAAGCCCACGCCACTATCCACTCCTCCCCTACATATTAAACACCCCCTACCACCCTGGAAGTCATGTACCAGGGCTTCTTCATTCAGCCCAATGCCTTCTTCTACAGTTTAGCCCAGAGGTTCTCAAACTCTGTCCTCGGGGGCACACACAGTGCATGTTTTGCAGGTCTCCTCACAGAATCGCAAGTGAAATAATTAGCTCCACCTGTGGACCTTTTAAAATGTGTCAGTGAGTAATTAATACACCTGTGCACCTGCTGGGTTACCTGCAAAACATGCACTGTGTGTGCCCCCGAGGACCGAGTTTGAGAACCTCTGCTTTAGCCCCATCTGTGCAGTAAAGGAGTAATTAGCATAAATTACTGCTCCAGGTTCTACATGCTGAGCGGAAGATAGATCACCCCCTACCACCCGTGGGACAGCAAAGCTGCCGCTGATAGCACCCCCCACCCCTATCGCTGGAGGATGTGTTGGGGGGGGGGGGGGGGGGGGCATTGCATTGCTGTGCCCAGGGGCCTACACTGCTGTTAAGCGTACTTACCTACTTTCTGGCAGCTCTCTCCGGGAGAGAGCTGCCAGGACGGCTCAGTGGAGGGGCTGGGCTGGACAATAACGAGAGGAGGGCGCGGGGAGGAGGCGGAACAGAGGCGCGGGAGAGGCAGAATGAGGGCGGGGTTACAGCATTACACCATTTAAACCACGCCCCCCAACTCTGCAATGCCGCTATAACCGGAATTTTACAGCAGGTGGTGTGACTATCAACAAGAATTGTGTCATCTACTGTCCGGACCGCCCACTTTACTCTCAAAGTGAGCGGCCGGGCAGGGGGGAACTGAAAACCGGGAGACTTGTCTGCTCTTCCGTTTGGCCGGGAGGGTCGACCGATTTTCGGGAGCCTCCCGGCCATTCCGGGAGAGTAGGCAAGTATGCTGTTAAGACGGCCCTGCATAAGAATCCTCCTAAACATTTTATTTGGCATGAGAACTACTTTAAAAATGTGTTTTGTATTGATACGGCATAAGGTTTTCTTTGGTTTTTATAAAACACACAAGAGCTGATTCTGGGATGGTTGGTCGCAAATAAAGCAAGCACCTTTGCATCAGTCACAAACCATGTAGCAATACAAGGAGGACAAATAACCTTTGTCTGCATGCAGGGTAAACACGGCCTGCTTCTGCATGTAGCCCACAAATGCAGGACAGACTTGTTCTTACACTGCAACTTCAGATTTAAACTTGGAGGACCCCCCCCAAAAAAAAAAAATAATTAATATATATCTCTGCACTTTATAGCAGCCCCACTTTACAATTCATCATGGTTTTACCAAGGTGCAAAGTTCCTGCTTTTTGTGCTTTGCTCTCCGCTCAGGATCTGCCTCATAATGCTGTATGGAATCTGTTCTCAGATATTGACCCCAAGTCTCTGTTCCAGACCTGCATGCGAGCCTGGTGCTCCTGCCCGGACAGGAAACTCCTCGACCTAAAGCGACCTCATCTCCAGGAGCTGTGTGGCCGCTGCAAGGGGCAGCGCCTGTCTTGCGACAAGACTTATAGCTTTAAATACATTGTCTGAATGGCGGCAGCGCCAAGTGTGAAGGACTTGCGTCACACCACAGTTAGTGGTGACCCTATTTATTTTGATATTGGAAGTGAAACGTCTCTTTGGCGTTTGCATTGGATAATTTGTTTCCTTTTGTGTAAAGTGAGCGCTTTGTAAATAAAACAAGGATTTTTTTTGTTGGTACCTGGATGTATGGATACTTCACTGTCAATGAAAGCTCACACTACCTACGACGGCCGCCCGGGAGCGTCTCTCTGGAACAGTCGAACGGACGTCTCGTTCACCTTGCTGCCGAGTGTCGGCTGTCTCTGTACATATCACGTCATGCCTTCTATGTGACTATAAAAGCACTGCAGTCTTAAAATAAAAAAATAAAAAAAATTAGCTTGTCTCCACTCTTCACTTTTTGTCCTAACATGAAGGTATAGGGCAGTGTCTACAGGACACATGGGGGTCCACACCACACACATTGCACCCATATTTTAATACCTGCCTCTCTGGAGTCCAGCGTCAAGCACTGCAACCTGTGGCGAAAATCACAGCCAAAATGGCCGCCACACATGCACAGTAGTGATTTTGGTCTCCAGAACATGACAGGTGCCATGTTTCCAGAGACCTACGCATGCACACAGTAGACGCCGGCATGACGCTGGAGACTACTTCCCCCCCGTACAGAGGAGGGAGCCCACCGGGAGTCTGCACAGGGGGCCCCTCCTCCTGTTAAAACGCCCCTGACAGGGTCTGGTCGAGTTAGGATCATGCTGCCAATCAGATTTATTCCCGCCGATCCTTTTGGTGCATTTGAATTTCTCCCCTTACTACCCCCCCACCATATGAGAAGTAGAGGTGGCAATGGCTGATAATATTGATTAATGACACATCCGGAACCTGGGCCACAATACATACAGCAATAGACCATGGCTGGGTGCACACTAGGCCAGTGGTTCCCAAACTGTTTTGAGTCACGGCGCCCTTGAGTATCACTTTTTTTTTTTTTTTCTTCCCTCTCCCCCCCCCCTCATGGCATCCCTAAGCTTAAAGTTTCTTGAGAAATTTAGAAAGATATTAAATTCAGTAAATTGTCTGTCTGTGTCATCCTTCAGTTCAGATGTCTGGAGAGGGACAGGATTTGCTTCTGTTTGTCCACATTTTATGATTGATAGCTGCCAGCTCTAGTTTTACCTATTACATTGGCAATAACATTATTTTTGATTGGTCCTGGACCACCAACCCAGGGCACCGCTGCAAGTGTCCTGAGGCACCCCTGGGAGCCACGGCACACAGTTTGAGAACCACTGCTTTAGACGATATTTTGAACGATTTGCCAGGTTCCAATGGAATGCAACTTCCTATCGTCCAGTGAGTGCGCACAGTGTGATCACATGGCGTTCATCACCTCTTCAGGCTACTCAGTGATAATGCCACTGTATAGGTCATTGGTGCGGCCCCATCTGGAATACTGTGTCCAGTTCTGGAGACCATATCTCCAGAAGGATATAAATACATTAGAGAGTGTACAAAGAAGGGCAACTAAAATGGTGCATGGCCTACATCACAAAACGGGTGTGGTTCATCAAATCGACAGTGTCTAGGTCGACCACTATAGGTCGACAGTCACTAGGTCGACATGGATGGAAGGTCGACAGGGTTTCTAGGTCGACAGGTCTAAAGGTCAACATGAGGATTTTTTTTTTTGTCGTTTTCTTCGTAGAGTGACCGGGATCTCAAATTAGTGCACCGCGTCCCCTCGCATGGCTCGCTTCGCTCGCCATGCTTCGCTCGGCACACTTTACCGTTCCAATCGTAGTCCACGTGGATCGTTAAGTATGAAAAAATTCAAAAAAAAGAAAAAATGTGAAGCACATGTCGACCTTCCATCCATGTTGACCTAGTGACTGTCGACCTATAGTGGTCGACCTAAACATTGTCGACCTAGACACTGTCGATCTTCAGACCGGATCCCCACAAAACGTACCCGGAAAGGCTAAAAGATCTTAACATGTATAGTTTGGACTTTGGAGGAGAGAAGGGAAAGGGGGGACATGATAGAAACTTCCAAAAATATCAAGGGTCTCAACAGAGTTCAGGAGGGAAACATTCTTCAAAGGAAGAGAAATATTAGAACTCGAGGACATACACTGAAACTGGAGGGGGGAGGTTCAGGGGAAATTTAAGGAAAAATTACTTCACAGAAAGGGTAGTGGACAAGTGGAATAGTCTCCCATCAGAGGTGGTAGAGGCTAAGACTGTAGAGCAATTTAAACATGCTTGGGATAGGTATAAGGATATCCTTACAAAGAATTAAGGTTCAAAAAGGGTTGAGATTGCCTAAAGGATAAAAAAGGGGCAGACTAGATGGGCCAAGTGGTTCTTATCTGCCGTCACTTTCTATGTGGCTGATGGCTGCACATTTGGATGAAACGGGGGAATGATGTATCGTGCAGTGTGTGTACGGGCCGCACGATATATCGCTGTCAGCTGGGTACACGGGTTGTCTAATGTGTACTCCACTTTAGCCAAGTTCTGAAGGTTTCTAGGAGGAGATGCTGCCCGCACTGATGGTCTGGGGGTGTGGGTTGGAGAAATGGCCCAACACAGACCTAGTGAAAATTCTGGCTCTTACAGCCAGTAGCACTTTTATCAAACAGATTTTGGGGGGTTAACTGCAAATATTTAGTATTTTGCCTTCCCCCATATGTACCACTGAGAGACCCAAGCAGTTATAGTATCACTACGCTCCCGCCGGCAGCTGCAACCCCCCATTACTTTCTGTGGGGGATGCAATGCTTTTGGGGCAGCATGGAATTTGTAATGGTTGGCATTACTGCCTCACAGCACTGAGGTCATGGGTCTATGTCCCTAACTGTGTGGAGTTTGTATATTCTCCCTGTGCTTGCATGGGTTTCCTCCCACAATCCCCAAAAATATACTGGTAGGTTAACCCCTTCGGTAGCATGCATGGAAATCTTCCGGGCTCGCCAGTGCTGGCTACCCTGGAAGATTTCCGTGCATACTACCTCCTGATTTCCTGGGGACAGCCATGCAGCATGCACAGCGACTGGGAATTGGCATACTCCATTATGGAGCTTAGCCTGCACCCGGACTCCTATTGGCTGGGGGGCGGGTTCATCTGATTCCTGGGAGCTGCAAGGCAGCTGGGAAAACGCGCTGGAGCTGGCAGTCCCTGTGGTTGATCGCCAGCCGATAACCCCGCCCACCCCCGCATGCTAATTTAAAACACTGTACTAGTATTGGTAATGTAGTATTACTGAGCACCACAAGACAATGAGCAGTGATACTGAGCACTGATGATACTACTGAGAACTTACACGGAGCAGCAAGATGCAGCACAAGACACTGTACTAGTATTAGTAATGTAGTATTACTGAGCACCACGATGCAGCACAAGACAATGAGCAGTGATACTGAGCACTGAAGATACTACTGAGAACTGACACGGAGCAGCACGATGCAGCACAAGACACTGTACTAGTATTAGTGAACAGCACAAAAGCACTCTGGAATTGTCACCCCCAGATACCACTGTGACTGGAATGATGATGACCAATGCACAGTCACAGGACACTACCACAGCACCCTACAGCAGCAAGATGCAGCACAAGACACTGTACTAGTATTACTGAGCAGCAAGATGCAGCACAAGACACTGTACTAGTATTACTGAGCAGCAAGATGCAGCACAAGACACTGTACTAGTATTACTGAGCAGCAAGATGCAGCACAAGACACTGTACTAGTATTACTGAGCAGCAAGATGCAGCACAAGACACTGTACTAGTATTACTGAGCAGCAAGATGCAGCACAAGACACTGTACTAGTATTACTGAGCAGCAAGATGCAGCACAAGACACTGTACTAGTATTACTGAGCAGCAAGATGCAGCACAAGACACTGTACTAGTATTACTGAGCAGCAATAAGCACTGATACTGAGCACTGATATTTTCACTGAGAGAACGTAGCCACGTCCTCTCTGCTCTCTACAATGCCCGAGTAAAAATGGCGGCGATGCGCAGCTCTTTATATGGAATCCGAATCTCGCGAGAACTCGACAGCGGGATGATGACGTTTTGCCTCGTTCGGGTTTTCCAAGTCAGGTGTGAACAACCGAGCCTGGCTCGGACACGTGTTTGATACGTGGAGTTCGGGGGGGTTCGGTTCTCGGTGAACTGAACCCGCTCATCTCTAGTTGTAGGCAGGGTTGCCGACCCTCTGGCTGCCCCCTCCAGGAGAGGGCAACCAGCTCAGTGCAGCAGGGGGTGGGTGTGACATCACATGGGGGTGTGGTGGGGGCATGACTAAGTAGCTGGGGCAGTAGAGGTGCGGTCATGTCACTGTGGCCATGCCCCCCCCCCCCCCCCCTATACAGTTCTGATATTACAGGCACTGGACAGCAGATGGTAGGGCATTGGTGATGCGATTCAGCAGGAATTGCGTCATTGGGTCCCCTTACACAGCCCACTTGTGCTGTGAAAGTAGGTGGCTGTGAGGGGTGCTGCCGGAGACTTACCCACCTTTCTGGGGGACTCTGAGGGGTACCTGATTTTTCAGGAACCTCCTGGCCATTCCGGGAGGGTAGGCAACTATGGTTGTAGAGAATATAGATTGTAAGCTCCACTGGGGCAGGGACTGGTGTGAATGGCCAAATATTCTCTGTAAAGCGCTGCGGAATATGTGTGCGCTATATAAATAACTGGTAATAAATAGAGATGAGCGGGTTCGGTTCTCAGAGAACCAAACCCCCCCCCCCGAACGTCACATGTTTCACACGGGTCCAAGACCGGCCTGGTTGCTCCCGCCTGACTCGGAAAACCCGAACGAGGCAAAACGTCATCATCCCGCTGTCGCATTCTTGCGAGATTTGGATTCCATATAAAGAGCCGCGTGTCACTGCCATTTTCACTTGTGCATTGTAGAGGGTACAGAGAGGACGTGGCTACATTCTCTCAGTGGCAAATCTCAATATCAGTGCTCAGTATCAGTGCTTATTGCTGCTCAGTAATACTAGTCCAGTGTCTTGTGCTGCATCGTGCTGCTGTAGGGTGCTGTGGTAGTGTCCTGTCACTGTGCATAGGTCACCATCATTCCAGTCACAGTGGTATCTGGTATCTATCTAGTGGTATCTAATTCCAGTCATTACTGCCGTCTAATTCCAGATATATTACTGGCATATAATTCCACACATTACAAAATGGAGAACAAAAATGTGGAGGGTAAAATAGGGAAATATCAAGATCCACTTCCACCTCGTGCTGAAGCTGCTGCCACTAGTCATGGCCGAGACGACGAAATGCCATCAACGTCGTCTGCCAAGGCCGATGCCCAATGTCATAGTAGAGAGCATGTAAAATCCAAAAAGCAAAAGTTCAGTAAAATGACACAAAAATCTAAATTAAAATCGTCGTCGGAGAAGCGTAAACTTGCCAATATGCCATTTACCACACGGAGTGGCAAGGAACGGCTGAGGCCCTGGCCTATGTTCATGGCTAGTGGTGCAGCTTCACATGAGGATGGAAGCACTCATCCTCTCGCTAGAAAAATGAAAAGACTTAAGATGGCAAAAGCACCGCAAAGAACTGTGCGTTCTTCTAAATCACAAATCCCCAAGGAGAGTCCAATTGTGTCGGTTGCGATGCCTGACCTTCCCAACACTGGACGGGAAGAGGTGGCTCCTTCCACCATTTGCACGCCCCCTGCAAGTGCTGGAAGGAGCACCTGCAGTCCAGTTCCTGATAGTCAGATTGAAGATGTCACTGTTGAAGTACACCAGGATGAGGAGGATATGGGTGTTGCTGGCGCTGAGGCGGAAATTGACGAGGAGGATTCTGATGGTGAGGTGGTTTGTTTAAGTCAGGGAGACACCTGTTGTCCGTGGGAGGAATATGGCCATTGACATGCCTGGTCAAAATACAAAAAAAAATCAGCTCTTCGGTTTGGAATTATTTCAACAGAAATGCGGACAACTGGTGTCAAGCCGTGTGTTACCTTTGTCAAGCTGTAATAAGTAGGGATAAGGACGTTAACCACCTAGGAACATCCTCCCTTATACGTCACCTGGACCGCATTCATCAGAAGTCATTGACAAGTTCAAAAACTTTGGGTGACAGTGGAAGCAGTCCACTGACAACTAAATCCCTTCTTCCTCTTGTACCCAAGCTCCTGCAAACCACAACACAAACTCCCTCAATGTCAATTTCCTCCTTAGACAGGAACGCCAATAGTCCTGCAGGCCATGTCACCAGGAATGTCTTAACAGCAGTGTAGGCCCCTGGGCAATAAAATGCTCTGGGGCCCCTACCCATCCTCCAGCGGTAGGGTTGGGGAGTGCTATCAGTGGCAGCTTTGATGTCCTGCGGGCGGTAGGGGGTGTTCTATCTTCCGCTCAGCATGTAGGACCTGGTAGTGGAGTGGGCTTAATATTCATCATTTTCTGGTGGGAGCTGCTGGAAGGCTGATATCTCTAGTTCTGGGCATAGTAGAGACAAGCGGCCAATGTCCACTGAATGGGAAGAGTCCCAGCTTTTGGGATATACCCTCAGAAAAACTCTAAGACAGAACCCAAGATATCTGGCTGGGAAGAGCAGTTAGCAGGCTCTGGTGGGGACCATTGCTTTGAAGTCTGATATCTCCGGTTTCCCAGGGCCGATTTTCAAACATCTGGTACCCCTGGAAAACAGGGGACCCTCAGCTATCAGCCTTGGGCCCTTATACTCTTGGCGCCCTTGGGCAACTGCCCATTGAGCCCATACAAAAAGGCTATTGATTGGCCAATACACCCCTGAGTCAGGCCCTATCTCTCACATATGGTGGATTCACACATCTCAGATGGTGTACTGTCCTCAGGAAGACCACTGATTGGCCGATACACCCCTGAGTCAGGCCCTATCTCTCACATGTGGTCGAATCATACATCTCAGATGGTGTACTGTCCTCAGGAAGGCCACTGATTGGCTGATACACCCCTGAGTCAGGCCCTATCTCTCACATGTGGTGGAATCATACATCTCAGATGGTGTACTGTCCTCAGGAAGACCACTGATTGGCTGATACACCCCTGAGTCAGGCCCTATCTCTCACATGTGGTGGATTCACACATCTCAGATGGTGTACTGTCCTCAGGAAGACCACTGATTGGCTGGTACACCCCTGAGTCAGGCCCTATCTTTCACATGTGGCGGAATCATACATCTCAGATGGTGTACTGTCCTCAGGAAGACAACTGATTGGCTGATACACCACTGAGTCGGGCCCTATCTCTTACATGTGGTGGAATCATACATCTCAGATGGTGTACTGTCCTCAGTAAAGCCATTGATTGGCCGATACACCCCTGAGTCAGGCCATATCTTTCACATGTGGTGGAATCATACATCTTAGATGGTGTACTGTCCTCAGGAAGACCACTGATTGGCTGATACACCCCTGAGTCAGGCCCTATCTCTCACATGTGGTGGATTCACACATCTCAGATGGTGTACTGTCCTCAGGAAGACCACTGATTGGCCGATACACCCCTGAGTCAGGCCCTATCTCTCACATGTGGTCGAATCATACATCTCAGATGGTGTACTGTCCTCAGGAAGGCCACTGATTGGCTGATACACCCCTGAGTCAGGCCCTATCTCTCACATGTGGTGGAATCATACATCTCAGATGGTGTACTGTCCTCAGGAAGACCACTGATTGGCTGATACACCCCTGAGTCAGGCCCTATCTCTCACATGTGGTGGATTCACACATCTCAGATGGTGTACTGTCCTCAGGAAGACCACTGATTGGCTGGTACACCCCTGAGTCAGGCCCTATCTTTCACATGTGGCGGAATCATACATCTCAGATGGTGTACTGTCCTCAGGAAGACAACTGATTGGCTGATACACCACTGAGTCGGGCCCTATCTCTTACATGTGGTGGAATCATACATCTCAGATGGTGTACTGTCCTCAGTAAAGCCATTGATTGGCCGATACACCCCTGAGTCAGGCCATATCTTTCAACATGTGGTGGAATCATACATCTTAGATGGTGTACTGTCCTCAGGAAGACCACTGATTGGCTGATACACCCCTGAGTCAGGCCCTATCTCTCACATGTGGTGGATTCACACATCTCAGATGGTGTACTGTCCTCAGGAAGACCACTGATTGGCTGGTACACCCCTGAGTCAGGCCCTATCTCTCACATGTGGCGGAATCATACATCTCAGATGGTGTACTGTCCTCAGGAAGACAACTGATTGGCTGATACACCACTGAGTCGGGCCCTATCTCTTACATGTGGTGGAATCATACATCTCAGATGGTGTACTGTCCTCAGGAAGACCACTGATTGGCTGATACACCCCTGAGTCAGGCCCTATCTCTCACATATGGCGGATTCACACATCTCAGATGGTGTACTGTCCTCAGGAAGACCACTGATTGGCTGGTACACCCCTGAGTCAGGCCCTATCTCTCACATGTGGCGGAATCATACATCTCAGATGGTGTACTGTCCTCAGGAAGACAACTGATTGGCTGATACACCACTGAGTCGGGCCCTATCTCTTACATGTGGTGGAATCATACATCTCAGATGGTGTACTGTCCTCAGTAAAGCCATTGATTGGCCGATACACCCCTGATGTAGGTAAAAGGGGTTGTGATTCCGCACTAGTATTGTGATAGAAAATTTATATAAATATATATAGAAAACCAAAATCAGACAGTAGAGTCAAGGGTAAATTTCTGTTTGAGTCCACTTGGTGATGTGCCCTCAGTCAGAGTCATATATAGAGACAAACGAAGAGAAAAGAAGACTCTTGTGTGAGCGCACTCTTGTGTTAATTGATAATGGAGAGAAGATTTATGTGTAAATTAAAAATTATCGTTTAATCATAGTCACATACCATTTGATCATTTTCCCACAGGTTCCATATAGCTGGGGATCAATCACCAGTAACGATGATTAAAAACAAGGCGTGCTCTGGTCCATCTATGTATGTCATAGTTGGAACACAGAATGTACACACAATCAGTACCTACTCCGTTTCTCTGGGACCAGTACAACATTTGTATTGATGAGACCTCAATGGGTCCAGGGCTGTCTTAACAGCAGTCTAGGCCCCTGGGCACAGCAATGCACTGGGCCCCCTACCCATCCTCCAGCGGTAGGGGTGGGGGGTGGAAGAAGGAGCCCTGGTACATGACTTATAGGGTGGTAGGGGGTGTTTAATACCCAGAGGATGGGTGGATAGTGGAGTGGGCTTAATATTCATCATTTTCCGGTGGAAGGGCAGCTTGCTTTACTGCATATATCTCAAGTTCCTGAAAATATATTTCTTAGCTTTGAATGGGATAAAAAAAACTAGAGTCCCACCTTTCAGGAGGTTCTGGGGACTTGGGGATCAGAGTTCAGGAGCCAGAGCAATCCACCAACGAAAATATAAAACTGCATACCAGGCGTGTGGAGCTGGAGCAGGGACCAGCTGCTGGAAGGCTGATATCTCTTGTTCTGGGCATAGTAGAGACAAGCTGCCAGTGTCCACTGAAAGGGAAGAGTCCCAGCTATTGGACTGGAGCCTCAGAAAAACTCTAAGTCAGACCGAACCCAAGATATTTGGCTGGGAAGAGCAATTAACAGGCTTGGATGGGGACCACTGCTTTTAAGTCGGATATCCCTAGTTCCGCAAGGCCGATTTTCAAAAATCTGGTACCCTTGGAAAGAGGGGACCCTCAGCTATCAGACTAGGGCCCTTATACTTCTAGGACCCTTGGGCAAGAGCCCATTGAGCCCATACAAAAAGACGGCCCTGCATGTCACCTGCAAGTCCGACGAGTCCTCTCCTAACTGGGATTCCTCCCATGGATTCTTGAGTGTAACGCCTACTGCTGCTGTTGCTGCTGTTGTTGCTGCTGGGAGTCGATGGTCATCCCAGAGGGGAAGTCGGAAGACCACTCGTACTACTTCCAGTAAGCAATTGACTGGCCAACAGTCCTTTACGAGGAAGATGAAATATCACAGCAGTCATCCTGTTGCAAAGCGGATCACTCAGGACTTGACAACTGTGTTGGTGTTAGACGTGCATCCGGTATCCACCTTTAGTTCACAGGGACTTAGAGAATTGCTTGAGGTAGTGTGTCACCGGAACCAAATCCCATCTAGGTTCCACTTTTCTAGGCAGGCGATACCGAGAATGTACACAGTGTCCTCAGTGTCCTAAAAAATGCAGTTGTACCCACTGTCCACTTAACCACAGACATGTGGACAAGTGGAGCAGGGCAGACTAAGGACTATATGACTGTGACAGCCCACTGGGTAGATGTATTGCCCCCCCGCAGCAACAACAGCAGCTGCGGCACCAGTAGCAGCATCTCGCAAACGCCAACTCATTCCTAGGCACTCAGCTGACAACCTCTTACGGAAACTGAAGAACATCATCGCAGATTGGCTTACCCCAATTGGACTCTCCTGGGGATTTGTGATATCGGACAACGCCACCAATATTGTGCGTGCATTACATGTGGGCAAATTCCAGCACGTCCCATGTTTTGCACATACAAATAATTTGGTGGTGCAGAATTTTTTCAAAAACGTCAGGGGCGTCCAGGAGATGCTGTCGGTGGCCCGAAAAATTGCGGGCCACTTTCGGCATTTAGCCACCGCATTCCGAAGACTGGGGCGCCAGCAAACACTCATGAACATGCCCTGCCATCAGCTGAAGCAAGAGGTGGTAACGAGGTGGAATTCAACACTCTATATGCTTCAGAGGATGGAGGAGCAGCAAAAGGCCATTCAAGCCTATACATCTGCCTTCGATATAGGCAAAGAAGGGGGAATGCACCTGACTTAAGCGCAGTGGAGAATGATTTCCATGTTGTGCAAGGTTCTCCAACCCTTTGAACTTGCCACACGTGAAGTCAGTTCAGACACTGCCAGCCTAAGTTAGGTCATTCCCCTCATCACGCTTTTGCAGAAGCAGCTGGAGAGATTGAAGGAGGAGCTAAAATGGAGCGATTCCGCTAGGCATGTGGGAATTGTGGATGGAGCCCTTCATTCGCTTAACCAGGATTCACGGGTGGTCAATCTGTTGAAATCAGAGCACTACATTTTGGCCACCGTGCTCGATCCTAGGTTTAAAGCCTACGTTGTATCTCTCTTTCCGGCAGACACAAGTCTGCAGATGTTCAAAGACCTGCTGGTGAGACAATTGTCAAGTCAAGCAGAACGTGACCCGCCAACAGCTCCTCCTTCATTTTCTACCGCCACTGGAGCTGCCAGGAAAAGGATAAAATTTCCAAAACCACCCGCTGGCGGTGATGCAGGGCAGTCAGGAGCAAGTGCTGACATCTGGTCTGGACTGAAGGACCTGCCAACGATTACTGACATGTCATCTACTGTCACTGCATATGATTCTGTCACCTTCGAAAGAATGGTGGAGGATTATATGAGTGACAGCATCCAAGTAGGCATGTCAGATAGTCCGTACGTATACTGGCAGGAAAAAGAGGCAATTTGGAGGCCCTTGCACAAACTGGCTTTACTTTACCTAAGTTGCCCCCCTCCAGTGTGTACTCCAAAAGAGTGTTTAGTGCAGCCGGTCACCTTGTCAGCGATCGGCGTAGGAGGTTACTTCCAGAAAATGTGGAGTAGATGATGTTCATCAAAATTAATGATAAATTCCTCTGTGGAGACATTTACCAGCAATTGCCTCCAGAAAGTACACAGGAACCTGTGATGGTGGATTCCAGTGGGGAGTCTGGGGACGAATTAATACTCTGTGAGGAGGAGGATGTACACAGTGAAAGGGGTGAGGAATTGGGAGATGAGGATGAAGTGGACATCTTGCCTCTGTAAAGCCAGTTTGTGCAAGGAGAGATTGATTGCTTCTTTTTTGGTGGGGGCCCAAACCAACCAGTCATTTCAGCCACAGTCGTGTGGCAGACCCAGTCGCTGAAATGATGGGTTTGTTAAAGTGTGCATGTCCTGTTTATACAACATAAGGGTGGGTGGGAGGGCCCAAGGACAATTCCATCTTGCACCTTTTTTATTTATTTATCATTTGCATCATGTGCTGTTTGGGGACTATTTTTTTAAGTGCCATCCAGTCTAACACTGCAGTGCCACTCCTAGATGGGCCAGGTGTTTGTGCCGGCCACTTGGGTCGCTTAGCTTAGTCATCCAGCGACCTCGGTGCAAATTTTAGGACTAAAAATAATATTGTGTGTGAGGTGTGAGGTGTTCAGAATAGACTGGAAATGAGTGGAAATTATAGTTATTGAGGTTAATAATACTATAGGATCAAATTTACCCCCAAATTCTATGATTTAAGCTGTTTTTTGAGGATTTTTTTTTTAAAACACCCGAATCCAAAACGCATCCGAATCCGACAAAAATCCGAATGGGAGGTTTTACCAAAATGCGTCCGAATCCGACAAAACGTCTTAAGGGAGGTTTTGCCAAAACGCGTCCGAATCCAAAACACGACCGCGGAACCGAATCCAAAACCAAAACACAAAACATGAAAAATGTTCGCTGCACATCTCTAGTAATAAATAAAATTCCAGATATTGGCTATGCTGCAGTCTATGGGCTGGCAATGGCTGCCACGCGTGTGGTCAGCAGTACTATGTATGCACAGTAACCATGGCAACACTCGCAGCACATCACAGGGATGAGGGAGGTCCTTCCCTGCAGGTGGTCACATCCGGCCAGCGAAATCGTGATCTTGGGCACTAATATTGTAGACAGATCGCATTGGAATTTTTTTTTTTTTTTGGTGCTAAATTCCCAAAGGCGAGCCACGCCCCTGTTTTTGTCACAATGGTGGCATGGACAGTGCTCAGTGAGCTGCCAGCCATGCCCCCTGTCCCTCTGTCGGGGAATAGACGCTGTGCGCACAGCATCTATTCACCGCTGATCTACTCAGAGCAGCGAGTTGAGGGGGGGGGGGGATAAATCTCCCAACTGCCCCCTCACCCCATCCCACCACAGGGCAGACTGTGAAAAGCGGGACAGTTGGGGGGTATACTAAGGGGCTATGAAATCTGTATTTATAAGCCTCAGTCTTGGAGGAATATAGTGTTGCATACCTCCCAACTTTACAGGATCTGGAAGCGGGACCCCATACGCGACAAAGCCAAGCCTGCTGGCAAAAGGGGTGTTGCTACAGAAAATGGGAGTGGCTTTGTAGAAAGGGGGCATGACCTCATGGCAATGCCGCGATCGCGAGCCGCGTCCCCCGTTCTCGTCACTATGGGGGCATGGTCAGTGCTCAGTGAGCTGCCGGCATGCCCCCACTACCTCTGTCTCTGTAAATAGACGCTCCGCACCGCGTCAGCTCTAGATGCGCACCGCACAGTGTCTATTCCTGCCCTGCAGCAAGTGCAAGAGCCTCCCAACTGCCCCCCCCCCCCACCGTGGGACAGTTGGGAGGTATGTTGTTGGATATAATGAAACGTGTGGGGCAAGCTTTAGCTACTCTGCATCTTAATGCCAGGCCACCTCCCCAGGATCACCTTTTCTCTGCTTGGGTAAAAGCTCTATTGCAGCGGATGGACTTTTGATAGTCTGTACTCAACATCTGGCCCTCCAGCTGTCCTAATAGCAAAACTGTGGCAGGGTATGCTGGGACGTGCAGTTCCACAGCAGCATGCGGACTGGGCATTGAATGTGCATAGGTGTAAATGGTTTCTCTTATAAGTGGTCTATCGGATAAGAGCATGCATAGGGGAAGGGGGGGGGGGGGTTCAGCGTAATTTCCCGATCGACGGGATGCCAGTGGTCAGAATCCTGACAGCACCATTCCATCCCTCAGAATCCTGACAGCGGCATTCCATCCCTCAGAATCCTGACAGCAGCATTCCATCCCTCAGAATCCTGACAGCGCCATTCCATCCCTCAGAATCCTGACAGCGCCATTCCATCCCTCAGAATCCTGACAGCGGCATTCCATCCCTCAGAATCCTGACAGCGCCATTCCATCCCTCAGAATCCTGACAGCGGCATTTCATCCCTCAGAATCCTGACAGCGGCATTTCTTCCCTCAGAATCCTGACAGCGGCATTCCATCCCTCAGAATCCTGACAGCGGCATTTCATCCCTCAGAATCCTGACAGCGGCATTCCATCCCTCAGAATCCTGACAGCGGCATTTCATCCCTCAGAATCCTGACAGCGGCATTTCATCCCTCAGAATCCTGACAGCGGCATTCCATCCCTCAGAATCCTGACAGCGGCATTTCATCCCTCAGAATCCTGACAGCGGCATTCCATCCCTCAGAATCCTGACAGCGCCTCCAAAACATTGTTTATCTCAGTCGTGCCCAAAAAAATCTGTATTTTGGGGTTTTGGATATCAGAGACTCAACCTTTGCTGAGGATCTGACTGTATTGCACTGCTTGCAAACACAAAGGGGGGGGCTGAAACTCCTGTGATTCGCGGGGCTTATTTCCTGAGGTGTGGTGGAATTAGCACCTGTAGGTTAGGTGTATGTTTAGGAGGAAGGGGATACCACTGAATTCTCCTGCACACTGGGATCATATTCTGCCACCCTGAACCATCCCCATATGAGGGAAGCCGTTGCACCGCCGGGGAGGGTTTGGGTTAGGCACCCACAAGGGAGGGTTAGGGTACTTTTTGCTGTCTGATGGTTCACTGTGCACAAACTTTGTTTAATGCCCAGTTATTAACATTACATGCCTCCCAACTATCCCGCTATTTGTGGGACAGTCCTGTTATTTTGGGACTGTCCCGCTGTCCCAACCGCGGGCCGCAGTGGGGTGGGGGTGGGGGGGAGGCTCCTGCACTCGCTGCCCTGCTTAGCAGAATAGCGGTGAATAGACGCTGCGCATCTATTAACTGGAGACAGAGGGTGAGGGGCATGCCAGCAGCTCACAGTGCCCCCTTAGTGACGGAAAATGGGAGCGTGGCTCTCGTCAGCGGTATTCCAGTGAAGCCACGGCCCCTTTTTGGGCGGGCAAGGCTTTGCCGTGCAAAAAAGTCCTGTCTAGGACTCAGAAGTTGGGAGGTATGAAATTATCTTCAGACTGTGTGTATATTAAACATAAATGCATTTTGTGTTTAGAGCTGGTTCCCATCCCCCATGATATCTCATTGTGGTATACAGGGTCAGACTGTAGCATGAAGGGCCCACCAGGGAGATGCAGTGGTAGGGGCCCATGTTTGGTGTGTGGCCAGCCATTAGAGAGTGCATAGCCCCTTGATAAATATATATATAGTAAATACTGCTAGTCCACGCATGATAATGTACCAGATTAATAGCAGCAATGCACTGTAGAGAATACACCATAGTCCTGTGCAACTTAAGGTAACATATGTATAATGTATAATGCACTGACTGTAGAGAATAGACCATAGTCCTGTGCAGTATAATGTAACATATGTATAATGTATAATGCACTGTAGAGAATACACCATAGTCCTGTGCAGTATAATGTAACATAAGTATAACGTATAATGCACTGTAGAGAATACACCATAGTCCTGTGCAGTATAATGTAACATATGTATAATGTATAATGCACTGTAGAGAATACACCATAGTCCTGTGCAGTATAATGTAACATATGTATAATGTATAATGCACTGTACAGAATACACCATAGTCCTGTGCAGTATAATGTAACATATGTATAATACACTGTAGGGAATAAACCATAGTCCTGTGCAGTATAATGTAACATATGTATAATGTACAGTAGAGAATACACCATAGTCCTGTGCAGTATAATGTAACATATGTATAATGTATAATGCACTGTAGAGAATACACCATAGTCCTGTGCAGTATAAGGTAACATATGTATAACGTATAATGCACTGACTGTAGAGAATACACCATAGTCCTGTGCAGTATAATGCAACATATGTATAATGTATAATGCACTGTAGAGAATACACCATAGTCCTGTGCAGTATAATGTAACGTATGTATAATGCATTGTAGAGAGTACACCATAGTCCTGTGCAGTATAAGGTAACATATGTATAATGTATAATGCACTGTAGAGAATACACCATAGTCCTGGGCCGTATAATGTAACATATGTATAATGTATAATGCACTGTAGAGAATACACCATAGTCCTGTGCAGTATAATGTAACATATGTATAATGTATAATGCACTGTAGAGAATACACCATAGTCCTGTGCAGTATAATGTAACATATGTATAATGTATAATGCACTGACTGTAGAGAATACACCATAGTCCTGTGCAGTATAATGTAACATAAGTATAATGTATAATGCACTGTAGAGAGTACACCATACTCCTGTGCAGTATAATGTAACATAAGTATAATGTATAATGCACTGTAGAGAGTACACCATAGGCCTGTGCAGTATAATGTAACATGAGTATAATGTATAATGCACTGTAGAGAATACACCATATTCCTGTGCAGTATAATGTAACATAAGTATAATGTATAATGCACTGTAGAGAATACACCATAGTCCTGTGCAGTATAATGTACCATATGTATAATGTATAATGCACTGACTGTAGAGAATACACCATAGTCCTGTGCAGTGTAATGCAACATAAGTATAATGTATAATGCACTGTAGAGAATACACCATAGTCCTGTGCAGTATAATGTAACATATGTATAATGTATAATGCACTGTAGAGAATACACCATAGTCCTGTTCAGTGTAATGTAACATAAGTAAAATGTATAATGCACTGTAGAGAATACACCATAGTCCTGTGCAGTATAATGTAACATAAGTATAATGTATAAAGCACTGTAGAGAGTACAACATAGTCCTGTGCAGTATAATGTAACATAAGTATAATGTATAAAGCACTGTAGAGAGTACAACATAGTCCTGTGCAGTATAATGTAACATAAGTATAATGTATAAAGCACTGTAGAGACTAGAGAGTACAACATAGTCCTGTGCAGTATAATGTAACATAAGTATAATGTATAATGCACTGTAGAGAATACACCATAGTCCTGTGCAGTATAATGTAACATAAGTATAATGTATAATGCACTGTAGAGAATACACCATAGTCCTGTGCAGTATAATGTAACATAAGTATAATGTATAAAGCACTGTAGAGAGTACAACATAGTCCTGTGCAGTATAATGTAACATAAGTATAATGTATAAAGCACTGTAGAGAGTACAACATAGTCCTGTGCAGTATAATGTAACATAAGTATAATGTATAAAGCACTGTAGAGAGTACAACATAGTCCTGTGCAGTATAATGTAACATAAGTATAATGTATAAAGCACTGTAGAGAGTACACCATAGTCCTGTGCAGTATAATGTAACATAAGTATAATGTATAAAGCACTGTAGAGAGTACAACATAGTCCTGTGCAGTATAATGTAACATATGTATAATGTATAATGCACTGTAGAGAGTACAACATAGGCCTGTGCAGTATAATGTACCATATGTATAATGTATAATGCACTGTAGAGAGTACACCATAGTCCTGTGCAGTATAATGTAACATAAGTATAATGTATAATACACTGTAGAGAGTACACCATAGTCCTGTGCAGTATAATGTAACATAAGTATAATGTATAATGCACTGTAGAGAGTACAACATAGTCCTGTGCAGTATAATGTAACATAAGTATAATGTATAATGCACTGTAGAGAATACACCATAGTCCTGTTCAGTGTAATGTAACATAAGTATATGTATAATGCACTGTAGAGAATACACCATAGTCCTGTGCAGTATAATGTAACATAAGTATAATGTATAATGCACTGTAGAGAATACACCATAATCCTGTGCAGTATAATGTAACATAAGTATAATGTATAATGCACTGTAGAGAGTACAACATAGTCCTGTGCAGTATAATGTAACATAAGTATAATGTATAATGCACTGTAGAGAGTACAACATAGGCCTGTGCAGTATAATGTAACATATGTATAATGTATAATGCACTGTAGAGAATACACCATAGTCCTGTGCAGTATAATGTAACATATGTATAATGTATAAAGTACTGTAGAGAGTACAACATAGTCCTGTGCAGTATAATGTAACATAAGTATAATGTATAATGCACTGTAGAGAGTACACCATAGTCCTGTGCAGTATAATGTAACATAAGTATAATGTATAAAGCACTGTAGAGAGTACAACATAGTCCTGTGCAGTATAATGTAATATATGTATAATGTATAATGCACTGTAGAGAATACACCATAGTCCTGTGCAGTATAATGTAACATAAGTATAATGTATAATGCACTGTAGAGAATACACCATAGTCCTGTGCAGTATAATGTAACATATGTATAATGTATAATGCACTGTAGAGAGTACACCATAGTCCTGTGCAGTATAATGTAACATATGTATAATGTATAATGCACTGTAGAGAGTACAACATAGTCCTGTGCAGTATAATGTAACATAAGTATAATGTATAATGCACTGTAGAGAATACACCATAGGCCTGTGCAGTATAATGTAACATATGTATAATGTATAATGCACTGTAGAGAGTACAACATAGTCCTGTGCAGTATAATGTAACATAAGTATAATGTATAATGCACTGTAGAGAATACACCATAGGCCTGTGCAGTATAATGTAACATAAGTATAATGTATAATGCACTGTAGAGAGTACACCATAGTCCTGTGCAGTATAATGTAACATAAGTATAATGTATAATGCACTGTAGAGAATACACCATAGGCCTGTGCAGTATAATGTAACATAAGTATAATGTATAATGCACTGTAGAGAGTACACCATAGTCCTGTGCAGTATAATGTAACATAAGTATAATGTATAATGCACTGTAGAGAGTACACCATAGTCCTGTGCAGTATAATGTAACATATGTATAATGTATAATGCACTGTAGAGAATACACCATAGTCCTGTTCAGTGTAATGTAACATAAGTATAATGTATAATGCACTGTAGAGAATACACCATAGTCCTGTGCAGTATAATGTAACATAAGTATAATGTATAATGCATTGTAGAGAATACACCATAGTCCAGTGCAGTATAATGTAACATAAGTATAATGTATAAAGCACTGTAGAGAGTACAACATAGTCCTGTGCAGTATAATGTAACATACGTATAATGTATAATGCACTGTAGAGAGTACAACATAGTCCTGTGCAGTATAATGTAACATAAGTATAATGTATAATGCACTGTAGAGAATACACCATAGTCCTGTTCAGTGTAATGTAACATAAGTATAATGTATAATGCACTGTAGAGAATACACCATAGTCCTGTGCAGTATAATGTAACATAAGTATAATGTATAATGCACTGTAGAGAATACACCATAGTCCTGTGCAGTATAATGTAACATAAGTATAATGTATAATGCACTGTAGAGAGTACACCATAGTCCTGTGCAGTATAATGTAACATAAGTATAATGTATAAAGCACTGTAGAGAGTACAACATAGTCCTGTGCAGTATAATGTAACATAAGTATAATGTATAATGCACTGTAGAGAGTACACCATAGTCCTGTGCAGTATAATGTAACATAAGTATAATGTATAAAGCACTGTAGAGAGTACAACATAGTCCTCTGCAGTATAATGTAACATACGTATAATGTATAATGCACTGTAGAGAGTACAACATAGTCCTGTGCAGTATAATGTAACATAAGTATAAAGTATAATGCACTGTAGAGAGTACAACATAGGCCTGTGCAGTATAATGTAACATATGTATAATGTATAATGCACTGTAGAGAATACACCATAGTCCTGTGCAGTATAATGTAACATATGTATAATGTATAAAGCACTGTAGAGAGTACAACATAGTCCTGTGCAGTATAATGTAACATAAGTATAATGTATAATGCACTGTAGAGAGTACACCATAGTCCTGTGCAGTATAATGTAACATAAGTATAATGTATAAAGCACTGTAGAGAGTACAACATAGTCCTGTGCAGTATAATGTAACATATGTATAATGTATAATGCACTGTAGAGAATACACCATAGTCCTGGGCCGTATAATGTAACATATGTATAATGTATAATGCACTGTAGAGAATACACCATAGTCCTGTGCAGTATAATGTAACATATGTATAATGTATAATGCACTGTAGAGAATACACCATAGTCCTGTGCAGTATAATGTAACATATGTATAATGTATAATGCACTGACTGTAGAGAATACACCATAGTCCTGTGCAGTATAATGTAACATAAGTATAATGTATAATGCACTGTAGAGAGTACACCATACTCCTGTGCAGTATAATGTAACATAAGTATAATGTATAATGCACTGTAGAGAGAACACCATAGGCCTGTGCAGTATAATGTAACATGAGTATAATGTATAATGCACTGTAGAGAATACACCATATTCCTGTGCAGTATAATGTAACATAAGTATAATGTATAATGCACTGTAGAGAATACACCATAGTCCTGTGCAGTATAATGTACCATATGTATAATGTATAATGCACTGACTGTAGAGAATACACCATAGTCCTGTGCAGTGTAATGCAACATAAGTATAATGTATAATGCACTGTAGAGAATACACCATAGTCCTGTGCAGTATAATGTAACATATGTATAATGTATAATGCACTGTAGAGAATACACCATAGTCCTGTTCAGTGTAATGTAACATAAGTAAAATGTATAATGCACTGTAGAGAATACACCATAGTCCTGTGCAGTATAATGTAACATAAGTATAATGTATAAAGCACTGTAGAGAGTACAACATAGTCCTGTGCAGTATAATGTAACATAAGTATAATGTATAAAGCACTGTAGAGAGTACAACATAGTCCTGTGCAGTATAATGTAACATAAGTATAATGTATAAAGCACTGTAGAGACTAGAGAGTACAACATAGTCCTGTGCAGTATAATGTAACATAAGTATAATGTATAATGCACTGTAGAGAATACACCATAGTCCTGTGCAGTATAATGTAACATAAGTATAATGTATAATGCACTGTAGAGAATACACCATAGTCCTGTGCAGTATAATGTAACATAAGTATAATGTATAAAGCACTGTAGAGAGTACAACATAGTCCTGTGCAGTATAATGTAACATAAGTATAATGTATAAAGCACTGTAGAGAGTACAACATAGTCCTGTGCAGTATAATGTAACATAAGTATAATGTATAAAGCACTGTAGAGACTAGAGAATACAACATAGTCCTGTGCAGTATAATGTAACATAAGTATAATGTATAAAGCACTGTAGAGAGTACAACATAGTCCTGTGCAGTATAATGTAACATAAGTATAATGTATAAAGCACTGTAGAGAGTACACCATAGTCCTGTGCAGTATAATGTAACATAAGTATAATGTATAAAGCACTGTAGAGAGTACAACATAGTCCTGTGCAGTATAATGTAACATATGTATAATGTATAATGCACTGTAGAGAGTACAACATAGGCCTGTGCAGTATAATGTACCATATGTATAATGTATAATGCACTGTAGAGAGTACACCATAGTCCTGTGCAGTATAATGTAACATAAGTATAATGTATAATACACTGTAGAGAGTACACCATAGTCCTGTGCAGTATAATGTAACATAAGTATAATGTATAATGCACTGTAGAGAGTACAGCATAGTCCTGTGCAGTATAATGTAACATAAGTATAATGTATAATGCACTGTAGAGAATACACCATAGTCCTGTTCAGTGTAATGTAACATAAGTATAATGTATAATGCACTGTAGAGAATACACCATAGTCCTGTGCAGTATAATGTAACATAAGTATAATGTATAATGCACTGTAGAGAATACACCATAATCCTGTGCAGTATAATGTAACATAAGTATAATGTATAATGCACTGTAGAGAGTACAACATAGTCCTGTGCAGTATAATGTAACATAAGTATAATGTATAATGCACTGTAGAGAGTACAACATAGGCCTGTGCAGTATAATGTAACATATGTATAATGTATAATGCACTGTAGAGAATACACCATAGTCCTGTGCAGTATAATGTAACATATGTATAATGTATAAAGTACTGTAGAGAGTACAACATAGTCCTGTGCAGTATAATGTAACATAAGTATAATGTATAATGCACTGTAGAGAGTACACCATAGTCCTGTGCAGTATAATGTAACATAAGTATAATGTATAAAGCACTGTAGAGAGTACAACATAGTCCTGTGCAGTATAATGTAATATATGTATAATGTATAATGCACTGTAGAGAATACACCATAGTCCTGTGCAGTATAATGTAACATAAGTATAATGTATAATGCACTGTAGAGAATACACCATAGTCCTGTGCAGTATAATGTAACATATGTATAATGTATAATGCACTGTAGAGAGTACACCATAGTCCTGTGCAGTATAATGTAACATATGTATAATGTATAATGCACTGTAGAGAGTACAACATAGTCCTGTGCAGTATAATGTAACATAAGTATAATGTATAATGCACTGTAGAGAATACACCATAGGCCTGTGCAGTATAATGTAACATAAGTATAATGTATAATGCACTGTAGAGAGTACACCATAGTCCTGTGCAGTATAATGTAACATAAGTATAATGTATAATGCACTGTAGAGAATACACCATAGGCCTGTGCAGTATAATGTAACATAAGTATAATGTATAATGCACTGTAGAGAGTACACCATAGTCCTGTGCAGTATAATGTAACATAAGTATAATGTATAATGCACTGTAGAGAGTACACCATAGTCCTGTGCAGTATAATGTAACATATGTATAATGTATAATGCACTGTAGAGAATACACCATAGTCCTGTTCAGTGTAATGTAACATAAGTATAATGTATAATGCACTGTAGAGAATACACCATAGTCCTGTGCAGTATAATGTAACATAAGTATAATGTATAATGCATTGTAGAGAATACACCATAGTCCAGTGCAGTATAATGTAACATAAGTATAATGTATAAAGCACTGTAGAGAGTACAACATAGTCCTGTGCAGTATAATGTAACATACGTATAATGTATAATGCACTGTAGAGAGTACAACATAGTCCTGTGCAGTATAATGTAACATAAGTATAATGTATAATGCACTGTAGAGAGTACAACATAGTCCTGTGCAGTATAATGTAACATAAGTATAATGTATAATGCACTGTAGAGAATACACCATAGTCCTGTTCAGTGTAATGTAACATAAGTATAATGTATAAAGCACTGTAGAGAGTACAACATAGTCCTCTGCAGTATAATGTAACATACGTATAATGTATAATGCACTGTAGAGAGTACAACATAGTCCTGTGCAGTATAATGTAACATAAGTATAAAGTATAATGCACTGTAGAGAGTACAACATAGGCCTGTGCAGTATAATGTAACATATGTATAATGTATAATGCACTGTAGAGAATACACCATAGTCCTGTGCAGTATAATGTAACATATGTATAATGTATAAAGCACTGTAGAGAGTACAACATAGTCCTGTGCAGTATAATGTAACATAAGTATAATGTATAATGCACTGTAGAGAGTACACCATAGTCCTGTGCAGTATAATGTAACATAAGTATAATGTATAAAGCACTGTAGAGAGTACAACATAGTCCTGTGCAGTATAATGTAACATATGTATAATGTATAATGCACTGTAGAGAATACACCATAGTCCTGTGCAGTATAATGTAACATAAGTATAATGTATAATGCACTGTAGAGAATACACCATAGTCCTGTGCAGTATAATGTAACATATGTATAATGTATAATGCACTGTAGAGAGTACACCATAGTCCTGTGCAGTATAATGTAACATATGTATAATGTATAATGCACTGTAGAGAGTACAACATAGTCCTGTGCAGTATAATGTAACATAAGTATAATGTATAATGCACTGTAGAGAACACCATAGGCCTGTGCAGTATAATGTAACATAAGTATAATGTATAATGCACTGTAGAGAGTACACCATAGTCCTGTGCAGTATAATGTAACATAAGTATAATGTATAATGCACTGTAGAGAGTACACCATAGTCCTGTGCAGTATAATGTAACATAAGTATAATGTATAATGCACTGTAGAGAGTACACCATAGTCCTGTGCAGTATAATGTAACATAAGTATAATGTATAATGCACTGTAGAGAATACACCATAGTCCTGTGCAGTATAATGTAACATAAGTATAATGTATAAAGCACTGTAGAGAGTACAACATAGTCCTGTGCAGTATAATGTAACATAAGTATAATGTATAAAGCACTGTAGAGAGTACAACATAGTCCTGTGCAGTATAATGTAACATAAGTATAATGTATAAAGCACTGTAGAGACTAGAGAGTACAACATAGTCCTGTGCAGTATAATGTAACATAAGTATAATGTATAATGCACTGTAGAGAATACACCATAGTCCTGTGCAGTATAATGTAACATAAGTATAATGTATAATGCAATGTAGAGAATACACCATAGTCCTGTGCAGTATAATGTAACATAAGTATAATGTATAAAGCACTGTAGAGAGTACAACATAGTCCTGTGCAGTATAATGTAACATAAGTATAATGTATAAAGCACTGTAGAGAGTACAACATAGTCCTGTGCAGTATAATGTAACATAAGTATAATGTATAAAGCACTGTAGAGACTAGAGAATACAACATAGTCCTGTGCAGTATAATGTAACATAAGTATAATGTATAAAGCACTGTAGAGAGTACAACATAGTCCTGTGCAGTATAATGTAACATAAGTATAATGTATAAAGCACTGTAGAGAGTACACCATAGTCCTGTGCAGTATAATGTAACATAAGTATAATGTATAAAGCACTGTAGAGAGTACAACATAGTCCTGTGCAGTATAATGTAACATATGTATAATGCACTGTAGAGAGTACAACATAGGCCTGTGCAGTATAATGTACCATATGTATAATGTATAATGCACTGTAGAGAGTACACCATAGTCCTGTGCAGTATAATGTAACATAAGTATAATGTATAATACACTGTAGAGAGTACACCATAGTCCTGTGCAGTATAATGTAACATAAGTATAATGTATAATGCACTGTAGAGAGTACAACATAGTCCTGTGCAGTATAATGTAACATAAGTATAATGTATAATGCACTGTAGAGAATACACCATAGTCCTGTTCAGTGTAATGTAACATAAGTATAATGTATAATGCACTGTAGAGAATACACCATAGTCCTGTGCAGTATAATGTAACATAAGTATAATGTATAATGCACTGTAGAGAATACACCATAATCCTGTGCAGTATAATGTAACATAAGTATAATGTATAATGCACTGTAGAGAGTACAACATAGTCCTGTGCAGTATAATGTAACATAAGTATAATGTATAATGCACTGTAGAGAGTACAACATAGGCCTGTGCAGTATAATGTAACATATGTATAATGTATAATGCACTGTAGAGAATACACCATAGTCCTGTGCAGTATAATGTAACATATGTATAATGTATAAAGTACTGTAGAGAGTACAACATAGTCCTGTGCAGTATAATGTAACATAAGTATAATGTATAATGCACTGTAGAGAGTACACCATAGTCCTGTGCAGTATAATGTAACATAAGTATAATGTATAAAGCACTGTAGAGAGTACAACATAGTCCTGTGCAGTATAATGTAATATATGTATAATGTATAATGCACTGTAGAGAATACACCATAGTCCTGTGCAGTATAATGTAACATAAGTATAATGTATAATGCATTGTAGAGAATACACCATAGTCCAGTGCAGTATAATGTAACATAAGTATAATGTATAAAGCACTGTAGAGAGTACAACATAGTCCTGTGCAGTATAATGTAACATACGTATAATGTATAATGCACTGTAGAGAGTACAACATAGTCCTGTGCAGTATAATGTAACATAAGTATAATGTATAATGCACTGTAGAGAATACACCATAGTCCTGTTCAGTGTAATGTAACATAAGTATAATGTATAATGCACTGTAGAGAATACACCATAGTCCTGTGCAGTATAATGTAACATAAGTATAATGTATAATGCACTGTAGAGAATACACCATAGTCCTGTGCAGTATAATGTAACATAAGTATAATGTATAATGCACTGTAGAGAGTACACCATAGTCCTGTGCAGTATAATGTAACATAAGTATAATGTATAAAGCACTGTAGAGAGTACAACATAGTCCTGTGCAGTATAATGTAACATAAGTATAATGTATAATGCACTGTAGAGAGTACACCATAGTCCTGTGCAGTATAATGTAACATAAGTATAATGTATAAAGCACTGTAGAGAGTACAACATAGTCCTCTGCAGTATAATGTAACATACGTATAATGTATAATGCACTGTAGAGAGTACAACATAGTCCTGTGCAGTATAATGTAACATAAGTATAAAGTATAATGCACTGTAGAGAGTACAACATAGGCCTGTGCAGTATAATGTAACATATGTATAATGTATAATGCACTGTAGAGAATACACCATAGTCCTGTGCAGTATAATGTAACATATGTATAATGTATAAAGCACTGTAGAGAGTACAACATAGTCCTGTGCAGTATAATGTAACATAAGTATAATGTATAATGCACTGTAGAGAGTACACCATAGTCCTGTGCAGTATAATGTAACATAAGTATAATGTATAAAGCACTGTAGAGAGTACAACATAGTCCTGTGCAGTATAATGTAACATATGTATAATGTATAATGCACTGTAGAGAATACACCATAGTCCTGTGCAGTATAATGTAACATAAGTATAATGTATAATGCACTGTAGAGAATACACCATAGTCCTGTGCAGTATAATGTAACATATGTATAATGTATAATGCACTGTAGAGAGTACACCATAGTCCTGTGCAGTATAATGTAACATATGTATAATGTATAATGCACTGTAGAGAGTACAACATAGTCCTGTGCAGTATAATGTAACATAAGTATAATGTATAATGCACTGTAGAGAACACCATAGGCCTGTGCAGTATAATGTAACATAAGTATAATGTATAATGCACTGTAGAGAGTACACCATAGTCCTGTGCAGTATAATGTAACATAAGTATAATGTATAATGCACTGTAGAGAGTACACCATAGTCCTGTGCAGTATAATGTAACATAAGTATAATGTATAATGCACTGTAAAGAATACACCATAGGCCTGTGCAGTATAATGTAACATAAGTATAATGTATAATGCACTGTAGAGAGTACACCATAGTCCTGTGCAGTATAATGTAACATAAGTATAATGTATAATGCACTGTAGAGAATACACCATAGTCCTGTGCAGTATAATGTAACATAAGTATAATGTATAAAGCACTGTAGAGAGTACAACATAGTCCTGTGCAGTATAATGTAACATAAGTATAAAGTATAATGCACTGTAGAGAGTACAACATAGGCCTGTGCAGTATAATGTAACATACGTATAATGTATAATGCACTGTAGAGAGTACAACATAGTCCTGTGCAGTATAATGTAACATAAGTATAATGTATAATGCACTGTAGAGAATACACCATAGTCCTGTTCAGTGTAATGTAACATAAGTATAATGTATAATGCACTGTAGAGAATACACCATAGTCCTGTGCAGTATAATGTAACATAAGTATAATGTATAATGCACTGTAGAGAGTACAACATAGTCCTGTGCAGTATAATGTAACATAAGTATAATGTATAATGCACTGTAGAGAGTACAACATAGGCCTGTGCAGTATAATGTAACATATGTATAATGTATAATGCACTGTAGAGAGTACACCATAGTCCTGTGCAGTATAATGTAACATAAGTATAATGTATAATGCACTGTAGAGAGTACACCATAGTCCTATGCAGTATAATGTAACATAAGTATAATGTATAATGCACTGTAGAGAGTACAACATAGTCCTGTGCAGTATAATGTAACATAAGTATAATGTATAATGCACTGTAGAGAATACACCATAGTCCCGTTCAGTGTAATGTAACATAAGTATAATGTATAATGCACTATAGAGAATACACCATAGTCCTGTGCAGTATAATGTAACATAAGTATAATGTATAAAGCACTGTAGAGAGTACAACATAGTCCTGTGCAGTATAATGTAACATAAGTATAATTTATAATGCACTGTAGAGAGTACAACATAGTCCTGTGCAGTATAATGTAACATATGTATAATGTATAATGCACTGTAGAGAATACACCATAGTCCTGTGCAGTATAATGTAACATATGTATAATGTATAAAGCACTGTAGAGAGTACAACATAGTCCTGTGCAGTATAATGTAACATAAGTATAATGTATAATGCACTGTAGAGAGTACAACATAGGCCTGTGAAGTTTAAGATAACATATGTATAATATAAGTTCACATTCTGGAACCTGTTCCCTGGAGCAGGAGGTGGGCCCCCATGCATTTGGGGCCCTCCGGGGGTTTCCCCTGTACCCCTATGGGGCCAGTCCAACCCTGATCTGTGGCGTAACTACTGCCCCCGCAGCCCTCGTGGTGGCTTGGGGGCGCAGGGCTGTGGGGGCGCCGCCACTGACTTAGCGCAGATTGACATGCAGACGAGCGTCCGCATGTCAATCTGCTGTCTCCTTTCCCTCCTTCCCTCCGCTGCTGTGATGGAGGGACACGGAGGGCACAGCGCGCGCCTCTCCTGTGTCCCTCCTGGGTCTCCGGCGGGTCTAATAAATTAAGTACCATTCGTGAGCTCTGATTGGCTCACGAACCGGCACTTCCTTTAACAGACCCGCCGGAGACGCAGGAGGAACACAGGAGAGGCGCGCGCTGTGTCCTCCGTGTCCCTCCATCACAAAATAGCGGGGGGAGCGCGCAGGAAGGGGGGGGGGGAATTTAACTGGCACTGGGGGAGCATATTCGGCACAGGGGGAGGGGGAGCACTTCGGGGGCATATGTGGCACTTCGGGGGCATATGTGGCACTGGGGGGGTATATGTGTACCTGGCACATGGGGGGGCTATATTTGACACTGGGGGCATGTGAGTACCTGGCACTGTAGGGGAATATCTGGCACTGGGGGCATATGTGGCACTGGGAGCACAGCCCTAGCAACAAGCACTACCCCCTAGCAACGAGCATCACACCCAGTGCATGAAACCCCTGGCAACGAGCATGACACCCAGTGCATGAAACCCCTGGCAACGAGCATGACACCCTGAGCATGAAAACCCCTGGCACCGTGCATGGAACCAAGAGCATGAAACCCCTGGCAACGAGCATGACACCCAGTGCATGAAACCCCTGGCAACGAGCAGGTAATTTAAAAGTAATTAGAAGCCTTACTGTAGGACTTAATGTGTAATGGGCATTACGGTGTGTGGCATAATGTATCACGGACATTGCGGTGTGTGTCATAATGTGTCACAGGCATTACGGTGTGTGGCATACTATATCACGGGCATTGTGGTATAATGTCTCAGGGGCATTGCAGTGTGTGGCATAGGGTATAACGGGCATTGCGGTATGTGTCACAGGCATTACGGTGTATGGTATACTATATCACGGGCATTGTGATATGTGATATAATGTCTCAGGGTCATTGCAGTGTGAGGCATAATCTATCACGGACATTGCGGTGTGTGTCATAATGTGTCAGGCATTACGGTGTGTTGTATACTATATCACGGGAATTGTGGTATGTGGTATAATGTCTCAGGGTCATTGCGGTGTGTGTCATAATGTGTCACAGACATTGTATGTGCTATAATGTATCAGGGACATTGCAGTGTGTAGCATAATGTATAACGGGCATTGCGATTCCTGTCATAATGTGTCACAGGCATTACGGTGTGTGGCATAATGTGTCGGGGGCATTATGGTGTGTGCATATTGTGTCATGTGCATTATTGTGTGTGGCATAATGTCTAAGGGCCATTGCAGTATGTGGCATAATGTTAATGTATACTGGGCATTACTATAAGGAGGAAAAAATAAGATTTTACTTACCGGTAAATCTATTTCTCGTAGTCCGTAGTGGATGCTGGGGACTCCGTAAGGACCATGGGGAATAGAAGGGGTCCGCAGGAGACATGGGCACTTTAAGAAAGAATTTAGACTCTGGTGTGCTCTGGCTCCTCCCTCTATGTCCCTCCTCCAGACCTCAGTTAGACAAACTGTGCTCGGAAGAGCTGACAGTACAAGGAAAGGATTTTGGAAATCCAGGGCAAGACTCATACCAGCCACACCAATCACACCGTATAACTTGTGATAAACTTACCCAGTCAACAGTATGAACAACAACAGAGCATCAGTTCAACCCTGATGCAACAATAACATAGCCCTTATTGCAGCAATAACTATATACAAGTATTGCAGAAGAAGTCCGCACTTGGGACGGGCGCCCAGCATCCACTACGGACTACGAGAAATAGATTTACCGGTAAGTAAAATCTTATTTTCTCTAACGTCCTAGTGGATGCTGGGGACTCTGTAAGGACCATGGGGATTATACCAAAGCTCCCAAACGGGCGGGAGAGTGCGGATGACTCTGCAGTACCGAATGAGCAAACACAAGGTCCTCCTCAGCCAGGGTATCAAACTTGTAGAACTTTGCAAAAGTGTTTGAACCTGACCAAGTAGCCGCTCGGCACAGCTGTAATGCCGAGACCCCTCGGGCAGCCGCCCAAGAAGAGCCCACTTTCCTAGTGGAATGGGCCTTAACTGATTTTGGCAGTGGCAATCCAGCCACAGAATGAGCCTGCTGAATCGTTTTACAATAGTTTGCTTTGAAGCAGGAGCACCAAGCTTGTTGGAAGCATACAGGATAAACAAAGATTCGACTTAAGAGGCATATGGAAGGCTGAGGATTGTGTGGAGAAGGGTTCTCGGACCTGGTCTCCACAGCTATAGCTGGTAATTCTGATATTTTGCCTTATATTCCTGCACAGCCTAGGAAAGCACGACATTATCAAATGCAGCCTTTCGATCACAAAGAAACAAGAAAGTCCGAGGTGCGTCCTTTCTTGCCAGAGGCAGGGGCAGAGGAAAGAAGCTGCACAACATAGCTAGTTCCCAGGAACAGAAGTCCTCCCCGGCCTCTACAAAATCCACCGCATGTCGCTGGGGCTCCACAGGCGGAGCTAGGCCCGGTGGGGCACGTCTTTGTAGGTTCAGCCACAAGTGGGTTCACTCCCTGTTGGATCCCTGGGCAATAGATATTGTGTCTCAGGGATACAAGCTGGACTTTGAGGAGATGCCCCCTCACCGACGGCCCTGCCGGCTTCCCCCCACGAGAAGGAAATAGTGTTAACTGCAATTCACAAAGTGTATCTTCAACAGGTGGTGGTCAAGGTTCCCCTCCTTCAACAAGGAGGGGGTTATTATTCGACCATGTTGTAGTCCCGAAACCGGACGGTTCGATCAGACCCATATTGAATTTAAAATCCCTGAACATATACCTGAAAAGGTTCAAGTTCAATATGGAATCGCTAAGAGCGGTCATCGCAAGCCTGAAAGGGGGAGATTTTATGGTGTCTCTGGACATAAAGGATGCATACCTTCATGTCCCCATTTATCCACCTCATCAGGCGTACCTCAGATTTGCGGTACAGGATTGTCATTACCAATTTCAGACGTTGCCGTTTGGTCTCTCCACGGCCCCGAGAATCTTCACCAAGGTAGTGGCGGAAATGATGGTGCTCCTGCGGAAGCAAGGTGTCACAATTATCCCGTACTTGGACGATCTCCTCATAAAAGCGAGATCAAGAGAGCAGTTGCTGAACAGCGTATCACTTTCTCTGGAAGTGTAACGGCAACACAGCTGGATTCTATATATTCCAAAGTCGCAGTTGGTTCCTACGGCTCATCTGCCTTTCCTAGGCATGATTCTGGACACAGACCAGAAAATGGTTTATCTCCCGATAGAGAGAGCTCAGGAGCTCATGACACTGGTCAGGAATCTATTAAAACCAAAACAGGTGTCAGTGCATCACTGCACTCGAGTCCTGGGAAGGATGGTGGCATCATACAAGGCCATTCCCTTCGGCAGGTTCCATGCGAGGACCTTCCAATGGGACTTACTGGACAAGTGGTCCGGATCACATCTTCAGATGCATTGGTTAATCACCCTGTCCCCCAGGGCCAGGGTGTCACTCCTGTGGTGGCTGCAGAGTTCTCACCTTCTAGAGGGACGCAGATTCGGAATTCAGGACTGGGTCCTGGTGACCACGGACGCTAGCCTCCGAGGGTGGGGAGCAGTCACACAGGGAAGAAAATTCCAAGGTCTGTGGTCAAGTCAAGAGACTTGCCTTCACATCAACATCCTGGAACTAAGGGCCGTATACAACGTCCTACGTCAAGCGGAGCACTTGCTTCGCGACCAACTGGTTCTGATTCAGTCAGACAACATCACCGCAGTGGCTCAGGTGAACCGCCAAGGCGGCACAAGGAGCAGAGTGGCGATGGCAGAAGCCACCAGAATTCTAGCTGGGCGGAGAATCACGTAAGCGCTCTGTCAGCAGTGTTCATCCCGGGAGTGGACAACTGGGAAGCAGACTTCCTCAGCAGACACGACCTCCACCCGGGAGAGTGGGGACTTCATCAGGAAGTCTTCACACAGATCACATATCGGTGGGAACTGCCACAGGTGGACATGATGGCATCCCGCCTCAACAAAAAACTACAGAGATATTGCGCCAGGTCAAGAGACCCTCAGGCAATAGCGGTAGACGCCCTGGTGACACCGTGGGTGTTCCAGTCGCTCTATGTATTTCCTCCTCTTCCTCTCATTCCCAAAGTGCTGAGGATAATAAGAAAAGGAGGAGTGAGAACAATCCTCATTGTTCCAGATTGGCCACGAAGGACCTGGTATCCAGATCTGCAAGAAATGCTCACAGAGGACCCATGGCCTCTTCCTCTAAGACAGGACCTGTTGCAACAGGGGCCCTGTCTGTTCCAAGTCTTACCGCGGCTGCGTTTGACGGCATGGCGGTTGAACGCCGGATCCTAGCAGAAAAGGGCATTCCGGACGAGGTCATTCCTACGCTGATAAAGGCTAGGAAGGACGTGACAGCTAAACATTATCACCGTATATGGCGAAAATATGTTTCTTGGTGTGAGGCCAGAAATGCTCCTACAGAGGAATTCCAGCTGGGCCGTTTCCTTCACTAGTTGTGTTCCCTAATGCACACTGAGTGAGTAATAATACTACATAATAAATCAGATAATACGGAGATCTTAGTTGCGTATATCTGCAGATATAGGGTTAAGCCCCCAGGCCGATCGACAAGGCTTCTCCGTCACTGGGGGTCCCTAATACTAGGTATGGGTCCGGGGTGCAGGACCCCATCATGCCGGCACAGGTCGGCTACCCCAGGTCAGCACACAGGTGAAAGTTAATAAGGGTTAATAAGAAGCACAGAAGTGCTATATACAGTAAGTGAAGTGTGATTAAAATACAAAAATATATACAAAGTGATAGGGAAAATCATGAGTGTTAATAAAGTGTTAGGGTGTGCCGACCTGAAGCCACCCAGCCATACCGACACAGGGGCCATGGATGGGTCAGCATTAGGAGGGATTGCTGACTCCAGAGTGCCATTGGGGAAGCCAGGGGTGTCTCCAGGTAAGCTGGCTCTCAGATGCTGTAGGAGCCATTATCATGTGGCCTTACACTGGGCATTTAGACCCAGACATATATGTAATTATTTACGGGGTGGGTGTGGGGTGCGGTGGCCCCTGTGTCGGTATGGCTGGGTGGCTTCAGGTCGGCACACCCTAACACTTTATTAACACTCATGATTTTCCCTATCACTTTGTATATATTTTTGTATTTTAATCACACTTCACTTATATAGCATTTCTGTGCTTCTTATTAACCCTTATTAACTTTCACCTGTGTGCTGACCTGGGGTAGCCGACCTGTGCCGGCATGATGGGGTCCTGCACCCCGGACCCCTACCTAGTATTAGGGACCCCCAGTGACAGAGAAGCCTTGTCGATCAGCCTGGGGGCTTAACCCTATATCTGCAGATATACGCAACTAAGATCTCGTATTATCTGATTATTATGTAGTATTATTACTCACTCAGTGAGCATTAGGGAACACAAATTGTTTTTTCCTACACAGAATTACCCCTCCCTTTTAGCACCTGACTGATATTACATCTGATTGAGCAGCTTTCCAATATTTGTGCACCGTTTCCTTCACTTCCTACAGTCAGGAGTTAATTTGGGCCTAAAATTGGGCTCCATTAAGGTCCAGATTTCGGCCCTATCCATTTTCTTTCAAAAAGAGTTGGCTTCTCTACCAGAAGTTCAGACGTTTGTAAAGGGAGTGCTGCATATTCAGCCTCGTGCCTCCAGTGGCACCTTGGGATCTTAACGTGGTGTTAAGTTTACTGAAAACACTGGTTTGAACCACTTAAAACGGTGGAGTTAAAATATCTCACGTGGAAGGTGGTCATGCTATTAGCCTTGGCTTCGGCTAGGCGTGTGTCAGATTTAGCGGCTTTGTCACATAAAAGCCCCTATCTGGTTTTCCATATAGATAGAACAGAATTGCGGACCCGTCCACAATTTCTGCCAAAAGTGGTGTCATCTTTTCATATGAACCAACCTATTGTGGTGCCTGTGGCTACTCGTGACTTGGAGGATTCCGAGTTACTGGATGTGGTCAGGGCTTTGAAGGTTTATGTAGCCAGAACGGCTAGAGTCAGGAAAACGGAGTCGCTGTTTATCCTGTATGCTTCTAACAAGCTTGGTGCTCCTGCTTCAAAGCAAACTATTGCTCGCTGGATCTGTAACACGATTCAGCAGGCTCATTCTGCGGCTGGATTGCCGCTGCCTAAATCAGTTGAAGCCCATTACACACGGAAGGTGGGCTCTCCTTGGGCGGCTGCCCGAGGGGTCTCGGCATTACAACTATGCCGAGTTGCTACTTGGTCAGGTTCAAACACTTTTGCGAAGTTCTACAAGTTTGATACCCTGGCTGATGAGGACCTATTGTTTGCTCAATCGGTGCTGCAGAGTCATCCACACTCTCCCGCCCGTTTGGGAGCTTTGGTATAATCCCCATAGTCCTTACGGAGTCCCCAGCATCCACTAGGACGTTAGAGAAAATAAGATTTTACTTACCGGTAAATCTATTTCTCGTAGTCCGTAGTGGATGCTGGGCGCCCGTCCCAAGTGCGGACTTCTTCTGCAATACTTGTATATAGTTATTGCTGCAATAAGGGCTATGTTATTGTTGCATCAGGGTTGAACTGATGCTCTGTTGTTGTTCATACTGTTGACTGGGTAAGTTTATCACAAGTTATACGGTGTGATTGGTGTGGCTGGTATGAGTCTTGCCCTGGATTTCCAAAATCCTTTCCTTGTACTGTCAGCTCTTCCGGGCACAGTTTCTCTAACTGAGGTCTGGAGGAGGGACATAGAGGGAGGAGCCAGAGCACACCAGAATCTAAATTCTTTCTTAAAGTGCCCATGTCTCCTGCGGAGCCCGTCTATTCCCCATGTTCCTTACGGAGTCCCCAGCATCCACTACGGACTACGAGAAATAGATTTACCGGTAAGTAAAATCTTATTATCTATATATATACATATATATATATATATATATATATATATACATACTAGGGTCTCAATCTCTGCTGATAAGGTACCTGTCCACGCTGCTACAGCGCTATAAACCCATGCCGACACAATCGCCGGTCTGAGTAGTGTACCAGAATGTGCACGCTATCTGCAGGATCCCTGAGAATAGCTGTTACGTCAGGGCTACCTTTTGGGCAAACGTGACACCCTAGGGGAAGATTCCCATCATATCCTGGCCCTAGTGGGGAAAGGATACTGCCTGAGAATTCTTTGTGGGAAACTGCAGTCTCTTGTCTGGAGATTCCCGCTCTTTTTCATCATGAGAGGGAAATTTACCTCAGCTTTCTTCCCCTTAAACATGTGTACCCTCGTGTCAGGGACAGATGAGTCATCAGTGATATGCAAATCATCTTTTATTACAATAATCATATATTGAATACTTTCCTGCCATTTTGGCTGTAACTTTGCATTATCGTAGTCGACACTGGAGTCAGACTCCGTGTCGATATCAGTGTCTATTATTTTGGATAGTGAGCATTGAGAGACTCTGAAGGTCTCTGCGACATAGGGACAGACATGGGTAGATTCCCTGTCTGTTCTCTAATCTTTTGTGCAATAAATTCACCTTAGCACTTAATTTCACATATCCAATCAGGTGTCGGCGTTGTCGACGGAGACACCCCTCACACACACATTTGCTCCATCTCCTCCTTAGGGGAGCCTTTTACCTCAGACATGTCGACACACACGTACCGACACACCACACACTCAGGGAATGCTCATCTGAAGACAATTCCCCCACAAGGCCCTTTGGAGAGACAGAGAGAGAGTATGCCAGCACACACCCCAGCGCTATTAACCCAGGAATAACACAGTAACTTAATGTTAACCCAGTAGCTGCTGTTTATATTGATTTTTGCGCCTAATTATGTGCCCCCCCTCTCTTTTTACCCTCTTCTACCGTGTATCTGCAGGGGAGAGGCTGGGGAGCTTCCTCTCAGCGGTGCTGTGGAGAAAAAACATGGCGCTGGTGAGTGCTGAGGAAGAAGCCCCGCCCCCTCGACGGCGGGCTTCTGTCCCGCTTAAATATACATTTTCTTGGCGGGGGCTCATACATATATATGTGGTAGCCGGGCAGCGGCAGGTCCTTCAGTGATTTTAAAAAGCATTCCACTCCAGGCCGTCTCATCACATAAGCAAGCAGTTTATTCACAGTTCAGACAGGGTTATCACGACAGTAACATTTAACTTCTTTTTCTTCTCTCCAGCACAATATTCATTTGGGTTACATCAGGTTACATCTCCTTTCATTTGCTTCACGGGCAATAACAGCATTACAGTACAGTACATACCAGCGCAGTCTCTGGGAATCAGTAGTGCGGCTTCCGCAAACTGAGATTCATTTCAGTGTGCTCTCCCCCATTCGCTAGGGGCTCTATCTAAACGGGATCTCTCATGGACACGTTACTGGGGGCCTTCCGCCACACGTGATTTCCTATCACTCACCCAGCTCGTCCTGTCCCGCAGACTCACACCTCCCATCCTGCTTCTGGGGTACCCCTGAAGGTGAAGATCCCCTTTATTTCTTCCACTGATTGTTCATGCTGTAACTTCTCTCACACTGCAAATCTGGATATCTCTTGCTCTTCCTAGCAGCACCTACATGCTGTTCCATAATGCCAGGGACTGTGGAGTTATAGATACTTGTTCCACAGTCCCCAGACTGCGTTTCTCCTGGACACTAGCCTGTGCCCTCCATCTCAGTCCTCAGCTCACCCTGATCTGTCTTGTGCTTTGTTCCTTTTTCTAAAATCCCCCTGCCCTTCCTGTCCTAACCCCCTAGATGTGGCAGGGTCTGCCAGAACTGGTTTTGGGGCCATAAAACTCCCCCACTCACTGATAAGAATTAAATGGCTTTTGGAACTTTCCCATATCTCTTGTCTCCTAACATTCCAGTATGCCACATACACCCCTGCTAAAATCTTGCGTGTCCCCATGCAATGTACCTATGAGCTTGCAAAAAGTCTAGCAAGGAACAGTCTCTTACTGTATACTCTACAGCAAGGTCAAAACATAACACACAATAAACAAGCATAATTACAGTATATATCACACACAATATAACAATCACATGAGCAGAAAACATGGCATCCAAACACACAATATAACAATTACATGAGCAGAAAAATATGGCATGCAAACACAAAATATAACAATCACATGAGCAGAAAAACATGGCATGCAAAACATCACATGAAACACAAATCACATATACTGCTGCCTTTTTCCTCTGAATTACAGTCCTGGGTCACAGATGATCATGAATGTTCTAACATCTTCTAGCAATTGTGCCAAACACTTAGAACCTGCCCATGCCGGCCCTTTCTTCCCCAGTTCGCTGGGTCAAAAGAGGTAGGTGGCTTTCATGGGCCCCTCCCAATAAAGTTTTCCCCAAATTGTCAAATAAATCTTCGGTACCGATCCTGTTCGCGGACGCCAAGTTGTGGTAGCCGGGCAGCGGCAGGTCCATCAGTCATTTTTAAAAGCACTGTCACGCCAGGGCGTCTCATCACATAAGCAAGCAGTTTATTCACAGTTCAGACAGGGTTATCACGACAGTAACATTTAACTTCTTTTTCTTCTCTCCAGCACAATATTCATTTGGGTTACATCAGGTTACATCTCCTTTCATTTGTTTCACGGGCAATAACAGCATTACAGTACAGTACATACCAGCGCAGTCTCTGGGAATCAATAGTGCGGCTTCCGCAAACTGAGATTCATTTCAGTGTGCTCTCCCCCATTCGCTAGGGGCTCTATCTAAACGGGATCTCTCATGGACACGTTACTGGGGGCCTTCCGCCAAACGTGATTTCCTATCACTCACCCAGCTCGTCCTCTCCCGCAGACTCACACCTCCTATCTTGCTTCTGGGGTAGCCCTGAAGGGGAAGATCCCCTTTATTTCTTCCACTGATTGTTCATGCTGTAACTTCTCTCACACTGCAAATCTGGATATCTCTTGCTCTTCCTAGCAGCACCTACATGCTGTTCCATAATGCCATGGACTGTGGAGTTAAAGATGCTTGTTCCACAGTCCCCAGACTGCGTTTCTCCTGGACACTAGCCTTTGCCCTCCATCTCAGTCCTCAGCTCACCCTGATCAGTCTTATGCTTTGTTCCTTTTTCTAAAATCCCCCTGCACTTCCTGTCCTAACCCTCTAGATGTGGCAGGGTCTGTCAGAACTGGTTTTGGGGCCATAAAACTCCCCCACTCACTGATAAGAATTAAATGGCTTTTGGAACTTTCCCATATCTCTTGTCTCCTCAGTGCCCAACTGTATATATGTGTACTTTTTCCAAAAGAGGTCCATATGCTGCCCAGGGCGCCCCCCCTGCGCCCTGCACCCTTACAGTGACCGGAGTATGTGAGGTGTGTGTGGGAGCAATGGCGCACAGCTGCAGTGCTGTGCGCTACCTCAGTGAAGACTGGAGTCTTCTGCCGCCGATTTCGAAGTCTTCTTGCTTCTCATGCTCACCCAGCTTCTGTCTTCCGGCTCTGCGAGGGGGACAGCGGCGCGGCTCTGGGATCGGACGACGAGGGTGAGATCCTGTGTACGATCCCTCTGGAGCTAATGATGTCCAGTAGCCTAAGAAGCAGGACCTAGCTTCAGAGAGTAGGGCTGCTTCTCTCCCCTCTGTCCCACGATGTAGGGAGATTGTTGCCAGCAGAGCTCCCTGAAAATAAAAAACCTAACAAAATACTTTCTTACAGCAAGCTCAGGAGAGCTCACTGAACAGCACCCAGCTCATCCGGGCACAGATTCAAACTGGAGGAGGGACATAGAAGGAGGAGCCAGAGCACACCAGAATCTAAATTCGTTCTTAAAGTGCCCATGTCTCCTGCGGAGCCCGTCTATTCCCCATGGTCCTTACGGAGTCCCCAGCATCCACTAGGACGTTAGAGAAATGTCTATTAATGGGTATTCAACAGAATGATCAGACGTGCCCTGGATCTTCTCCAAAGCAATGCCGCTCTCCAGCTGTTCCACAACTACAAGTGTAAGCATGTTCTGCACTAGCATTTGGGCATGCTAGGACTTGTAGTTCCATAGGATCAACAAACTGCTAAAGCATGGTATTTACTATCATCAGAAAGCAATCCCAGCAATTAGAGATAGGGAAGATGAAACATTTACCTGATCCTGTCCAGGACATCTGTTAAAGCTGGACAGCATGGTGCTGACTGACCGGTATAACCTGTGACTGACTGACCGGTATAACCTGTGACTGACTAACCAGTATACCCTACCCCTGACTGACCGGTATACCCTACCCTTGACTGACCGGTATATCCTACTCCTGACTGACCGGTATACCCTACTCCTGACTGACCGGTATACCCTACCCCTGACTGACCGGTATACCCTACCCCTGACTGACCGGTATACCCTACCCCTGACTGACCGGTATACCCTACGCCTGACTGACAGGTATATCCTACCCCTGACTGACCGGTATACCCTACCCCTGACTGACCGGTATACCCTACCCCTGACTGACCGGTATACCCTACCCCTGACTGACCGGTATACCCTACTCCTGACTGACCGGTATACCCTACTCCTGACTGACCGGTATACCCTACTCCTGACTGACCGGTATACCCTACTCCTGACTTAGCGGTATATCCTACTCCTGACTTAGCGGTATAGCCTACTCCTGACTGACCGGTATAACCTATGGCTGACTGACCGGTATATCCCACCCCTGACTGACCGGTATATCCTACGACTGACTGACCGAACCTACTCCTGACTGACCGGTATACCCTACTCCTGACTGACTGGTATATCCTACACCTGACTGATTGACAGGTATAACCTACTCCTGACTGACCGGTATAACCTACTCCTGACTGACCGGTATATAACCTACTCCTGAGTGACCGGTATATAACCTACTCCTGACTGACCGGTATATAACCTACTCCTGACTGACCGGTACATAACCTACTCCTGACTGACCGGTATATAACTTACTCTTGACTGACCGGTATATAACATACTCCTGACTGACCGGTATATCTTACTCCTGACTGACGGGTATACCCTACTCCTGACTGACCGGTATACCCTACCCCTGACTGACCGGTATACACTACCCCTGACTGACCGGTATACCCTACGTCTGACTGACAGGTATATCCTACCCCTGACTGACCGGTATACCCTACCCCTGACTGACCGGTATACCCTACCCCTGACTGACCGGTATACCCTACTCCTGACTGACCGGTATACCCTACTCCTGACTGACCGGTATACCCTACTTCTGACTTAGCGGTATAGCCTACTCCTGACTTAGCGGTATAGCCTACTCCTGACTGACCGGTATAACCTATGGCTGACTGACCGATATATCCCACCCCTGACTGTCCGGTATATCCTACGACTGACTGACCGAACCTACTCCTGACTGACCGGTATACCCTACTCCTGACACCGGTAAATCCTACTCCTGACTGACTGGTATATCCTACACCTCACTGACAGGTATAACCTACTCCTGACTGACCGGTATAACCTACTCCTGACTGACCGGTATATAACCTACTCCTGAGTGACCGGTATATAACCTACTCCTGACTGACCGGTATATAACCTACTCCTGACTGACCGGTATATAACTTACTCCTGACTGACCGGTATATCCTACTCCTGACTGACCGGTATAACCTACTCCAGACTGCCTCACTGAGCGGTATAACCTACTCCTGACTGACCGGTATATAACCTACTCCTGAATGACTGGAGGAAACACTGGACTGCTGTGTATGTGACTAACATAAACATGGCTGACAGGACACACAGGGGCTGCCCCGGAGATTAGGGAGAGATTTATCTCCAGCTCACCCTATATAACATCATTAAAGTATAATATATGTAGCATAGCTACAAGCCTGGACATGTAATGACCGAATTCTAGAGGCAGCACTTAAAGTTATTATGTAAAATACAGGCTTACAATGTCTGCACAAGCGGCGCCATTTTGTTGGAGCTCAGGTATAGTGTACGCAGGGAGGAGAGAGGCGGGGCTAATGGCCCCAGTGACGCCCTCCTACAGCAGATACGTATAACAGCCGCGGCCACATATCCTACTCCTGTTTGACTGGTATATCTTACTCCTGACTGACCGGTATACCCTACTCCTGACTGACCGGTATACCCCACTCCTGACTTACTGGTACAGCCTACTCCTGACTGACTGGTATAACCTATGGCTGACTGACCGGTATATCCCACCCCTGACTGGTATATCTTACTCCTGACTGACCGGTATACCCTACTCCTGACTGACCGGTATACCCTACTCCTGACTGACCGGTAAATCCTACTCCTGACTGACTGGTATATCCTACACCTGACTGACCGGTATATAACCTACTCCTGACTGACCGGTATATAACCTACTCCTGAGTGACCGGTATATAACCTACTCCTGAGTGACCTCTATATATCCTACTCCTGACTGACCGGTATATCCTACCCCTGACTGACCGGTATATACTACCCCTGACTGACCGGTATAACCTACTCCTGACTGACCGGTGTATAACCTACTCCTGAGTGACCGGTATATAACCTACTCCTGACTGACCGGTATATCCTACCCCTGACTGACCGGTATATAACCTACTCCTGAGTGACCGGTATATAACCTACTCCTGAGTGACCGGTATATAACCTACTCCTGAGTGACCGGTATAACCTACTCCTGAGTGACCGGTATATAACCTACTCCTGAGTGACCTGTATATAACCTATATAACCGACTCCTGAATGACTGGAGGAAACACTGGACTGCTGTGTAGGTGACTAACATAAACATGGCTGACAGGACACACAGGGGCTGCTCCGGAGATTAGGGAGAGATTTATCTCCAGCTCACCCTATATAACATCATTATTGTATAATACATGTAGCATAGCTACAAGCCTGGACATGTAATGACTGGATTCTAGAGGCAGCAGAGTGTATATAAAATACAGGCTTACAATGTCTGCACATGCGGCTTCATTTTGTTGGAGCTCAGGTACAGTGTACGCAGGGAGGAGGGAGGCGGGGCTAATGGCCCCAGTGACACCCTCCTACAGCAGAAACGTATAACAGCCGCGCCCACAGGTGACGTCACGCTTTGGCGCGGAATTCGTTTGCTGCGGGTTCGCGCTCATTTTCCAGCTCCTGATACACAGAGACACAGACCCCGGCCCGGCTCATCACCATGCACGTCATCAAGCGAGGTGAGACCCCCTAATACCCCCCCAATATTTCCCCCAATACCCCCCAATATCCCCCCCCCTGACCCGGCTCATCACCATGCACGTAATCAAGCGAGGTGAGACCCCCTAATACCCCCCAATATCCCCCCCTGACCCAGCTTGTCACCATGCACGTCATCAAGCGAGTTGAGACCCCCTAATACTCCCCAATATCCCCCCCCCCTGACCCAGCTCATCACCATGCACGTCATCAAGCGAGGTGATACTCCCCAATATCCCCCCCTGACCCGGCTCATCACCATGCACGTCATCAAGCGAGGTGAAACCCCCTAATACCCCCAATATCCCCCCCCCTGACCCGGTTCATCACCATGCACGTCATCAAGCGAGGTGAAACCCCCTAATACCCCCAATATCCCCCCCCCCTGACCCGGTTCATCACCATGCACGTCATCAAGTGAGGTGAGACCCCCTAATACCCCCAATATCCCCCCCTGACCCGGCTCATCACCATGCACGTCATCAAGCAAGGTGAGACCCCCTAATACCCCCAATATCCCCCCCTGACCCGGCTCATCACCATGCACGTCATCAAGCGAGGTGAGACCCCCAATATCCCCCCCCTGACCCAGCTCATCACCATGCACGTCATCAAGCGAGGTGAGACCCCCTAATACCCCCAATATCCCCCCCTGACCCGGCTCATCACCTTGCACGTCATCAAGTGAGGTGAGACCCCCTAATACCCCCAATATCCCCCCCTGACCCGGCTCATCACCATGCACGTCATCAAGCGAGGTGAGACCCCCTAATACCCCCCAATAACCCCCCCTGACCCAGCTCATCACCATGCACGTCATCAAGCGAGGTGAGACCCCCTAATACCCCCCAATATCCCCCCCCCTGACCCGGCTCATCACCATGCACGTCATCAAGTGAGGTGAGACCCCCTAATACCCCCCAATATCCCCCCCTGACCCAGCTCATCACCATGCACGTTATCAAGCGAGGTGAGACCCCCCAATATCCTCCCCCTGACCCAGCTCATCACCATGCACGTCATCAAGCGAGGTGAGACCCCCTAATACCCCCCAATAACCCCCCCTGACCCAGCTCATCACCATGCACGTCATCAAGCGAGGTGAGACCCCCTAATACCCCCCCTGACCCGGCTCATCACCATGCACGTCATCAAGCGAGGTGAGACCCCCTAATACCCCCCAATATCCCCCCCTGACCCAGCTCATCACCATGCACGTCATCAAGCGAGGTGAGACCCCCTAATACCCCCCCTGACCAGGCTCATCACCATGCACGTCATCAAGTGAGGTGAGACCCCCTAACACCCCCCAATATCCCCCCCCTGACCCAGCTCATCACCATGCACGTCATCAAGCGAGGTGAGACCCCCTAATACCCCCCAATATCCCCCCCTGACCCGGCTCATCACCATGCACGTCATCAAGCGAGGTGAGACCCCCCAATATCCCCCCCTGACCCAGCTCATAACCATGCACGTTATCAAGCGAGGTGAGACCCCCTAACACCCCCTAATATCCCCCCCCTGACCCAGCTCATCACCATGCACGTCATCAAGCGAGGTGAGACCCCCTAATACCGCCAATATCCTCCCCCCTGACCCAGCACATCACCATGCACGTCATCAAGCGAGGTGACACCCCCTAATACCCCCCAATATCCCCCCACCTGACCCAGCTCATCACCATGCACGTCATCAAGCGATGTGAGACCCCCTAATACCCCCCAATATCCCCCCCCTGACCCGGCTCATCACCATGCACGTCATCAAGCGCGGTGAGACCCCCTAATACCCCCCAATATCCCCCCCTGACCCGGCTCATCACCATGCACGTCATCAAGCGAGGTGAGACCCCCTAATGCCCCCCAATATCCCCCCCCTGACCCAGCTCATCACCATGCACGTCATCAAGCGAGGTGAGACCCCCTAATACCCCCCAATATCACCCCCTGACCCGGCTCATCACCATGCACGTCATCAAGCGAGGTGAGACCCCCTAATGCCCCCCAATATCCTCCCCCTGACCCAGCTCATCACCATGCACGTCATCAAGCGAGGTGAGACCCCCTAATACCCCCCAATATCCCCCCCTGACCCAGCTTGTCACCATGCACGTCATCAAGCGAGGTGAGACCCCCTAATACTCCCCAATATCCCCCCCCTGACCCAGCTCATCACCATGCACGTCATCAAGCGAGGTGAAACCCCCTAATACCCCCAATATCCCCCCCCCCTGACCCGGTTCATCACCATGCACGTCATCAAGTGAGGTGAGACCCCCTAATACCCCCAATATCCCCCCCTGACCCGGCTCATCACCATGCACGTCATCAAGCAAGGTGAGACCCCCTAATACCCCCAATATCCCCCCCTGACCCGGCTCATCACCATGCACGTCATCAAGCGAGGTGAGACCCCCAATATCCCCCCCCCTGACCCAGCTCATCACCATGCACGTCATCAAGCGAGGTGAGACCCCCTAATACCCCCAATATCCCCCCCTGACCCGGCTCATCACCTTGCACGTCATCAAGTGAGGTGAGACCCCCTAATACCCCCCAATATCCCTCCCTGACCCAGCTGATCACCATGCACGTCATCAAGTGAGGTGAGACCCCCAATATCCCCCCCTGACCCAGCTCATCACCATGCACGTTATCAAGCGAGGTGAGACCCCCTAATACCCCCCAATATCCCCCCCTGACCCAGCTCATCACCATGCACGTCATCAAGCGAGGTGAGACCCCAAATACCCCCCAATATCCCTCCCTGACCCAGCTCATCACCATGCACGTCATCAAGCGAGGTGAGACCCCCTAATACCCCCCAATATCCCCCCCTGACCCGGCTCATCACCATGCACGTCATCAAGCGAGGTGAGACCCCCTAATACCCCCCAATAACGCCCCCTGACCCAGCTCATCACCATGCACGTCATCAAGCGAGGTGAGACCCCCTAATACCCCCCAATACCCCCCCCCCCTGACCCGGCTCATCACCATGCACGTCATCAAGTGAGGTGATACCCCCCAATATCCCCCCCTGACCCAGCTCATCACCATGCACGTTATCAAGCGAGGTGAGACCCCCCAATATCCTCCCCCTGACCCAGCTCATCACCATGCACGTCATCAAGCGAGGTGAGACCCCCTAATACCCCCCAATAACCCCCCCTGACCCAGCTCATCACCATGCACGTCATCAAGCGAGGTGAGACCCCCTAATACCCCCCAATATCCCCCCATGACCCGGCTCATCACCATGCACGTCATCAAGCGAGGTGAGACCCCCCAATATCCCCCGCTGACCCAGCTCATAACCATGCACGTTATCAAGCGAGGTGAGACCCCCTAACACCCCCAATATCCCCCCCTGACCCGGCTCATCACCATGCACGTCATCAAGCGAGGTGAGACCCCCTAATACCCCCAATATCCCCCCCTGACCCGGCTCATCACCATGCACATCATCAAGCGAGGTGAGACCCCCTAATACCCCCCCCCCCCTGACCCAGCTCATCACCATGCACGTCATCAAGCGAGGTGAGACCCCCTAATACCCCCCAATATCCCCCCCTGACCCGGCTCATCACCATGCACGTCATCAAGCGAGGTGAGATCCCCCAATATCCCCCCCTGACCCAGCTCATCATCATGCACGTTATCAAGCGAGGTGAGACCCCCTAAAACCCCCCAATATCCCCCCCCTGACCCAGCTCATCACCATGCACGTCATCAAGCGAGGTGAGACCCCCTAATACCCCCCAATATCCTCCCCCCTGACCCAGCTCATCACCATGCACGTCATCAAGCGAGGTGAGACCCCCTAATACCCCCCAATATCCTCCCCCCTGACCCAGCTCATCACCATGCACGTCATCAAGCGAGGTGACACCCCCTAATAGCCCCCAATATCCCCCCACCTGACCCAGCTCATCACCATGCACGTCATCAAGCGAGGTGAGACCCCCTAATACTCCCCAATATCCCCCCCCGACCCGGCTCATCACCATGCACATCATCAAGCGAGGTGAGACCCCCTAATACCCCCCAATATCCTCCCCCTGACCCAGCTCATCACCATGCACGTCATCAAGCGAGGTGAGACCCCCTAATATCCCCCCTGACCCAGTGTTACCCCTTCCCTTCCAATGCCCCCTCCCAGCTCGGTGCCTTACTATCCACATTGACATCTTCCGCTTCTCTGTCCTGTCACCCATGGCCTGATGGAGGCTCTTGTGTTCCAGTGTCAGGATCTGCGCTCTCAGGGACACTACGAGCTGTGACGGCCTTCAGCCTTCTGACCCGTCAGTAAATATCAGCCAGACTGAGGATAAGACAGCCGCTTGTGATATTTACTGACCCGTCTGCTAATCATGTCTGCCCTCCCCATCAGTTTCTGTGCATGCCTCATATGGGGGGATAGTGACTGCTGTGTGTTACAGCCCCCGCTCTGCGTCTTGTAGTATGTCACTATTAGACACTGTCCTGGGGGTCTCGTGCGATCGCACTAATGGATGCGCGGTCTTCTCTTACAGATGGAAGGCAGGAACGCGTTATGTTTGATAAGATCACATCTCGGATCCAGAAATTGTGCTATGGACTTAACGGAGACTTTGTGGATCCGGTAAGTGTGTTTGCTGGGGTATGTGTGCAATGTTGTCGCTTCAAAATCTGGGGGAGAGGTATCAAACTTTGGAGAGAGAGAAAATACCAACCAATCGGCTTTTGTCACTTCTGAAACACAACCTGTAACATGACGATGTTATGACCTGTTGGACTGTAGTAAGTTATGTACCATACAGAGCTTCCTGCAGGACCTCGGTACTTCAGAAATACTTTCTGTCCCTACTGCACGGGGATTCTTTCTCTGGAGTGCCCCCAGGGGAGGGTGCATTTCTCAGCTGTAATTATCTTCCTACACGGACAGCAGCACAGACCTAAGAACCGGAACTGCCGGGGTGGCACAGTTCTTGGTGTCGCCTCCTGCTCCAACAATGGCCACGCTTGGATGATTGCAGCACCGCAAAGTGTGCGTGTAAGGTGCAGCCTGGTGAGGCATGTCATCAGGGGTGAGACCCCCTAATATCCCAATAGTCCCCGCACCGCCTTCCATGCCCAGCTCAGCATGGGTTGTTGCGTGTATGGCACTAAGGGGAGGCACAGACCTCATGACAATATAGCATATTCTACTTTACCTCTCTGGAGAGTCCCAGCTACAGGGACGTATTCCCTATATGCTGGGTCCCTGTGTCGTTGCTGTGGTCACCTCTCCAGATTGTGTGCTCTATGGCTGTACAATTTCTCCTGTTACTGGACCAGTGATACTTAATATGTAACTTTATATACATGTTCATAATGCCATTCAGATTGCTCAGTGCACAGTCCAGCATCCAGTGCCTTATGGCAGCGGAGAGAACCCTGACCATTCCAGGCAGAATCCCCGGCAGTGTTTGTCTGAGCTTGTTTAGCGTGGTGTGTCTATGGCAGAAGTATTTGCGTCGGTTCCCTCTTCCTTTGCAATTGATAAATATTCTGGAGATGACTTGTGTGGTCTGTACAGTAGCTGGATGTGATCGTTAGTAGGGCGATGAGTGGGAAGAGCTCCTGTGGGATCTTCACCCGATTTACCTGTTCCCACAGATGGCGATGATTCTCAGCGAGCTAAGTAGACATGGGGTCCAACTGGTGGCATCAGACAGTCTCAGGATGGGGGCCCCTGGTGGTGTCTGCACCCAAAACAGGATCTGTGACTTCTAGGACTATATTCCATCTGTGATTAGCGCATATAGTTTATCAGTGTGTGGCGATTGAAAGCAGATGGGATTCTTAAGAAATACAGGTTCTCCGGTAGAGCCAATGAGCCCCATTTGGAAGTAAAGCAAAAAATAAATAAAAAGCAGTAACTTTGTGCCTGGCGCAAATCTTGCAGCAGGGCAAATGGAGCAAACACATTTATATTGTTTCTGTGCAGGGTAAATACTGGCTGCTTTTGCATGTACCCACACGTTAGACAGCTTTATTCGTACTCTGCAATTTAGATTTCTTTTTCATCCACTAGGGGTCACTGGAGTACTCTTGGGATATGGACGGGCTTCCGTAGGAACACAGCACTGAATATTTAAATTTAGTAACACTCCACCCCTCCATATCCCTGAGCACTTACTCAGTGTTTTTTCTGTGCTGAACGTGGCAACACATGCTTAGCTGAAGTCACGGTTTTGTTGAAGAAACTTTTATTTATTTTTATTTTTATTTTTTCTACTGTTTGACCACATCCCTGTCCCCCTTCCAAAAGGCAGGGTCAGGGATAGTGCAGCTGCTGATTGCAGCACGGGCGTGTCGGGCCTCTCTGAAAGAGCTCCCTCACAGCCCTCACATCCTCCTGCACTGGCTGGCCGGCGCTTACTGAAAAGCCCCGTCGGAGCCTCCGCACGTCTGCAGGAGTGAGGTATGTGAAACGGGGCGGTCAGCTCCCGCTGCCGCCCCGACGTGTGGAGACATAGTGCTGGGTGACGGCAAGGAGCGGCTCTCCCCTCTCAGCCTCCGGCATCTTCCCGCTCAGGCGCCCGCCCATTCCACCCCGCTCAGGCGGCCGCACGTTCGTCCACAGACCTCCGTGCAGGCACCGCGGCTCTCTCCACTCAGGCGCCCGCACGTTCGTCACAGACCTCCGTGCAGGCGCAGCGGCTCTCCCCTCTCAGGCGCCCGCACGTTCGGCCACAGACCTCCGTGCAGGCGCAGCGGCTCTATCCACTCAGGCGCCCACACGTTCGGCCACAGACCTCCGTGCAGGCGCCGCGGCTCTCCCCGCTCAGGTACCCGCCCGTTAGGCCACAGCCTCCGGCCAGGCACCTCGGAACAGCAGCGCTACCTTGGTAGCTGACACGCTATATATAGGAGCCCACCGCTGGGACACACGTAGCGCTCTACGATACCCGCTGGGGGCCCACACGCTGCGCTGCCGCTGTAATAAGATAAACAGCCATTACAGGGGGGACATATCAGTGAAATACTGCAGCAGCAGAGGGATTGTTACAGTATAATCAGTGAATGCACTGTGATTATGTGTATAAGTATAGCAGGGCAGCCATTTTTAACAGCTTCCTGTGTCTTCCTCTGTGATTCCAGAACGTTCCTGTCCTACATCTCTTCTCCACCGGAGGCGCAGGGGTGTTCGTGGGAATTTGGGATCAAATTTCATAGTACTGGCCACGTGTATTGCACTGGGCCAGATATATATACAGAGCCACCTTATTGCTATTTTACTGAGTCGTGCAGGTGTCTGTGTTTTGTGTATTGTATTGTCTGTCGCCATAATGAGTAAGGCACCAGCAAAAACTAAAAAGCATATTTGCAAAGTATGTGGCAGTGTGTTACCGGTTGGATCTACCACATGTAACGTATGTTTTGTGGATTCCGTTCAGAATACCATTTCTGCTCCGGTTTTGCAACCAATTTCATCACCGGACCCTCCGTGGGGTATGTTAGTAAATGTACTGGAGAAATTTCAGACTGAAATGACCGCTGCTCGTCTGGAGCGAGAAACGCTAAGATCTGAGTCTAGGGTGAGACCGCCAGAACTACCGGAGGCGTCTCAGCCTTGCGTAGGGTCCAAATCCATTTTGGGCAAACGGGATAATTTTCATATGTCTTATGATTTTCCAGTGTCTGCTATGTTGCAGTCTGACGATTCCATCCCAGACCTCACGGAACACGATGAGGGGGAGGAGGGCGAAGTGGAGTCAGACGGCGAGGATGTTAACAGTTCCGGCATTGATGATCTCATCAGAGCGGTACGGCAGTCGCTAAGGTTTCCTGAAGCTGAGCAGCCTCTCACCAATGATCAGGTCATATTTACTAAACGACGGAAGACGCCAGTAAGTTTTCCTGTGTCGGATTCTCTAAATCAGATGTTAGTAGAATCCAGACAGAATCCAGATAAACGGTTTTCTATACCTCGCAGATTTAAGTCTAGTTATCCGTTTCCAGAATCGGTAACGGGTACATGGGAGAATCCACCAATAGTTGATTCTTCAGTGTCAAAGCTTACCAAGAAATTAACCATACCAGTGCCATCAGCTACTACGCTTAAAGATCCGTCAGATCGTAAGATAGAAACTATGCTTAAATCCATGTATGTAGCAGCAGGTGTGATGCTAAGACCTGGATTGGTTGGCATTTGGGTCACTAAGGCGCTCATAATATGGCTTACAGAACTCAAATCGGCTTTACATGACGAAAACCTGATAATTCAGGTGAATCAAATGATTGAGGCTGTAGAGTATCTCTGTACAGCGTCTACTGACGTCTGTCAGCTCACTTCTCGTATTTCATCTTCGCTAGTTACGGCACGAAGAGCACTCTACCTGCGTACTTATCAAGCGGAGGCAGAGGTCAAACGAAGTATAGAGGCGTTGCCTTACGATGGCAAGAAGTTGTTTGGTCCAGAATTGGACGCATGGATTAAGGAGGCTACGGGAGGTAAGTCTGTGTTCTTACCATTGCCTCCACCTGCACCAAGAAGAAGGTACGCTGGACCTTCGTTCAAATCCTTTAGACCTCAGCCCTTTCGAGGACGTGGCAGAGGATCAGCCACGCCTGCTAGACGTGGTCGAGGACGTGGTTTCCATCAAACCAACACAACTCGCCAAGACGCTAAGGTTACCGACAAGCCAGTGGCATGACGGGTTACCAGCCCATCTCGGTTCTCCAATTGTGGGAGCACGCCTTCAGACGTTCCATGGGGCGTGGTTCCACACATCCGCGGAGGGCTGGATTCGCAATTTAGTGTTAAAAGGTTACAAAATAGAGTTCGACTGTCTGCCGCCTCTGCGGTTTTTCAAGACAGGATTGCCTCTGTCGGACGACAAGAGGAGAGTTTTGCAAATTGCCATTCAGTCCTTACTGGATTCGGCAGTGTTGATTCCGGTCCCTGTACACCAACAGGGTCAGGGTTATTATTCAAGCCTGTTTGTGGTCCCGAAGCCGGATGGCTCAGTCAGACCAATATTGAACTTAAAGGGCCTCAATCAGTACGTAACTTACTACAGATTCAAAATGGAGTCTCTACGGTCGGTGATTGCGGGGTTAGAGACCAAGGAATTTATGATTGCGCTAGACCTCAAGGATGCGTACTTACACATTCCAATTTGGCAGCCTCATCAGAAATTCTTACGATTTGCAATACGCCAGAACCATTACCAGTTTCAGGCTCTGCCGTTTGGCCTGTCATCAGCGCCTCGGGTATTCACCAAAGTAATGTCTGTGATGATAGCTCACCTCAGATCCCTGGGAGTGACGATAGTTCCGTATTTAGACGATCTGCTCATCAAAGCTCCGTCTCAACAGATACTTACCCAACATGCGCTGCTAACTTACAATGTATTGGTTCACCACGGTTGGATTGTCAATTTCAAGAAATCACATCTGATTCCGTCTCAACGCCTTCAGTTCCTAGGTATGATTCTCGATACGGTCAATCAAAGGATTTACCTACCACAACAGAAAGTACAAATGCTACGCCATCTAGTACAATTAGTACTCAAACCACGCACAGTGTCGGTACACTTGTGCATTCGCCTGTTAGGCACAATGGTGGCAGCTTTCGAGGCGCTTCAGTTCGGGAGATTTCACTCTCGTCCATTTCAGCTGAACGTGCTTGCCCAGTGGTCGGGCTCGCATCTGCAGATTCACCACAGAGTGAGGTTGTCACCAATAGCAAGAGTTTCTCTGCTATGGTGGCTCAAGGAACACAATTTAACCGCAGGAAGACGGTTCGGAGTTTGCAATTGGATAATTCTAACTACGGACGCCAGTCTCAGAGGTTGGGGAGCGGTAATTCAAAATTGTCAGCTCCAGGGTCTCTGGGCGGATCACGAAAAATTGCTGTCAATAAATGTTCTAGAACTCCGCGCGATTTTCAATGCGCTACGACAAGCGGTGCACATGGTTCGCTCTCAGCCTGTCCAAGTGCAGTCGGACAATGCGACAGCGGTCGCATACATCAACAAACAAGGAGGAACGAGAAGCCGCATGGCAATGCGGGAAGTAGCTCGAATCCTCAATTGGGCAGAATACCACCAGGTGATATTGTCGGCCGTGTTCATTCCGGGAGTGGACAACTGGGAAGCGGATTATCTCAGTCGTCGGGATCTTCACCCAGGCGAATGGTCATTAAATCCAGAAGTGTTTCACATGTTGGTTCAGCGATGGGGTTATCCTCAGGTGGACCTGATGCATCTCGACACAATCATCAACGCCCCAGTATGTGTCCAGAACAAGAGATCCAAAGGCAGTCGCGGTGGATGCTCTCACTGTCGCGTGGCCGTACAGTCTGGTGTATCTGTTTCCACCGTTTCCGCTGCTCCCTCTGGTGCTAAAACGGATCAAAGGAGAGTCGCTCACAGTCATACTAGTGGCGCCTCATTGGCCTCGGAGAGCTTGGTTCTCGGATCTTCGAGGATTACTCGCAGACGATCCGTGGCCGCTCCCGATACGTCCAGACCTGTTACAACAGGGTCCTTTTCTTTACCCGATTTAGCGCGGCTGCGTTTGACGGGGTGGCTGTTGAGACCGCCCTCTTAAAAGAGAGGGCATTCCAGATTCAGTTATACCACCATGTTACGAGCTAGGAAGCCGGTTACGGCAGCTCATTATTACAGAATATGGCGTGCCTATATAGGTTGGTGTGAAGCTCGGAAATTTCCGACATCAGCTTTCAAGTTATGCCGCCTTTGTTGTTTCTACAATCAGGCTTAGATGGAGGTTTGCGTTTATCTACACTAAAGGTGCAGGTATCTGCTTTGTCAATTTACTTTCAAAGACGATTGGCTCTATTGCCGTCTATACGCACCTTTCTCCAAGGTGTAATCAGGGTACAGCCTCCTTTCATTCCACCTACAGCGCCATGGGACTTGAATCTGGTTTGGAGTTCTTACAGTCTTCATATTTTGAACCCTTACAACAAGTGGATATAAAGTTTCTCACTTGGAAAACAATTTTTCTCTTAGCCTTAGCTTCGGCAAGGCGTGTTTCGGATTTGGGTGCCTTGTCATGCAAGCCACCGTATTTGGTGTTTCATGATGACAGAGCGGAACTTCGGACGAATCCCGCCTTCTTACCAAAGGTAGTGTCATCTTTTCACATCAATCAACCAATAGTAGTTCCTGTGTTGACAGCACAGTCTGGAACTCTGGATGTGGTTCGTGCGTTACGCGTTTATGTAACCCGAACGTCTTCAGTTCGTAAGACGGATACGTTATTTGTTCTCTATGATGCTGCCAAGATGGGTTGGCCAGCATCTAAACAAACTTTATCCAGATGGATAAAACTGACCATACGCCAGGCTTACCTTCATGCTAGGTTACAACCGCCTACGTCAGTAACCGCTCATTCCACACGTTCTGTGGGAACTTCATGGGCAGCTGGTCGTGGGGCTTCTGCGACGCAGCTTTGCCGGGCGGCTACATGGTCTTCAGTGCACACGTTTGTGCGCTTTTACAAGTTTGATACTTTTGCGGCATCAGCATCTAGCTTTGGCCGCCTAGTGTTACAAGTGCCAAACTGCTCTCCCGCCCACGGGGGAAGCTTTGGTACGTCCCAAGAGTACTCCAGTGACCCCTAGTGGATGAAAAAGAAAATAGGATTTTGGTACTTACCAGGTAAATCCTTTTCTTTGAATCCATAGGGGTCACTGGACGCCCACCCAGAGCAGTTTACTTACTTGGGGTTAGTTCTGAGGATCTTATGGTAACACATTTTCACCGACTGGTTCAAGTTACAAGTGCTGGTTAGGGTGTCAACTGTTAGTTGTCAGTAACGTTATGGGTTAACTTCGTTATTGTCAGTTATGTTATATGTAATACTCCATTATTAACCTCTCTTAATTCCTGTTCGGCTCAGTAAAAAACACTGAGTAAGTGCTCAGGGATATGGAGGGGTGGAGTGTTACTAAATTTAAATATTCAGTGCTGTGTTCCTACGGAAGCCCGTCCATATACCAAGAGTACTCCAGTGACCCCTATGGATTCAAAGAAAAGGATTTACCTGGTAAGTACCAAAATCCTATTTTTAGTTTGAAGTTGCCCAAATCTAACTCTGTCTGCACGTGTCACATCTGCCCCACTTGCAGTGCAGCTGGGTGTTACCCAGGTGCACAGGTACTTTTTTTAGTTTTTTTATGCTTGTTTTTTGCTTTACTTTAAAATCCAAATCAGGCCTTAGACTGTTCTCAGATCTGGAAAACCAGTTTCGGCAGCGATCAGAGGACTTCCATGGTGTAAGAGTTGTTTCCTGCTACTTTCTGGTACATTCCTGTTTGTGCTGGATGGTCTGTGTGTTAATGGGAATACAATGGAGTTCCTTAAGGTTTAACTCTCAAGACTTAAGCTTGGCATACACTATACAATTATCTGCCAAATCTGGCTGCAATAAAAATCTGGTAAAGGATGAGAGTAAATGCCCTCAACCATTTCCTCCCAATCACTGGAAAACGGACACAAACTATCGTTCAGTCTAATTGGTTAAATCCGTGAACAAGAGTTTGGGGCCTCCCTATGGTCCATTGTGTCTGGTTGTGTGGAAGATGGGCTTTATATACTTGCGTTGAATCCTTTTCCTCTGATGTCATTGGTGGACACTGAGTGCCGTCCATCTATTCTTGGTTCTGCTAAACGTTTTCCAAAGTTGAATGTGTTTTATATGCGAGTGATATTTCTCGATGGTTCTGTCCGGAAGAACAGTATTGAATGTATAAGTACCATAGGGTTCATGTATCAAGCAGTGAGAAGCTCCCATAGCAGCCAATCCGCTCTGAGATGGCATTTATCAAACATGTTCTGTAAGGTAGAAGCTGGTCTACTTCTCCCCTCTTTTCACTGCTTGATACATCAACCCCCAAGTTCCTAAAGGATGATCTCTGGTCTGGTGTCTTCATCTGGGTGAGGAGGAAAGGATATCCTGTACAGCTCTGTTCCGCACGCTGAGGGCCATGCCGGGCTGCGGTTACGGCTCTGTTCCGCACGCTGAGGGCCATGCCGGGTTACGGTTCTGTTCCGCACGCGGAGGGCCATGCCAGGCTGCGGTGATGGCTCTGTCCTGCGCGCTGAGGGCCGGGGCTGCGGTGATGGCTCTGTCCCGCGCGCTGAGGACCGGGGCTGCGGTGACGGCTGTGTCCCGCGCGCTGAGGGCCGGGGCTGCGGTGACGGCTGTGTCCCGCGCGCTGAGGGCCGGGGCTGCGGTGACGGCTGTGTCCGCGCGCTGAGGGCCGGGGCTGCGGTGACGGCTGTGTCCCGCGCGCTGAGGGCCGGGGCTGCGGTGACGGCTGTGTCCCGCGCGCTGAGGGCCGGGGCTGCGGTGACGGCTGTGTCCCGCGCGCTGAGGGCCGGGGCTGCGGTGACGGCTGTGTCCCGCGCGCTGAGGGCCGTGGCTGCGGTGACGGCTGTGTCCCGCGCGCTGAGGGCCGGGGCTGCGGTGACGGCTGTGTCCCGCGCGCTGAGGGCCGGGCTGTGGTTAGTCACGCTGGGATATTTGTGCGGTGTCACAGGTCAGCGGTTTCCTTATAAAACAAACCTTCGTTATAGCCGTTATCTTGCGTCTCAGTGATGCTTTTTACGTTGTGTTTTAATATTTGATTTCAATGTACCATTCATGTTAAGGGTGCACTTTGTATTAAACCATTTGCAGGCTCAGATCACAATGAAGGTCATCCAGGGACTGTACAGCGGCGTCACCACAGTGGAACTGGACACTCTGGCAGCGGAAACTGCAGCTACCCTGACCACCAAACACCCGGATTACGCCATCCTGGCTGCGCGGATCGCGGTCTCCAATCTCCACAAGGAAACCAAGAAAATATTCAGTGGTGTGTATAGTAATGTTGTGTTCTGGGCACGTGGCAGGTGATGGGGACTCTGCACGTGTTACTGCTCTCGGTAAGCAGGAGAGCCCACTGTCGCAGGAGTCTCCCACACGCCCTGCTGTCTCCAGCTCACACGTGGCTGCTACATGTAACCTGTACAGTGCTGACATGAGATCTCTCCTACAGATGTCATGGAAGATCTCTATAACTACATCAACCCTCTGAACAGACGTCACTCCCCTATGGTCTCCAAAGAAACGCTGGACATCGTGCTGGCCAACAAAGACGTAAGCCGCCTATACCTTAGAGCAGGCATGTCCAAACCGCGGCCCTCCAGCTGTTGTGAAACTACATATCCCAGCATGCCCTGACACAGTTTTGCTGTCAGAGAATGCTAAAGCTGTGTCAGGGCATGCTGGGATATGTAGTTTCTCAACAGCTTGAGGGACGAAGTTTGGACATGCCTGCCTTAGAGAGTAGTATAATGTGTTGTCAGTCTGCTGTGGCGCTCTGTGCAGTGTGACGGGTGAGTGGGAAGTTACTGGCTGCAGAAAATAGCCTCAGTCTGGGAGTGTAATTATAAGGTCACTGTGGGGCGTCATCACATGTGACCACAGTGCGTGAGGGGGGGTGGCAGATGGTCCTACAGAATGCTGCATGGGGATAGGTGGATTGTTACATTGGGGGAGTGGGCAGTTCTGTCACATGACTGGGTGCGGCTTATTTACCTGTATGAGATCCCATCAGGGCACTGTCCTGTAGATGTGGGCGGGGCTTCAACTGTGCCGCAATGGGGTCGGAGTTAACTTATTGCAATAGAAGTGCAGGGTAGCCCTAAACAGCGTCATGTCGGCTTTATGTCGTCGGTCTGGTAGTGTCCCTTGCGGTTTTAGTGACTGTATAAAGTGCACCTTCTGCAGAGAGGAGTATATATCTGTCAGTGACTCAGTTCTCTGTCCTGGAGACTAAGTGTTATAGTGCACCTGTCCCGTCATCTCCATTACCGTCCTGGATACTGGGGGGGGACTAGCCTGGTGTGCAGGTCTCAGCCATTTATCAGTGTTCTGTCTTCCTCAGCGCCTCAACTCCTCCATCATCTACGACAGAGACTTCTCCTACAACTTCTTTGGGTTTAAGGTAAGAACGCACTTGCTGAATATGTAACCACATTACAGTATATTACCTGTACAGCTGACCCACGTTATTCTGCTTCTCTTGCAGACCCTGGAACGCTCCTATTTGCTGAAAATTAACGGAAAAGGTAATTGTGTAAAGTTCTGTCTGTGTGTTGTACTTTGCGGCGTCCTGCTTCTCACTGCGTAGGCGGCTGGCGTTTGCGGTGGAGGTGGTGATAGGCTTCCTCTGTACGATCGGAGGCAGTCAGACGGGATTTCCCATACTGACCTGTGCCCCTGAATCACAGCAGTGTCACTTATACACACACGTGTTACAGTCCTGTCTCCACATATCCTGGTGCTGTCAGTAAATGTGCCTGACACGTAGCAGCTCCGCTAATCCCTGCAAATAATACACCTTGTGCTCTAACGTGTGTGTAAAATAGTTATATATATATATATATATATATATATATAATGTCCCTATGTTTTATCCAGCTTACTAGAAGTGGGGAGCACTGGTGGCCAGTTCCACCTCTTTAGAAAACCAGCTTGATTGACAGGCCAGAGCTGGGGTGTTACGTACAGGCGTGTCCTCATACACAATTGCTGCAGTCGCACCAAACATCCCTCCTGTGCTCCTGGTACCGTGTGAGTCTGAGGGTAGATGTAGGAGGACACATCTGTAGGTATACAGTTAGTATAATGCACCTGTGCGAAGGGTATACAGAATCTAGAAAAGATTAATCGGTACCCATCCCTCCAATCACACCAAACTATCTGACTTCTGGGATTTCGGTTACGTTTGTCCGTCCCGCGTTCAGAAGAAAGCAAATGGTAAACGATGAAGCTTAAAAAAACATCAAAGCTTTTATGGCTGTAATTTACTTCTGTACAATGGGCAGTGCGGAGCCGGAGGGATGTTTAATGCCATTACCCCGGTCTTATCCCCTTCTCCAGATTTCACTACTCCACAATCTTCACCTTTCAGTTGGAATTGTCCGTCAGGCTTCATATAGCATCTTTGTGTCCTTTATCAGCATTCATTGTAAAGGTTGCTTCCACGTTGTAGGGCTATGTTGGTCTTGGGGTAAGAGGGTTGTTTTGAGTATAGAAAGAACACACTGAAGTTTTGTGTGAACTGTGTCAAGGGAGGTAATTGAATAGGAAAGAATGGAGGAGTTAAGGTGGGTAGGGTAATTGCTCTTGACACTTTGGAGGCCAGGGAAAGCTTTTGTGTGGAGGAGAGGTTTCCACGGATGGGCTGCCACCTGATAAATGTCCTGTAATGAAGACTGGAAGCCAGCGATAAGTGTAGAGGAGTCGCAGATCTTGTACAGCGGAGGGGTCACGGTGGAAGATATTTTGAGACCAGGGAAGAGCCGCGTGTTTGCAGTTTTGTCTTGATCTCTGTAAATTACGGTCAGACAATTTAGGGATTGGCTGTGGAGAAGATGAGCTGGCAATGAGAGAGAAAGCAGACTAAACACTATAGTAATTCCTTCTATCAGTACTAAGTACAGCTGCTAATATAACAATAGATTACATTGGATATAGTTACATAGACTATGCGGAACGCGTCATGTAGATATGATAAGCAGCTGCTCCTATCAGCAGGAGTGGTAATGAAGACAATTAGCGTACCAAATTCCAGGACTTTCATCTATGAACCAGGCTGACTTCTGCTTTTAAGAGGATCAATCATGCAAAGAAATCAATCAAGACATTTTAATAGCGGTTGCACCCTATGTATCAAGTGGTAATGTAATGGCAGCTGTACGTACGCAGCGGTGATAAAGGGAGGAATCATTTTACAATTTGTCAGCAACGTTGTGTAGTACTGCCCGCTAATTAATGCAATCAATAGCCTGTTATTTATTGCTGTTACATTGTTGTACTTCACACCATATAACCCCCAGGCCCCCCAGTGAATAATGGGCTATGTGTGACCACCTTGAGGAGCACAGGTCACACCTGAGACACCCCTGGACAGTACTGATGATGGTGGTGGCTGTTATATAACTGGGGAGGAGAGAGATAAAATGTGGTCTGTCCTAAATAAATGGAAGAGGATTGTTTATGCGTAAAACCCAGGATTTCCCTTCAGTGCGGTCTCTGTTACACCTGCAGGTCTGCGCTCTGTGGGGTAGGAGAAACATTAGGGTAAGGTAGTGACTGAAGGGCTTTCCTTTGCTCTGGAGGCACCTCCTGGCCATTGCTATGAATTGATTCCCCCCTGTAGGGAGGGAGACTGCCCGCGCCACGGCTCCTGTTAGGGAGGGAGAGGGCCTGTGCCTTGGCCCCTTAGACTGAATGATACTATTGTAATTTAACTTTTACTTTGTGAAGAGAATTGTGTTTTGAGTCGCCATACCAGTCAGGTTGTGGGTCACTCTATGTCCAGGTTTTGTAGACTAGTCCTGTGACCAGTGGTTCAATACGTGATCTGTCCTTGCAGTGTCCGAGCGTCCCCAGCACATGCTCATGAGGGTGTCCGTTGGGATTCATCAGACGGACATTGATGCCGCTATAGAAACGTACAACCTGCTGTCTGAGAGGTGGTTCACACACGCGTCACCCACGCTCTTCAACGCTGGCACGAACAGGCCTCAGCTCTCCAGGTAGGTGTCCCTAGCCTTTCTCCGGGTAGGTGTCCCTAGCCTTTCTCCGGGTAGGTGTCCCTAGCCAGGCACCCCTTGCTCTCTAGATGCATTGGTATGTACGTAATAGACCCCAGGCTGTCTGGCTGTGTCTCACTGGCAGGCCGCGGACTCTCCGGATACGGGTCCCTGGCAATGTCAGTAGCTGGTTTAGTTACATCGCCACCCATATAGATATACAGAAAGGAGGGAAGAGGACCTTTCCCGTTCTGAAATCGAGAGCAGGCATCTCCTTTTCTATGGGACAATACAACCTCCAATACTTGTTACCAGAGACTCCCGTCTCTGTGCTAGGGAGCCCTCTAGTGGTCAGATCCACGTATCGCTCACCGTTAGAATACTCAGCTGTGAAATGAGAGGTCAGATTCTGGAGTGTCACATGCAGTGGGTTTTGCGTTAGCATGGCACATACGTTGGGGTAGCAATGCCAGCTGTAATTGTTTATAGCATTCAGTGTATGGCGATAACCCTTTGTGTATGCGGGTGACACTATTAACCACCAGCGTCCTCTCCCCCAGCTGCTTCCTGCTCTGTATGAAAGATGACAGCATCGAAGGCATTTATGACACATTGAAGCAATGTGCCCTGATATCCAAGTCTGCCGGCGGGATTGGTGTCGCCGTCAGCTGTATACGAGCCACTGGGAGTTACATTGCTGGGGTGAGTGTTACTTTGTCTTCTGTGTTCTCCAGTTGGGTTGCGCTGTCCAGCGTGTTGCAGGTAGGTAACAGGATCTCTGTGCATGTTGGCCTTTAACTGGTGAGCCACGCCCACAGCTGGCTATGCCTGTATACCCCCTGCGTCACGTCTCCTCTAGGTGGTCAGGCTGACGCAGGAGGAGCATCAGCAGAACCCTACCCCCCTCCCTCCTCCATACCCAGATTCAGCTTTACACCTGTCTGCATGCAGAGTGCTCTGATTCTACGGGGATAGCTGTGTGTGGGTTAATTCCTACCTACAGGCCCCTCGAACACCATTGTCCTCAGTGCATTGAATGGAGCAGGTAGCGCTGGGAAAGCTACAAGTCTCCTGTGCAAGAATAGGCTCATCTGTGTGTGGCGGGGTATTACAGTAGGCAGTGGGTTCTGTCCTGCAGACTTGATTATGTTGGTCAGCGCTGGAAATACTGGTACACTGCAAACATTTACATAAGATTTTATAAAAGCCTGAAGAGACGGGTAAAGTCCTCCTGTGAGCAAGGAAGGGAAGATCTGTCATGGTCTATACAGGGGTTCAGTATGATTTCCAGATGGACGGGATGCCGGCGGTTAGAATACCGACAGAGGCATCCCGTCCATCAGAATCCCGACAGCCCTCCAGTAAGCCTACTAACACTCCCCGCTTGGTCCCTAAGCCTCCCTTCCCCGCTGCCTAAACCTAACACTCCCCGCTTGGTCCCTAACCCTCCCTTCCCCGCTGCCTAAACCTAACCCTCCCCGGTGGTGCCTAACCCTCCCTTACCCTTTGCCTAAACCCTAACCCTTCCCGCTTGGTCCCTAACCCTCCCTTCCCAGCTGCCTAAACCTAACCCTTCCTGCTTGGTCCCTAACCCTCCCTTCCCAGCTGCCTAAACCTAACCCTTCCTGCTTGGTCCCTAACCATCCCTTCCCCGCTGCCTAAACCTAACCCTCCTTCCCCCGGTCCCTAATCCTCCCTTCCCCTCTGCCTAAACCTAACCCTCCTTCCCCCGGTCCCTAACCCTCCCTTTCCCTCTGCCTAAACCTAACCCTACCCGCTTGGTCCCTAACCCTCCCTTCCCCCGCTACCTAAACCTAACCCTTCCCGCTTGGTCCCTAACCCTCCCTTCCCCTCTGCCTAAACCTAACCCTCCCCGCTTGGTCCCTAACCCTCCCTTCCCCTCTGCCTAAACCTAACCCTCCCCGCTTGGTCCCTAACCCTCCCTTCCCCGCTGCCTAAACCTAACCCTCCCCGCTTGGTTCCCCGCTGCCTAAACCTAACCCTCCCCGCTTGGTCACTAACCAACCCTTCCCAGCTGCCTAACCCTTCCTGCTTGGTCCCTAACCCTCCCCGCTTGGTCCCTAACCCTCCCTTCCCCGCTGCCTAAGCCTACAAACCCTCCCCGCTTGGTCACTAACCTTCCCTTCCCCGCTGCCTAAACCTAACCCTCCCCGCTTGGTCCCTAACCCTCCCCCGCTGCCTAAACCTAACTCCTCCCCGCTTGGTCCCTAACCCTCCCTTCCCCGCTGCCTAAACCTAACCCTTCCCGATTGGTCCCTAACCCTCCCTTCCCCGCTGCCTAAACCTAACCCTCCCCGATTGGTCCCTAAGCCTCCCTTCCCCGCTGCCTAAACCTAACCCTCCCTTCCCTGCTGCCTAAACCTAACCCTCCCTTCCCCGATGCCTAAACCTAACCCTCCCCGCTTGGTACCTAACCCTCCCTTCCCCGCTGCCTAAGCCTACTAACCCTCCCCGCTTGGTCCCTAACCCTCCCTTCCCCGCTGCCTAAACCTAACCCTCCCCGCTTGGTCCCTAACCCTCCCCGCTTGGTCCCTAACCCTCCCTTCCCCGCTGCCTAAACCTAACCCTCCCCGCTTGGTCACTAACCCTCCCTTCCCCGCTGCCTAAACCTAACCCTCCCCGCTTGGTCACTAACCCTCCCTTCCCAGCTGCCTAAACCTAACCCTTCCCGCTTGGTCCCTAACCCTCCCTTCCCCGCTGTCTAAACCTAACCCTCCTTCCCCCGGTCCCTAATCTTCTTGGCCCTGCAGCCTAACCCCCATTCTTCTGCCTAAACCCTGCATACCCCGCGGCAGGATGGCAGCGTGTCAGGACGATCTGGATGCCAGCTGTCTGTATTGTGACGCCGGCATCCTGAGTGGCGTCGGTATGTAGACGACAGTATTGCATCCTTCGGGATCCCTGCGTCTGTATATCGACCGCCGGGATCCTGTTTGTCGGGAAGCTAACTGCTTCCCCTACACAGGATGTCTGTGTGCACTGTATTCTTCATAGAATAGTTTTTCTCTATCGTCCTAAGTGGATGCTGGGGTTCCTGAAAGGACCATGGGGAATAGCGGCTCCGCAGGAGACAGGGCACAAAAAAGTAAAGCTTTACTAGGTCAGGTGGTGTGCACTGGCTCCTCCCCCTATGACCCTCCTCCAGACTCCAGTTAGATTTTGTGCCCGAACGAGAAGGGTGCAATCTAGGTGGCTCTCCTAAAGAGCTGCTTAGAGAAAGTTTAGTTTAGGTTTTTTTCTTTACAGTGAGTCCTGCTGGCAACAGGATCACTGCAACGTGGGACTTAGGGGGAAAGTAGTAAACTCACCTGCATGCAGAGTGGATTTGCTGCTTGGCTACTGGACACCATTAGCTCCAGAGGGATCGAACACAGGCCCAGCCGTGGAGTCCGGTCCCGGAGCCGCGCCGCCGACCCCCTTGCAGATGCTGAAGCGTGAAGAGGTCCGGAAACCGGCGGCTGAAGACTCCTCAGTCTTCATAAGGTAGCGCACAGCACTGCAGCTGTGCGCCATTTTCCTCTCAGCACACTTCACTGGGCAGTCACTGAGGGTGCAGAGCGCTGGGGGGGGGCGCTCTGAGAGGCAAATATAAACCTTATACAAGGCTAAAAATACCTCACATATAGCCCATAGGGGCTATATGGAGATATTTAACCCCTGCCTGACTGGAAAAATAGCGGGAGAAGAACCCGCCGAAAAAGGGGCGGGGCCTATCTCCTCAGCACACGGCGCCATTTTCTGTCACAGCTCCGCTGGTCAGAACGGCTCCCAGGTCTCTCCCCTGCACTGCACTACAGAAACAGGGTAAAACAGAGAGGGGGGGCACATTAATGGCTATATATATATATATATTAAAGCAGCTATAAGGGAGCACTTAATATAAGGATATCCCTTGTATATATAGCGCTTTGTGGTGTGTGCTGGCAGACTCTCCCTCTGTCTCCCCAAAAGGGCTAGTGGGTCCTGTCTTCATTAGAGCATTCCCTGTGAGTTTGCGGTGTGTGTCGGTACGTGGTGTCGACATGTATGAGGACGATATTGGTGTGGAGGCGGAGCAATTGCCAAATATGCAGATGTCACCCCCCAGGGGGTCGACACCAGAATGGATGCCTTTATTTGTGGAATTACGTGATGGTTTATCTTCCCTTAAACAGTCAGTTGAGGACATGAGGCGGCCGGACAATCAATTAATGCCTGTCCAGGCGCCTCAAACACCGTCAGGGGCTGTAAAACGCCCTTTGCCTCAGTCGGTCGACACAGACCCAGACACGGGCACTGATTCCAGTGACGACGGTAGAAATTCAAACGTATTTTCCAGTAGGGCCACACGTTATATGATTTTGGCAATGAAGGAGACGTTACATTTAGCTGATACTACAGATACCGTAAAACAGGGTATTATGTATGGTGTGAAAAAACTACAAACAGTTTTTCCTGAATCAGAAGAATTAAATGACGTGTGTGATGAAGCGTGGGTTGCTCCTGATAAAAAGTTGATAATTTCAAAAAAGTTATTGGCATTATACCCTTTCCCGCCAGAGGTTAGGGCGCGCTGGGAAACACCCCCTAAGGTGGACAAGGCGCTCACACGCTTATCCAAACAAGTGGCGTTACCCTCTCCTGAGACGGCCGCACTTAAGGATCCATCAGATAGAAAGATGGAAGTTATTCAAAAGAATATATACACACATGCAGGTGTTATACTACGACCAGCTATAGCAACTGCCTGGATGTGCAGTGCTGGAGTAGTTTGGTCAGAATCCCTGATTGAAAATATTGATACCCTAGATAGGGACAATGTTTTACTGTCGTTAGAACAAATAAAGGATGCATTTATCTATATGCGTGATGCACAGAGGGATATTTGCACACTGGCATCTCGGGTGAGTGCTATGTCCATTTCAGCCAGAAGAGCCTTATGGACACGACAGTGGACAGGCGATGCGGATTCAAAACGTCACATGGAGGTTTTGCCGTATAAAGGGGAGGAGTTATTTGGAGTTGGTCTATCAGACTTGGTGGCCACGGCTACTGCCGGGAAATCCACTTTTTTACCTCAAGTCACTCCCCAACAGAGAAAGGCACCGACCTTTCAACCGCAGCCTTTTCGCTCCTACAAAAATAAGAGAGCAAAGGGCTTGTCGTACCTGCCACGAGGCAGAGGAAGAGGGAAGAGACACCAACAGGCAGCTCCTTCCCAGGAACAGAAGCCCTCCCCGGCTCCTGCAAAAACCTCAGCATGACGCTGGGGCCTCTCAAGCGGACTCGGGGACAGTGGGGGGCCGTCTCAAAAATTACAGCGCGCAGTGGGCTCACTCGCAGGTAGACCCCTGGATCCTGCAGATAATATCTCAGGGGTACAGGTTGGAATTAGAGACGGATCCTCCTCATCGTTTCCTGAAGTCTGCCTTACCAACCGTCTCTTCCGAAAGGGAGAGGGTGTTGGAAGCCATTCACAAGCTGTACGCTCAGCAGGTGATAGTCAAAGTACCCCTATTACAACAAGGAAAGGGGTATTATTCCACTCTATTTGTGGTACCGAAGCCGGATGGCTCGGTAAGGCCTATTCTAAATCTGAAGTCCTTGAACCTCTACATAAAAAAGTTCAAGTTCAAGATGGAGTCACTCAGAGCAGTGATAGCGAACCTGGAAGAAGGGGACTTTATGGTATCCTTGGACATCAAGGATGCGTATCTACACGTTCCGATTTACCCCGCACACCAGGGGTACCTCAGGTTCATTGTTCAAAACTGTCACTATCAGTTTCAGACGCTGCCGTTCGGATTGTCCACGGCGCCTCGGGTCTTTACCAAGGTAATGGCCGAGATGATGATTCTTCTTCGAAGAAAAGGCGTATTAGTTATCCCATACTTGGACGATCTCCTAATAAGGGCAAGGTCCAGAGAACAGCTGGAGACAGCTTTAGCACTATCTCAAGAGGTGCTAAGACAACACGGGTGGATTCTGAATATTCCAAAATCCCATTTAATCCCGACAACTCGTCTGCTGTTCCTAGGAATGATTCTGGACACGGTTCAGAAAAAGGTTTTCCTTCCAGAGGAAAAAGCCAAGGAGTTATCCGATCTGGTCAGGAACCTCCTAAAACCAGGAAAAGTGTCAGTACATCAATGCACAAGAGTCCTGGGAAAAATGGTGGCTTCTTACGAAGCAATTCCATTCGGCAGATTCCATGCAAGAATATTCCAAAGGGATCTGTTGGACAAATGGTCAGGGTCGCATCTGCAGATGCACCTGCGAATAACCCTGTCACCAAAGACAAGGGTGTCACTTCTGTGGTGGTTGCAGAAGGCTCACCTATTAGAAGGCCGCAGATTCGGCATTCAGGATTGGATCCTGGTGACCACGGACGCCAGCCTGAGAGGCTGGGGAGCAGTCACACAAGTAAGAAACTTCCAGGGAGTATGGACGAGTCTGGAAAAGTCTCTTCACATAAACATTCTGGAACTAAGAGCAATCTACAATGCTCTAAGCCAGGCGGAACTTCTCCTGCAAGGAAAGCCGGTGTTGATTCAGTCGGACAACATCACGGCGGTCGCCCATGTAAACAGGCAGGGCGGCACAAGAAGCAGGAGTGCAATGGCAGAAGCTGCCAAGATTCTTCGCTGGGCGGAGAATCACGTGATAGCACTGTCAGCAGTGTTCATCCCGGGCGTGGACAACTGGGAAGCAGACTTCCTCAGCAGACACGATCTTCATCCGGGAGAGTGGGGTCTACATCCAGAAGTCTTCAACATGTTAATAGACCGTTGGGAAAGACCAATTGTAGACATGATGGCGTCTCGCCTCAACAAGAAACTGGACAAATATTGCGCCAGGTCAAGAGATCCACAGGCAATAGCTGTGGACGCACTGGTAACTCCTTGGGTGTACCAGTCAGTGTATGTGTTTCCTCCTCTGCCGCTCATACCAAAGGTATTGAAGATCATACGGCAAAGAAGAGTAAGAACAATACTAGTGGTTCCGGATTGGCCGAGAAGGACTTGGTATCCGGAACTTCAAGAGATGCTCACGGACGAACCGTGGCCTCTACCTCTGAGAAGGGACCTGCTACAGCAGGGTCCCTGTCTTTTTCAAGACTTACCGCGGCTGCGTTTGACGGCATGGCGGTTGAACGCCAGATCCTAAAAGGGAAAGGCATTCCAGAAGAAGTCATTCCTACCTTGATTAAGGCACGGAAGGAAGTCACCGTGAAACATTATCACCGCATTTGGCGAAAATATGTAGCGTGGTGCGAGGATCGGAGGGTTCCGACGGAGGAATTCCAACTGGGTCGTTTCCTACATTTCCTGCAATCAGGATTATCTATGGGTCTCAAATTGGGATCCATTAAGGTTCAAATTTCGGCCCTGTCAATATTCTTCCAAAAAGAATTGGCCTCTGTCCCTGAGGTCCAGACTTTTGTCAAGGGAGTACTGCATATACAGCCTCCTGTGGTGCCTCCGGTGGCACCGTGGGATCTAAATGTAGTTTTAGATTTCCTCAAATCCCATTGGTTTGAACCATTGAAAAAGGTGGATTTGAAATATCTCACATTGAAAGTGACTATGTTACTAGCCCTGGCCTCTGCCAGGAGAGTATCTGAATTGGCGGCTTTATCTTATAAAAGTCCTTATCTAATCTTCCATTCGGATAGGGCAGAACTGCGGACTCGTCCGCATTTTCTCCCTAAAGTGGTATCAGCATTTCATCTGAACCAACCTATTGTGGTGCCTGCGGCCACTAGCGACTTGGAGGACTCCAAGTTGTTGGACGTTGTCAGAGCCTTAAAAATATACATTGCAAGGACGGCTGGAGTCAGAAAATCTGACTCGCTGTTTATATTGTATGCACCCAACAAGTTGGGCGCACCTGCTTCTAAGCAGTCGATTGCTCGTTGGATTTGTAACACAATTCAACTTGCACATTCTGTGGCAGGCCTGCCACAGCCTAAAACTGTAAAAGCCCACTCCACAAGGAAGGTGGGCTCATCTTGGGCGGCTGCCCGAGGGGTCTCGGCATTACAACTCTGCCGAGCAGCTACGTGGTCGGGGGAGAACACGTTTGTAAAATTTTACAAATTTGATACCCTGGCAAAGGAGGACCTGGAGTTCTCTCATTCGGTGCTGCAGAGTCATCCGCACTCTCCCGCCCGTTTGGGAGCTTTGGTATAATCCCCATGGTCCTTTCAGGAACCCCAGCATCCACTTAGGACGATAGAGAAAATAAGAATTTACTTACCGATAATTCTATTTCTCGGAGTCCGTAGTGGATGCTGGGCGCCCATCCCAAGTGCGGATTATCTGCAATACTTGTACATAGTTATTGTTAACTAATTCGGGTTATTGTTAAGGAGCCATCTTTAAGAGGCCCTTTCTGTTGTCATACTGTTAACTGGGTTTAGATCACAAGTTGTACGGTGTGATTGGTGTGGCTGGTATGAGTCTTACCCGGGATTCAAAATGCCTCCCTTATTGTGTATGCTCGTCCGGGCACAGTACCTAACTGGAGTCTGGAGGAGGGTCATAGGGGGAGGAGCCAGTGCACACCACCTGACCTAGTAAAGCTTTACTTTTTTGTGCCCTGTCTCCTGCGGAGCCGCTATTCCCCATGGTCCTTTCAGGAACCCCAGCATCCACTACGGACTCCGAGAAATAGAATTATCGGTAAGTAAATTCTTATTTTTAAAGCTCTCTAATATGGGCTTCTCTGGTAGCAATTCAATGTGGTAGTTCCCAAACTGGGCGCCACGGGTGGTGGTCCAGGACCAAAGCAAGTTATTTATGATCAATATGAACCACTGCTGGTGGCTGCCAATCATACAGTATGACGCGGGTCCCTGTCCACCACCATATAACAGACCCTGATGATAGAAGAGCACAATTTACTTTGATAATTTGTCCTGAATTTCTCAGTAATACCCTTTCTAGACAGAAAAGCCTGAAAGTCCCGGCAATTTCAGTGCCGGGTCGTTTTGCCGGGACCTGCCTTACCCCCCCAGCCCCTTTTACACAGACATGCAAATTACCAGGTCGAAAATTTTGACCCAGTAATTTGCAGATCAACACGGGTATTTTGTCTGTGTGAAAGGATCAACCCGTGTTGTCATAATTCCCGTGTCTCCGGCCCTGGTAAATTCCATGGTCGAAGTCCCGGGAATTACAACACGGGTCCGACCCTTTCACACAGAAAAAGGACCCGCGTGTTTCATGAAATTACTTCACCCGGTAATTTCATGTTCTGTCTGAAAGGGGTATAAGAAACTTTTTGCCTATGGGTGCCGTGACAAAAATGCTGATACTCTAGGGCAGAGCTGGCCAAACCAGTCCTCGAGATCTACCAACAGGTCACATTTTCCAGATTACCTATCTGGTGCACAGGTGTAGTCATTACTAATTAAGATGTGCTGCATTCATTCCTAACTGACCATTCTACAGATCTCCAGGAGGACTGGAAAACATGAACTGTTGGTAGATCTCGAGGACCGGTTTGGCCAGCCCTGCTCTAGGGGGACGTGATTCAGGAACGTTTGGGAAACACTGAATTAGATGCTAATGGAAGCGTGTGTATTTTTCTCTGGATACTACTAATCATTTGGTCTTGATCTCTAGACAAACGGAAATTCCAATGGCCTTGTCCCAATGTTACGCGTCTACAACAACACTGCTCGCTACGTGGATCAGGGAGGAAATAAGGTTTGTAGTGCGGCCGGCTGACACCGCTGTGTATTATAACCGCAGAATCCACAGAACGTAAATCACCATTTATATCTTTAGTCTCTGTAAGAATGTTTGTGCGGTAGTGTTGGGTATCTCTGGGTAGGTGAATGTTTCCGCTGTTGGTCTCTGATCTGATGGCACGATGGTGTAACGTGGGTCTATCTGTCTATCTCCCACCTTCCTCATTGTGTATGTCAGTCTGTCACTTCATGAGGCGAGTTAAATGCTCCTGTTCGTATATTGCGTGACGTGATTGGGATTTTGCCGGACTCGTTACAGAGACCCGGGGCATTCGCCATCTACTTGGAGCCATGGCACTACGACGTGTTTGACTTCCTGGACCTGAAGAAGAACACTGGGAAAGAGGAACAACGAGCAAGAGATCTCTTCTATGCCCTGTGGATCCCAGATCTCTTCATGAAACGTGTGGAATCTAATCAGGTGCGGAACACTGGACTCTCTGTACTATAGGAAAACTAATTGCCCTTGTATGCCGTTCTGCCCTCTGATCATACACTGACATGTTCATTAGTCTCACATTTACGTACTGAGCAGACTCTGGGTCCAGTGAGCCGAATCTGGGTGTAGTGGCGCTTGCACAGTGAGCCTCACCTGGGTATGATGCTGCTTGCTCGGTGAGCCGGGTCTGGGTATGATGCTGCTTGCTCGGTGAGCCGGGTCTGGGTATGATGCTGCTTGCTCGGTGTGCCGGATCTGGGTGTAAGCCCAGTGACATGGTGAGCCGGATCTGGGTGTGTTGGCGCTTGCACGGTGAGCCGGGTCTGGGTGTGTTGGCGCTTGCACGGTGAGCCGGGTCTGGGTGTGTGGGCGCTTGCGCGGTGAGCCGGGTCTGGGTGTGTGGGCGCTTGCGCGGAAGCCGGGTCTGGGTGTGTGGGCGCTTGCGCGGTGAGCCGGGTCTGGGGGTGTGGGCGCTTGCGCGGTGAGCCGGGTCTGGGGGTGTGGGCGCTTGCGCGGTGAGCCGGGTCTGGGGGTGTGGGCGCTTGCGCGGTGAGCCGGGTCTGGGGGTGTGGGCGCTTGCGCGGTGAGCCGGGTCTGGGGGTGTGGGCGCTTGCGCGGTGAGCCGGGTCTGGGGGTGTGGGCGCTTGCGCTGTGAGCCGGGTCTGGTGTGATGGCGCTTGCTCGGTGAGCCGGGTCTGGGTGTGATGGCGCTTGCTTGGTGAGCCGGGTCTGGGGTTTGTTGGCGCTTGCTCGGTGAGCCGAGTCTGGGTGTGATGGCGCTTGCTCGGTGAGCCGAGTGGGTGTGATGGCGCTTGCTCGGTGAGCCGGGTCAGGGGTGTGTTGGCGCTTGCGCGGTGAGCCGGGTCTGGGTGCGATCCCAGTGACATGGTGAGCCGGGTCTGGGTGTGATGGTGCTTGCGCGGTGAGCCGGGTCTGGGTGTGTTGGCGCTTACTCGGTATACCGGGTCTGGGTGCGATCCCAGTGACATGGTGAGCCGGGTCTGGGTGTGTGGGCGCTTGCGCGGTGAGCCGGGTCTGGGTGTGATCCTAGTGACATGGTGAGCCGGGTCTGGGTGTGATCCTAGTGACATGGTGAGCCGGGTCTGGGTGTGATCCTAGTGACATGGTGAGCCGGGTCTGGGTGTGATCCTAGTGACATGGTGAGCCGGGTCTGGGTGTGATCCTAGTGACATGGTGAGCCGGGTCTGGGTGTGATCCTAGTGACATGGTGAGCCGGGTCTGGGTGTGATCCTAGTGACATGGTGAGCCGGGTCTGGGTGTGATCCTAGTGACATGGTGAGCCGGGTCTGGGTGTGATCCTAGTGACATGGTGAGCCGGGTCTGGGTGTGATCCTAGTGACATGGTGAGCCGGGTCTGGGTGTGATCCTAGTGACATGGTGAGCCGGGTCTGGGTGTGATCCTAGTGACATGGTGAGCCGGGTCTGGGTGTGATCCTAGTGACATGGTGAGCCGGGTCTGGGTGTGATCCTAGTGACATGGTGAGCCGGGTCTGGGTGTGATCCTAGTGACATGGTGAGCCGGGTCTGGGTGTGATCCTAGTGACATGGTGAGCTGGGTCTGGGTGTGTGGGCGCTTGCGCGGTGAGCCGGGTCTGGGTGTGATCCTAGTGACGTGGTGAGCCGGGTCTGGGTGTGATCCTAGTGACGTGGTGAGCCGGGTCTGGGTGTGATCCTAGTGACGTGGTGAGCCGGGTCTGGGTGTGATCCTAGTGACGTGGTGAGCCGGGTCTGGGTGTGATCCTAGTGACACGGCGAGACTACTGGGCATTTGGTAAAAGTTATGGCGCTCACCTACAGATTGTTGTTTTATTGTGGGGCTCTGATTTTGCAGCTCTTTGCTCAGTACAACACCCATTGTGGCAGAATCTGAGGCATATAGCAGGGGACACCCCTAATACCTACCCAGAGTCCTTGTGTTTTCTCTCCTAACATCCTCTCTCCTACAGGACTGGTCTCTGATGTGTCCTCACGAGTGTCCGGGCCTGGAGGAAGTTTGGGGAGAGAAGTTTGAAGAGTTATATGGAAGGTAGGTGATTGTTCCTATATCGTGCAGTCACTGTAACCTGTCCATAGATATACTGTGGTGGTTGCGTATTGCGGAGCATGTGCTAGTAACTACGTGTGCCGCAGGTATGAGAAAGAGGGGCGGGCACGCAAGGTGGTGAAAGCCCAGCAGCTATGGTACGCCATCATCGAGTCTCAGACAGAAACTGGCACGCCGTACATGCTCTACAAGGACTCGTGTAACCGCAAGAGCAACCAGCAGAACCTGGGCACCATTAAGTGCAGTAACCTGTGTACGGAGATCGTGGAGTACTCCAGCGACGATGAGGTGGGTGCCATATGTTACACACCTGTCGGATGTAACAGCCGCTGCTGTATGTGCCGTTATTAATGTCTCGTCTCGTGTGGCCACCTTGCAGGGCTCTGTTATCAATGTCTCTTCTCGTGTGGCCTCCTCGCAGGGCTCTGTTATTAATGTCTTGTCTAGTGTGGCCCCCTTGCAGGGCTCTATGTGCCGTTATTAATGTCTTGTCTCGTATCGCCCCCTCGCAGGGCTCTCTGTTATTAATGTCTCATCTTGTGTGCCCCCCCCCTCCCCGCAGGGCTCTGTGCCGTTATTAATGCGTCTCGTGTGGCCCCCTCGAAGGGCTCTGTGTTATTAATGTCATGTCTCGTGTGGCCCCCTCGAAGGGCTCTGTGTTATTAATGTCATGTCTCGTGTGGCCTCCTCGCAGGGCTCTATGTGCCGTTATTAATGCGTCTTGTGTGGCCCCCTTGCAGGGCTCTGTGCCGTTATTAATGTGTCTTGTCTCGTGTGGCCCCCCAATGCAGGTTGCCGTCTGTAACTTGGCCTCCCTCGCCCTGAACATGTACGTGACTCCTGAACGCACCTTTGACTTCAAGAAGCTGGCAGATGTCACCAGGGTCGTTGTCCGGAACCTGAACAAAATAATAGAAATCAACTTCTACCCTGTTCCCGAGGTGAGTCCTTGGGAAACCCTGTACCCAGTCGCCCGTCTTGCAGTCATGCCCAGGATTTGCAGCCAGTGGTCACTTGGACTCCACTATTGCATCATTTTCCATTTGACCTCCTCCTTCTCTCTGCCCACAGGCCGAATACTCAAACAAGAAGCACCGTCCGATAGGAATCGGAGTGCAGGGTCTGGCCGACGCCTTTATCCTCATGCGATACCCGTTTGAGAGCCCCGAGGCCCAGTTACTGAACAAGCAGATCTTTGAGACCATTTATTACGCCGCGCTGGAGTCCAGCTGTGAGCTGGCTAAAGAGCTCGGAGCCTACGACACCTATGAGGGGTCTCCTGTTAGCAAAGGGGTAAGGAGCGATGGTTCTCATTGCCGGAATATAGTAATAGAGGCTCATACACTCTTCTACCAATGACTGTGGCTAACATTCGTGTTGTCTCTCCCACCAGATCCTGCAGCACGACATGTGGAACGTCACGCCCACCGCGCTGTGGGACTGGACGCCGCTGAAAGAGAAGATTGCCAAGTGAGTCAGTGTCTGCGACTGAGAACATGTGTCAGGAGTGTTATACCCAGGCGTAACACAACCTTCTGTCTGTGTCCGTCACAATTGGTGTCCGTACAATGAATGCAGTTTGTGCCCCCATGGTAGATTGTACCGAGTGTTTATTACTGATCCATCTTGCAGATACGGTATTAGGAACAGCCTCCTCCTAGCGCCAATGCCCACTGCCTCCACCGCACAGATACTGGGCAACAATGAGTCCATTGAGCCCTACACCAGCAACATCTATACCCGCAGGGTCCTGTCCGGGGAGTTCCAGGTAAGGTCGGCTGACCCTGTGGCAGGTGTTGCGTTGCCCGCGGCAGAATCCCACCTGTAAACACTGTCCTGTTTCTCCGCTTAGATTGTGAACCCGCACTTGATGAAAGATCTGACGGAGCGAGGTCTGTGGGATGAAGAAATGAAGAATCGGATAATTGGCTGCAACGGCTCCGTTCAGGTACCGCCGTCCCCTTTGTTACCATAACGCATTAATCGCAGTATTAGGATTCTTATGTTTTTGGTTAATAAACTTCTATGACTTCCTTTGTTGCGGATTTGAATGTAAGTTGCGTTGACACCATTTCCTGTCCATCTGTCTGTGTGAGAATCTTACTACATCTATTTTAATTTCTGCTCTCACCATCGTGTCCCCCCAGACTATTGACGAGATCCCCGATGACCTGAAAGAGCTCTACAAGACGGTCTGGGAAATTTCCCAGAAAACCATCATTCAGATGGCCGCCGACAGAGGAGCCTTCATTGACCAGAGCCAGTCTCTAAACATCCACGTGGCGGAGCCCAACTACGGCAAGCTGACCAGTATGCACTTCTACGGCTGGAAGCTGGTAGGTCATGCATGGAGGGGGATGGGGTTACACATTCAGTGCTTCATTTGCTGCGCTTCCTGCAGCTGCCTTGTAGGAACAAGTTGTGGGAAGATCGGGCGATCTAAGACATGAAACATTCAGCGGTTCCTCCACTAGGAGTCCAGTAGGATCACAGCAGTCAAGTCACTATGAGGGTGAAGGGTGAAGGCTGCTCCCAGGTGTCACCCGCCGAGGGGTAACACCAAAATGCCAGCTTCTCCTCCGTGACGTGCAGCACTCTACTCACACTGCAGTCAACCAGTCACCAGGGGGCAGCTAACCGTGACAAAAACAAGGGACAGGTTGAGATGTCGCGCCCCCCTCCTTCCTGAGGAGTCGCGCCCCCCTCCTTCCTGAGGAGTCGCGCCCCCCTCAGCAGCTCATGCATGAACTCGTTCACCTGCACCAGGTATTGCCATGGTTCGTAGCACCATGAGGAACGAGTTCTGCGCTTTGGATTGCAAAGCTTCCGTTCGAGTGGAAGATGAGCAAACCATTTAATGTTGCCATGTTATGCAGGGTCTGTGGTCCTGTTCACGTGTTTGTAGCCATTGGACAGGCAATGACACGTGCCACAGATTGGTGTTAGCCTGAGCATGAAGCCAACGTGCCAAATATCTGGAGCTGGCTGCGATAAAGCCTGCAGATTGGACAGATTAGGGTGGTGGGTAGATCTGGGAGGTGATGGGATGTGTAAATGACTGTGGAGCGTTCTCATGGCACAGTGCCTGGATAACGTGCAGAATATAGACTGTGCTAATTTGCGAGCACCCCCTGGGTGGCTGCGATACGCCAGAGTCAGGTGCGGCCTGCATCTGTTCATTCACATGAAACATTTGGTGTGATGTATCCTGGTTACTCGTAGCATAGTGAGACCCCCCCCCCAGTCTGAGTTCTAGGTGCGGGCATCTATCATTAGGCTGGGCTTCCCTCCGTAATCATTATTCTGGTGTAACTATTGCACGGATATCATTAGTGTTAGCCAGGACACATGGCTCCTTTCTCACACGTCTTCTCTTTTTGGCAGGGATTGAAGACCGGCATGTACTATCTCCGAACCCGGCCTGCCGCCAACCCCATCCAGTTTACACTAAACAAGGAGAAGCTAAAAGAGAGCTCCAAAGAGGAGACTGAAAAGGAGGAGCGTAACAAGGCCGCCATGGTGTGTTCTCTGGAAAACCGCGACGAATGTCTAATGTGCGGCTCGTAGCGGAGCTGAAACCATCTGATGGGAGCGGCCGCTCCGAGGAACACAAACTGGATCAAAGACTGGGAACTGGGCTGGGCTGTCCGTGTGTGGTGTCCTTCTACCTTCCTGTAGTCTCTGCGTTTGGGCTTGCAGTCTCTACATGTATCTGCAGGTCAGGAGTGCTGTTACTACTCCACCATTCTTCACTGTGCTAGAAATTAATTAATTGTTTTCTACAAAGCAATGATTTCCGTGCCGAATCCTTTCATTGTGTTTTGGGGGACGGGGTAATCCTCCCGGGCGCTGGTGCTGGTGAATGCTGCACATTGATGCACAGCACTTGTGTATAAATGATTGTATCCTGGCAGGGTGCGTGAACAGGTTTGTGTTGGGGGTGTGGTTACGGAAAGTAAAATGCGTGAGTCACATTTCATGGTACGCTCAACGTTTAGCTGTTTGAGGGACGTCTGCTTATACTACAGATTTTATGGCTGCTGCCTTCAGATTCCCGCACAGGTCTACTGTGTCCCCCTCACTGATCCCACCTCTGCAAGTGACCCGACCTTACTTACGTATTTGAGTCTTACCTCTTGTGCGGAACATCAGCTGGAATTCCATAGAAGCCTTTGTCCCTGGGGCTTATTTTGAGTGTGGATGTCTGTGTGTTCCTGCCGCATAGAACACTTGAGTTGGCGTCCTGTGTGCGGTGCATACGTGCTATTTAGGGAAGGAAGCTCTAATGATCCTCTCGCTGGACCCACCTGAATGCAAGGAAGGATATTGGGGCTTTCTGTGCTGTTCAGGGTAACCCTATATAGCGGTTTTACCTTGGTTGTCACTGTCTGCACCATTTATTCTAGCTTCTTGTGTCTCTAGGACCTCTAGTCCTCAAGGCACTCTTAACAGTCCAGGTTTTAAGGATATCCAGTTTTGTGCACAGATGGTATAATCAAATTGAGGTACTAATTAAGCATTTGTGCTTAAGCATGGATATCCTTAAAACCTGTACTGTTAGGGTGCCTTGAGGACGGAGTTTAGGAACTATTGCTCTAGGGTGTACATGAGTCTAGCTGTATGTTTGGGGTGTAGTAGAAAAATACAACCAGTTTTAGTATTGGACTTTATTGAGCGGATTCGGTTTTACTCGGTTCTCAAAACAGAATCTTATTGACCCACTGATGTCACGTGTTTTGGATAGCCAATAAGATTCTGTTTTGAGAACAGAGTAAAACCGAATCCGCTCATCACTAGGAAATATATCCATATAATGGAGGAAGAAGTGTCAAGCCTTGGCGAGAGAGAAAGTGGAGAAGTTGCGCCAAGCATCAGCATCCGACACCTTTATCTAGCACAGTATATGATATCACAGAAACAGATTTGGGCAGAGTCTGCACTTTATCACTCTCCAAGGCTTGATGCATCGCTCCCTTAAGCAGATGTGGGGCAGTGATGGGGTCTGGGAGCTGAACATAAGGTGGCGTAGGCCATGGTAATCGGATGTGTTGTATGTTCTATTTCTGTAGTACCGTATAGAAATGAAAGCGGACGCCTGGTCAGGCCTCCAGTAGATCCTTCACGTCTGACCAATGATAAGTGAAGGACTATTTCCCAATACCTGCCCTCACCATGCCGCAGCTTGGCGTATATGTATATGGTGCTGCCATGCACACACACACCCTCTTACGGTCTGGCTGGGGAGACAGTCATGTGACACGTTACGGGGCGCTATGTCCCTATACCCGCAATGCTTCCTGTGTGAGGTTATCGGCATCAGAGCAATAGACTTAGCCCAGAGGTTCTCAAGGCACCCCAACAGTCCAAGTTTTACGTATATCCATGCTTGGATACAGATGACTTCATCAGTACCACAGTCAATTTGATTAAAAAATCTATTCTGAGCCATGGGTATATGTAAAACCTGGACTGTTGGTGTGTGGTGAGGACCGCGTTTGGGGACCTCTGGTGTTAGTGACTCTGGATGGACCGGCAGAGTTTAATGTGTTGCACAAAAGGCTGAAACAGCTCCCAGTTGTAACTCTGCATCGCGCCTGCCCTGTAGCAGAAGGTGCCCACAGTATAGCTACAGCCTGCGGACTCTTCCTGTGACCTAGGACAGAAGGGATAGGCACCGCACATGGGGAGACTTACTGCTGGAATAGGAACATTGCAAAGGACTTTTATTTGGCTTTCAAACACCTATAAATATGAAAGGATGGGAATTACTTTCCACTAACTGCAGCGCCGGTCCCCATAACCATGCAGCCTGAGATGTGTTGCTGCCAGTGCCACCGTAACACGGTTCAGTCACATTCCCATAGAATCATGCCTTTCCCTGTAACCTAAACTCCTGCCCGTATACAACGGCAGACTCCCCGCTATCCTACCGCACCCGCGCTGTCCAGAATATTTTAGTTTGATTCATTAAACAGTTAAATGCAGATTATGAAATGTGTACAAATGGTTGTGGCCGGCTCGCTGCTCTTGTCTGTGGTATTGGAGGTCCATAGTCTGCAAGACACCTAAATCCGTGGCTGGGTCAATAACTAAAGTAACAAGACCTCACGTGTGTGATGTTCTCTAACTCACTCTAATTCCCCACCAGGCCAGAGCAGACAAGTTATATCAGGTTAATTTATTTTTATTTGTAAATGGTAATTATGAAAAGCATTTTATCCTACTGCTTATGTCTCCAGATCCTACTAGTGTGTCACCCCTCTGGCCAGGGATCTCCTCCACTGGTCCCCAAACCTCCTTTTGAGGCAGCAGCAATTGTTCTTATCTGGTTGGTGAAGGGACTTCTGTGGCCTAATGTTCTCAGTATCTTGCACCTTATCTCATTGGTCCTCAGGCCGTATATTAGTGGGTTGATCAGGGCAGGGATGAGTAGGTAGATGGCACTGAGAAGATTGTGGGTGTCGGGGGTGACTGAGCCAGACACCCTGTAGACGATGGATGAGGACAGACTGAAGAAGTAGACGATGAGAATGACCAGAGCGTGGGTCCCACAGGTGTGCAGGGCTTTGTGCCTCAGCGTCCCGGTGGAGATCCTTAGTGCAGCTCTGATGATGCTCCCGTACGAGGTGGAGAGGAATGACATGTCAAATATGATGGAGATCACCCTCAGGCTCAGCCCTGCCAACTTGTTCCTGGAGATGTTCCCGCACGCCAGATGCAGCAGGGCCATGTGCTCACAAGCGAAGTGGCGGATGGTGTTGGAGCTGCAGAAATGCACGATGGACGCCAGGTAGATGACCGGGCTGACGAAGGAGACGCTGCGTATGACGGCCGCGATGGTCAGCTGAAGCAGCCTGTGATTGCTCATGATGTGGGAATAGCGCAGCGGCTTGCAGACGGCGATGTACCTGTCCAGCGCCATCATCAGCAGTACGTTGCAGTCCATCATGATGATGAAGTAGATGAAGAACATTTGCACCAAGCAGCCAGTCAGAGAGATGCGGTTGAGTCCGAAGAGGAACCCGAGGAGCATCTTGGGCATGATGGTGGTGGTGCCGCAGATGTTGATGGCGGACAGCATGGAGATCAGGACGTACATTGGGGCGTGCAGAGAGCTCTCCATCCTCACTGTGTGGATGATTAGACCGTTGGTGACCAGGATCACCATGTAGATGAGGAAGAACGGGATGAACAGAAGACGCCTGATCTTGTGGAAGCTTGGGAAGCCATCCAAGGTGAATTCCTGGTGAGAACAAAGCGTGGCGTTCATGGCGGCCGCTGGTCAAGTCATGGCCAGACACCTGGGGGGAGATGACACATGACATGGATTCTAGTTCGTAACACAAGCAGGGTTGGTTTAAGCCTTGGGGGTACTCGGGGCACTGAAGACAGGGGGGCCCCTGGTGGAATGGAAGGGGGTGTTCTATAATTTATTTTGTCACATGCAAGAATAGCAGCATCCTATGTACTACTTACAGACTGGGACATCCTCCGTAATCAGGCTATGAACACAAGTCACTTGTATGGGGGGGGGGGGGGGGGGGACCAGAATCGCTTAATTCTCTGTATAATGTAAATGACTCCAAAGTACAAGTGCGGTCATGTAGATGGAGGAGACTGATTGTCATGTTACCCAGGTGAGAATGGTGGGAGGACACCACACTCCTGCTGCTGCAATCTGGTGGGTGACTATGACTACAAGGTACAGAAGTGTCGGAGGGGGCTGCATTCTGTGTCCTGTATTACTAGGTTACCCTAATTACGTAGGGGCCAGGGACATCGATCTATGACTGTTATTATGCTGGGACCTGGTACACTGTAATCTATGACTGTTATTACGCTGGGGACCGGGGCACTGTAATCTATGACTGTTATTACGCTGGGACCTGGTACACTGTAATCTATGGCTGTTATTACGCTGGGGACCGGGGCACTGTAATCTATGACTGTTATTACGCTGGGGACCGGGGCACTGTGATGATCTATGACTGTTATTACGCTGGGGACCGGGGCACTGTAATCTATGACTGTTATTACGCTGGGGACCAGGGCTCTGTTATCTATGACTGTTATTACGCTGAGGACCGGGGCACTGTAATCTATGGCTGTTATTATGCTGGGACCTGGTACACCGTAATCTATGGCTTTTATTACGCTGGGTACTGGTACACTGTAATCTATGGCTGTTGTTACGCTGGGGACCGGGGCACTGTAATCTATGGCTGTTAGTACGCTGGGACCTGGTACACTGTAATCTATGACTGTTATTACGCTGGGGACCGGGGCACTGTGATCTATGGCTGTTAGTACGCTGGGACCTGGTACACTGTAATCTATGACTGTTATTACGCTGGGGACTGGGGCACTGTGATCTAAGACTGTTATTACGCTGGGGACCAGGGCTCTGTAATCTATGACTGTTATTACGCTGGGACCTGGTACACTGTAATCTATGACTGTTATTACGCTGGGGACCGGGGCACTGTGATCTATGACTGTTATTACGCTGGGCCCAGTGCTCTGTAATCTATGGCTGTTTTTTTTACGCTGGGGACCGGGGCTCTGTAATCTATGGCTGTTACTACGCTGGGGACTAGGGCACTGTGATGATCTATGACTGTTATTACGCTGGGGACTAGGGCACTGTGATGATCTATGGCTGTTATTACGCTGGGGACTAGGGCACTGTGATGATCTATGACTGTTATTACGCTGGGGACTAGGGCACTGATGATCTATGACTGTTATTACGCTGGGGACTAGGGCACTGTGATGATCTATGACTGTTATTACGCTGGGGACTAGGGCACTGTGATGATCTATGACTGTTATTACGCTGGGGACTAGGGCACTGTGATGATCTATGACTGTTATTACGCTGGGGACTAGGGCACTGTGATGATCCATGACTGTTATTACGCTGGGGACTAGGGCACTGTGATGATCCATGACTGTTATTACGCTGGGGACTAGGGCACTGTGATGATCTATGACTGTTATTACGCTGGGGACTAGGGCACTGTGATGATCTGACTGTTATTACGCTGGGGACCGGGGCACTGTGATGATCTAGGACTGTTATTACGCTGGGGACTGGGGCACTGTAATCTATGACTGTTATTACGCTGGGGACCGGGGCACTGTAAGCTGGCTGTTATTACGCTGGGGACCAGGGCTCTGTAATCTATGACTGTTATTACGCTGGGGACCGGGGCACTGTGATCTATGACTGTTATTACGCTGGGGACTGGGGCACTGTGATGATCTATGACTGTAATTACGCTGGGGACCGGGGCACTGTAAGCTGGCTGTTATTACGCTGGGGACTAGGGCACTGTGATCTATGACTGTTATTACGCTGGGGACCGGGGCACTGTAAACTGGCTGTTATTACGCTGGGTACTGGGGCACTGTAATCTATAGCTGTTATTACGCTGGGGACTAGGGCACTGTGATCTATGACTGTTATTACGCTGGGGACCGGGGCACTGTAAACTGGCTGTTATTACGCTGGGTACTGGGGCACTGTTATCTATGACTGTTATTACGCTGGTTACTGGGGCACTGTTATCTATGACTGTTATTACGCTGGGTACTGGGGCACTGTTATCTATGACTGTTATTACGCTGGGTACTGGGGCACTGTTATCTATGACTGTTATTACGCTGGGTACTGGGGCACTGTTATCTATGACTGTTATTACGCTGGGTACTGGGGCACTGTTATCTATGACTGTTATTACGCTGGGTACTGGGGCACTGTTATCTATGACTGTTATTACGCTGGGGACCGGGGCACTGTAAGCTGGCTGTTATTACGCTGGGGATCGGGGTACTGTAATTTATGACTTTTATTAATGAGGGGTTGGAAAAGCTGCATGTCATGGTGAGCTAATTTATAGCAGACAATGTAGCCATTGAATTTGGAACTTTAGGTGGGTTTAGTATGAAATACCTACAATTAAAATCCCGACGGTCAAAATACCAACATTTAAAATATAAAAAATTAAATAAACAAATTGTCGTCAGTTCAAAAAGTCGATATATGTTTTTCATTGTTTTTGTGTGTATACTGTATGTTGATATATGGTGTCCATGTCAACCTATAAGTGTATCGCGTCACTTCGGATGGCTCGCTGCGCTCGGCACACTGTTATATTCCCCCTCCATGTCCACTGGGATGGTTAAGTATGAACATGTCTGTTTCAGTGAAAAAAATAATGAAAAACTCATGTTGACTTTTTGACCTGTCGACATTTCTGTATATTTACCGTTGGGATTTTGACCGTCGGTCAATGGCTGTCAGTATTTTGATTGTAGGTAAGTTGACCGCATCCGCTTTTAGGGGGTCATTCCGACCCGCTCGCTCGCTGCAGTTTATCGCAGCGATCGGGTCGGAACTGCGCTTGTGTTGGTGTAATGATCTATGACTGTTATTACGCTGGGGACTGTGATCTATGGCTGTTACGCTGGGGACTGGGGCACTGTAATCTGTCTGTTATTACGCTGGGGACCGATGCTCTGTAATCTATGGTTGTTATTACGCTGGGTATTGGGGCACTGTAATCTATGACTGTTATTATGCTGGGGACCGGGGCACTGTAAGCTGGCTGTTATTACGCTGGGGACTGGTGTTCTGTGATCTATGGCTGTTATTACGCTGGGGACTGGGGCACTGTGATGATCTATGACTGTAATTACGCTGGGGACCGGGGCACTGTGATCTATGGCTGTTATTACGCTGGGGACCGATGCTCTGTAATCTATGGCTGTTATTACGCTGGGTACTGGGGCACTGTAATCTATGACTGATATTACGCTGGGGCCTGGGACACTGTGATCTAAGACTGTTATTACGCTGGGGACCAGGGCTCTGTAAGATGGCTGTTATTATGCTGGGGACCGGGGCACTGTAATCCATGACTGTTATTACGCTGGGGACCGGGGCACTGTAATCTATGGCTGTTATTACGCTGGGGACCGGGGCACTGTGATCTATGGCTGTTATTACGCTGGGGACCGGGGCACTGTAAGCTGGCTGTTATTACGCTGGGTACTGGGGCACTGTAATCTATGACTGTTATTACGCTGGGTACTGGGGCACTGTGATCTAAGACTGTTATTACGCTGGGGACCAGGGCTCTGTAAGATGACTGTTATTACGCTGGGGACCGGGGCACTGTGATCTATGGCTGTTATTACGCTGGGGACCGGGGCACTGTGATCTATAGCTGTTATTACGCTGGGTACCGGGGCACTGTAATCTATGACTGTTATTACGCTGGGGACCGGGGCACTGTAATCTATGACTGTTATTACGCTGGGGACTAGGGCACTGTAATCTATGACTGTTATTAAGCTGGGGACCGGGGCACTGTTATCTATGACTGTTATTACGCTGGTTACTGGGGCACTGTAATCTATGACTGTTATTACGCTGGGTACCGGGGCACTGTAATCTATGACTGTTATTATGCTGGGGACCGGGGCACTGTAAACTGGCTGTTATTACGCTGGGTACTGGGGCACTGTAATCTATGACTGTTATTACGCTGGGGGCCGATGCTCTGTAATCTATGACTGTTATTACGCTGGGGACCGGGGCACTGTAATCTATGACTGTTATTACGCTGGGGACCGGGGCACTGTAATCTATGACTGTTATTACGCTGGGGACCGGGGCACTGTAATCTATGACTGTTATTACGCTGGGGACTAGGGCACTGTAATTTATGACTTTTATTAATGAGGGGTTGGAAAAGCTGCATGTCATGGTGAGCTAATTTATAGCAGACAATGTAGCCATTGAATTTGGAACTTTAGTGGGGTTTAGTATGAAATACCTACAATTAAAATCCCGACGGTCAAAATACCAACATTTAAAATATAAAAAATTAAATAAACAAAATGTCGTCCGGTCAAAAAGTCGATATGTTTTTCATTTGTTTTTGTGTGTATACTGTATGTCGACAGGTTGAGATGGACACCATATAAGTGTATCGCGTCACCTCGGATGGCTCGCTGCGCTCGGCACACTGTTATATTCCCCCTCCAGGTGCAATCGGATGGGAAAGTAGGAACTAGTCTGTTTCAGTGAAAAAAATAATGAAAAACTCATGTTGACTTTTTGACCTGTCGACATTTCTGTATTTTTTCCGTTGGGATTTTGACCGTCGGTCAATGGCTGTCAGTATTTTGATTGTAGGTAAGTTGACCGCATCCGCTTTTAGGGGGTCATTCCGACCCGATCGCTCGCTCGCTGCAGTTTATCGCAACGATCGGGTCGGAACTGCGCTTGCGTTGGTGTATGCCAGTCGTTGCCTATCGATCGCCTCTGCCTGATTGACAGGCAGAGGCGGTCGCTGGGGGCGGGAGGGGGTGTGGTCCGGCCAATGCAGGTATGGCCGGACCATTGGGGGGGGGGGGGGGGGGCGGGGCGGCTGCGTGATGTCACACACCCCTGCTGCGACCCGGGCAGCAAAAGCGGTTCTCCCGGCCAGCCGCAGGAGCTGCACTGGGCGGGAGTTACTCCTCAAATGCAAACGCATCGCCGCCGGGCGATGCTTTTTGCATTTCTGCGGGGGGGGCAGGGCACTGACATTCGGGGCGGACTATCCTCGCATGTCTGAGTGCCTGATCATAGCGCTGCTAAATTTAGCACAGCTACGATCAACTCTGAATGACCCCCCCTAGTGTTAGAGGAGTGATGTTGCTTTGGAAAGGAAATAATTCAGGGTGATTGCCCAAGTTTGTTACAGTAAGGACCTGTGGCTTGTGTAAAATTCCATTATAAGACGCCACGTACCTGTCTGTGACATATTTGTCGGTGTCCCTGCAGCAGAGACGTCCTATGACCGGTTGGCTGGGTGACTGGTGAGTTTGGGAGCTGAAGTCTGCAATACGTTTATATCTGTGTTCCTCTCTGCGGAGCGGTGTACAGGCGGATCCTGGGGGACATGTGCTACCTCCCGGAGAATCGGCTCCACCTGTGTATAATCTGTCCTGTCTGATGGTACGCCGGCCAGGGAGCATTGCTGATGTCACACAGGAGATAGCTGAGACTTCTGTGTCACAGCTGAGAACCTGGAGGGGCTGAAATAGATGTATTATTATATTACAGCAGAGATCCAGGTCCATGGTGTCTGATCTTGGTACCTGGACAGTTATTTGTCTATCTCCTAAATAATATACAGTTGAGGCCTTTACTGTATGCGGCGGCGCTATAAATATTGCGCAGGCCAGGGGGCCTTGCTCACCCCCTGATGCTTTCCAAACTCTAATGAAAGGCCACGTACTGTACATGACAAAGGAGGGTTAAAGTGCCCTTGTTTCCTACACAGAGCCGCTCATTAACCTGATCACCAGAAAAGACATCGGTGCAGTGAGGGAGCCTATGTTCTGCGGATAACAGTTCGCCATTGTCGTGTATACAATTACAGAGACTGCGCACAGCAGGATCATAGTCTCCGTGCATTAATGTGAGGTACGAGGCATAATGGGCACCGCTGCGGAGCAATGGACTGCAAACTGAGACCTGCGGAGCGGGCCGCCTGCATCACAGAAAACACCAGAACGCAGCAATGTTGTCCGAGTTTGAAATATGGGGGGATTTCAGACCTGATCGCTAGGCTGTGTTTTCACACACCAGGCGATCAGGACCAAACTGCGCACGTGTATGCACCGTGATGCACAGGTGCGACGCATGGGTACAAAGCAGATCGCCGCTCAGCGATGGGTTTGTGCGACGGATCCGTTTACACGGGTGATCGCAAGGAGATTGACAGGAAGAAGGCGTTTGTGGGTGGTAACTGACCGTTTTTAGGGAGTGGTTGGAAAAATGCAGACGTTTGCAGGGAGGGTTCCTGGCGTCAATTCTGGTCCCGGACAGGGTGATGTGATCGCAGCGGCTGAGTAAGTCCTGGGCTGCGCAGAGACTGCACAAGATCTGTTTGTACAGCTCTGCTACACATGCGTTCGCACACTTGCACAGATAAAATACACTCCCCCTGAAGGCGGCAGATCAGGTCGGAATTACGCCCTATGTGTGGTCAGCGGTGTGCAAGGCTCATTAAATTAACACGGGAGACAGACGCCGTTAATAAATTATAAACTTAAGTCACTCAGACGGCTGTTTCCATGTGATTATCTGTGCTGGCTGCTTTGATAAATAGGCCCCTATTAATGACCAGTCAGAAGGCTGAGCTAGACCTCCTGCCCCGCTCATAGATTTGGTGGAAGTATACAGCCGCTCCTGACGAGTAGTCCGTCTATATCCGGGGGCAGGCTTGCTGAAGGCTGACTCATTTAGGTCGGGAATTGTAGCTTTCAGTCCGGTTAACTCTTAATTATTATTTGTTTAAATCCAAAAAGACGACTGAAATGTATTGTAGCCAAATACACTACAGATACTATGGGGGCCACATCATTATTATAACACCCCCAGATAGTCATTCTAAAAACGAAGCCAGCACATATTTTGTTACAAATATAATAAAGGGAGCACAGTTAATATGCATTACACCATAGACGTCACATTTCCTATATTTCTCTGACGTCCTAGTGGATGCTGGGAACTCCGTAAGGACCATGGGGATTAGCGGCTCCGCAGGAGACTGGGCACAAAAGTAAAGCTTTAGGACTACCTGGTGTGCACTGGCTCCTCCCCCTATGACCCTCCTCCAAGCCTAAGTTAGATTTTTGTGCCCGACCGAAAAGGGTGCACACTAGGGGCTCTCCTGAGCTCTTAGTGAAAGTTTAGTTTTAGGTTTTTTATTTTCAGTGAGACCTGCTGGCAACAGGCTCACTGCATCGAGGGACTAAGGGGAGAAGAAGTGAACTCACCTGCGTGCAGAGTGGATTGGGCTTCTTAGGCTACTGGACACCATTAGCTCCAGAGGGACCGAACACAGGCCCAGCCTCGGAGTCCGGTCCCAGAGCCGCGCCGCCGGCCCCCTTACAGAGCCAGAAGCAAGAAGAGGTCCGGAAAATCGGCGGCAGAAGACATCCTGTCTTCACCAAGGTAGCGCACAGCACTGCAGCTGTGCGCCATTGCTTCTCAGCACACTTCGGTCACTGAGGGTGCAGGGCGCTAGGGGGGGCGCCCTGAGCAGCAATAAAAAAAACACCTTGGCTGGCGAAAATACATCACATATAACCCCCAGGGCTATATGGATGAATTTTAACCCCTGCCAGATTTCACAGAAAAACGGGAGAAAAGGCCGCCGAGAAGGGGGCGGAGCCTATCTCCTCAGCACACTGGCGCCATTTTACCCTCAGCTCCGTTGGAGGGAAGCTCTCTGGCTCTCCCCTGCAGTCACTACACTACAGAAAGGGTTAAAAAAGAGAGGGGGGCACTAATTAGGCGCAGTATTAATAAAACAGCAGCTATAAGGGGAAAAACACTTATATAAGGTTATCCCTGTGTGTGTGTGTGTGTGTGTGTATATATGTATATATATATATATATATATATATATATATAGCGCTCTGGTGTGTGCTGGCATACTCTTCCTCTGTCTCCCCAAAGGGCTAGTGGGGTCCTGTCCTCTATCAGAGCATTCCCTGTGTGTGTGCTGTGTGTCTGTACGTGGTGTCGACATGTATGAGGAGGAAAATGGTGTGGAGGCGGAGCAATTGCCTGTAATGGAGATGTCACCCCCTAGGGAGTCGACACCTGAGTGGCTGAGCTTATGGAAGGAATTACGTGACAGTGTCCGCTCTTTACAAAAGATTGACGACATGAGACAGCCAGCTACTCAGCCTGTGCCTGTCCAGGCGTCTCAAAAACCATCAGGGGCTCTAAAACGCCCGTTACCTCAGATGGCAGATACAGACGCCGACACGGATACTGACTCCAGTGTCGACGATAAAGAGACGAATGTGACTTCCAGTAGGGCCACACGTTACATGATTGAGGCTATGGAAAATGTTTTACATATTTCTGATAATACAAGTACCACTAAAAAGGGTATTATGTTTGGTGAGAAAAAACTACCTATAGTTTTTCCTGCATCTGAGGAATTAAATGAAGTGTGTGATGAGGCGTGGGTTTCCCCCGATAAAAACTGTTAATTCCCCCAAAAAAGTTATTAGCCTCATATCCCTTCCCGCCAGAGGATAGGGCACGTTGGGAAACACCCCCTAGGGTGGATAAAGCGCTCACACGCTTGTCTAAACAGGTGGCACTACCGTCCCCGGATACGGCCGCCCTTAAGGAACCTGCTGACAGAAAGCAGAAAACTATCCTAAAATGTATATACACTCACACGGGTGTGATACTGCGACCAGCAATAGCCTCAGCCTGGATGTGCAGTGCTGGGGTGGCTTGGTCGGATTCCCTGACTGAAAATATTGATACCCTGGATAGGGACAGTATATTACTGACTATAGAGCATTTAAAAGATGCATTTATATATATGCGTGATGCACAGAGGGATATTTGCCGACTGGCATCAAGAGTGAGTGCGCTGTCCATTGCTGCCAGAAGAGGGTTATAGACGAGGCAGTGGTCAGGTGATGCTGATTCCAAAAGGCATATGGAAGTATCTCCTTATAAAAGGGAGGAGTTATTTGGGGTAGGTCTAACAGACCTGGTGGCCACGGCAACGGCTGGGAAATCCACATTTTTACCCCAGGTAGTCTCTCAACATAAGAAGACGCCGTATTATCAGGCGCAGTCCTTTCGGCCCCATAAGGGCAAGCGGGCAAAAGGCTCCTCATTTCTGCCCCGTGGCAGAGGGTGAGGAAAAAGGCTGCAGCAGACAGCCAGTTCCCAGGAACAGAAGCCTCTCCCGTTTCTGCCAAGTCCTCAGCATGACGCTGGGACTTTACAAGCGGACTCAGGCACGGTGGGGGCCCGTCTCAAAAATGTCAGCGTGCAGTGGGCTCACTCACAGGTGGACCCCTGGATCCTTCACCCAGCAGGTGATAATCAAGGTACCCCTCCTACAACAAGGAAAGGGGTATTATTCCACGCTGTTTGTGGTACCGAAGCCGGACGGCTCGGTGAGACCTATTTTAAATCTGAAATCCTTGAACACTTACATACAAAGGTTCAAATTCAAGATGGAGTCACTCAGAGTGGTGATTGCGAACCTGGAAGAAGGGGATTATATGGTGTCTCTGGACATCAAGGAGGCTTACCTCCATGTCCCAATTTACCCTTCTCACCAAGGGTACCTCAGGTTTGTGGTACAGAACTGTCAATATCAGTTTCAGACGCTGCCGTTTGTATTGTCCACGGCACCCCGGGTCTTTACCAAGGTAATGGCCGAAATGATGATACTCCTTTACTTGGACGATCTCCTGATAAGGGCAAGATCCAGGGAACAGTTGGAAGTCGGGGTAGCACTATCTCAGGTAGTGTTGCGGCAGCATGGTTGGATTCTCAATATTCCAAAATCGCAGCTGATCCCGACGACACGTCTTCTAGGGATGATCCTGGACGCAGTCCAGAAAAAGGTGTTTCTCCCGGAGGAGAAAGCCAGGGGGTTATCCGAACTAGTCAGAAACCTCCTAAAACCAGGCCAAGTGTCATTGCATCAGTGCACAAGGGTCCTGGGAAAAATGGTGGCTTCCTACGAAGCAATTCCATTCGGCAGATTCCATGCAAGAACTTTCCAGTGGGACCTGCTGGACAAATGGTCCGGATCGCATCTTCAGATGCATCAGCGGATAACCCTGTCACCAAAGACAAGGGTGTCTCTCCTGTGGTGGTTGCAGAGTGCTCATCTTCTAGAGGGCCGCAGATTCGGCATTCAGGACTGGGTCCTGGTGACCACGGATGCCAGCCTGCGAGGCTGGGGAGCAGTCACACAGGGAAGAAATTTCCAGGGCTTGTGGTCAAGCCTGGAGACATCACTTCGCTTAAATATCCTGGAGCTAAGGGCCATTTACAATGCCCTAAGCCAAGCAAGACCTCTGCTTCAAGGTCAGCCGGTGCTGATCCAGTCGGACAACATCACGACAGTCGCCCACGTAAACAGACAGGGCGGCACAAGAAGCAGGAGAGCAATGGCAGAAGCTGCAAGGATTTTTCGCTGGGCGGAAAATCATGTGATAGCATTGTCAGCAGTATTCATTCCGGGAGTGGACAACTGGGAAGCAGACTTCCTCAGCAGGCACGACCTCCACCCAGGAAAGTGGGGACTTCACCCAGAAGTCTTCCACATGATTATAAACCGTTGGAGAAACCAAAGGTGGACATGATGGCGTCCCGCCTAAACAAAAAATTGGACAGTTATTGCGCCAGGTCAAGGGACCCTCAGGCAATAGCTGGGGACGCTCTGGTAACACCGTGGGTGTACCTGTCAGTGTATGTGTTCCCTCCTTTTCCTCTTATATCAAAAGTACTGAGAATTATAAGACGGAGGGGAGTAAGAATTATACTCGTGGCTCCGGATTGACCAAGAAGGACTTGGTACCCGGAACTTCAAGAGATGCTCACGGAGGACCCGTGGCCTCTACCTCTAAGAAGGGACCTGCTCCAGCAAGGACCCTATCTATTCCAAGACTTACCGCGGCTGCGTTTGACGGCAGGGCGGTTTGAACGCCGGATCCTGAAGGAAAAGGGCATTCCGGAAGAAGTCATCCCTACCCTGATCAAAGCCAGGAAGGATGTAACCGCAAAGCATTATCACCGCATTTGGCGAAAATATGTTGCAGGGTGCGAGGCCAGTAAGGCCCGACGGAGGAATTTCAACTAGGTCGATTCCTGCATTTCCTGCAAACAGGAGTGTCTATGGGCCTAAAATTGGGGTCCATTAAGGTTCAAATTTCGTCCCTGTCGATTTTCTTCCAGAAAGAACTAGCTTCAGTTTCTGAAGTTCAGACGTTTGTAAAAGGGGTACTGCATCTACAGCCTCCTTTTGTGCCTCCAGTGGCACCTTGGGATCTCAATGTAGTTTTGGGGTTCCTAAAGTCACATTGGTTTGAACCACTTGAATCTGTGGAGTTAAAATGTCTCACATGGAAAGTGGTCATGCTGTTGGCCCTGGCCTCGGCCAGGCGCGTGTCAGAATTGGCGGCTTTATCCTGTAAAAGCCCTTATCTGATCTTCCATTCAGACAGGGTCGAATTGAGGACTTGTCCTCATTTTCTCCCTAAGGTGGTTTCAGCGTTTCATCTGAACCAACCTATTGTGGGACCTGCGGCTACTAGTGACTTGGAGGACTCCAAGTTGTTGGACGTAGTCAGGGCCCTGAAAATATATGTTTCCAGGACGGCTGGAGTCAGAAAATCTGACTCGCTGTTTATCCTGTATGCACCCAACAAGCTGGGTGCTCCTGCTTCTAAGCAGACTATTGCTCGTTGGATTTGTAGTACAATTCAGCTTGCACATTCTGTGGCAGGCCTGCCACAGCCAAAATCTGTAAATGCCCACTCCACAAGGAAGGTGGGCTCATATTGGGCGGCTGCCCGAGGGGTCTCGGCTTTACAACTTTGCCGAGCAGCTACTTGGTCAGGGGCAAACACGTTTGCTAAATTCTACAAATTTGATACCCTGGCTGAGGAGGACCTGGAGTTCTCTCATTCGGTGCTGCAGAGTCATCCGCACTCTCCCGCCCGTTTGGGAGCTTTGGTATAATCCCCATGGTCCTTACGGAGTTCCCAGCATCCACTAGGACGTCAGAGAAAATAAGAATTTACTTACCGATAATTCTATTTCTCGTAGTCCGTAGTGGATGCTGGGCGCCCATCCCAAGTGCGTATTGTCTGCAATACTTGTACATAGTTATTGTTAACTAAATCGGGTTATTGTTGTGAGCCATCTATCCAGAGGCTCCTCTGTTATCATGCTGTTAACTGGGTTCAGATCACAAGTTGTACGGTGTGATTGGTGTGGCTGGTATGAGTCTTACCCGGGATTCATAAATCCTTCCTTATTGTGTCAGCTCTTTCGGGCACAGTATCCTAACTGAGGCTTGGAGGAGGGTCATAGGGGGAGGAGCCAGTGCACACCAGGTAGTCCTAAAGCTTTACTTTTGTGCCCAGTCTCCTGTGGAGCCGCTAATCCCCATGGTCCTTACGGAGTTCCCAGCATCCACTACGGACTACGAGAAATAGAATTATCGGTAAGTAAATTCTTATTTATTATTTGTAACTGATAACCAGTTGGTAATAACGATACATTTTTGGATTATACTGGGAACATTGGCCCTGATTCAATAAGGTTTGCTTATGCGATTGCTACTGCAGTTTCCCCATGACCAGGAAACTGCGCAGGTCCTGCGATCGTATTGCAGGGATGCAAATGCCTCTTCATAATTGAAAGGCAGAGGCGTTCGGGGTGGAGAGAAGGGGGCATACTGAGCCAAGGACTGCGTCACAAGAGCTTTTCAGTTGCAATCCTTACTGAATTAGGCCCATTGTCTCTTGGTTTAATCCGGTTCTATTTCTCACTGAGGAAAACACTTTACCATACGGTGTACTTACCTTGGATTCTGGGAGATCCTTGAAAGAAACCTTTATGTGATTGCACACACCGTTTTGACGTAAGTATACGGGTGAGCGTCCTTGCACACTTTCTTCATCACATATTGGTGGTGTTTAGTGGATTGTGGGGCTCTAAGGGTGTATTTACTAAAGTATGTGTTTTTAGAAGTGGAGATGTTACCAATAGCAACCAATCAGATTCTAGCTATTCTCTTCTAGGAAGGTGCTAGATGAACAAAAAATTGAATCTTATTGGTTGCTATGAGCAACATCCCCACTTCTAAAAACCTGCACTTCAGTAAATATATCCCTAAGCTTGAGAGAAGGGTTCAGCCACCACTTCTCCCATCGTTTTGACATGTGTGGGGTGTTTAACTTCTTATCAGAATTACACTGTTACAGTAATTTTTATTTCTTTTTATATACGAGTCGGTACGATGTCAGCGGAGGGTATTCTTATCTTCCTTAGCTACCACTGTATGAATGTGGTGGTTTCCTAGTGTCCCATCGGCCTCCGGAGGACGCCTTCTGTCTGCGTATTAGAGGCACAAGCTCCACAATGTCTCCTGCCGTAGATCTTCTTCAGGCTGTTCCTGATTTCCCTCATTTTCAGTCCATAGATGATGGGGTCAGCACTGGACGGAATCACAAAATTAATTAGGCTAACGAGGTTCTGAACATCGTATGAAACGAGAGAGCTGAGTCTGTACACGATGGAGGTACACATGCCACTCACAGTCATTAGCACACCCACCAGCAGTTGGGTGCTACATGTTTGCCAGGCCTTATCGGAGGCTCTTCCATCCAGGACCATTCTCACTGCAGAGAGAACCTTCACGTAGGAGACCAGGATAATGGTCCCATCAATCACTGTGATCAGGACCCTTGGCCACAGACCTACAACTTGTACTTTGGTGGTGTCTCCACAAGCCAGGTTCAAGAGACTCATGTACTCACAAGCGAAGCTGAAAATGATGTTGGATCTACAAAACTGCACCTCCGAAGCAACAAGAATTATCGGGGAAATCAAGAGGAGACTCCGGGTCCAGCCAATAAGGACCAGCAACACCAGCGCTCGCTTAGTGACAATGCGGTGGTAGCGGAGCGGCATTATTACCGCCACATACCTGTCTAGTGCCATTAATACGAGGAGGCTAGACTGACATGCGCCGGTTAAGTAGACAACGAACATTTGTAGTAAGCAGCCGGTCAGGGTTATCTGGTTCAGGTCAAATGTTAGCTCCAGAAGGAACCTTGGCATGATGGCGGTAGTGTAGGAGAGGTTGCCGGCAAAGAGCAGAGCAATGAGCGTATACATTGGTGAATGCAGAGTCTTCTCCAGCCAGATTGTGTAGATCATCACACCATTACTGATCACCAAGATCATATACATGGAGAAGAATGGTAGGAAGAGGGCCCGCCGGGACTGCACGATCCCAGGAAAGCCGCAGAGGGTGAAATACGTGTGTGAGAAGCTGGTATTCGGGGCAGGAGGCTCCATTGTGGGTGGCAAAGTGTGGCAGATGCCTGCAGAGACTGAAAGCAAGAACACAGATTAAGAAGAATCTCTTCTACATGTGCAAACATCGATTTATCATGCACTTACCCTATCCCGGCAACATTACCCTACCCCAGTAACACTTTACATTACCCTACCCCAGTAACAATTTACGTCATCCTACCCCAGTAACACTTTACATTACCCTACCCCAGTAACAATTTACGTCACCCTACCCCAGTAACACTTTACATTACCCTACCCCAGTAACACTTTACGTTGCCCTACCCCAGTAACTCTTTGTTTCCCTACCCCAGTAGTACTTTATTTCATCCTACCCCAGAAACACTTTACATCATCCTACCGCTGTAACACTTTAAATCATTCTACCCCAGTAACACTTCACATTAACCTACCCCTGTAACACTTTACGTCATTCTACCCTAGTAACACTTTACATAATTCTACCCCTGTAACGCTTCACATTACCCTACCCCTGTAACACTTTACGTCATTCTACCCCAGTAACACTTTACATCATTCTACCCCTGTACCACTTTACATCACTCTACCCCTGTAACACTTTACATAATTCTACCCCAGTAACATTTCACATTACCCTACCCCTGTAACACTTTACGTCATCCTACCCCAGTAACAATTTACATTACCCTACCCCAGTAACAATTGACATTACCCTACCCCAGTAACAATTTGCGTCATCCTACTCCAGTAACACTTTACGTTACCCTACCCCAGTAACACTTCACATTACCCTACCCCAGTAACACTTTACCCTACCCCAGTAACACTTTACATTACCCTACCCCAGTAACAATTTACTTCATCCTACCCCAGTAAAAATTTACGTCATCCTACCCTAGTAACACTTTACATAATTCTACCCCAGTAACAATTTACATTACCCTACCTCAGTAATAATTTACGTCATCCTACTCCAGTAACACTTTACGTTGCCCTACTCCAGAAACCCTTCACGTTACCCTAACCCAGTAGCACCTTATGTCACCCTACCGCAGTAGCACTTTACGTCATCCTACCCCAGTAACACTTTACGTCATCCTACCCCAGAAACACTTTACATAATTCTACCCCAGTGACGCTTCACATTACCCTACCCCTGTAACACTTTACGTAATCCTACCCTTGTAACACTTTACATCATTCTACCCCTGTAACACTTTACATCATTCTACCCCTGTAACACTTTACATCATTCTACCCCTGTAACACTTTACATCATTCTACCCCTGTAACACTTTACATCACTCTACCCCTGTAACACTTTACATCATTCTACCCCAGTAACATTTCACATTACCTTACCCCCTGTAACACTTTACGTCATCCTACCCCAGTAACAATTTACATTACCCTACCCCAGTAACAATTTACTTCATCCTACCCCAGTAACACTTTTCATTACCCTACCCCAGTAACAATTTGCGTCATCCTACCCCAGTAACACTTTACGTCATCCTACCCCAGTAACACTTTACGTCATCCTACCCCACTAACACTTTACATTACCCTACCCCAGTAACAATTTACGTCATCCTACCCCAGTAACACTTTACATTACCCTACCCCAGTAACAATTGACGTCATCCTACCCCAGTAACACTTTACATTACCCTACCCCAGTAACACTTTACATTACCCTACCCCAGTAACACTTTACCCTACCCCAGTAACAATTTACGTCATCCCACCCCAGTAACACTTTACGTCACCCTACCCCAGTAACAATTTACGTCATCCCACCCCAGTAACACTTTACATTACCCTACCCCAGTAACACTTTACGTTACCCTACACCAGTAACAGTTTACGTCATTCTACCCCAGTAACACTTTACGTTCCCCTACCCCAGTAACACTTTACGTTACCCTACACCAGTAACAGTTTACGTCATCCTACCCCAGTAACACTTTACGTCATCTTACCCCAGTAACACTTTACGTCATCCTACCCCTGTAACACTTCACATTACCCTACCCCAGTAACACTTTACGTCATCCTACCCCAGTAACACTTTACATAATTCTACCCCAGTAACACTTTACATCATTCTACCCCAGTAACATTTTACATCATTCTACCCCAGTAACACTTCACATTACCCTACCCCATTAACACTTCACATTACCCTACCCCATTAACACTTCACATTACCCTACCCCATTAACACTTTATGTTCCCCTACACCAGTAACACTTTCCGTTACCCTACACCAGTAACAGTTTACATCATCCTACCCCAGTAACACTTTACGTTACCCTAACCCGGTAACACTTTACGTTGCCCTACTCCAGTAACCCTTTTACGTTACCCTACCCCAGTAGCACTTTACGTTACCCTACCCCAGTAGCACTTTAAGTTACCCTACCCCAGTAACACTTTCTGTTACACTACACCAGTAACAGTTTACATCATCCTACCCCGGTAACACTTTACGTTACCCTACCCCAGTAACAATTTACGTTGCCCTACTCCAGTAACCCTATACGTTACCCTACCTCAGTAGCACTTTACGTTACCCTACCTCAGTAGCACTTTACGTTACCCTACACCAGTAACACTTTACGTTACCCTACCCCAGTAACACTTTACGTTACCCTACCCCTGTAACACTTTACGTCATTCTACCCCAGTAACACTTCACATTAACACTTTACGTTACCCTACCCCATTAACACTTTACATCATCCTACCCCAGTAACACTTTACATCATCCTACCCCAGTAAAACTTTACATTACCCTACCCCAGTAACAGTTTACGTCATCCTACTCCAGTATCCCTTTACGTTACCCTACCCCAGTAGCACTTAACGTTACCCTACCCCAGTAACACTTTACGTTGCCCTACCTCCGTAACAATTTACGTTAGCCTACCCCAGTAACACTTTACGTTACCCTACCCAAGTAACACTTTACGTTACCCTACCCCATTAACACTTTACGTTACCCTACACCAGTAACAGTTTACGTCATCCTACCACAGTAACAATTTACGTCATCCTACCCCAGTAACACTTTACGTTACCCTACCCCAGTAACACTTTACGTCATCCTACCCCAGTAACACTTTACGTCATCCTACCCCAGTAACACTTTACGTCATCCTACCCCAGTAACACTTTACATCATTCTACCCCAGTAACACTTTACATTACCCTATCCCTGGCAACACCTTACGACATTCTTCCCCAGTAACACCTTACGACATTCTTCCCCAGTAACACCTTACGTCATTCTACTCCAGTAACACCTTACGTCATTCTACTCCAGTAACACCTTACGTCATTCTACCCCAGTAACACTTTACGTATTTCTACCCCAGTAACACTGTACATCATTCTACCCCAGTAACACTGTACATCATTCTACCCCAGTAACATTTTACATCATTCTACCCCTGTAACACTTTACATCATTCTACCCCAGTAACACTTTACGTATTTCTATCCCAGTAACACTGTACATCATTCTACCCCAGTATTACTGTACATCATTCTACCCCAGTAACACTTTACATCATTCTACCCCAGTAACACTTTACATCATTCTACCCCTGTAACACTTTACATCATTCTACCCCAGTAACACTTCACATTACCCTACCCCTGTAACACTTTACGTCATCCTACCCCAGTAACACTTTACATAATTCTACCCCAGTAACACTTTACATAATTCTACCCCAGTAACACTTTACATAATTCTACCCCAGTAACACTTTACATAATTCTACCCCAGTAACACTTTACATAATTCTACCCCAGTAACACTTTACATAATTCTACCCCAGTAACACTTCACATTACCCTACCCCATTAACACTTTACGTTACCCTACCCCATTAACACTTTACGTTACCCTACCCCATTAACACTTTACGTTACCCTACCCCATTAACACTTTACGTCACCCTACCCCGGTAACAGTTTACGTCACCCTACCCCGGTAACCCTTTACGTTGCCCTACTCCAGTAACCCTTTACGTTACCCTACCACAGTAACACTTTACGTTACCCTACCTCGGTAATTTACGTCACCCTACCCCGGTAACAGTTTACGTCGCCCTAGTCCAGTAACCCTTTACGTTACCCTACCCCTGTAACCCTTTACGTTACCCTACCCCAGTAACACTTTACGTTACCCTACCCCAGTAACACTTTACGTTACCCTACCCCAGTAACACTTTACGTCATCCTACCCCAGTAACAGTTTACGTCATCCTACCCCAGTAACAGTTTACGTCATCCTACCCCAGTAACAGTTTACGTCATCCTACCCCAGTAACAGTTTACGTCATCCTACCCCAGTAACACTTTACGGCATCCTTCACCAGTAACACTTTACGTCATTCTACCCCAGTAACACTTTACGTCATCCTACACCAGTAACACTTCACATCATTCTACCCCAGTAACACTTCACATTACCCTACCCCTGTAACAGTTTATGTCATCCTACCCCAGTAACACTTTACATTACCCTACCCCAGTAACAATTTACGTTGCCCTACTCCAGTAACCCTTTACATTACCCTACCCCTGTAGCACTTTACGTTACCCTACCCCAGTAACACTTTACGTCATCCTACCCCGGTAACACTTTACGTTGCCCTACCCCAGTAACCCTTTACGTTACCCTACCCCAGTAACCCTTTACGTTACCCTACCCCAGTAACCCTTTACGTTACCCTACCCCAGTAACCCTTTACGTTACCCTACCCCAGTAACCCTTTACGTTACCCTACACCAGTAACCCTTTACGTTACCCTACCCCAGTAACCCTTTACGTTACCCTACCCCAGTAACCCTTTACGTTACCCTACCCCAGTAACCCTTTACGTTACCCTACCCCAGTAACCCTTTACGTTACCCTACCCCAGTAACACTTTACGTCATCCTACACCAGTAACACTTTACGTCATCCTACACCAGTAACACTTTACGTCATCCTACCCCTGTAACACTTTACATCATTCTACCCCAGTAACACTTTACATCATTCTACCCCAGTAACACTTTACATCATTCTACCCCAGTAACATTTTACATTACCCTACCCCATTAACACTTCACATTACCCTACCCCATTAACACTTTATGTTACCCTACACCAGTAACAGTTTACATCATCCTACCCCAGTAACACTTTACGTTACCCTAACCCGGTAACACTTTACGTTGCCCTACTCCAGTAACCCTTTTACGTTACCCTACCCCAGTAGCACTTTACGTTACCCTACCCCAGTAGCACTTTCCGTTACCCTACACCAGTAACAGTTTACATCATCCTACCCCAGTAACACTTTACGTTACCCTAACCCGGTAACACTTTACGTTGCCCTACTCCAGTAACCCTTTTACGTTACCCTACCCCAGTAGCACTTTACGTTACCCTACCCCAGTAGCACTTTAAGTTACCCTACCCCAGTAGCACTTTAAGTTACCCTACCCCAGTAACACTTTCCGTTACCCTACACCAGTAACAGTTTACATCATCCTACCCCAGTAACACTTTACGTTACCCTAACCCGGTAACACTTTACGTTGCCCTACTCCAGTAACCCTTTTACGTTACCCTACCCCAGTAGCACTTTACGTTACCCTACCCCAGTAGCACTTTAAGTTACCCTACCCCAGTAACACTTTCCGTTACACTACAACAGTAACACTTTCCGTTACCCTACACCAGTAACAGTTTACATCATCCTACCCCGGTAACACTTTACGTTACCCTACCCCAGTAACAATTTACGTTGCCCTACTCCAGTAACCCTATACGTTACCCTACCTCAGTAGCACTTTACGTTACCCTACACCAGTAACACTTTACGTTACCCTACCCCAGTAACACTTTACGTTACCTTACCCCAGTAACACTTCACATTACCCTAACCCTGTAACAATTTAAGTCATCCTATCCCTGTAACACTACATTACCCTACCCCAGTAACAATTTACATTACCCTTCCCCAGTAACAATTTACGTCATCCTACCCCAGTAACACTTTACGTTGCCCTACTCCAGTAACCCTTTACGTTACCCTACCGCAGTAGCACTTTAGGTCATCCTACCCCAGTAACACTTTACATCATCCTACCCCAGTAACACTTTACATCATCCTACCCCAGTAACACTTTACATCATCCTACCCCAGTAACACTTTACATCATCCTACCCCAGTAACACTTTACATCATCCTACCCCAGTAACACTTTACATCATCCTACCCCAGTAACACTTTACATCATCCTACCCCTGTAACACTTTACATCATCCTACCCCTGTAACACTTTACACCATCCTACCCCTGTAACACTTTACATCATCCTACCCCAGTAACACTTTACATTACCCTACCCCTGTAACACTTTACGTCATTCTACCCCAGTAACACTTCACATTAACACTTTACGTTACCCTACCCCAGTAACACTTTACATCATCCTACCCCAGTAACACTTTACATCATCCTACCCCAGTAAAACTTTACATTACCCTACCCCAGTAACAGTTTACGTCATCCTACTCCAGTAACACTTTACGTTGCCCTACTCCAGTAACCCTTTACGTTACCCTACCCCAGTAGCACTTTACGTTACCCTACCCCAGTAACACTTTACGTTGCCCTACCTCCGTAACAATTTACGTTAGCCTACCCCAGTAACACTTTACGTTACCCTACCCCAGTAACACTTTACGTTACCCTACACCAGTAACAGTTTACGTCATCCTACCCCAGTAACAATTTACGTCATCCTACCCCAGTAACACTTTACGTTACCCTACCCCAGTAACACTTTACATCATTCTACCCCAGTAACACTTTACGTCATCCTACCCCAGTAACACTTTACATCATTCTACCCCAGTAACACTTTACATTACCCTATCCCTGGCAACACCTTACGACATTCTTCCCCAGTAACACCTTACGACATTCTTCCCCAGTAACACCTTACGTCATTCTACCCCAGTAACACTTTACGTATTTCTATCCCAGTAACACTGTACATCATTCTACCCCAGTAACACTGTACATCATTCTACCCCAGTAACATTTTACATCATTCTACCCCAGTAACACTTTACATCATTCTACCCCAGTAACACTTTACATCATTCTACCCCTGTAACACTTTACATCATTCTACCCCTGTAACACTTTACATCATTCTACCCCAGTAACACTTTACGTATTTCTATCCCAGTAACACTGTACATCATTCTACCCCAGTAACACTGTACATCATTCTACCCCAGTAACATTTTACATCATTCTACCCCAGTAACACTTTACATCATTCTACCCCAGTAACACTTTACATCATTCTACCCCTGTAACACTTTACATCATTCTACCCCTGTAACACTTTACATCATTCTACCCCAGTAACACTTCACATTACCCTACCCCTGTAATACTTTACGTCATCCTACCCCAGTAACACTTTACATAATTCTACCCCAGTAACACTTTACATAATTCTACCCCAGTAACACTTTACATAATTCTACCCCATTAACACTTCACATTACCCTACCCCATTAACACTTTACGTTACCCTACCCCATTAACACTTTACGTTACCCTACCCCATTAACACTTTACGTCATCCTACCCCGGTAACCCTTTACGTTGCCCTACTCCAGTAACCCTTTACGTTACCCTACCCCAGTAACCCTTTACGTTACCCTACCCCAGTAGCACTTTATGTTACCCTACCACAGTAAATTTACGTTACCCTACCTCGGTAACAATTTACGTCACCCTACCCCGGTAACAGTTTACGTCGCCCTACCCCAGTAACCCTTTACGTTACCCTACCCCTGTAACCCTTTACGTTACCCTACCCCAGTAACACTTTACGTTACCCTACCCCAGTAACACTTTACGTTACCCTACCCCAGTAACACTTTACGTTACCCTACCCCAGTAACACTTTACGTCATCCTACCCCAGTAACAGTTTACGTCATCCTACCCCAGTAACACTTTACGTCATCCTACCCCAGTAACAGTTTACGTCATCCTACCCCAGTAACAGTTTACGTCATCCTACCCCAGTAATAGTTTACGTCATCCTACCCCAGTAACAGTTTACGTCATCCTACCCCAGTAACAGTTTACGTCATCCTACCCCAGTAATAGTTTACGTCATCCTACCCCAGTAACAGTTTACGTCATCCTACCCCAGTAACAGTTTACGTCATCCTACCCCAGTAACACTTTACGTCATCCTACACCAGTAACACTTTACGTCATCCTACACCAGTAACACTTTACGTCATTCTACCCCAGTAACACTTTACGTCATCCTACACCAGTAACACTTTACGTCATCCTACACCAGTAACACTTTACGTCATCCTACACCAGTAACACTTTACGTCATCCTACACCAGTAACACTTTACGTCATCCTACACCAGTAACACTTCACGTCATTCTACCCCAGTAACACTTCACATTACCCTACCCCTGTAACAGTTTGTCATCCTACCCCAGTAACACTTCACATTACCCTACCCCTGTAACAGTTTGTCATCCTACCCCAGTAACACTTCACATTACCCTACCCCTGTAACAGTTTGTCATCCTACCCCAGTAACACTTTACATTACCCTACCCCAGTAACACTTTACGTTACCCTACCCCAGTAACCCTTTACGTTACCCTACCCCAGTAACCCTTTACGTTACCCTACCCAGTAACCCTTTACGTTACCCTACCCCAGTAACCCTTTACGTTACCCTACCCCAGTAACCCTTTACGTTACCCTACCCCAGTAACCCTTTATGTTACCCTACCCCAGTAACCCTTTACGTTACCCTACCCCAGTAACCCTTTACGTTACCCTACCCCAGTAACCCTTTACGTTACCCTACCCCAGTAACCCTTTACGTTACCCTACCCCAGTAACCCTTTACGTTACCCTACCCCAGTAACACTTTACGTTACCCTACCCCAGTAACACTTTACGTTACCCTACCCCAGTAACACTTTACGTCGTCCTACCCCAGTAACACTTTACGTCGCCCTACCCCAGTAACACTTTACGTCGCCCTACCCCAGTAACACTTTACGTCATCCTACACCAGTAACACTTTACGTCATCCTACCCCAGTAACACTTTACATTACCCTACCCCTGTAACAGTTTGTCATCCTACCCCAGTAACACTTTGCATTACCCTACCCCAGTAACACTTTACGTTGCCCTACTCCAGTAGCACTTTACGTTACCCTACTCCAGTAGCACTTTACGTTACCCTACCCCAGTAGCACTTTACGTTACCCTACCCCAGTAGCACTTTACGTTACCCTACCCCAGTAGCACTTTACGTTACCCTACCCCAGTAGCACTTTACGTTACCCTACCCCAGTAGCACTTTACGTTACCCTACCCCAGTAGCACTTTACGTTACCCTACCTCAGTATCAATTTACGTCATCCTACCCCAGAAACACTTTACATCATTCTACCCCAGTAACACTTTACGTTACCCTACCCCAGTAACACTTTACATCATTCTACCCCAGTAACACTTTACGTTACCCTACCCCATTAACACTTTACGTTACCCTACACCAGTAACAGTTTATGTCATCCTACCCCAGTAACACTTTACGTCATCCTACCCCAGTAACACTTTACGTCATCCTACCCCAGTAACACTTTACGTCATCCTACCCCAGTAACACTTTACGTCATCCTACCCCAGTAACACTTTACGTCATCCTACACCAGTAACACTTTACGTCATCCTACACCAGTAACAGTTTACGTCATTCTACCCCAGTAGCACTTTACGTCATTCTACCCCAGTAGCACTTTACGTCATTCTACCCCAGCAGCACCTTACGTCATTCTACCCCAGCAGCACCTTACGTCATTCTACCCCAGCAGCACCTTACGTCATTCTACCCCAGCAGCACCTTACGCCATTCTACCCCAGCAGCACCTTACGCCATTCTACCCCAGCAGCACCTTACGCCATTCTACCCCAGCAGCACCTTACGCCATTCTACCCCAGCAGCACCTTACGCCATTCTACCCCAGCAACACTTCACATTATCTTACCGCAGCAACATTATCCTACCCCAGTAGAACTTGACGTCATCATGCCCCAGCAACACTGGACATTATACGTGTGCTATACTGAAGGTTCTACGTGACTGGAGAAAAGCCCTAACTCAGAGCACTGACATACCGGAGTGGACTTTTAGAACTTAGACAGGGGGCAGTTCTGGGGTGGGCATCAGGAGCCCTTAGAAGGTAAGTGTCTGGTAATAACTTGCAGCAGAACTCCATTCTGTATCACTGTGATGATGCAAGAAAACAATCTATGGTAAATCCCGGAGTGGAAGCTTTATCAGAGCTTGGAGAGAGATAAAGTAGCAGCAATCAGCTCTTAGCTGCCATGTTACAGGGTATGTTTGAAAAAAATGTCAGAAGCTGATTGGTTGGCACTTTATCTCTCTCCACTTTGGGCCTAACTCATGTTTATATGCCAATGCCTGTGCAGCTGCGTTTTTCTAGGTTCTGGAACTGCAAATCTCAGCAAGTGAAGCTGCCGTCTTAGGAAAGATGAGACGCCTACCAGGGCCGACACACAGTCCTCAGCAATTGCATACACAGACGCAGTACCGACGCAATAACGAGGAACATCAACTCCTAGGGATGACCTATGACTACGCAGACTGACAAATGCGGAGGAACCTTGCTGTGTGCGCAGTCTACCAATAATCTCTCCATTGCGAGAACATCGGCGCTGCGTACATACATCAGGCCTGTTATCTGTCTCCGAGCTTTACGTTCAGTATATACGGCCTGATGAGTTATACATGAAACGCCCTTCACTTTACCGCTCCATTCCTAATACCGGCAGTCCTGTACACTGCAGCACGCCTGTGCGCACAATCAGGGTAATGCATGCGTCGTAGCAAATGATCGTTTAACTGCGCCAACATCGACGCTGCGTCCAGTTACCGTCCACCTCTGACCCATGCACTTGGCTACACATTGGGGGTCATTCTGACCCGTTCGCACACAGCGGTTTATCGCTGCGGTGCGAACGGGTGCGGAATGCGCATGCACGACGTTACCCGGCGACAGGGGTCGCCGGGTTACATCGTGGCTTAAGAAGAAAGCGGTCGCAGCACGGACCGCAAAGAAGATTGACAGGAAGAGGGCAGTGCAGGGCGGATCTGGACCGTTTGGAGCCGTTTTCGGGGAGTGGTGAGTATAACGCAGGAGTTCCTAGGAGAACGGAGGTGTGACGTCAAAGCCGAGCCCATCATCACTCGATCCATCGCACAGGGTATGTGCAGGCCTAGTCTTGTTCTGTGTGAATTGTTTTTAGCTTAGCAGTGTTGCACAAGCGATCGCAGCCCTGCTAAGCTAAAATACGCTCCCCCATAGGCGTGGACTAGTTGATTGCAGCAGCAGCAAAAAGTTGCTGGCTGCGCTCAACTCAGAATGACCACCTTTGTCATCATCAGCGCGGACGTGCACAGGAACCGGGCATATTTACGCTGCTGCGGCGGACTCTCACTGACAGCGCCCCATTACAGTACAGATGTGCATCTATAGTTGCACGCAGAGATACCGCGTTATGCGCATGATCGTGTATGGCTCATACGTATGCGCAGTAGGGAATCTCGCTCTGCAACGTGTCCATTACGTCATACGTAACATTCTCCTAAACTACTGGACATATTAGCTGCCAGGAGGCACAGTAACCTCCAACCTCATACCTAGGTAACCTCTCAGTGTCACTGTCACGCAGAGCATTTGCTCACTGAGCAAGTGTTTGTTGTGTCACCTGCTTCCTACCTTATCAGCCGTCATCATCCACACAGCTCGGCCATTCTCGTGACCTGTGCCGGAATTGATGCTCCCTGCAGGTCTGTGCATTTATCCTGCTCCGGAGAGTCCCAGGTGGCAGCCGCTAATTACTGCTGGTCATTAGTGATACTCATTAGCGTGCATGCAGAGCGTCCCATGTGCCTCTCATCACCGGTAACTTACACTTCATTATTTACCTAGGGCCTCATGCAGAAATCGGCGCAGACCTGCCGACTACTGGGGTATCCGGATGGAAGATAGACGGTCAATGGGTCGCCAAGGTCAAAACATGGACAGTTAATAGTATGGTAAACCTTATTATATATAGTATGTGATATAGTAATATCATACCAGTACTGGGTACATGCTCACACCTGTGTATTATATATATTGTACAGTGGGGGTAATTCCAAGTTGATCGCAGCAGGAAATTTTTTAGCAGTTGGGCAAAACCATGTGCACTGCAGGTGGGGCAGATGTAACATGTGCAGAGAGAGTTAGATATGGGTGTGGTGAGTTCAATCTGCAATCTAAATTGCAGTGTAAAAATAAAGCAGCCAGTATTTACCCTGCACAGAAACAATATAACCCACCCAAATCTAACTCTCTCTGCACATGTTATATCTGCCCCCTCTGCAGTGCACATGGTTTTGCCCAACTGCTAAAAAAAATTCTGCTGCGATCAACTTGGAATTACCCCCAGTATGCAGCGATGTGCGGTGAGGCAGAGCCTTTCCTGTCATACTAACGTATACACCAGAGTTTTCACTGTATAAAGTATCCCTACCTCCCAACATGACCTCTCCAGGAGGACACAATGCTCTGCTCCTGCTCTTCCCTCTTACTGTATGATAACCATCACCTGTGCTGTACCCTAATACTGACCCAGTGCTCATACCTATGTCATACCTCCCAACATGACCTCTCCATTAGGACACAATGCTCTGCTCCTGCTCTTCCCTCATACTGTATGATTACCATCACCTGTGCTGTACCCTAATACTGACCCAGTGCTCATACCTATGTCATACCTCCCAACATGACCCTCTCCAGGAGGACACAATGCTCTGCTCCTGCTCTTCCCTCTTACTGTATGATTACCATCACCTGTGCTGTACCCTAATACTGAGCCAGTGCTCATACCTATGTCATACCTCCCAACATGACCCTCTCCAGGAGGACACAATGCTCTGCTCCTGCTCTTCCCTCATACTGTATGATTACCATCACCTGTGCTGTACCCTAATACTGACCCAGTGCTCATACCTATGTCATACCTCCCAACATGACCCTCTCCAGGAGGACACAATGCTCTGCTCCTGCTCTTCCCTCTTACTGTATGATTACCATCACATGTGCTGTACCCGAATACTGACCCAGTGCTCATACCTATGTCATACCTCCCAACATGACCTCTCCATGAGGACACAATGCTCTGCTCCTGCTCTTCCCTCTTACTGTATGATTACCATCACCTGTGCTGTACCCTAATACTGACCCAGTGCTCATACCTATGTCATACCTCCCAACATGACCTCTCCAGGAGGACACAATGCTCTGCTCCTGCTCTTCCCTCTTACTGTATGATTACCATCACCTCTGCTGTACCCTAATACTGACCCAGTGCTCATACCTATGTCACATCTCCCAACATGACCTCTCCAGGAGGACACAATGCTCTGCTCCTGCTCTTCCCTCTTACTGTATGATTACCATCACCTCTGCTGTACCCTAATACTGACCCAGTGCTCATACCTATGTCATACCTCCCAACATGACCTCTCCAGGAGGACACAATACTCTGCTCCTGCTCTTCCCTCTTACTGTATGATTACCATCACCTGTGCTGTACCCTAATACTGATCCAGTGCTCATACCTATGTCATACCTCCCAACATGACCTCTCCAGGAGGACACAATGCTCTGCTCCTGCTCTTCCCTCTTACTGTATGATTACCATCACCTGTGCTGTACCCTAATACTGACCCAGTGCTCATACCTATGTCATACCTCCCAACATGACCTCTCCAGGAGGACACAATGCTCTGCTCCTGCTCTTCCCTCTTACTGTATGATTACCATCACCTGTGCTGTACCCTAATACTGACCCAGTGCTCATACCTATGTCATACCTCCCAACATGACCCTCTCCAGGAGGAACACAATGCTCTGCTCCTGTGCTTTCCTCTTACTGTATGATTACCATCACCTGTGCTGTACCCTAATACTGACCCAGTGCTCATATCTATGTCATACCTCCCAACATGACCTCTCCAGGAGGACACAATGCTCTGGGCCTGCTCTTCCCTCTTACTGTATGATTACCATCACCTGTCTGTACCCTAATACTGACCCAGTGCTCATACCTATGTCATACCTCCCAACATGACCTCTCCAGGAGGACACAATGCTCTGCTCCTGCTCTTCCCTCTTACTGTATGATTACCATCACATGTGCTGTACCCGAATACTGACCCAGTGCTCATACCTATGTCATACCTCCCAACATGACCTCTCCATGAGGACACAATGCTCTGCTCCTGCTCTTCCCTCTTACTGTATGATTACCATCACCTGTGCTGTACCCTAATACTGACCCAGTGCTCATACCTATGTCATACCTCCCAACATGACCTCTCCAGGAGGACACAATGCTCTGCTCCTGCTCTTCCCTCTTACTGTATGATTACCATCACCTCTGCTGTACCCTAATACTGACCCAGTGCTCATACCTATGTCACATCTCCCAACATGACCTCTCCAGGAGGACACAATGCTCTGCTCCTGCTCTTCCCTCTTACTGTATGATTACCATCACCTCTGCTGTACCCTAATACTGACCCAGTGCTCATACCTATGTCATACCTCCTAACTTGACCCTCTCCAGGAGGACACAATGCTCTGCTCCTGCTCTTCCCTCTTACTGTATGATTACCATCACCTGTGCTGTACCCTAATACTGATCCAGTGCTCATACCTATGTCATACCTCCCAACATGACCTCTCCAGGAGGACACAATACTCTGCTCCTGCTCTTCCCTCTTACTGTATGATTACCATCACCTGTGCTGTACCCTAATACTGATCCAGTGCTCATACCTATGTCATACCTCCCAACATGACCTCTCCAGGAGGACACAATGCTCTGCTCCTGCTCTTCCCTCTTACTGTATGATTACCATCACCTGTGCTGTACCCTAATACTGACCCAGTGCTCATACCTATGTCACATCTCCCAACATGACCTCCCCAGGAGGACACAGTGCACTGCTCCTGCACTTTCCTCTTACTGTATGATTACCATCACCTGTGCTGTACCCTAATACTGACCTAGTGCTCATACCTATGTCATACCTCCCAACATGACCTCTCCAGGAGGACACAATGATCTGCTCCTGCACTCCCCTCTTACTGTATGATTACTATCACCTGTGCTGTACCCTAATACTGACCCAGTGCTCATACCTATGTCATACCTCCCAACATGACCTCTCCAGGAGGACACAATGCTCTGCTCCTGCTCTTCCCTCTTACTGTATAATTACCATCACCTGTGCTGTACCCTAATACTGACCCAGTGCTCATACCTATGTCATACCTCCCAACATGACCTCTCCAGGAGGACACAATGCTCTGCTCCTGCACTTCCCTCTTACTGTATGATTGCCATCACCTGTGCTGTACCCTAATACTGACCCAGTGCTCATACCTATGTCATACCTCCCAACATGACCTCTCCAGGAGGACACAATGCTCTGCTCCTGCACTTCCCTCTTACTGTATGATTACCATCACCTGTGCTGTACCCCAATACTGACCCAGTGCTCATACCTATGTCATACCTCCCAACATGACCTCTCCAGGAGGACACAATGCTCTGCTCTTCCCTCTTACTGTATGATTACTATCACCTGTGCTGTACCCTAATACTGACCCAGTGCTTGCCAATATGCCATTTTTACGACACAGAGTGGCAAGGAACGGCTAAGGCCATCTCCTATGTTCCTCATGACTAGTGGTTCAGCTTCACATGACGATGGAAGCACTCATCCTCCTGCTAGAAAAATGAAAAGAGTTAAGCTGGCAAAAGCACAGCAAAGAATTGTGCGTTCTAAATCACAAATCCCCAAGGACTGACCTTCCCAACACTGGACAGGAAGAGGTGGCTCCTTCCACCATTTGCACGCCCCCTGCAAGTGTTGGAAGCAGGGCCGTCTTTTTGTATGGGCTCAATGGGCTCTTGCCCAAGGGCCCCAGGAGTATAAGGACCCTAGGCTGATAACTGAGGGTCCCCTCTTTCTAGGGGTACCAGATTTTTGAAAATTGGCTCTGTGTAACCGGAGATATCTGACTTGAAACCAGTGGTCCCCATCCAAGCCTGTTAATTGCTCTTCCCAGCCAGATATCTCGAGTTCTGTCTGACTTAGCGTTTTTCAGAGTGTATAATCCAAAAGCTGCTACTCTCCCCTTTTGGGGGACACTAGCAGCTTCTTTCTACTATGCCCAGAACCAGAGATATCTGCCTTCCAGCAGCTGGTCCCTGCTCCAGCTCCACACGCCTAATATGCCGTTTTAGATTTTCATTGGTGGATTGCTCTGGTTCCTGAACTCTGATCCCCAAGTCCCTAGTAACTCCTAAAAGGTGGGACTCTCTAGTATTTTTATCCCATTCAAAGCTAAGAAATATATTTTCAGGAACTTGAGATATCTGCAGTCAAGCAAGCTGCCCTCCCACCGAAAATTATAAATATTAAGCCCACTCCACTATCCACCCCTCCCCTACATATTAAACACCCCCTACCACCCTGGAAGTCATGTACCAGGGTGCCTTCATTCAGCCCAATGCCCCCTTCTACAGTTTTGCCCCATCTGTGCAGTAAAGGAGTAATTAGCAGAAATTACTGCTCCAGGTCCTACATGCTGAGCAGAAGATAGAACACCCCTTACCGCCCGCGGGACATCAAAGCTGCCGCTGATAGCACCCCCCACCCCTACCGTTGGAGCAGTGGCGGAACAAGCGAGCGGTGGGCCCAGGTGCGACAAAATGCTTTGGCCCCCCCCCCAACATATCCCCACACACACACATCCCATCCAAGTCCACCCCCTCACCCCTGGAGAGGATCTGGTGAGGGGGACCTGCTCAGGGCCAGAGAAATGGATACCTAGCAACAGTGCCGTAACTAGACATTTTAGCACTGTGTGCAAGAAATGGCATCGGAGCCCCACCCCTGCATGCAAAACAGGGGCAGTGCGCGCCGCAGGCGCGCGCAAAAATACATAGTGGCGTGGCTTCGTGGGGAAGGGGTGTGGCCACAAAATAATACCATTTCATAAAACGGTACACAGTAGTCTCCATTATTCAAATTACGTCGCACAGTAGCACCACTACACCAGGTAGAGACCCTTTTACACCTTACAGCGGACAGATTCCTCTTTTTACACATTACAGCAGACAGCGTGCACTTTTTACACATAACGGCAGACAGCGTGCCCTTTTTACACATAACGGCAGAGAGCGTGCCCTTTTACACATAACGGCAGAACGCGTGCCCTTGTTACACATAGCGGCAGACAGCGTACACAGTTTTTACACAACGGCAGACAGCGTGCCCTTGTTACACATAACGGCAGACAGCGTACACTTTTTACACATAACGGCAGACAGCGTGCCCTTGTTACACATAACGGCAGACAGCGTACACTTTTTACACATAACGGCAGACCGCGTGCCCTTGTTACACATAGCGGCAGACAGCGTCCCCTTTTTACACATAACGGCAGACAGCGTCCCCTTTTTACACATTACGGCAGACAGCGTGCCCTTGTTACACATTACGGCAGACAGCGTCCCCATTTTTACACATTACGGCAGGCAGATTCCCCATTTTTACACATTGCGGCAGGCTGATTCCCCTTTTTACACATTACGTCCGGCAGTCCCCCCTTTTTATACATAGCGGCAGGCAGTCCCTCATTTTTACACATTGCGGCAGGCTGATTCCCCCTTTTTATACATAGCGGCAGGCATTCCCCCCTTTTTACACATAGCGGCAGGCAGTCCCCCATTTTTACACATTGCAGCAGGCAGGCCCAAGAAAGAAAGAAAGTAAAAAAATAAAGAAAGAAAAAGAGAAAAAGAAAGAAAGAAGAATTATACTTACCCTCTCCGCCAACTCAGGCTCCTCAGTGCAGCTGCGTCAGACGACGATTCCCGGGCAGTAGAGAATGAGGAGGAGGGAGGTGGAGGAGGGAGCCGCAGCAGCGCTTTGTTACTGGTGGAGGCGCTGCTGCTGCTGCTCCTCTGCTTCCCTATAGGCTGTTCTCGGAAGACAGCCTATAGGGAAGCAGAGGAGCAGCAGCAGCAGCGCCTCCACCAGTAACAAAGCGCTGCTGCGGCTCCCTCCTCCACCTCCCTCCTCCTTCCCCCGTCCGTGCCGCTGCTCCTCTCCTCGCCGGGCGGCTGTGCGCTGCGGGCAGCGGTTGCCCGCAGCGCACAGCGGCATGTAATGAGTCAGTTTGACTCATTACATGCTTGGGCCCCTGGACAGAGGCGGGCCCCAGTGCAGTGCACTGCTTGCACTGCCGGTAGTTCCGCCTCTGCGCTGGAGGATGGGTAGGGGGCCCAGTGCATTGCTGTGCCCAGGGGCCTTCACTGCTGTTAAGACGGCCCTGGTTGGAAGGAGCACCCGCAGTCCAGTTCCTGATAGTGAAATTGAAGATGTCAGTGTTGAAGTACACCAGGATGAGGATATGGGTGTTGCTGGCGCTGGGGAGGAAATTGACCAGGAGGATTCTGATGGTGAGGTGGTTTGTTTAAGTCAGGCACCCGGGGAGACACCTGTTGTCCGTGGGAGGAATATGGCCGTTGACATGCCTGGTGAAAATACCAAAAAAATCAGCTCTTCAGTGTGGAGGTATTTCAACAGAAAAGCGGACAACAGGTGTCAAGCCGTGTGTTGCCTTTGTCAAGCTGTAATAAGTAGGGGTAAGGACGTTAACCACCTCGGAACATCCTCCCTTATACGTCACCTGCAGCGCATTCATCATAAGTCAGTGACAAGTTCAAAAACTTTGGGAAGCAGTCCACTGACAACTAAATCCCTTTTCTCTTTCGTCTTTGAGGATGCTGGGGACTCCGTAAGGACCATGGGGTATAGACCGGCTTCGCAGGAGACATGGGCACTCTAAAGACTTTAGATGGGTGTGCACTGACTCCTCCCTCTATGCCCCTCCTCCAGACCTCAGTTAGATCCTGTGCCCAGAGGAGACTGGGTGCACTGCAGGGGAGCTCTCCTGAGTTTCTCTGAAAAAGACTTTTGTTAGGTTTTTTTATTTTCAGGGAGCACTGCTGGCAACAGGCTGTCTGCATCGTGGGACTGAGGGGAGTGGAGCAGATCTACTTAGATGATAGGCTCTGCTTCTTAGGCTACTGGACACCATAAGCTCCAGAGGGTCGGAACACAGGTTTCATCCTCGCTGTTCGTCCCGGAGCCGCGCCACCATCCTCCTCACAGAGCCGGAAGATAGAAGCCGGGTGAGTATAAGAAGAAAGAAGACTTCATAGGCAGCAGAAGACTCCAGATCTTCCAGATCTGATGTAACGCTGCGTGCCATTGCTCCCACATTCACACACACTAATGGCACTGTTGGGTGCAGGGCGCAGGGGGGGGGGGCGCCTTGGGCAGCGATTTTAAACCTCAAGGGACTGGCTAACATATATATATATACTGCAGAGGCAGTTTATTACAGAAACTCCCGCCAGTATAAAGATTTGAGCGGGACAGAAGCCCGCCGTTCAGGGGGTGGAGCTTGATCCTGAAGCACTAACCAGCACCATTTTCTCCACAGAGAAGCTGGCTCCCCGGACTCTCCCCTGCTGAACACAGTACAGAGGGCAAAAAAGGGGAGGGGGGCACATTTATTTGGTGCAGTGAGTAATAATATATATATATATATATATATATATATATATATATATGTAAAAGCGCTGTACTGACTGGGATTTTATTCCAGGGTCCGGTGGCGCTGGGTGTGTGCTGGCATACTCTCTCTCTGTCTCTCCAAAGGGCCTTATTGGGGGGCTGTCTCCATATAGATATATCCCTGAGTGTGTGGGGGGTGTCGGTACGCGTGTGTCGGCATGTCTGAAGTGGAAGGCTCATCTAAGGAGGAGGTGGAGCAGATGATTGTGGTGTCTCCGTCGGCAACGCCGACACCTGATTGGTTGGATATGTGGAATGTTTTAAATGCAAATGTGTCTTTATTACATAAGAGATTCGACAAAGCAGAGTCCAGGGAAAAAACAGGGAGTCAATCCGTGGCTTTGACGGTGTCACAGGGCCCTTCAGGGTCTCAGAAACGTCCCCTGTCCCACGTAACAGACACTGGTACCAACACGGATTCCGACTCCAGTGTCGACTACGGTGATGCGAGATTACACCCACGGGTGGCAAAAAGTATTCATTATATGGTTATTGCTAGAAAAGATGGTTTACATATCACAGATGACCCCTCTGTCCCTGACACGAGGGTGCACATTTTTAAGGAAAAGAAACCTGAGGTAACTTTTCCCCCATCTCCTGAACTGAACGCTTTATATGAAAAAGCTTGGGAAACTCCAGACAAGAAACTGCAGATTCCCAAGAGAATTCTTATGGCGTACCCTTTCCCCAGGACAGGTCACGGTGGGAATCCTCGCCCAGGGTAGACAAGGCTTTGACGCGTTTGTCCAAAAAGGTGGCGCTACCGTCTCCAGACACGGCAGCCCTCAAGGATCCTGCTGATCGCAGACAGGAAACTACCTTAAAATCAATTTAAACACATACGGGTGCCTTGCTCAGGCCGGCAATAGCGTCGGCATGGGTGTGTAGCGCCGTAGCAGCTTGGGTAGATAACTTGTCATCTGACATTGACACCCTAGATAAGGATAGCATTTTATCGACCTTGAGTCACATTAAAGACGCAGCGTTATATATGAGAGAGGCTGCGAGAGACATTGGGCTGTTAGGCTCAAGAGCCAACGCCATGGCAAATTTTGCTAGGCGAGCCATGTGGACCCGCCAATGGACGGGTGATGCCGACTCAAAGAAACTTTGCCTAACAAGAGTGAGGTTTTATTTGGGGAGGGTCTCGCAGATCTGGTTTCCACAGCTACCGCGGGTAAATTGTTATGATTCCCGTACTCCAGACCGGAGGAGATCTTATGGCAGGGATCTGAGTACAGGAAAATAAGCTGGTTGTGGGAGCTGGATAGCCTAGTAACCCCTGGCGCCCTAACTCCGTTGTCTCGCCCGTGTTATCAGAAATCCCCTGCGAGACTATGGTTGCTTGAGCCCATGGCAGCCGCGTTCGAAGGGCGGATTATGTCTGCCCAACCCCGATGCCCCCGCAGGTCTTAAAGGGAGACAAAGGGAAATCCGAGACAGGGTGATAACAAGGGGCCCTCTGACTAAGCAACCAGGCCAGGGGTTACAAGCTAACTAACTTAAACCAAAGGTATGTGCGGACTAGCCGCCAGGGAAAAGGACAACCAAAAATCCACTGATCCGTTACTCCTATCCAGCACCGCTGGATACCAGAGTGGATCTGTGGGAGCGGAATCCTCCGCAAAAAGCTCCAGAACACAAATAAACTAAATAATAAACAGTAAGCGGACAAGCCGCAACACACGGCTGCGCCGCGACTCACGAACACCACAGGATGTTAAAGGTGCTCGGTCAGACTCCAGGAATAGATGACAAACTTCCGAGTACAGGATCACTGAGGACAGAAACAACCGGATTGAGCAGGACTGGAAACTCTCTGTAGCAGACACAGGCAAACAGGAAGCTATCACCGGCGTCTGTAAGAAGTCCTGAGAGTGCCTTTATTCAGGAACCCTCCAATCAGGATCCAGACAAGGTAATCTCAGGTAATGCCGTGCAGCTTGCATGCTGCACGGCCAGCACACCATAATATAATTAGAACAGACCCAGCAACGGGGAACGCGGCCGAACGTGGCGTCCCCGTTGCTAAGGTCAGAGCGGCTCCGTGCGCCCGGCGTCTAGCGTTGCCAGGGAGCCGGCGGCTGTACGCGCACGGCGTCCCTGGTTGCTAGGCGCCGGGCCGCACCGACGAGCGGACCCCGGCGCCTAACAGTACCCCCCCCTTGAGGAGGGGTCAAGGAACCCCTAAAGCCAGGTTTCTGAGGAAATTCTCGAAAAAATGCCCTTTTGAGCCTCGGGGCATGAAGATCCTCATCCCGGACCCAAGACCTTTCCTCTGGCCCATAACCTCTCCAATGTACCAAAAAATAAAGCCGACCCCGGGACAACTTGGAATCGAGAACCTTCTCCACCAAGAACTCCTGCTGACCCTGTACATTTATTGGTGATCTCCCCTGAGATATTTTACGAGGAAATCTACTAGACGAAACATATGGTTTCAGCAATGAGCAATGGAAGGTATTTCCGATCCGTAAAGTTTTTGGTAAACGTAACCGGAAAGCAACTGGATTGACTTTTTTGATAATGTGAAATGGTCCAATAAATCTAGGACCCAATCTGGCTGAGGTTTGTCGAAGTTTAATGTTGCGAGTCGACAACCACACCCTGTCTCCTACTTTAAAAGTGCACGGCCGCCGGAGCCTGTCAGAAATTTTTTTTTTCCCGGAATGCTGCTTTTCTGAGAGCCAGGTGCACTTTTCTCAGAGGTCAAGGCCAGAGAGGAGACAGAGGAATGTTGAAAAAATGAATTAGCTCTGGGGTGAAAACCAAAAACTGCAAAAAATGGAGACACATTGGTGGAGGAATGACAGGCATTATTATAAGCAAACTCTGCCAATGGAAGAAACTCAGACCAGTCATTTTGGAGTTTGGCCGAGTACAAACGCAAATATTGTTTTAGAGATTGGTTAACTCGCTCAGTCTGCCCATTGGATTGGGGATGATAGCCGGACGTTAAAGATAATTTCATCTTTAACGAAGCACAAAAAGACTTCCAAAATTGTGCAATGAATTGTGGACCCCGATCAGAAACAATATCAGTGGGTAAGCCATGGAGTCTGAAAACATGGCGGAGGAACAAGACTGCCAATCCCTGGGCAGATGGCAATCGGGGAAGAGCAATGAAATGGGCCATTTTGCTAAAACGGTCCACTACCACCCATATGACTCGGCATCCGGCTGACAGAGGGAGGTCCACCACAAAATCCATGGAGATATGCGACCATGGCCTAAGAGGAACATTCAAGGGCATAAGTTGACCTATAGGCAAAGAACGGGGAACTTTATGCTGTGCACAGACCTGACACGAAAAAACAAACTCTTTAATGTCTTTGGAAAGACCAGGCCACCATACTGAGCGGGAGACTAATTCCAAAGTCTTAGCGATTCCCGGATGCCCGGCAACTTTGCTATCATGAAACTCCATCAAAACAGTTGCTCTCAAAAACTCAGGGACAAAAAGACGACCAGCAGGAGTATTTCCAGGAGCTTGATGTTGAAGCAGCTTTAACTGGGTAAATACATCCTGTGTGAGGCCTGCCCGAATGACTGAAGACGGAAGTATGGGAGTAACAGGACTGTTGTCTTGAACTGGAAGAAAACTGCGTGACAGGGCATCTGCCTTAGTATTCTTAGAACCTGGCCTGAAGGTGATAATGAATTTGAAACGAGTGAAAAATAAAGCCCAACGAGCCTGTCGGGCATTCAGTCGCTTAGCTGATTCAATGTATTGAAGATTTTTGTGATCTGTCAAAACAGAAATGGTATGGGTCGCTCCTTCAAGCCAATGTCTCCACTCCTCAAAAGCCCATTTAATAGCCAGCAACTCCCGATTACCAACATCGTAGTTGGATTCAGCAGATGAGAATTTCCTGGACATAAAGGCACAAGGATGTAACTCAAGGGAATCTGGATCCTTCTGAGAAAGGATAGCCCCTACACCAACCTCCGAGGCATCTACCTCAACGATGAAAGGCAATTCTGGGTTGGGATGTCTAAGGACAGGGGCTGAGACAAAGGCTTGTTTCAAGGCCTGAAAAGATACTTTAGCTTCACATGACCAATTGGTAGGATCTGCTCCCTTCTTAGTGAGTGCCACAATGGGAGCAACTATGTCAGAGAAAGAGTGAATAAACCTTCTGTAGTAGTTCGCAAACCCTAAAAAGCGCTGAATTGCTTTTAAGTTGGTGGGTTGCGCCCAACTCAGGATGGCTTGGAGCTTCTTAGGTTCCATTCGGAATCCCCGAGGGGAAATAATGTACCCTAAAAAGGATACCTCCGTGACGTGAAATTCACACTTCTCCGGTTTGGCATACAAGTGATTTTCACGTAATTTCTTAAGTACCTGACGCACCTGGGTAACATGTTGTTCTATAGAGTCAGAAAAAATCAAAATGTCGTCTAAATAGACCACAACGAATCTTCCCAGAAACTCACGGAGCACATCATTAATGAGATCCTGAAAGACTGCCGGAGCGTTAGATAGGCCGAAAGGCATGACCAGATACTCATAGTGACCTGATTGAGTACTGAATGCCGTTTTCCACTCATCCCCCGATCTGATTCTAATGAGATTATATGCTCCTCTCAGGTCAATCTTGGAAAAAATAACAGCCGAACGTAGCTGATCAAAGAGGACAGAGATCAGAGGCAGAGGGTAAGTATTCTTTACTGAGATTTTATTCAGGGCTCGAAAGTCAATGCAGGGTCTGAGGGAACCATCCTTCTTCTCTACGAAGAAAAAACCTGCACTTAAAGGGGATTTAGATGGCCTGATAAACCCTTTCTCAAGACTTTCTTTCACATACTCATTCATGGCCACAGTTTCAGGACCAGACAATGCATATAACCTTCCTTTAGGCAACGTGGCACCAGGAATTAACTCAATGGTACAATCATAAGGCCTATGGGGAGGCAAAATATCCGCATTGCCCTTGGAAAACACATCCAAAAAATCTTGGTACTCTCCAGGAATATGTGCGGGCCTGGCAGCAGCTACTCGGATAGGAAGTGTAATACATTCTTTATCACAGATGGTACTCCATTGTAGAATCTCCCCAGACTGCCAATCTATGATGGGATTATGAAAGGCCAGCCAAGGGTGACCCAGAACCACAGGAACTGCTGGACAATGGGTAAGAAAAAACTCAATCTTTTCAGAATGTAGAGCTCCCACCGAGAGCAAAACAGGAGGTGTACATAGAGAAATAACCCCATTGGATAAGGGACTCCCATCTAAACCATGCATGGTGATACACCTACTTAAGGTTAACTGAGGAATACCTAAGGCCTTGGCCCATGTTAAGTCCATAAAGTTTCCTGCAGCTCCACTGTCCACAAAAGCAGAGACCGAGGAACCGAGGCTGTCATAAGAAACTTTAGCAGGAACCAATAGTGAATTATTTGAGGAGATGAGCTGTAGACCAAAGTGAACCCCCTCACTATTCACTTGGTCAGGAAGTTTCCCGACTTGTTTGGGCAACTACGGGCAAAATGTCCCTTACCTCCGCAGTACAAACACAGACCAGAATTTTGCCTCCTGGTTCTTTCTTCCGGAGACAATTTGGAGAGACCAATCTGCATAGGCTCCTCCATGTCTATCGGAACGGAAGAAACACAGGGAAAAGAAACTACAGATGCCCCTTTCTCAGTCCTCCGCTCTCTGAGCCGACGATCTATTTTAATAGAGAGCTCCATGAGTTTATCAAGGTTCTCAGGAGCGGGATACTGAAGGAGGCTGTCTTTTATAGATTCAGATAAGCCGAGGCGAAACTGACTGCGCAGGGCAGGATCATTCCAGCCACAGTCGTTCGACCAACGGCGAAACTCCGTACAATAATTCTCTGCAGGATTCCTACCCTGTCTTAGAGCACGCAACTGACTTTCTGCGGATGCCTCTCTATCAGGGTCGTCATACAATAGCCCTAAAGATTTCAAAAAAGCGTCTACAGACGATAAGGCCGGATCGTCTGTCTTTAAACCAAAAGCCCAGGTCTGAGGATCCCCCTGAAGCAGAGAAATTATAATTCCAACCCGCTGAGCCTCCGTACCTGAGGAAACTGGTCTTAAACGAAAATACAGTTTACAAGACTCTTTAAAATTAAAAAACTGTTTTCTATCCCCAGAAAAACGGTCAGGCAGATGCATTTTTGGTTCAGGGATGACCCTCGGGGAAGTCCGTAACAGATCTTCCTGTGAGCTCACCCGGAGGGACAGATCCTGAACCATCTGGGTAAGTTCCTGAATCTGACTAACCAAAAACTGGCCAGGATTTGGCCCAACACCGGTGGGATTCATGAGGCCGACAAAATTCTCCCTACTGGATAAGTGAAAAAATTAACTCCTGTTGAAATTTTTTCTTTTGTCTGGCCGGTGATAATGTTACGATTCCTGTACTCCAGACTGGAGAAGATCTTATGGCAGAGATCTGAGTACAGGAATGAAATACAGGTTGTGGGAGCTGGAGAGCCTAGTAACCCCTGGCGCCCTAACTCCGTTGTCTCGCCCGTGTTATCAGAAATCCCCTGCGAGACTATGGTTGCTTGAGCCCATGGCAGCCGCGTTCGAAGGGCGGATTATGTCTGCCCAACCCCGATGCCCCCGCAGGTCTTAATGGGAGACAAGGGGAAGTCCGAGACAGGGAGATAACAAGGGGCCCTCTGACTAAGCAACCAAGCCAGGGGTTACAAGCTAACTTAACTAAATCAAAAGGTATGTGCGGACTAGCCGCCAGGGAAAAGGACAACCAAGGATCCACGGATCCGACACTCCTATCCGGCACCGCTGGACACCAGAGTGGATCTTGTGGAAGCGGAATCCTCCGCAAAGCACCAGAACTCAAAATAAACACAATAATAAATAGTAGCGGACAAGCCGCAACACACGGCTGCGCCGCGACTCACGAACACCACCAGATGTTAAAGGTGCTCGGTCAGACTCCAGGAACAGATGGTAACTTCCGAGTACTGGATCACTGAGAACAGGAACAAACGAACAGACCGGGACTGGGAACTCTCTCTGCAGCAAAATCAGGCAAACAGGATGCTATCACCGGCGTCTGTGAGGAGTCCTGGGAGTGCTTTTAACAGAGAGTCTTCCAATCAGCTGTTTGGAGGCTGATTGGATTAAATGCCATGCAGCTGACAAGCTGCATGGCCAGGGAAACAGATGAGTGATAATTACAACATGCCGTGCAGCTGCATGCTACACAGCCAGGAAACCAGTGATGATATAAACTTAGACCCAGCAACGGGGAACACGATCCGACAGTGGCGTCCCCGTTGCTAGGCGCCGGCCGCACTGACGAGCGGACCCTCGGCGCCTAACAGCAGGTTCCATGCAAGGACATTTCAGTGGGACCTTCTGGACAAGTGGTCCGGGTCCCATCTTCAAATACATCAGAAAATAAGCCTGTCCCCCAGGGCCAGGGTGTCTCTCCTGTGGTGGCTGCAGAGTGCTCACCTTCTAGAGGGTCGCAGGTTCGGCATTCAAGACTGGGTTCTAGTGACCACGGACGCGAGCCTCCGAGGATGGGGAGCAGTCCCACAAGGAAGAATTTTTCAGGGACTATGGTCAAGCCAGGAGGCTTGTCTACACATCAACGTACTGGAATTGAGGGCCATATACAACGGCCTACGACAAGCGGAGAATCTTCTTCGCGACCTACCGGTTCTGAGTCAATCAGACAACGTCACAGCCGTGGCTCATGTAAACCGCCAAGGTGGGACAAGGAGCAGAGCGTCAATGACGGAAGCCACCAGGATTCTTCGCTGGGCGGAAAATCACGTAAGCGCTCTGTCAGCAGTCTTCATTCCGGGAGTGGACAACTGGGAAGCAGACTTCCTCAGCAGACACAATCTCCATCCAGGAGAGGGAGGACTTCATCAAGAAGTTTTTGCAGAGATAACAAGTCATTGGGGACTTCCTCAAATAGACAAGATGGCGTCATGCCTCAACAAGAAGCTTCGGAGGTATTGTGCCAGGTCAAGGGACCCTCAGGCAGTAGCGGTAGATGCCCTGGTGACACCATGGGTGTTTCAGTCGGTCTATGTGTTCCCTCCTCTTCAAAAAAATATTGAGAATCATAAGACAAAAAAGAGTGCAGACAATACTCATTGTTCCAGATTGGCCTCGAAGGGCCTGGTATTCAGATCTTCAGGAAATGCTCACAGCAGATCCGTGGCCTCTTCCTCTCAGGGAGGACCTGTTGCAGCAGGGGCCCTGCGTGTTCCAAGACTTACCGTGGTTACGTTTGAAGGCATGGCGGTTGAACACCGAATCCTAGCTGGGAAAGGTATTCCGGAGGAAGTCATCCCTACTCTGATAAAGGCTAGAAAGGAGGTGACGGCGAAACACTAGCACCGTATCTGGATGAAGTATGTATCTTGGTGTGAAGCCAAGAATGCTCCTACAGAAGATTTCCATCTGGGCCGTTTTCTCCACTTTCTACAGACAGGAGTGGATATGGGCATGAAGTTAAGCTCCATTAAGGTACAGATTTCGGCCCTATCTATTTTCTTTCAGAAGGAATTGGCTTCTCTCCCAGAAGTCCAGACTTTTGTAAAGGGAGTGCTGCACATCCAGCCTCCTTTTGTCCCCCAGTGGCACCATGGGACCTAAACGTGGTGTTACGGTTCCTAAAATCTCACTGGTTTGAACCTCCTCAAACGGTTGACTTAAAATTTCTCACTTGGAAAGTGGTCATGTTGCTGGCCTTGGCATCTGCAAGGCGGGTGTCCGAATTGGCGGCTTTGTCTCACAAAAGCCCCTATCTTATTTTCCATGTGGATAGAGCAGAGTTGAGGACGAGTCCTCAATTTTTGCCTAAGGTGGTTTCATCGTTTCATATGAACCACCCTATTGTGGTGCCTGTGGCTACAGGAGACTTGGAGGATTCCAAGTCCCTTGATGTAGTCAGGGCCTTAAAAATTTACGTAGCCAGGACGGCTCGTGTTAGGAAAACAGAGGCACTGTTTGTCCTGCATGCAGCCAACAAGGTTGGCGCTCCTGCTTCTAAGCAGACTATTGCTCGCTGGATCTGTAACACGATTCAGCAGGCTCATTCTACGGCTGGATTGCCGTTACCAAATTCGGTAAAGGCCCATTCCACTAGGAAGGTGGGCTCTTCTTGGGCGGCTGCCCGAGGCGTCTCTGCTTTACAGCTTTGCCGAGCAGCTACATGGTCGGGTTCAAACACTTTTGCAAAATTCTACAAGTTTGATACCCTGGCTGATGAGGACCTCATGTTTGCTCAATCGGTGCTGCAGAGTCATCCGCACTCTCCCGCCCGGTCTGGAGCTTTGGTATAATCCCCATAATCCTTACGAAGTCCCAAGCATCCTCTAGGACGTAAGAGAAAATAAGATTTTAAACCTACCGGTAAATCTTTTTCTCCTAGTCCGTAGAGGATGCTGGGCTAAATCTGCAAGACTTGTATATAGTTGTTGCTTACATAAGGGTTATGTACAGTTGTGATCGGTCTTTGACTGATACTGGTTTTTGTTCATACTGTTAACTGGTTGCGTATGTTCCAGGTTATACGGTGTGGTTGGTGTGGGCTGGTATGACTCTTGCCCTTAGATTAACAAATATCCTTTCCTCGTACTGTCAGTCTCCTCTGGGCACAGTTCTTTAACTGAGGTCTGGAGGAGGGGCATAGAGGGAGGAGCCAGTACACACCCATCTAAAGTCTTTAGAGTGCCCATGTCTCCTGCGGAGCCCGTCTATACCCCATGGTCCTTACGGAGTCCCCAGCATCCTCTACGGACTAGGAGAAAAAGGTTGTCCGATAGGTTTAAAATCTTATTCTTCCTCTTGTACCCAAGCTCCTGCAAACCACACCACCAACTCCCTCAGTGTCAATTTCCTCCTTAGACAGGAACGCCAATAGTCCTGCAGGCCATGTCACTGGCAAGTCTGACGAGCCCTCTCGTAACTGGGACTCCTCCGATGGATCCTTCAGTGTAACGCCTACTGCTGCTGGCGCTGCTGTTGTTGTTGCTGCTGGGAGTCGATCGTCATCCCAGAGGGGAAGTCGGAAGACCACTTGTACTACTTTCAGTAAGCAATTGACTGTCCAACAGTCCTTTGCGAGGAAGATGAAATATCACAGCAGTCATCCTGTTGCAAAGGGGATAACTCGGGCCTTGACAACTATGTTGGTGTTAGACATGTGTCTGGTATCCACCAGTAGTTCACAGGGACTTAGAGAATTGCTTGAGGTAGTGTGTCCCCGGTACCAAATACCATCTAGGTTCCACTTCAAGGCAGACGATACCGAGAATGTACACAGACGGCAGAAAAAGTGTCCTCAGTGTCCTAAAAAATGCAGTTGTACCCAATGTCCACTTAACCACGGACATGTGGACAAGTGGAGCAGGGCAGACTATGGACTATATGACTGTGACAGCCCACTGGGTAGATGTATTGCCTCCCGCTGCAACAACAGCGGAGGCACCAGTAGCAGCATTTCGCAAATGCCAACTCGTTCCTAGGCAGGCTACGCTTTGAATCACCGCTTTCCATAAGAGGCACAAAGCTGACAACCTCTTATGGAAACTGAGGAACATCATCGCAGAATGGCTTACCCCAATTGGACTCTCCTGGGGATTTCTGATATCCGACAACGCCACCAATATTGTGCGTGCATTACAACTGGGCAAATTCCAGCACGTCCCATGTTTTGCACATACAATTAATTTGGTGGTGCATAATTTTTTTAAAAACGAGAGGGGAGTGCTGGAGATGCTGTCGGTGGCCCAAAAAATTGCTGTCCACTTTCGGCATTAATCGACCGCGTGCCGAAGACTGGAGCACCAGCAAACTCTCCTGAACATGCCCAGCCATCAGCTGAAGCAAGAGGTGGTAACGAGGTTGAATTCAACACTCTATGCTTCAGAAGATGGAGGAGCCGCAAAAGGCCATTCAAGCCTATACATCTGCCTACGATATAGGCAAAGGAGGGGGAAAGCACCTGACTCAAGCGCAGTGGAGAATGATTTCTATGTTGTGCAAGGTTCTCCAACCCTTTGAACTTGCCACACGTGAAGTTAGTTCAGACACTGCCAGCCTAAGTCATGTCATTCCCTTCATCAGGCTTTTGCAGAAGCAGCTGGAGAGATTGAAGGAGGAGCTAAAACGGAGCGATTCCACTAGGAATGTGGATAGAGCCCTTAATTCGCTTAACCAGGATTCACAGGTGGTCAATCTGTTGAAATCAGAGCACTACATTTTGGCCACCATGCTCGATCCTAGGTTTAAAGCCTACATTGTAGCTCTCTTTCCGGCACACACAAGTCTGCAGATGTTGAGACAATTGTCAAGTCAAGTGGAACGTGACCCGCCAGCAGCTCCTCCTTCATTTTCTACTGCCACTGGAGCTGCCAGGAAAAGGATAAAATTTCCAAAACCACCCGCTGGCGGTGATGCAGGGCAGTCAGGAGCAAGTGCTGACATCTGGTCCGGACTGAAGGACCTGCCAACGATTACTGACATGTCGTCTACTGTCACTGCATATGATTCTGTCACCAAATGTTATGATTCCAAAACTCTGGTCTGGGGAGATCTTATAGCAAGGACCTGAGTACTGGAACGTAATGCTGGGAAAGGGAGTGGGAACGGGAATAGCCCCTGGCGCCCTATCTCCGTTGTCTCGCCCGTGCTGTCAGAACTCTCTTGCGAGACTATGGTTGCTTGGGCCTATGGCAGCCGCGTTTGAAGGGCGGATTACGTCTGCCCAACTCCGATGCCCCCTCAGGTCTTAATGGGAGACAAAGAGAAATCCGAGACAGGGTAATAACAAGGGGCCCTCTAACTAAACAACAAAGCCAGGGGCTACAAACTAACCTAAAACTAGAGTATGTGCGGAAAACCGCCAGGGAAAAGGACAACCAAAATATCCACTTGTCCACTCTCCTACCCGGCACCGCTGAGTTCCGGAGAGGACTGTGGAAGTGGAAACCTCCGCAAATGCTCCAAAACAGAATACAAAATAAAGCGGCCTAGGTCGCAGCACGCGGCAGAGCCGCCACTCACGAAAACCACACGAGATCCTCTAGCTACTGTTGCGGGTAAATGAGGACCAGAAGACTCCTTGGGATGAGATGACAAACACCAAGATTCAGGAACTCTGAGGACAGGAATGACCGGACACAGCAGAACTGGAACAGACGTTCAGTAAACCAAAGCAGCATGCAGGAAGCTATAACCGGCGTCTGTGTGAGGCACTGAGAAGGCTTAAAACATTGAATCCTCCAATCAGGGTTTCAGAGCCTGATTAACATAAATGTCATGCAGCTGCCTTGCTGCACGACCAGAAAACATGTGTCTTTAATTAACTGATCGACCCTGCAACGGGGAACGCGGTTCGCCCGTGGCGTCCCCATTGCTAGGGTCCTGGCAGCTCGGCGCGCCCGGCGTCCTAGCGTTGCTAGGGAGCCGGCGGCTCAGCGCGCACGGCATCCTAGCGTTGCTAGGGACCCGGCGGCTCAGCACGCGCGGCGTCCCTAGTTGCTAGGCGCCGGGCCGCGAAGAGAACTCAGACCGCGGCGCCTAATACCATTGAAAGAATGGTGGAGGATTATATGAGTGACATCGTCCAAGCAGGCATGTCAGACAGTCCGTATGTATACTGGCCGGAAAAAGAGGCAATTTGGAGGCCCTTGCACAAACTGGCTTTATTTTACCTAAGTTCCCCCCCCTCCAGTGTGTACTCCAAAAGAGTGTTTAGTGCAGCCGCTCACCTTGTCAGCAATCGGCGTACGAGGTTGCTTCCAGAAAATGTGGAGAAGATGATGTTCATCAAAATTAATTATAATCAATTCCTCCGTGGAGACATTTACCAGCAGCAATTGCCTCCAGAAAGTACACAGGGACCTCAGATGGTGGATTCCAGTGGGGATGAATTAATACTCTATGAGGAGGGGGATGTACACAGTGAAAGGGGTGAGAAATCGGAGGATGATGATGAGGTGGACATCTTGCCTCTGTAGAGCCAGTTTGTGCAAGGAGAGATTGATTGTTTCTTTTATTGGCGGGGGCCCAAACCAACCAGTCATTTCAGTCACAGTCGTGTGGCAGACCCTGTCACTGAAATGATGGGTTCATTAAAGTGTGCATGTCCTGTTTATACAACATAAGGGTGGGTGGGAGGGCCCAAGGACAATTCCATCTTGCACCTCTTTTTTTATTTATCTTTGCATCATGTGCTGTTTGGAGACTATTTTTTTAAGTGCCATCCTGTCTGACACTGCAGTGCCACTCCTAGATGGGCCAGGTGTTTGTGTCGGCCACTTGGGTCGCTTAGCTTAGTCATCCAGGGACCTCGGTGCAAATTTTAGGACTCAAAATAATATTGTGAGGTGTTCAGAATAGACTGGAAATGAGTGGAAATTATTATTGAGGTTAATAATACTGTAGGATCCAAGTTATCCCCAAATTCTATGATTTTAGCTGTTTTTGAGTTTTTTTTTCCAAAAAAACACCCGAATCCAAAACGCAATCTGAATTCGACAAAAATCCGAAAGGGTGGTTTTGTCAAAAGGCATCCGAATCCAAAACACGACCATGGACCCGAATCCAAAACCAAAACACAAAACACCAAAAATGCCCGCTGCACATCTCTAACCTCTACTAGTGACATCACACCTGTACTGTATACATGCTCACACCTGTGTATATTATATAGTATGTGACCGTACATCTCTACTAGTGACATCACACCTGTACTGTATACATGTTCACACCTGTGTATATTATATAGTATGTGACCGTACACCTCTACTAGTGACATCACACCTGTACTGTATACATGCTCACACCTGTGTATATTATATAGTATGTGAACGTACATCTCTACTAGTGACATCACACCTGTACTGTATATATGCTCACACCTGAGTATATTATATAGTATGTGACCGTACACATCTACTAATGACATCACACCTGTACTGTATACATGCTCACACCTGTGTATATTATATAGTATGTGACCGTACAACTCTACTAGTGACATCACACCTGTACTGTATACATGTTCACACCTGTGTATATTATATAGTATGTGACCGTACACATCTACTAGTGACATCACACCTGTACTGTATACATGCTCACACCTGTGTATATTATATAGTATGTGACTGTACACCTCTACTAGTGACATCACACCTGTACTGTATACATGCTCACACCTGTGTATATTACATAGTATGTGACCGTACACCTCTACTAGTGACATCACACCTGTACTGTATACATGCTCACACCTGTGTATATTATATAGTATGTGACTGTACACCTCTACTAGTGACATCACACCTGTACTGTATACATGCTCACACCTGTGTATATTACATAGTATGTGACCGTACACCTCTACTAGTGACATCACACCTGTACTGTATACATGCTCACACCTGTGTATATTATATAGTATGTGACTGTACACCTTTACTAGAGACATCACACCTGTACTGTATACATGCTCACACTTGTGTATATTATATAGTATGTGACTGTATACCTCTACTAGTGACATCACACCTGTACTGTATACATGCTCACGCCTGTGTATATTATATAGTATGTGACTGTATACCTTTACCAGTAACATCACACCTGTACTGTATACATGCTCACACCTGTGTATATATTATATAGTATGTGACTGTACACCTCTACTAGTGACATCACACCTGTACTGTATACATGTTCACACCTGTGTATATTATATAGTATGTGACCATACACCTCTACTAGTGACATCACACCTGTACTGTATACATGCTCACACCTGTGTATATTATATAGTATGTGACCGTACACATCTACTAGTGACATCACACCTGTACTGTATACATGTTCACACCTGTGTATATTATATAGTATGTGACCGTACAGCTCTACTAGTGACATCACACATGTACTGTAAACATGCTCAAACCTGTGTATATTATATAGTATGTGACCGTACACCTCTACTAGTGACATCACACCTGTACTGTATACATGCTCACACCTGTGTATATTATATAGTATGTGACTGTACATCTCTACTAGTGACATCACACCAGTACTGTATACATGCTCACACCTGTGTATATTATATAGTATGTGACTGTATACTTTTACTAGTGACATCACACCTGTAATGTATACATGCTCACACCTGTGTATATTATATAGTATGTGACTGTATACTTCTACTAGTGACATCACACCTGTACTGTATACATGCTCACACCTGTGTATATTATATAGTATGTGACTGTACACCTTTACTAGAGACATCACACCTGTACTGTATACATGCTCACACCTGTGTATATTATATAGTATGTGACCGTACACCTCTACTAGTGACATCACACCTGTACTGTATACATGCTCACACCTGTGTATATTATATAGTATGTGAACGTACATCTCTACTAGTGACATCACACCTGTACTGTATATATGCTCACACCTGAGTATATTATATAGTATGTGACCGTACACTTCTACTAATGACATCACACCTGTACTGTATACATGCTCACACCTGTGTATATTATATAGTATGTGACCGTTCAACTCTACTAGTGACATCACACCTGTACTGTATACATGCTCACACCTGTGTATATTATATAGTATGTGACCGTACACATCTACTAGTGACATCACACCTGTACTGTATACATGTTCACACCTGTGTATATTATATAGTATGTGACCGTACACATCTACTAGTGACATCACACCTGTACTGTATACATGCTCACACCTGTGTATATTATATAGTATGTGACTGTACACCTCTACTAGTGACATCACACCTGTACTGTATACATGCTCACACCTGTGTATATTACATAGTATGTGACCGTACACCTCTACTAGTGACATCACACCTGTACTGTATACATGCTCACACCTGTGTATATTATATAGTATGTGACTGTACACCTCTACTAGTGACATCACACCTGTACTGTATACATGCTCACACCTGTGTATATTACATAGTATGTGACCGTACACCTCTACTAGTGACATCACACCTGTACTGTATACATGCTCACACCTGTGTATATTATATAGTATGTGACTGTACACCTTTACTAGAGACATCACACCTGTACTGTATACATGCTCACACTTGTGTATATTATATAGTATGTGACTGTATACCTCTACTAGTGACATCACACCTGTACTGTATACATGCTCACGCCTGTGTATATTATATAGTATGTGACTGTATACCTTTACCAGTAACATCACACCTGTACTGTATACATGCTCACACCTGTGTATATATTATATAGTATGTGACTGTACACCTCTACTAGTGACATCACACCTGTACTGTATACATGTTCACACCTGTGTATATTATATAGTATGTGACCATACACCTCTACTAGTGACATCACACCTGTACTGTATACATGTTCACACCTGTGTATATTATATAGTATGTGACCGTACAGCTCTACTAGTGACATCACACATGTACTGTAAACATGCTCAAACCTGTGTATATTATATAGTATGTGACCGTACACCTCTACTAGTGACATCACACCTGTACTGTATACATGCTCACACCCGTACAGCTCTACTAGTGACATCACACGTACTGTAAACATGCTCAAACCTGTGTATATTATATAGTATGTGACCATACACCTCTACTAGTGACATCACACCTGTACTGTATACATGCTCACACCTGTGTATATTATATAGTATGTGACTGTACATCTCTACTAGTGACATCACACCAGTACTGTATACATGCTCACACCTGTGTATATTATATAGTATGTGACTGTATACTTTTACTAGTGACATCACACCTGTAATGTATACATGCTCACACCTGTGTATATTATATAGTATGTGACTGTATACTTCTACTAGTGACATAACACCTGTAATGTATACATGCTCACACCTGTGTATATTATATAGTACGTGACTGTATACCTTTACCAGTAACATCACACCTGTACTGTATACATGCTCACACCTGTGTATATTATATAGAATGTGACTGTACACCTTTACTAGAGACATCACACCTGTACTGTATACATGCTCACACCTGTGTATATTATATAGTATGTGACTGTATACCTCTACTAGTGACATCACACCTGTAATGTATACATGCTCACACCTGTGTATATTATATAGTATGTGACCGTACACCTCTACTAGTGACATCACACATGTACTGTAAACATGCTCAAACCTGTGTATATTATATAGTATGTGACCGTACACCTCTACTAGTGACATCACACCTGTACTGTATACATGCTCACACCTGTGTATATTATATAGTATGTGACCATACACCTCTACTAGTGACATCACACCTGTACTGTATACAGCAGGGCTGGCCAAACCGGTCCTCGAGATCTACCAACAGTGCATGTTTTCCAGGCCTCCTGGAGATCTGTAGAATTGTCAGTTAGGAATGAATGCAGCACATCTTAATTAGCAATGACTACACCTGTGCACCAGCTAGGTGGTCTGGAAAATGTGAACTGTTGGTAGATCTCGAGGACTGGTTTGGCCAGCCTTGGAATACATGCTCACACCTGTGTATATTATATAGTATGTGACTGTACACCTCTACTAGTGACATCACACCTGTACTGTATACATGCTCACACCTGTGTATATTATATAGTATGTGACTGTACACCTCTACTAGTGACATCACACCTGTACTGTATACATGCTCACACCTGTGTATATTATATAGTATGTGACCGTACACCTCTACTAGTGACATCACACCTGTACTGTATACATGCTCACACCTGTGTATATTATATAGTATGTGACTGTACACCTCTACCAGTGACATCACACCTGTACTGTATACATGCTCACACCTGTGTATATTATATAGTATGTGACTGTACACCTCTACTAGTGACATCACACCTGTACTGTATACATGCTCACACCTGTGTATATTATATAGTATGTGACAGTACACCTCTACTAGTGACATTACACCTGTACTGTATACATGCTGACACCTGTGTATATTATATAGTATGTGACCGTACACCTCTACTAGTGACATCACACCTGTACTGTATACATTCTCACACCTGTGCATATTATATAGTATGTGACTATACACCTCTACTAGTGACATCACACCTGTACTGTATACATGCTCACACCTGTGTATATTATATAGTATGTAACCGTACACCTCTACTAGTGACATCACACATGTACTGTAAACATGCTCAAACCTGTGTATATTATATAGTATGTGACTGTATACTTTTACTAGTGACATCACACCTGTAATGTATACATGCTCACACCTGTGTATATTATATAGTATGTGACTGTACACCTCTACTAGTGACATCACACCTGTACTGTGTACATGCTCACACTTGTGTATATTATATAGTATGTGACTGTATACCTCTACTAGTGACATCACACCTGTACTGTATACATTCTCACACCTGTGCATATTATATAGTATGTGACTATACACCTCTACTAGTGACATCACACCTGTACTGTATACATGCTCACACCTGTGTATATTATATAGTATGTGACCGTACACATCTACTAGTGACATCACACCTGTACTGTATACATTCTCACACCTGTGCATATTATATAGTATGTGACTGTACACCTCTACTAGTGACATCACACCTGTACTGTATACATGCTCACACTTGTGTATATTATATAGTATGTGACTGTATACCTCTACTAGTGACATCACACCTGTACTGTATACATTCTCACACCTGTGCATATTATATAGTATGTGACTATACACCTCTACTAGTGACATCACACCTGTACTGTATACATGCTCACACCTGTATATATTATATAGTATGTGACTGTATACCTCTACTAGTGACATCACACCTGTACTGTATACATTCTCACACCTGTGCATATTATATAGTATGTGACTATACACCTCTACCAGCAATAACAGAGTTATAATTATGAAACTTTATTTATAGAGTGCCACAAGTGGTCAACAGCGCTGTAGAGAGGGCAAAGCTATAAGACAGTAACGGGTAGTACAGTACAGTAAAGCACAGTACAGTACAGAGAACAGTACAGTAGTGTAGACAAGTAACAATTCGCACTGCAGATCTCGGTACAGCCACTGAAACAGGTTTTGCAATGGAAATACTCAGCATACGCTGAAGTGTGCACCTATTAGTGTGGTCACAGATTACAGGTCTAGGTGAGGTCCGGGGGCAGAGAGGCCAAGGAGGAGGTGTAGAGTGCAGCTGGTGTGTAAGAGAAGTAGGTCATGAGAACATGAGGGAGGAGGGCCCTGCTCATAGCTTACAGTCTACTCTAAAGGGAGGGGGATACAAACAGAAAACATAAGAAGTGATCCTTTGTCAGGGGAGCTTAGAGCAGGAAGCAGGAGTGGGAGAATTGGAGGGTGCAAGAGGGTGAGGAAGACTATGTGGTGACATGGTTTAAGTGGTGGACTGATAAGCTTTTATGACAGGTGGGTTTAAAGCACCCACTTGAAGCAATGCAGGCTGGGGGATAGTCTGATGGAACAAGATAGAACATTCCAATGGAGGTCAACAGTCGAGATATCTTGGATTGTGGAGTGAGAAAACCAGAGGGAAGGAAAGGCGGCAGTCATTGCCTGACTGGAGAGGGTGGTAGGGACTGTGTATGGAGAGGAGGTTGAGGAGATGTAGGAAGAAGTGGAGTAGGATAAGGCCTTGTAAATGATGATGAGGAGTTTGAAAGTATTCTGTAGGGGAAGGGGAGCCAGTATAGGGCTTGGCAGAGAGGGGAGGCAGATGTGGAGTGGCGGGAGAGGAAGATCAGTCTATCTGCTGCATAGTGTATCGGAGAGAAGCAAGATGAGGGGGGGGGGGGGTAGTAAGAAGGTTGCAGTGGTCAAGGCGAGAGATGATCATAGAGTGGACAATGCTTTTGGTGGCATCCTAAGAGAGGAAGGGTCTAATGCGAGCGATATTGTGAAGCTGTAACTGACAGGATAGAGCAAAGACATTGATTATGAAGAGGAAAAAGTCTAGAATGACTCCCAGGTGTACAGAGGAGATAGTGGTGGTGCTGGCAGTGCTACAGAGGTCAAGAGGGGCTTAGATTGAGGGAAGACAATGAGTTCAGTTTTGGCAATGCTGTGTATGAGAACGTGCTAGGACATCCAGGAGCAGGCAACAAAGAGGCAAATGGACACCTGAGAGAGGTGGGAAGGGGAGAGATCAGTAGACGAGAGGTAGAGTGTTGTTGGCATAGAGGTAATACTAGAGGCTGAAGGAACTGATCAGATCAGCCAGGGAGGAGGTTACAGAGAAAAGAGCAGAGGGCTATGGACAGAACCCCAGGTAATGCCCATGGGAAGGATGAATGCTGTGAGGGTGGGGGGTGAGGAAGGTTTGCAACCATAGGTGGTTGGAAATGTAGGAGGTGAACCAAAAAAGTATGGTGCTAGATAGGCCCATGGTCTTAGGGCGCAGTAGGAGATGGTGGTCCATGGGGTCAAAGGACACAGAGAGGTCCAGGAGGATGAGGATGAAGAAGTGGCCCCTGGATTTTGCCAAGAGAAAATCGTTGGTGACTTTGGCCAGGTCAGTTTCAATGTGTGAGTAAACCTATAGCTGCTGCTCTTTATACTGAGGTGTGGACTAGATGGCTGTGTGGAAAATCAAGGAGTTTTGATCATCTCTCTTTGAGTTTTCCATATAGAGATTTGAGAAGTGTAGAGAAAGTGCCACTCAGACCCCGGAACGGATATCCTAAGACCTTGAGGTAGTCTATTAACAAAGCCGTAGCATGTCTGTGTGCTGCACCATCCATTCAGCGTTTGGTAGTAATTTGGTTCGTTAAGGTTTGGAGCCATCACACAATTGTCCTGCAGGTGCGGCCTCACCACTTTATGGTTTTTTTGGGTGGAGAATTAAATTATCAGTTTAAAGATAAAGTAATCTCAAGGTCTAAGTACTCTAATCAACAAAGAGGTGAGGTGAAATAACACACTAAGTGCCTGCAGGCGTTACTTGTTTCTGTCAGTGACCTGTTTAAGAGAGAGATTTCTTCTCCTCCAGTGTTTCAGTAACTTGTCCTTAATCTCTGACATCCATAGACCATAGATAAATGGGTTGATGACAGCTGGGAGCAGATAGTAGACTGCGCTGCAAATATTCTGCACGTTGTATGAGGAGAAGGCGTCTGGCAGGTTCAGGATTACAGATATAATTCCAGAGACGTACATCAGTGCAACAACCAACAGATGTGTGCTGCAGGTGTTCAGGGCCTTGTGTCGGGCTGCTCCCACTGTGATCTTCATGACGGTGTGAAGGACTTTAAGGTAAGAAATTAAAATAATGCTGATGTCACACAAACTTAGTCCAGTTCTCACCACTAGTGCTATGATCTTTGTTTTGGCAATATCGCCACATCCTAGCTCAAAGAGCATGGTGTTCTCACAGTGGAAGTGATAGATGATGTTGGACCTGCAATACTGGAGGCTGGAGAGTAGGGCAAATAGAGGAACCACAACTACACCTGCACGAAGGAACGCATTGAATAAAAAGTGGGCAAGGAAATGTTTGTTGATAATTTGCCAATACTGCAAAGGCTGGCTTATGGCTAGGTACCTGTCCACAGCCATCACCAGCAATAGGGCACTTTCGGCCAAGAGACTTGAATACACTGTAAATATTTGCACCAGACATCCAGACAGAGTAATCTGGTTGAGCCCCAGAAGAGCCAGGATCGCCTTGGGTATCATTGCGGTGGTGTAAGGAATATTAACGGCAAGAAGAGAGAAGATGAGGATGTACATGGGCGAATGTAGACTTTTCTCCAGTACAATTATAGACATGACCACCGAATTACCAGCCAGGATCGCTGCATATATGGAGGAGAATGGAATAACGAGAAGAGGTCTGTATCTTGTGACCCCCGGAAACCCAAGGAGGATGAATACCGTGTGAGAGGGTGAAGTCTTGTTTAGGTTTGATTTTTCCATCGTTCTGTCTGGAAAATGAAAAAAGTAAATGTTATGTACATATAATACAATGTTCAGATGGTTACAGTCACTGCAGTTTGGGAGGAGCCTTCAATGATGTTCACTTGGACCAGATTTGAGTTTATAATTTGTAGGAGAACTGATGCCATTTTAGGATACAATTTTCTGTTCTTGTCTAATTACTTGGAGCCACAGTATGTATGCTACAAATGACAATAATAATAGACAATGTATGTAGGTAAACAACATACTGTATATTGGTCACCTGGTGATTTCAGCGATTTGGACGATGATCTATCTGAATGTTGATCGATATTGTCCAAATTGGCTTGCATTGAAAAACGATGGAACACCAATGATGAATGACCTCGGGGACACGCATCGTTCATCGTTGGTTCCTCCACACTGAACGATATCGTCCATATCGATCAGCGATGTCGCCAAGTGTGTAGGCCCATTAGTCTATACTGTATTGTAAGGATATAGGGCTCAGAATTAGGCAAACAGGGCAGTTAAATTGCAATATGCCCTTTATTGTTATAAAACATGCATAGCATAGTAATTATCACAACTACAAGCCAGGAAAGTATCTCACCTACTCAGCCCCTAAGGCAGCGCCTCAATTACTAATAATAATAATTCCTCCCCATTCCTCTCGGAGGGTTATTTTTGCATTGTTCCTATATCTTGTGTTGCAATAGTGCTGGGATGACTGGTAATGCATTCTACAAAAGTGCAAGTAAATGAGCACACATAACAATATCAGATGTACCACCTATGTGTAGTGTTGGTCTGGGAACTCCTGCCTCTCTGCTGTGGTGTGGGTATAAGGGATTATAAAGGGTTCTGCTGGAGATCGAAGCCAGAGCACGAAGTTAGTAATCACGTAATCACCAGGGATGGATCCAGATGGTGATGGTGATCACATGCACACATATTCACACACATATGTTACCACAAATGAGTTGTGGCTGATGCCCATTACCGCTGGCTGCTGTATAGTGTCGCAGTGGCACACCAAGAAGGGAGAGAGCAGAGATTACAGTAGAGGATGGTGTGGGGGCTGCAGGGCAGAGGCGTCCACCATTGGAGAAGGAACAGGTGGCAGCAGCAGGGCCAGACGTGTGTGTGTGTGGGGGGTCGGGCAAAGGTAGACAATGATACAGCAACAGCAGGGGTCACTGGAGAGGAGGGGAGAAGCACATGGACGAGAGGGTGGTATCACCAGGACCAGCAGGGGCAGACATGTGTGTGTGTGTTTGTGTGTGTGTGTTTGTGTGAGGTTGGGCAAAGGTAGACAATGACACAGCAACAGCAGGGGTCACTGGAGAGGAGGGGAGAAGCACATGGACGAGAGGGTGGTATCACCAGGACCAGCAGGAGCATCCGCGCTAGATGGAAGTGGAGGGCGGTGCTGGCCAGGCCAGGACATAGTTTGGGATCAGTGCCAGGGAGGGCGAGAGGCCAGGTGTGAGACCCCCAGGCAGCCGCTAGGAGATATGGCAGCTGCCGAGCAGGAGCGGGGGTGGCTGACAACAGTTAGGCTGAGAAGATGAAAGCCTCATCCCAACACGGGAGCCATGGGGAGTGACAAGTCCAGGGCATTATAATGGGGAGGAGGGAGGGGAGGGAGGGCAGACAATAGGAGACACGGGAGGGTGTGTGGGAGGAAAGTAAAAAAACAATGAATAGTGACATGGATGGAAAATGAAGGGAAATTAGAGGAAACAATAAAAAGAAAAAAACAGCAAAATGATTGCCGTATGGAAGGTAACACCTGACCTGTTTATGAAGACTCCAGCTGCACCGAGTGATCTCAGCTCCCCAATCCTACATTAAGCTGCATCCTCTCCCCTAATCTTCCTGTTGGACAACAATACCATGCCGACAGGGCTCCTAAATTGTAACCTTCAGAGCTAAACACTGCAACCAAACACTAGGAACAAACCTCACATAATAAAAACATCTTGCAAATAATAAAGCCTCAGCCATGTCATTTATTCTCTTCAGGATAATAATGCCTTATGTAATTTTCTACACGTGTAATAATAATAATGCCGTGCTGCACCCCTTCAGTCGAACGCGCTTCCCCGCTCCATTAGACTCTCCCCGACCTTTCAAAGCTTCAAACGGGCACTATGCATAACCTAGTCCTGAGGCTGCTCCTCCATTCCCCTGCCTCATGCCTTGACCATCTCTGCTTTGCTTACATATTGCCATCAGGCTACCTCCCGCTTGCTTGCACCTCATGTCATCTGTCTGTCGCCCCTTCCTACTAGATTGTTAGCTCTTCAGAGCAGGGCCCTCCCTCCTCTTGTTATCTAAGCCCTCTTCTCGACACATATCACTCGCAGCTCTCTCCTACCCAGCGACCATCTTTACCCGTTTTTTCTCCTGCTGGTAAAGGCTCATCTCTATCTATGGCCGCCAGCCCCAAGTAGTACAATGATCACTCCCTCGCTACTTACATCTTAGCTGTATTATGTATGAGATTTATGGTGCTCTTTGTTACCTGTACTCTGTTTCTGTTATTTATTTACTGTAATGTTAAGTTTTGTCTCCCTGTACTGTCCTTTGTACGGCACTGCGAAACACTTGTGGCGCCTTATAAATAAAATGTAATAATAATAATAATAATAATAATAAAAAAATAAATAACAGTGATAATATTTATATGCCGGCATACATAAGAGGCTTAACAGAGGACATTGTGGGAATGCTGAGTAAACAGGAAAGTCTTGAGTCTACTTATGAAGGATTCTATAGTTGGGGACTCTCGCACTGTGCGGGGAAGTGAGTTCCATAGAGTCGGAGCCGCATGACTAAAAGATCCACCCCCAGATGAATTACGGGAGATTCTAGGCACTGCTAAAAGTCCTTCATCTACAGATCGCAGTAATCGAGTGGGGCAGTATGGGGTCAGAAGTTGCGTCAGGTACCTTGGGCCCTGGTCTTGTAGGGCTGTGAGAGTCAGTAAGCCAATCTTGAAGATGATTCGCCATCGTACAGCCAGCCAGTGAAGGGAGTAGAGTATGGGTGTTATGGGGCTAGAACGGGGCTGGTTGGGTAACAGCCTGGCAGCTGTGTTTTGCACCAGCTGTAAGCGGTGCAATTCTTTTGCTGGGAGACCAGAGTAGAGGGCATTACAGTAGTCTAGGCGTGATGATACAAATGCATGTATGACTTTAGGTAGATCTTCAGAGGGGATTAAGCACTTGATTCTGGCTATGTTCCTCATGTGAAAGAATGAGGATTTGATTGTGGCTGATATCTGATGTTTAAGTGTCAGATGCCACCATCCAGGGCAACTCCAAGATTCCGCACATGATCAGTGGTCTGTAATTCTGATTTCCTGAGTGTAAGTCCAGTTGGTTGGTTATGCTGCAATCTTGTTCTTTGATGTTGAGGTCCTATCATAAGGACCTCTGTTTTATCCGGGTTCAGTCGCAGCCAACAGGCGCTCATCCACTCCTGGAGCTCAGATAGACAGCCATTTAAGGTTGTTATTGGGTTCTCCGTAACCGAAGCAAAGGACAGGTACAGTTGTGTATCGTTTGCACAGCAGTGGTAGACCAGGCCATGGCGCCTGAATGTATCACCCAGTGGTAGCATGTATACTCTAGTAATTCTAATTATATGTAGGCTAGCTGTAATTACTAGCATAGACCACTGCAGCCAGGCAGATCTGTGAGGCGTGCACCTGCAGGCTAGAGGGGGACAGCAAGGACTGACTCAGTACATAGTATAGGGGTGCACAGGACAATAGTTGCTGTTGGTACATCCAGAGCTTATTAGATGAATAGCAATCCAGCTAAACACTATTCGATGCCCCACCTCCACCTTCACCGGAAGCATCATGTGTGACATTTACTGTATATAACTAAATAGAGGTATCACTGAAATGATGCCTCCACTGGCATCATACCTCCTCCCCTTCTTGCTTCTATTGCATCTCCAGTCCTTAAGCACCTCCAATAGGTATGTATGTGTTATTTGTGTAACTACACCTTATAACAGGGGTGGGCAGACTTTTGGAGTCGGTGATCTACTTTGAAAGCTGAAAAGCTTTTGTGATCTACCTAGGTGGGATAATAGCAGGGGCGTGGCATAACAAAAAAGTGGGCGTGGCATAACAAAAAAAAAGGGATGTAGCCTTTCTGCACAGGGTGTAATGGCTGTCTCGCACGAAATAACACATTGGCCCCCACAGGTAAAAACCTCAAACACATATGCCCCCACAGTGCCAGATACACATATGCCCCACAGTGCCAGTTATGACCCCACAGTTCCACATACACATATGCCCCCACAGTGCCATGTGCCCACAGTGCTACATATGCCCCCACAGTGCCACATATGACCCCACAGTGCCAGATACGGATATGCCCCCACATTGCCAGATATGCCCCCACATTGCCAGATATGCCCCCCACAGTGCCAGATATGCCCCCGCAGTGCTAGATATGCACCTACAGTGCCACATATGACCCCACAGTGCCAGATACAGATATGCCCCCACAGTGCCACATATGACCCCACAGTGCCAGATACAGATATGCCCCCAGAGTGCCATGTGCCCACAGTGCCAGATATGCCCCCACAGTGCCAGATATGCCCCCACAGTGCCATGTGCCCACAGTGCTAGATATGCCCCCACAGTGCCACATATGACTTCACAGTGCCAGATATAGATATGCCCCCACAGTGTCATGTGTTCACAGTGCCAGATATGCCCCCACAGTGCCAGATATGCCCCCAGAGTGCCATGTGCCCACAGTGCCAGATATGCCCCCACAGCGCCAGATTACAGATATGCCCCCACAGTGCCAGATATGCCCCCACAGTGCCAGATATGCCCCCACAGTGCTAGATATGCCCCCACAGTGCCACATATGACTCCACAGTGCCAGATATAGATATGCCCCCACAGTGCCATGTGCCCACAGTGCCAGATATGCCCCCATAGTGCTGCTCACCATTTTGCTGCTGTGTGGAAAGTGCAGCGCGCGCCTCTCCTACCTGCCATCCTGTCCCTCAGTCTGGTCTCCGGCGGTGACGGCAGCGTGTATATCTCAAATCAGGCGCCGGTCCGCGAGCTCTGATTGGCTAACGAACCGGCACCTTATTTGAGCTATACACTCCGCCGTCACTGCCGGAGACCAGACTGAGGGGCAGGATGGCAGGCAGGAGAAGCTCGCGCTGCGCTCTCCTCACCTTGTGTCGATGGGCGGTTGGTCGCGATCGACTGTTTGGCCACCCTTGCCTTATAACATCCTCTATGTGAGATGTCTTCATATAAATGTGACTCCACCCAAGCTATGATTTAAGGGTCTATGTACTACACCTTGGATTACCAAGGCTTAGTACATAGACCCATATGTCAGTAGGCTTGCTTGGTTAAGCCCTGAGAAAACGGAGGTGCTAGGTACTGTATGGGTTCACTGAAGTAACGTTTATGTTAATAAGACACATCAGTACCACAGAACTGTGCCTTCCCTTACAATTGGATTTTTTATTTTTTCTAGGAATCCTTTACCTCTGGTTGGTCTTTATAATAATTGTAATGACACATTAATATACAGTTCAGTCCCCTGTTCATGTATTTTACTGTTGTATACTGTAAAGTCCCTTTGTATCAACTAGGTAGTCTTTTACTGACCCTGGAGATCTTCCATCAGAATCAGCCTTATTGGCCAGGTATATTTGCATATAATAGGAATTTGATTTTTGGTTTACAGTGCAGCAGCCAGGGGAAAACATGTAGACAAGAGGGGATGGGGTGGGGGGTGGGGGGGGATGATGTAGAGCGACTGGACAGTCAGTCCGGCGATTTGTCAGGAGTTCAGCAGGTGGACTGCTTGAAGAAAGAAGCTTTTTAGGCTTTTATTGGTTCTGGTGGGAATGGCCCTGTATCTTTTTCCTGATGGCAGCAGGTTGAGCTCGCCATAGCCCGGGTGAGGCGGATCATTGACTATCCTAGTCGCTTGTTTTTTTGGCTCTGGACCGGTACAGGTTGTGGACAAGCGGGAGGTCAACTCCGATGATCTTCTCAGCAGACCTTACCACTCTTTGGAGCCTACGTTTGTCTCTCTCGCTGGCGGAGCTATACCAGACAATAATCGAGGAGCACAGGACAGATTCTACAATTGCGGAGTAGAAGAGGAGCAGGAGATTCTGTCGGATGTTAAACTTCTTAAGTAGCCTTAGGAAGAACAGCCTCTGTTGTGCCTTCCCGATGGTGGCATTTGCATTTGGTCCCCACTTGAGGTCTCTAGAGATCGTGGTCCCCAGGAACCTGAAGAAGTCCACTTGCGACACCACACTATCGGCTATGATTAGTGGGGGTGCTTCAGCTGGGTTCTTCCTAAAGTCTACTACCATCTCGACAGTTTTAAGTGGGTTGAGCTCCAGGTTGTTACAGCTACACCATCGGGCCAACCGATCCACTTCCCGTCTGTAGTCCGATTCGTCCCCTTCTTTTCTGAGGCCGATGACGGTGGTGTCGTCGGCAAATTTAATGATTTTAACTGACTGGGTCTCAGAGGAACAGTCATTAGTGTACAGAGAGGTACCTAGTTACAAGTTACTTTTAAACTCTCTGAGATATTGTAGTGGTCCTAGATGTAGCTGCTCCTGGTGATACAATATTTCATCCTGAGTACTTGGTAACTCTCAGAGGTCACTTTAGATAACAAAGTACAGTTACAGCTGTGATGAATAATAAACACCAACACTCTTCTGGCTATCTTGGACTGTCTGAATTCTAGCTATCGCCTTCAAATAATCACATAATTTACACATAACTATAAGCTGTATCTATATATTAATGGCAGAAGGGCGAATTTTATGAGTCACATGTTGCTAGGATGCCATTGTCTGAGTAGGGCACATCATATACCAAATGAAAGGTCTTGGTCCTTGGATTTGGAGAAAAATATTGTCGTTGTAATTGGTTGCTTCATTACGGAGTTATGTGACAAAACGTCCGCTGGCCATTTACAGTGCATAGCCATTGTGTTCTGGATAATGTGACAGTAGGTGAACTCTCCCTGTGCACCTGCATTGTGACCTGGAACATGTGACCTGCTGGGTGGTCTGGAAACTGTGATAGTTATGTGCAGCCACCCACAAAGCAGCCAGAATTTTTTTTACAAATTCAACTCCTAAGTGAGTGAAAAGGGATAAAATGTTCTACCCAGCAAACCTCTGCCCGGTTGAAATTGGGCACATCAGCTAGTTTCTACTTAATGATAATAGTTTGTATCAATAAGTTAACTCACATTACACCATACCTCCCAACATTTTCAAAACAGGTGACGGCAATTATAAATTGAGATAAAAGTCCAGGAGTGGAGCATTTTGTCCCTCCTGGAGAGGGTCACATTGGGAGGTATACATTACACTGCTCTCTTCTGATATTCTGCAGTTCCTGGCTATAGTCTTTAATACAGTACGTTGTTGAAGAGCTTTCTATCACTGGCGCAGCACTAGAAGTTTTTACTAGAAACTTATTTTTCTCAGCTGCAGCTGCTGTGCACAGATCTTACTGGCTATAGTGCCTGTGCTTGGGACTACCGTTTATGTGTTATGCACACCAGTGCCTGCAGGAATGTACTGGTGTCTGAACTGTTATGCACACCAGTGCCTGCAGGAATGTACTGGTGTCTGAACTGTTATGCACACCAGTGCCTGCAGGAATGTACTGGTGTCTGAACGGATAGGGATGCAAAACAAATGAACTCACAGACAGACTGGGGAATATAACATTACATACACAGAAGGTGATAGGGTAACAAAATAAACACAAAGTGAACAGAGAAGCCCAGAGGCTAAGAAACTGGGTGTCTCCCTATTATTAGGAATGCTCAGATGAAAAAAGCAAGATGTTGTGTTTTAATACGTAGAGAACCCGAAATGCTGTTGCTAAGGGCAACAGCAAAACCCTAAAGGGTTACCAACGGGTGTGGCAGTAAACTCCTTGGTCAGAGATGGAATGATAGACACAAGGAGAGTCTCCACAATCCTAATCCTCACTTGCAGTGCACAGGTTCAGCTTACTGCCACTAAACTGAATACCTGAACACCTTGCACAGTGAGACAGGATTTAGGCAGGCAGTCTGAGAATACAGCCGCAAACCTGCTGAGTTCACAGAGTAGCAAAAGAACCCCAGCAGGTTAAACGACTGACTCCAGTCTTACTGCTAGGTCTGGATTGGCAGAGTGTAGTACCAAATCCCCAGGCCTATTTGCAGTAAGCAACAACAAATACAAAGCTACACAGTACTGGCTAACTTTCAGGAACTGACTAACCAACAAAGATTCAGCAGCATCTGCTTAACCTGAGAAGAGGCCTTATAAAGCAGGTGCTGTCCACGCCCCACTCAGACCTCACAGACTGTGAGCACAAAAACCAGCACCGGATCCCCTGCCGTGCACAGAGCCTGTAACCACTGCACAGCAAAAGACCCGAACCGGAGTATCAGCTGCGCTCAGGTTACTCAGCTAGCACTTGTCTCCCGGTTGCCATGACGACGTGGCAGCACAGGGCAGGAGACCCTAACATTATGTAGTGGCTACAGACCCCCTGTCATAGATGGTTGGCTGCTCCCCCAACTACTTGTTCCAGCACCCTCCTCTGTCACAGCTCCCCACTGCAACTGCCCTGATAGTCACTAACTTCTACCACCTCGTAGTCATCTCATTTTTCTGTTTTTTGTAGTCATTAAACACCTCAAAAACCCCTCACACCCATCATTATTTAATTATTTATCTCCCACATTCATTACCTCTTGTAGCCTCATCAAGTGAATTACAACCCTGTAATTATCATTAACCATTTACCATCATAACACCCCCAATAATTACAACTTACCATCTCAAGGTCAGTACATAACCCCTTCACCCTCATCACACACCCAATAATCACAGCTAACCATCTCATGGTCTCTACTTTACTCCCTCACCCTCATCACACACCCAGTAATCACAGAAAACAATCTTAAGTTATGTACATAACTCCCTCACCCTCATCATACACCCAGTAATCACAGGTAACCCGTAATGATCAGTGTATAACCACCTCGTGATCATAACACACCCAGAAACCACAGCCAACCACTAATAATTAGCATATAACCCCCTCATCATCATAACACATCCAGTAATCACAGCTAACTCCTAATAATCAGTGTATAACCCCCTCATCATCATAACACACCCAGTAACCTCAGCTAACCGCTAATGATCAGTATATAGCTCCTCACCATCATAACACACCCAGTAATCACAGCTATCCCCTAATAATCAGTGTATAACCCCCTCATCGTCATAACACACCCAGTAATCACAACTAACCCCTAATAATCAGTATATAACCCTCTCACCCTCATAACACACCCAGTAATCACAGCTAACCATCTCATGGTCTGTACATAACTCCCTTATCCTCATCACGCACACAGTAATTACAAGTAACCCATAATGATCAGTGTATAACCCCCTCATCATCATAACACACCCAGTAATCACAGCTATCCCCTAATAATCAGTGTATAACCCCCTCATCATAACACACCCAGTAATCACAGCTATCCCCTAATAATCAGTAAATAACCCCCTCATCATAACACACCCAGTAATCACAGCTATCCCCTAATAATCAGTGTATAAGCCTGTCATCATAACACACCCAGTAATCACAGCTATCCTCTAATAATCAGTGTATAACCCCCTCATCATAACACACCCAGTAACCTCAGCTTACCACTAATGATCAGTATATAGCTCCTCACCATCATAACACACTCAGTAATCACAGCTATCCCCTAATAATCAGTGTATAACCCCCTCATCATCATAACACACCCAGTAATCACAGCTATCCCCTAATAATCAGTGTATAACCCCCTCATCATCATAACACAACCAGTAATCACAGCTATCCCCTAATAATCAGTGTATAACCCCCTCATCATCATAACACACCCAGTAATCACAGCTATCCCCTAATAATCAGTGTATAACCCCCTCATCATCATAACACACCCAGCAATCACAGCAATCCCCTAATAATCAGTGTATAACGCCCTCATCATTATAACACACCCAGCAATCACAGCTATCCCCTAATAATCAGTGTATAACCCCCTCATCATAACACACCCAGTAATCACAGCTATCCCCTAATAATCAGTAAATAACCCCCTCATCATAACACACCCAGTAATCACAGCTAACCCCTAATAATCAGTGTATAAGCCCCTCATCATAACACACCCAGTAATCACAGCTATCCCCTAATAATCAGTGTATAACCCCCTCATCATAACACACCCAGTAACCTCAGCTTACCACTAATGATCAGTATATAACCCCCTCATCATAACACACCCAGTAACCTCAGCTTACCACTAATGATCAGTATATAGCTCCTCACCATCATAACACACCCAGTAATCACAGCTGTCCCTTAATAATCAGTGTAAAACCCCCTCATCATCATAACACACCCAGTAATCACAGCTATCCCCTAATAATCAGTGTATAACCCCTCATCATCATAACACACCCAGCAATCACAGCAATCCCCTAATAATCAGTGTATAACGCCCTCATCATCATCATAACACACCCAGCAATCACAGCTATCCCCTAATAATCAGTGTATAACCCCCTCTTCATAACACACCCAGTAATCACAGCTATCCCCTAATAATCAGTGTATAAGCCCCTCATCATAACACACCCAGTAACCTCAGCTTACCACTAATGATCAGTATAAAGCTCCTCACCATCATAACACACACAGTAATCACAGCTATCCCCTAATAATCAGTGTATAACCCCCTCATCATAACACACCCAGTAACCTCAGCTTACCACTAATGATCAGTATGTAGCTCCTCACCATACTAACACACCCAGTAATCACAGCTGTCCCCTAATAATCAGTGTATAACCCCCTCATCATCATAACACACCCAGCAATCACAGCAATCCCCTAATAATCAGTGTATAACCCCCTCATCATCATAACACACCCAGTAATCACAGCTATCCCCTAATAATCAGTAAATAACCCCTCATAATAACACACCCAGTAATCACAGCTATCCCCTAATAATCAGTGTATAAGCCCCTCATCATAACACACCCAGTAATCACAGCTATCCCCTAATAATCAGTGTATAACCCCCTCATCATAACACACCCAGTAATCACAGCTATCCCCTAATAATCAGTGTATAAGCCCCTCATCATAACACACCTAGTAATCACAGCTATCCCCTAATAACCAGTGTATAACCCCCTCATCATAACACACCCAGTAACCTCAGCTTACCACTAATGATCAGTATATAGCTCCTCACCATCATAACACACCCAGTAATCACAGCTGTCCCCTAATAATCAGTGTATAACCCCCTCAGCATCATAACACACCCAGTAATCACAGCTATCCACTAATAATCAGTGTATAACCCCCTCATAATCATAACACACCCAGCAATCACAGCAATCCCCTAATAATCAGTGTATAACGCCCTCATCATCATAACACACCCAGCAATCACAGCTATCCCCTAATAACCAGTGTATAACCCCCTCATCATAACACACCCGGTAATCACAGCAATCCCCTAATAATCAGTGTATAACCCCCTCATCATGATAACACACCCAGCAATCACAGCAATCCCCTAATAATCAGTGTATAACCCCCTCATCATCATAACACACCCAGCAATCACAGCTATCCCCTAATAATCAGTGTTTAACCCCCTCATCATAACACACCCAGTAATCACAGCAATCCCCTAATAATCAGTATATAACCCCCTCATCATCATAACACACCAGCAATCACAGCTATCCCCTAATAATCAGTGTATAACCCCATCATCATAACACACCCAGCAATCACAGCTATCCCCTAATAATCAGTGTATAACCCCCTCATCATCATAACACACCCAGCAATCACAGCTATCCCCTTATAATCAGTGTATAACCCCCACATCATAACACACCCAGTAATCACAGCTATCCCCTAATAATAAGTGTATAATCCCCTCATCATAACACACCCAGTAATCACAGCTATACCCTAATAATCAGTGTATAATCCCCTCATCATAACACACCCAGTAATCACAGCTAACCCCTAATAATCAGTGTATAACCCCCTCATCATCATAACACACCCAGTAATCACAGCTATCCCCTAATAATCAGTGTATAACCCCCTCATCATCATAACATACCCAGCAATCACAGCTATCCCCTAATAATCAGTGTATAACCCCCTCATCATCATAACACACCCAGTAATCACAGCTAACCCCTAATAATCAGTGTATAATCCCCTCATCATAACACACCCAGTAACCTCAGCTTACCACTAATGATCAGTATAAAGCTCCTCACCATCATAACACACCCAGTAATCACAGCTATCCCCTAATAATCAGTGTATAACCCCCTCATCATCATAACACACCCAGTAATCACAGCTAACCCCTAATAATCAGTGTATAACCCCCTCATCATCATAACACACCCAGTAATCACAGCTATCCCCTAATAATCAGTGTATAAACCCCTCATCATCATAACACACCCAGCAATCACAGCTATCCCCTAATAATCAGTGTATAACCCCCTCATCATCATAACACAACCAGTAATCACAGCTATCCCCTAATAATCAGTGTATAACCCCATCATCATAACACACCCAGCAATCACAGCTATCCCCTAATAATCAGTGTATAACCCCCTCATCATCATACCACACCCAGCAATCACAGCTATCCCCTAATAATCAGTGTATAACCCCCACATCATAACACACCCAGTAATCACAGCTATCCCCTAATAATCAGTGTATAATCCCCTCATCATAACACACCCAGTAATCACAGCTATACCCTAATAATCAGTATATAATCCCCTCATCATAACACACCCAGTAATCACAGCTAACCCCTAATAATCAGTGTATAACCCCCTCATCATCATAACACACCCAGTAATCACAGCTATCCCCTAATAATCAGTGTATAATCCCCTCATCATAACACACCCAGTAACCTCAGCTTACCACTAATGATCAGTATAAAGCTCCTCACCATCATAACACACCCAGTAATCACAGCTATCCCCTAATAATCAGTGTATAACCCCCTTATCATCATAACACACCCAGTAATCACAGCTAACCCCTAATAATCAGTGTATAACCCCCTCATCATCATAACACACCCAGTAATCACAGCTATCCTCTTATGGTCAGTACATAGCTCCCTCACCCTCATCACATACCCAAAAATCACAGCTATTCCCTCATTAGGAGTACACAACTTCCTTATCATCACACAAAAAATAATCACAGCTAACCCATCATGGTCACTACTTAATCCCCCCTCTATATTATAACAAGCCCAGTAATCACAGATAACCATCTCATCCTAATATCACACCTGTTAATCACAACTAACCTCCGTCTTGTCAGTACATACCTTCCTCACTCTCATAACACCATCATCATCATTTTATACTGCATCTCTCTCCTCGTCCACATTTTTGGAGATTTCTGATCAATAAGACATGAACTTACAAGTGGGCACCACACATGTGTCCCTGCTCATGCTATAGAGAGGACCATTACTGGGAGAGGAAGAGGAGTCAGGTGCTGTGTAACTGAGGGATTATGGGGGACCTCCTGCTTTTTTCTTCTTTTTCTTAAAGATGCGTCAACCTGTTGGGCCATGACACCTATATATACTGCCTGCCCATTTAATATGGGATGGAACTTCCCGCCACTTATTTAGAACTCTTTTTTTTTCATTGTGAGTTTTAGATACAACACTTTGATGTTACATTTTAATATGCAATCTATAAAAAAAATAATTTTGGCCTAGACTGTAAAAAAAAATCAATTTATTAAATACACATAGTAACAAAAAGGACACTTCTTTATATACATCTGTTTTGCAATTTACGTCTTACATTTTGTGTCAGGATTGGAATTTTTTACAAAGCGTGCTGCGTTGAATGATGGGACACGGCACAGAAAGATCTTATCAATATATTGTTAGTTCTTATGTAACAAAATTAATAACCCTCTATATATGAACAGATTAAGGAATAATGCATTATATACTGTAAGATATCAGTGTTACAGTCTCTGGTCCATGAAATGGAGCGATCTGCTGTTACCTGTACACACCTGTCTGCTCCTGTGATGTGAGGGGTCCGTTCCTCCGCAGCCCTGACACTCGCTGATGCTGTCACTATTTATTCACTGCTGACACCCCCGGGATTCCGTACCTGTAGCTTCACTCCTGCTCTAATAACTTCTCACCTGTGTATATTACGTAATGTGTGACATACACCTGTACTAATACCTTCTCACCTACACTAATAACTTCTCACCTGTGTATATTACGTAATGTGTGACATATACCTGTACTAATACATTCACTCCTGCTCTAATAACTTCTCACCAGTGTATATTACGTAATGTGTGACATACACCTGTACTAATACCTTCTCACCTGCACTAATACCTTCTCACCTGTGTATATTATGCAATGTGTGACATACACCTGTACTAATACCTTCTCACCTGTGTATATTATGTAATGTGTGACATACACCTGTACTAATACCTTCACTCCTGCACTAATACCTTCTCACCTGTGTATATTATGTAATGTGTGACATATACCTGTACTAATACCTTCACTCCTGTACTAATAACTTCTCACCTGTGTATATTATGTAATATGTTACATACACCTGTACTAATAACTTCTCACCTGTGTATATTATGTAATGTGTGACATATACCTGTACTAATACCTTCACTCCTGTACTAATAAACTTCTCACCTGTGTATATTATGTAATGTGTGACATATACCTGTACTAATACCTTCACTCCTGCACTAATAACTTCTCACCTGTGTATATTATGTAATGTGTGACATACACCTGTACTAATAACTTCTCACCTGTGTATATTATGTAATGTGTGACATATACCTGTACTAATACCTTCACTCCTGCACTAATAACTTCTCACCTGTGTATATTATGTAATATGTTACATACACCTGTACTAATACCTTCACTCCTGCACTAATAACTTCTCACCTGTGTATATTACGTAATGTGTGACATATACCTGTACTAATACATTCACTCCTGCTCTAATAACTTCTCACCAGTGTATATTACGTAATGTGTGACATATACCTGTACTAATACCTTCTCACCTGCACTAATACCTTCTCACCTGTGTATATTATGTAATGTGTGACATACACCTGTACTAATACCTTCTCACCTGTGTATATTATGTAATGTGTGACATACACCTGTACTAATACCTTCACTCCTGCACTAATACCTTCTCACCTGTGTATATTATGTAATGTGTGACATATACCTGTACTAATACCTTCACTCCTGTACTAATAACTTCTCACCTGTGTATATTATGTAATATGTTACATACACCTGTACTAATAACTTCTCACCTGTGTATATTATGTAATGTGTGACATATACCTGTACTAATACCTTCACTCCTGTACTAATAAACTTCTCACCTGTGTATATTATGTAATGTGTGACATATACCTGTACTAATACCTTCACTCCTGCACTAATAACTTCTCACCTGTGTATATTATGTAATGTGTGACATACACCTGTACTAATAACTTCTCACCTGTGTATATTATGTAATGTGTGACATATACCTGTACTAATACCTTCACTCCTGTACTAATAACTTCTCACCTGTGTATATTATGTAATGTGTGACATATACCTGTACTAATACCTTCACTCCTGTACTAATAACTTCTCACCTGTGTATATTATGTAATGTGTGACATACACCTGTACTAATAACTTCTCACCTGTGTATATTATGTAATGTGTGACATACACCTGTACTAATACCTTCACTCCTGCACTAATACCTTCTCACCTGTGTATATTATGTAATGTGTGACATATACCTGTACTAATACCTTCACTCCTGTACTAATAACTTCTCACCTGCGTATATTATGTAATATGTTACATACACCTGTACTAATACCTTCACTCCTGTACTAATAACTTCTCACCTGTGTATATTATGTAATATGTTACATACACCTGTACTAATACCTTCACTCCTGTACTAATAACTACTCACCTGTGTATATTATGTAATGTGTGACATACACCTGTACTAATACCTTCACTCCTGTACTAATAACTTCTCACCTGTGTATATTATGTAATATGTTACATACACCCGTACTAATACCTTCACTCCTGCACTAATAACTTCTCACCTGAACTAATAACTACTCACCTGTGTATATTATGTAATATGTTACATACACCTGTACTAATACCTTCTCACCTGTGTATATTATGTAATGTGTGACATACACCTGTACTAATACCTTCACTCCTGCACTAATAACTTCTCACCTGTGTATATTATGTAATATGTTACATACACCTGTACTAATACCTTCACTCCTGCACTAATAACTTCTCACCTGTGTATATTATGTAATGTGTGACATATACCTGTACTAATACCTTCACTCCTGTACTAATAACTTCTCACCTGTGTATATTATGTAATGTGTGACATACACCTGTACTAATACCTTCACTCCTGCACTAATAACTTCTCACCTGTGTATATTATGTAATGTGTGACATATACCTGTACTAATACCTTCACTCCTGCACTAATAACTTCTCACCTGTGTATATTATGTAATGTGTGACATACACCTGTACTAATACCTTCACTCCTGTACTAATAACTTCTCACCTGTGTATATTATGTAATATGTTACATACACCTGTACTAATAACTTCTCACCTGTGTATATTATGTAATGTGTGACATACACCTGTACTAATACCTTCACTCCTGTACTAATAAACTTCTCACCTGTGTATATTATGTAATGTGTGACATATACCTGTACTAATACCTTCACTCCTGCACTAATAACTTCTCACCTGTGTATATTATGTAATGTGTGACATACACCTGTACTAATAACTTCTCACCTGTGTATATTATGTAATGTGTGACATATACCTGTACTAATACCTTCACTCCTGTACTAATAACTTCTCACCTGTGTATATTATGTAATGTGTGACATATACCTGTACTAATACCTTCACTCCTGCACTAATAACTTCTCACCTGAACTAATAACTACTCACCTGTGTATATTATGTAATATGTTACATACACCTGTACTAATAACTACTCACCTGTGTATATTATGTAATATGTTACATACACCTGTACTAATACCTTCTCACCTGTGTATATTATGTAATGTGTGACATACACCTGTACTAATACCTTCACTCCTGTACTAATAACTTCTCACCTGTGTATATTATGTAATATGTTACATACACCTGTACTAATACCTTCTCACCTGTGTATATTATGTAATGTGTGACATATACCTGTACTAATACCTTCACTCCTGTACTAATAACTTCTCACCTGTGTATATTATGTAATGTGTGACATACACCTGTACTAATACCTTCACTCCTGCACTAATAACTTCTCACCTGTGTATATTATGTAATGTGTGACATATACCTGTACTAATACCTTCACTCCTGCACTAATAACTTCTCACCTGTGTATATTATGTAATGTGTGACATACACCTGTACTAATACCTTCACTCCTGTACTAATAACTTCTCACCTGTGTATATTATGTAATATGTTACATACACCTGTACTAATAACTTCTCACCTGTGTATATTATGTAATGTGTGACATACACCTGTACTAATACCTTCACTCCTGTACTAATAACTTCTCACCTGTGTATATTATGTAATATGTTACATACACCTGTACTAATACCTTCACTCCTGCACTAATAACTTATCACCTGAACTAATAACTACTCACCTGTGTATATTATGTAATATGTTACATACACCTGTACTAATAACTACTCACCTGTGTATATTATGTAATATGTTACATACACCTGTACTAATACCTTCTCACCTGTGTATATTATGTAATGTGTGACATACACCTGTACTAATACCTTCACTCCTGTACTAATAACTTCTCACCTGTGTATATTATGTAATATGTTACATACACCTGTACTAATACCTTCACTCCTGTACTAATAACTTCTCACCTGTGTATATTATGTAATATGTTACATACACCTGTACTAATACCTTCACTCCTGCACTAATATCTTCTCACCTGTGTATATTATGTAATGTGTGACATATACCTGTACTAATACCTTCACTCCTGCACTAATAACTTCTCACCTGTGTATATTATGTAATGTGTGACATACACCTGTACTAATACCTTCACTCCTGTACTAATAACTTCTCACCTGTGTATATTATGTAATATGTTACATACACCTGTACTAATAACTTCTCACCTGTGTATATTATGTAATGTGTGACATATACCTGTACTAATACCTTCACTCCTGTACTAATAAACTTCTCACCTGTGTATATTATGTAATGTGTGACATATACCTGTACTAATACCTTCACTCCTGCACTAATAACTTCTCACCTGTGTATATTATGTAATGTGTGACATACACCTGTACTAATAACTTCTCACCTGTGTATATTATGTAATGTGTGACATATACCTGTACTAATACCTTCACTCCTGTACTAATAACTTCTCACCTGTGTATATTATGTAATGTGTGACATATACCTGTACTAATAACTTCTCACCTGTGTATATTATGTAATGTGTGACATACACCTGTACTAATAACTTCTCACCTGTGTATATTATGTAATGTGTGACATACACCTGTACTAATAACTTCTCACCTGTGTATATTATGTAATGTGTGACATATACCTGTACTAATACCTTCACTCCTGTACTAATAACTTCTCACCTGTGTATATTATGTAATGTGTGACATATACCTGTACTAATAACTTCTCACCTGTGTATATTATGTAATGTGTGACATACACCTGTACTAATAACTTCTCACCTGTGTATATTATGTAATGTGTGACATACACCTGTACTAATAACTTCTCACCTGTGTATATTATGTAATGTGTGACATACACCTGTACTAATAACTTCTCACCTGTGTATATTATGTAATGTGTGACATACACCTGTACTAATAACTTCTCACCTGTGTATATTATGTAATGTGTGACATACACCTGTACTAATAACTTCTCACCTGTGTATATTATGTAATGTGTGACATACACCTGTACTAATACCTTCTCACCTGTGTATATTATGTAATGTGTGACATACATCTGTACTAATACCTTCACTCCTGTACTAATAACTTCTCACCTGTGTATATTATTTAATATGTTACATACACCTGTACTAATACCTTCACTCCTGTACTAATAACTTCTCACCTGTACTAATACCTTCTCACCTGTACTAATACCTTCTCACCTGCACTAATAACTTCGCACCTGCACTAATTACTTCTCACCTGTGTATATTATGTTTAGTGTGACATACATCTGTACTAATACCCAGGGGTGTATTTAGAGGCCCGAGCGCCCCTGGCAAAGTAAAGGACTGGTGCCCCCCCCCCCCAAATTTGAAATAGGGAAGGCACGTGTGCCAAAAAGGGGGCATGGCCACTCAATAGTACCCCAATTCAAATTACACCACAGTAGTGTGCCTTACTCACATTACACAGCACAGTAATGTACATTATTCACGTTATGCTACACAGTAGTACCTCTTAAACACATTATGCCACACAGTAGTGCCCATATATATATATATATATATATATATACACACTGCTCAAAAAAATAAAGGGAACACTTATACAACACAATGTAACTCCAAGTCAATCACACTTCTGTGAAATCAAACTGTCCACTTAGGAAGCAACACTGATTGACAATCAATTTCACATGCTGTTGTGTAAATGGAATAGACAACAGGTGGAAATTACAGGCAATTAGCAAGACACCCCCAATGAAGGAGTTGTTCTGCAGGTGGAGACCACAGACCACTTCTCAGCTCCTATGCTCTCTGGCTGATATTTTGGGCACTTTTGAAAGCTGGCGGTGTTTTCACTCTAGTGGTAGCATGAGACGGAGTCTACAACCCACACAAGTGGCTCAGGTAGTGCAGCTCATCCAGGATGGCACATCAATGCGAGCTGTGGCAAGAAGGTTTGCTGTGTCTGTCAGCGTAGTGTCCAGAGCATGGAGGTGCTACCAGGAGACAGGCCAGTACATCAGGAGACATGGAGGAGACCGTAGGAGGGCAACAACCCAGCAGCAGGACTGCTACCTCCGCCTTTGTGCAAGGAGGAACAGGAGGAGCACTGCCAGAGCCCTGCAAAATGACCTACAGCAAGCCACAAATGTGCATGTGTCTACTCAAACGATCAGAAACAGACTCCATGAGGGTGGTATGAGGGCCTGACATCCACAGGTGGGGGTTGTTCTTAAAGCCCAACACCGTGCAGGACATTTGGCATTTGCCAGAGAACACCAAGATTGGCAAATTCGCCACTGGCGCCCTGTGCTCTTCACAGATGAAAGCAGGTTCTCACTGAGCACATGTGACAGACGTGACAGAGTCTGGAGACGCCAAGGAGAATGTTCTGCTGTCTGCAACATCCTCCAGCATGACCGGTTTGGCAGTGGGTCAGTAATGGTGTGGGGTGGCATTTCTTTGGGGGGCCGCACAGCCCTCCATGTGCTTACCAGAGGTAGCCTGACTGCCATTAGGTACCGAGATGAGATCCTCAGACCCCTTGTGAGACCATATGCTGGTACGGTTGGCCCTGGGTTTCTCCTAATGCAAGACAATGCTAGACCTCATGTGGCTGGAGTGTGTCAGCAGTTCCTGCAAGACGAAGGCATTGATGCTATGGACTGGCCCGCCCGTTCCCCAGACCTGAATCCAGCAGTTCCTGCAAGACGAAGGCATTGATGCTATGGACTGGCCCGCCCGTTCCCCAGACCTGAATCCAGTTGAGCACATCTGGGACATCATGTCTCGCTCCATCCACCAACGCCATGTTGCACCACAGACTGTCCATGAGTTGGCGGATGCTTTAGTCCAGGTCTGGGAGGCGATCCCTCAGGAGACCATCCCCCACCTCATCAGGAGCATGCCCAGGCATTGTAGGGAGGTCATACAGGCACGTGGAGGCCACACACACGACTGAGCCTCATTTTGACTTGTTTTAAGGACATTACATCAAAGTTGGATCAGCCTGTAGTGTGTTTTTCCACTTTAATTTTGAGTGAGACTCCAAATCCAGACCTCCATGGGTTAATAAATTTGATTTCCATTGATAATTTTTGTGTTATTTGTTGTCCGCACATTCAACTATGTAAAGAACAAACTATTTAATAAGAATATTTCATTCATTCAGATCTAGGATGTGTTGTTTGAGCAGTGTATATATATATATATATATATATATATATATATTAGTGCTGGGCACGATAACGCGTTATTAACGCGTTAACGCCATAAGGCAATAACGGCGATAATATTGTTAACACCGTTAATGCTGCTGCGCCGGAAGAAGCGGCCGGAAGCAGTTATTTATCTGACCCCCTTGATGGAGAAGCCGCTGGATGCCGCCGGAGAAGAGGAAGCCACCGGATGCCGCCGGAGAGGAGGAAGCCGCCAACCGTCATTGAGACGGAGACATCTTCACAATATCTCTGTGAGTACTGGTTTTTGTACGGAGCCTAAGCTCTAAGAGTTCTAAGCTAGAACACAAGTGGTGGGACTGGGTGAGTGGGATCCCGTATCGCGCGCTGGCCGGAACTGGGTAACTTACTTACGCGGCTGGGTTGCAGCGAGCAGGGCAGCCCTTCTCTTCTCTGGCGGGTGCCGCTGTGGGATTGGATGAGAATGGTTTATGTACATTGGGGCTTATATTGCTTATATTAACAGGAGAGTTAGTGGAAGTTTGGGCCTCCTTCGTTCATTAAGGTCTCCTTGCTGAGCTATTATACTCCCTTTTATTGCTGGGGTGCCTAATCTGCTATAAAGTATAAACAAAAAATACAGTTTTTTTTTATTTTTTATAAATTTTATTTTATTTATTTAAAAATGTTTTCACAGAAAATGGAGAAAGGAACCGAAATCTTACATGGACATTTTCATTTTAAATCTCTACCAGATGGCACAGTTGATAAAACCAAAGTTATTTGTAAACACTGCAAAGCTGAATTTTCTTATCACCGGAGTACTTCCAGTCTGAAGTATCACTTAAATGCAATACACACCCTTGATGCCAGCAACTCACCCACTCAAACAAACAGTGACGGCAAGCTTCGGCAGACTACATTGGATACAGCGTATGGGAGAAGTATAGATAAACAAAAGCAAGAAAAGCTAACAAATAACATAGCGAAGTGGATAGCTACAAACTGCAGGCCAATTAGTATTGTCGAAGATGTCGGTCTGAGGAATGTTCTTAGGATCGCAACGAATGACAGCACGTATGAGCCTCCCTCAAGACGCACCATCACAAGAAGAATACATGACTTGTATGAAAAGGAGAGTACTACAAAAGCGATGGCGTTACAATGTGTACCACATGTTGCTCTCACTGGAGATTACTGGACATCGCTGGGTAACCATAATTACCTCGGAGTTACAGTGCATTATATTGATGAACACTGGGAGCTACATTCACATGCTCTGACTGTAATGAAAACAGAAGAGAGACATTTTGCTGAAACGTGCACTGAACATTTTATTCATGTTGCACAGGAGTGGAACATTTCAGATAAAGTCGGCACACTTAGCACAGATAGTGCAAGAAATATGATTGCTGCTGCAAGACACCTGCCTTTTGAACATGTCCCCTGCACTGCGCACAGTCTCCAGCGTTCTGTCACAGTATCTCTGCAGAACAGTGCGTTTGACAATGTCCTGGCCAAATGCAGAAAAGTTGTAGGCCACTTTAAACACAGTCCAGCAAGTGCTGCAGAATTACAACAACAACAATTTCAACATAGACAAAATAAGGAGTCACTTATACAAGATATTCCAACCAGATGGAATTCGACTCTGGACATGATAAAAAGTGTCTGTAGAAATGAACAGCCACTGAGGGATGTCCTCACCACACACAACACCAAGATTGCCATGCCAACTACAGCTGAAATGGACAAACTGCAGAGGTTGGAAACGCTACTGGAGCCCTGCAGGTATATTTTACATACTTCATATATTTCATTTTTCCACTGTCCTGTCTGTAAAAAATATAGCATGAATGGGATGTAGTTAGGTAGGTTTAGGCACTTACTGGTGGTTGGTAGGAAGCAGGGAGGGTTAGGGTTAGTAGGGAGCAGGGAGGGTTAGGGTTAGTAGGGAGCAGGGAGGGTTAGGGTTAGTAGGGAGCAGGGAGGGTTAGTATACTTACCGGGGACTTTTGGGTATCTGGATTCCAGGATGCCGCTGTCGGTCTTCTGACCACCAGCATTCTCCCGTACCCAAAGAAATGGGTTTGATATTTTTTTACTGTTGCAGGTATGTGACTGAACTTCTGGAAGGAGAAAAGTATGTTTCATGCTCTGTGGTTCTGCCTGCTTTTTGCCATCTCTCTCGGGTCATGGAGAGTTCAGATGATGACCCAGCCTACGTGGTCAAATTTAAGTCTACATTCAGAACAGACCTGGAGACACGCAAAGAAAATGCCAACATTGCATATCTGAAGATTGCTACCGCATTGGACCCTAGATTCAAGGACCTCAAGTGTATACCCAGAGCAGAGAGGGGTGAGGTGTGGGCCTTAGTCACCAACTTACTAAAGGAACAGAGGTTTGTTGCAGAGAAACCTGTGGAAGCAACAACATCAGAGCCACCAAATAAAAAGTTAGCCCTATTGGCTGCTTCATCAGAGTCTGATTCTGAACAGGAGGAAGATTCAGTTGAGAACAGTGTGCGTGGATTCAGAGCGGAGCCCACCATCGGTACAGAGTCCTGTCCATTAGAGTGGTGGTCCAAACATGCAGGCTCACACAGCAGGCTGGCCTCCATTGCACAGAAGTACAAACATGCAGGCTCACACAGCAGGCTGGCCTCCATTGCACAGAAGTACAAACATGCAGGCTCACACAGCAGGCTGGCCTCCATTGCACAGAAGTACAAACATGCAGGCTCACACAGCAGGCTGGCCTCCATTGCACAGAAGTACAAACATGCAGGCTCACACAGCAGGCTGGCCTCCATTGCACAGAAGTACAAACATGCAGGCTCACACAGCAGGCTGGCCTCCATTGCACAGAAGTACAAACATGCAGGCTCACACAGCAGGCTGGCCTCCATTGCACAGAAGTACAAACATGCAGGCTCACACAGCAGGCTGGCCTCCATTGCACAGAAGTACAAACATGCAGGCTCACACAGCAGGCTGGCCTCCATTGCACAGAAGTACAAACATGCAGGCTCACACAGCAGGCTGGCCTCCATTGCACAGAAGTACTTGGCCACACCTGCAACATCAGTACCCTGTGAAAGGTTGTTTTCTCTTGCTGGTCATATTGTACAGAAGAAGAGAGTTTCTTTATCATCTGAAAATGTAAATATCCTTGTGTGTCTTAGCAACTGGCTTGGTGCAGAGCAGTAAATAGGTTACACACCTAAAATATATCTGTCCAATCTGGTGGGAAGAAAAATCTGGGTAAGAAAACAGATTTAGATTCTCAGAAAACATATTTTATTTTTTTATTTTTAACGTTTTTTAAATGCTGCTGTGTTAAGGGAAAATTGCAAACCAAATGTTTTTGCAGTGTTTAATGTTATTGCACTGTTGTTCATATAGAAGTAGTAAAAGTGCGCAATACACCACTTTTGAATTCATTATTGACTTTAGTCGGCTAACAATACGATTAATCGCTATTAATCGCATGAAATCCTGCGATTAATTGCGATTAAAAATTTTAATTCTTGCCCAGCACTAATATATATATAGGAAGGTGTGCACGCTCCTGGGAAAGTGAGTGTGGCCACACAATTTTATATAATGATATCAAACCATAAATATATAATCACACCCCCTACACATGCGCACACACACAATTAGCAGCCTTACACACAATACCCACAGTAGTTCTCCCTACACATAATGTCCCCAGTATAGTGTCAGATGCACATAATGTCCCCCAGTATAGTGCCAGTTACACACATGCCCCCCAGTGCCCGATACACATATGCCCCCACCGAGCCAGACACTCGTATGCCCCCACAGTGCCGCGCACTCGTATGCACCCACAGTGCCAGACACACATATGCCTCCATGTTGATTTTACTATTAAAGACAGCACTTTTAGATAGATTTACTTTTAGAGGCGACGGCTATCCCCCCACCCCCGTGTAGTTCCTCAACAGCAGGGATGCCCATAAATGATCAAAGAATGCAGCAGCAGCAGCCACTGTAATTGGCACCGGGGTCCAGCACTGCTCCACAATACAGACAAGAAACTCTACATAAACTACACCTCCCAGCAGCCGCTGCTACATACCGTGATCATTACTGGACATCCCTGCTAGTGAGGAACTACACGGGGTGGGGGGATAGCTGCTGCCTCTAAAAGTGAATCTACCTACTGCCAGCGGGTGGCACCTCTGAGCAGCGCCCCCCCCCTTGGCTGGCGCCCCTGGCGAGTGCCATCCTGGCCAATAGGAAGATACACCCCTGCTAATACCTTCACTCCTGTACTAATAACTTCTCACCTGTGTATATTATGTAATGTGTGACATACACCTGTACTAATACCTTCATTCCTGTACTAATAACTTCTCACCTGTGTATATTATGTAATGTGTGACATACACCTGTACTAATACCTTCACTCCTGTACTAATAACTTCTCACCTGTGTATATTATGTAATGTGTGACATATACCTGTACTAATACCTTCACTCCTGTACTAATACCTTCTCACCTGTGTATATTATGTAATGTGTGACATATACCTGTACTAATACCTTCACTCCTGTACTAATAACTTCTCACCTGTGTATATTATGTAATGTGTGACATATACCTGTACTAATACCTTCACTCCTGCACTAATAACTTCTCACCTGTGTATATTATGTAATGTGTGACATATACCTGTACTAATACCTTCACTCCTGTACTAATAACTTCTCACCTGTGTATATTATGTAATGTGTGACATATACCTGTACTAATACCTTCACTCCTGTACTAATACCTTCTCACCTGTGTATATTATGTAATGTGTGACATATACCTGTACTAATACCTTCACTCCTGTACTAATAACTTCTCACCTGTGTATATTATGTAATGTGTGACATATACCTGTACTAATACATCCACCCCAGCACTAATACCTTCTCACCTGTGTATATTATGTAATGTGTGACATACACCTGTACTAATACCTTCACTCCTGTACTAATAACTTCTCACCTGTGTATATTATGTAATGTGTGACATATACCTGTACTAATACCTTCACTCCTGTACTAATAACTTCTCACCTGTGTATATTATGTAATGTGTGACATATACCTGTACTAATACCTTCACTCCTGTACTAATAACTTCTCACCTGTGTATATTATGTAATGTGTGACATATACCTGTACTAATACCTTCACTCCTGTACTAATAACTTCTCACCTGTGTATATTATGTAATGTGTGACATATACCTGTACTAATACATCCACCCCAGCACTAATACCTTCTCACCTGTGTATATTATGTAATGTGTGACATATACCTGTACTAATACCTTCACTCCTGTACTAATAACTACTCACCTGTGTATATTATGTAATGTGTGACATACACCTGTACTAATACCTTCACTCCTGTACTAATAACTTCTCACCTGTGTATATTATGTAATGTGTGACATATACCTGTACTAATACCTTCACTCCTGTACTAATAACTTCTCACCTGTGTATATTATGTAATGTGTGACATACACCTGTACTAATAACTTCTCACCTGTGTATATTATGTAATGTGTGACATATACCTGTACTAATACCTTCACTCCTGTACTAATAACTTCTCACCTGTGTATATTATGTAATGTGTGACATATACCTGTACTAATACCTTCACTCCTGTACTAATAACTTCTCACCTGTGTATATTATGTAATGTGTGACATATACCTGTACTAATACCTTCACTCCTGTACTAATAACTTCTCACCTGTGTATATTATGTAATGTGTGACATACACCTGTACTAATAACTACTCACCTGTGTATATTATGTAATGTGTGACATACACCTGTACTAATACCTTCACTCCTGCACTAATAACTTCTCACCTGTGTATATTATGTAATGTGTGACATATACCTGTACTAATACTTTCACTCCTGTACTAATAACTTCTCACCTGTGTATATTATGTAATGTGTGACATATACCTGTACTAATACCTTCACTCCTGTACTAATAACTTCTCACCTGTGTATATTATGTAATGTGTGACATATACCTGTACTAATACCTTCACTCCTGTACTAATAACTTCTCACCTGTGTATATTATGTAATGTGTGACATTCACCTGTACTAATACCTTCACTCCTGTACTAATAACTTCTCACCTGTGTATATTATGTAATGTGTGACATACACCTGTACTAATACCTTCACTCCTGCACTAATAACTTCTCACCTGTGTATATTATGTAATGTGTGACATATACCTGTACTAATACCTTCACTCCTGTACTAATAACTTCTCACCTGTGTATATTATGTAATGTGTGACATATACCTGTACTAATACCTTCACTCCTGTACTAATAACTTCTCACCTGTGTATATTATGTAATGTGTGACATACACCTGTACTAATACCTTCACTCCTGCTCTAATAACTTCTCACCTGTGTATATTATATAATGTGTGACATATACCTGTACTAATACCTTCACTCCTGTACTAATAACTTCTCACCTGTGTATATTATGTAATGTGTGACATATACCTGTACTAATACCTTCACTCCTGCACTAATAACTACTCACCTGTGTATATTATGTAATGTGTGACATATACCTGTACTAATACCTTCACTCCTGCACTAATAACTTCTCACCTGTGTGTATTATATAATGTGTGACATACACCTATACTAATACCTTCACTCCTGCACTAATAACTACTCACCTGTGTATATTATGCTTAGAAGTTAAACACAGATCTCTCCGTGTGTATGCCCCACAGCGAAAGCGATGCGCGGCCCCATCACCGGTACTAGATTGGTCTGCATGCACATCGCTCATTTCACCTCTGGGTGAAATGAGCGCCCCCCCCGCGCCTTTCTCAGCACACATCGTGCAGTGTGCTGAGCGGGGGAGAAATATGTGCTGAGCGGTCTGTGCTGGATCGCTCAGCACACCTCTCCCCCGTGTGTACGGGGCTAAATAGTATGTAAGGCTGTGTGCTTACTATTACTGGTAAGTCATTGGGTGGATATTTGGGCATGCCTATGTGCTTTGTGGAACCTTCTAATATGTGACCGTATACAGCATCCTGTTTGGACACCCCGACCTCCTTTCATAGTCATTTTTAGCGTTAGTTGTTTCTTTTGGGAAAGAGCGGCCGCAGTGACCGTCTGACTATAGATTTTGAAGTGAGCTACGCGTCAAACATGCATTAGACTGATTCCACCAGACTGGTGTTAGTGGTTCCACCTGTAAAGGAATACAGCACTGGCGCACACCTGTGTTTCTATTATATGTTGTCACATGACTGTACTAATCGCTTCGCAGATGTACCAGAATACACACCCCTGTATATTATAATATAGGGGCGCATCACTTGCCAAATTTGACATTTTTATATCCACTCAAGTGAAATAGAAACCCAAAATTAAAAAAATCTTAAAAGTAAAAAAAATAAATAAATCATAGTTTTAATAAAAGAAATAGAAAAATATTCACAAATCATTATACTTTGTAATAATGCTTTATTCATGTGATAAATAATAGGTTCTGCGCTGGTAGTAATTCACACTGGGGAGGCGTCGCTGGATAAGGCTGGTGAATCTTTGTCACCAGCAACAGAAGGGTTACACGGTAAAGAGAGACAGATACATATAGGGCCACATTCAGTTAGATACATATAGGGCCACATTCAGTTAGATACATATAGGGCCACATTCAGTTAGATACATATAGGGCCACATTCCGTTAGCTATGAGCAGACACTGGAGCGGCTTGCCGCAGTTTTGCCTGATATGTCTCGCTAGCTGACCTCTGCTTGCAACCTATGGGGGTGAGAGCAGAACTCAGGCTACTGTAATAACGCTTATCAGCGCAGAAGAATCATACGCAATTCAGTTGTATCTCCACTTGCGTCAGAAGTAGGGATGCCCATCGACCATCGATGATTCAAAATCATCGATGGTTTATGGCCGATGTAGAATACTTTTGCCATCGATGAGGGAGAACCAGATGGTTTCCCTGCATCGATGGAAAGGTATAACCAAATACTTTTTTTTTAATGTGGTGCAGGGACAACGAGCATAGCTCCGCCCCTGACACATGCAAAGCCCCACCCTTGTGTTCTGATTGGCCCATGAGCCAGTCAGTGAAAAAACAGTGATGACCATCGATAGTGGGAACTATCGATGGTTATCCACTGCATAGTTGGCAGCCGTCGATGGTTACTTTTCATATCGCCACTGATGGCAACCACACCGATGGCCATCCCTAGTCAGAAGTGACGTAACCGGCCAGTAACAGAGCATTTGCACCTGGGCGAGGCTCAATGAGGGTGTGTGGAGAGAATAGTGGACTACACGTAGTTCCCTGCAAGCACAAATCTTCCTGGGGTCAGACGGCTGTTGCACTGGGATGGTGCCAGAGCTCACAGATGATGGATGAGGGTGATCAGGCCACAGAGATGGGAATACACAATGCACACTTTGCTCAGTGGGTGCAAATTACATCTGGCTGATTGTGTCCTTCACTATATAATCAATCCTAAGTACTGATACGTCTATATTCTTATAACCATCCTGAGTATATAATACATTAAATATTGTATAACGGGGTCAGGCATTAAAGCTGATAACGTATTGCTGTAATAAAAGGTTTGAGAGGGGAATACAGAATAGAATGACAGTATTATTAGGGATTATACCCCATCCCCATCACATAATAATCAGTAGGAATCGCTACCTTGCACCGTCCATAGATAATTTCTTCTCCTGTGCACAGGAGCTGTAGGTGGTGTGATACACTCATCTAAGTCTGTTGTGGTCTGATTGGGCATTATGGAAATTGCCCCCTTGTGCCCGCACTTGTTGCTTAAGGGGTCTGTTAGTCGGACACACAAATGCTTCTTCACAGGGGCGTATTAAAGAACAAGGGGTCCTTTGAGCTTGGGGCACTCCCTTCTGGGCAGCAGCACCCCCCCCCACCCCGTTTCCCTTCCCGTCCCGTATCTTACCTCTTGCTGGCAAGCGTGCCCCTCCTAATCCACTGCACCATTTTCCAGAGATATTTATTGTACTGTGCCATCTTCCTGAAGATGTCACTAGGAAGATGGTGCGGTGGAGGAGGAGGGACCTGCTTGATAACACAAGGTCAATCATTTCATATCTACTGCAGTATATTATTGCTGTGATTACACATTTGTATGTTTTATATCTATGGACCAACCTGTCTCTTAAATTGCAAGGTCTTTGCCAGCTGATGTCGCAAGTTCCTCCACTACTGATAAGGAACCAGTATCAGATTGGTGCAGAGATGTATCAAGCCTTGGCGAAAGATAAAGTACCAACCAATCAGCTTCTGACATGTTACGGGCTGTGTTTGAAAAAAAAAAAATCTCCACTTTATCTCTCTTCGTGGCTTGATACATCTCACCATATAGAGTATAGTCTCTATGGTACAACTCCTTGGGCCTAATATAAAAAGGTTAATCAATGGAGAATTGCTCCTAGTTATCAGGAATTCACCTTTAGGGACCATTTCAAGAATGAAATGTGATGAGAAATATTAGCATAATGTTATTTCTGACTTTTTGTTTGTTGTTATGACCTGAAAAGCTTATTGTTAAATGATAAATCCATATGTTCCAATTGCTCTTCTCTCTGGCAAACATATTTGTATTGTAAAGACAATAAGTGAATAAGAAACAGAACTGAAAGAAAAACAATCACCGGAGAAAGTAAAAATCAAAATAATAAGACACAATAGTCCATTATAAAGAACAGATACATAAAAGTCAATTATGTAACATAGGACAAATGGTATAGGTAATTAAAAGTCATTAAGGCAATTTGAGAACATAACAAACCCATGAGGTAATTTTATTGTTGGCTGTTATTTAATGTCAAAATAAAATTCTCAAATATAACTTTATTCTCATCCAAAAGTACCATAATATCATCACTATAATGAATCCAAAAGTTGGCATGAAGAATGTATTCTTTATATCTGTCATTGAAAACATGTTATCTCCCTCCCAGCCAAGACATTGACACAGAAGGGGACAAGTGTAGTGCCCATTGCAGTGCCATGTAATTGCAAAAAAAAAAAAAAAAAAGTCAAAGAAACATTTTGGTGAGTATAAAATAAGTTCCAACAGCAACAGTTTGAAGGTGTGGACTCTTTTCTAATATCTATTTTATGCTAGATATGCCAGCGTGGATTATGGTATATAGTGACTCACGACACATTACAGAAATGCAGGCCTTTTTAATAAGAGCCCCAATCCCAGAGAAAATAATAATTTTATTTATGTAGCGCTCTAAAATAGGTCTTCCTTTGGGAGGTGTGGGCGGGAGGGAATGTTCTCAATCTTGTGACACTTAAGTAATAGGCAAAAAGTAGGTCATTTGGGGTGTCACCTACAAAAAAATTGGGGTCACTGTTGGCATTCGCACCTTTGTCCCTTGAATCTTTGTTGAGATTTTGATACGTTTTTAGAAAATTGTCTGTAGGGATAGGGTTGCTATAATATCTAAGTAATAAGGGACATATATTCATTATCTGGGTCCTGTGGCTGATTCCATCCAGGGGAAATGCAGTCAGCCAGCCGCAGAACCTGTGTATTTCATACTCTTGTGTCCTGACTAAAGGGATATAATAGGTACCTTATGTAGGGTTGACAATGAATGTCTTTAGCATGATTTGTTATAGAGTTGTTTACACACTTCAGCAAAATACATATCTATTGGCTATAGGATCACATCCTCCTCTTTGTCTGATGGTTTGACCAATATGTAATCTCAAGTTTGATTCTCTTTTAATGATTTTGCAGTAGTTATGTATGTTGTTTTACATCTGCTTGAATAATAAGAATGTAAGTTCCAGTGGTTCATGGAAACAATCTATAGTCCCTGTCTATTGAGGGTAACATAAAGTTTTAATTATCACCATGAAATTATTGAGACCTCCAGATGTAATTTGATCAACATAATTATTGATCCTTATGCATTGCACGTGATGTTGTAAATTACAGCTACTTATGTCAACCTGTTTCATTTCTGGATCTGGTAGATGTCATTAACTTGCATGATGGACAACATTGAAGCCCACAGTTTTCCCACATTTGAAGGCTAACAGCGCCTGCCAAATCCATTATGAAACAATTGCTGTTTATGGTGATCAAAGTACATCATATGACATTGTTGTGAGTTGTAAAAGGAACTTTCAACCTGGACACATGTCCCTCTCAGATGAGCCTCGAACCGGAGGACGGTGGAGGCTCTTGTCCTCGAAGACAGATGACTAAACATTGAAGTGATCATGACAGAAGTTGGTCTTGGTTATGGAAGCATGTGGAAGATTAAGCATGAGGAACTGCACGTCTAAAGTGTCATTACAATTGGATCCCCGCTTGCTGACCCCATGTCACAAGCAAACTCGATATGAACTTTCGCAGCAGATGTTGACTCTGTTAGAGCAGGATGAAGAGAATTTCTTTGCATGTCTCATGACTATGGATGAATGCTGGGGTTATCTGTATGATCCAGAGACCAAAGAAATGAACACGGAGTGAAAACACATGACAAAAAGGCTAAGGTGCAAAAATCTGCATGGAAGGTCATGCTCTCCGTTTTTTGGGGGACGTGTGTTTTATGGTAGCACAGTGGCAAATCTATGTGAATGGTGGACCATGAAAAAGCGCCTATCTCAGAGACAATGGGTCATGGCGTATTCCTAACCAATTACCTTTTTGCAGAGAAAGAAAAACGCCATGGTATGATCAGCAAAGTCATCCATCTCCTAGCTGACATTGCACCCACACATTCCACCCAAGCATCTGCTATGGATGCCGACAGGTGTGGCTGTGAAATTTTGCCCCATCTCCCCTGTTCAAATGATCTCGCACCCAGCAACTTCTTCCTTTTCCCTGAGATGAAGAAGCCACTTCAGGGTATGAAATATGACAACACAAATTATGTCATTCTGGAAGTGGAACGGTGGTTCTCAAGGCAATTGTAGGAGTTCTGTAATGATGGGTTGTGGAAGGTCAAGAAACGCTGTAAGAAATGTGTGGCTCTGCAGGGCGACTACGTGGAGAAGACTTAAGTTCAGCCTACCACACTTAACTTTCTATATCATTCTGTTCATGGTGATAATTGAAACTTTATTATTCCCCCTCATGCTGTAGATACTGAATGCTGACATTGCTGCGTATCCACCTGTATACTCTTATTAATGTCATGCTAGTCACCCTTTACATTCATGTCTAACTTCATTTGTCTCCCGCTCCTTCAGCAGTGATTTGGTGAGCAAATGTCCTGTTAGCATGAATGGACACTGAAGGTGGCAGATTGGCTTTCTTCTTCCTGAGGGATTTAATCAGGCATCGTCTGATTTCTTTCACCCCTAAGCCGTAGATAAAGGGATTTACAGTGGCCGGGATCATGAGGTATATTGCGTTGAACAGATTTTGAACATTGTAAGCGATTATTGTGTCCATTCTGTACAACACAGATGATGACAGTGCGCTCATATACAAAACCATGGCTACCAGAAGGTGTGTGCCGCAGGTGTGCAGAGCCTTACCACGGGCTTTCCCTATAACAATCTTCATGGCTGTGTAGAGGATGCTGGAGTAGGACAGCAGAAGAAGACTGACATCTACCCCTGTGACCAAGACCCTGACACTGAGGCCCACAATTTTGTGTGGTGTGATGTCTCCACACGCCAAGCTTAGAAGTCCCATGTTCTCACAAACAAAATTCAGGATGACATTGGATCTACAGTACTGGACCCTGGAAGCCAGTATGACCATTGGAGATGCCAACACGAAGCTCCTCACCATACCGATGAGGACCAGCTGGACAAGCATATTCTTGGTCATGATATCATTATAGCGCAGAGGCCTGCAAATAGCCACATACCTATCCAGAGCCATTGACAAAATGAGTCCGGACTCAAAAATAGCCAAAAAATAAATATAAAACATCTGCACCAAACACCCACCCAGGGAGATCTGGTTCATGCCGAAGGACAACCCGAGGATTAATTTAGGTATTACAGAAGTTGTACAAGACACATTGACAGCAAAGAGAACAGTGATGAAGAAATACATTGGGGAGTGAAGACTGTTTTCTACACCAATACGATATATAATGAGGGAGTTGCCAGCCAAGATGGTCACATAGATAAAAAGGAATGGAATTGCCAGCAATTTCCTGTGATCCAAGATTCCGGGGAACCCCAAGAGAACAAATTCCGTATGGGACACTAAGACACTGCTGTGATTTAAGTGGTTCATCTTCCAATCATTGACTGTGTTGGTTAAATTAAGATCTGTTTTTGAAGGGCACAGGAATTAGGGTGATGTGACACAGATATTGGGGTGATGTGACAAATGTGGGCTTAGTATATAAGATGGATTCTGGGATCCTCAATGGACAAAAGTGGATGAACCGTTTAGATATCAGCCGTATTTCTCGCTGTTTCTCAGCGTACATTTGTTTGTTACCCGCTGCCCCATAATACGTTAATCCTTAATCGCCGGTCAAATGTCCTATTCTTTTCCTGTGCTTCATGTTCATTGGCATCTTCTCAGGCCGAGGATACAAGTGATGACCAACAAAGACTGACAGTCATTCCACCATCTCCAGAGTCCAAGCAGAAGGCAGATGGAGGTCTGGACTGGATGCTTGCTTCTGGTTCTGCCCTTACATCCAATGTAGCTTCTTTCTGGATGGCTGGAAGTGAGGTAAGTACAGTATATAGATGATTACACATGCACGATATAGGTAAGTGTGACACACATTCAGTCAGTGGGTGATAATATAATCAGTAATAATAATACTGTGCATAGGACTACTCAGATGTCCTTATGTAGAGATATAACGACAGCAAAAATGCAGAAAAAAAATTGTAAAAAAGATGCTTTTGGCCTACTTGGAGGTGACTTCAAATTTTTTTTAAATAAATGTCAAAAAGCAATTATTTAAAAAATAAATAAATACTATAATTAAACACGGGATGCATACAGCAAAAAAAAAAAAATTGTAAATTTTGGGGTAATTTGATGCCATTTTTTAAAACCCCTTAATGACAGGTAATTATTGGACTAATTAAGCTAATTGGAGACTTCCGGTTGTCTAATTAGTCATTAGGGGGAATGTTCAAGGGGTTCTTCTGCACGGTGTCCCAACATTTTACCTTAAAATAAGGATTTTCCCTATTATCGCTCACCCTCAGTGAGGCGCGAACGGAAAAATGCGCCTTTACTCTGCCTGGCTCAGTGCGAGTTTCTATTGTCATTGGATTGCAAAATGAATACACAATGCGAATTTGCAGAGAAAACGGCACCTCGCGCCTCACATTCTGCAACTCGCACCTAATTGGATTGACCCCCACAGAGTGCTTCCTTGAACAAATACAGACACACAAGCATAGACGCTGGGAAAGACACAGACACACAACCATACAAGAATAGGTACGCGGAGAAACACACACACACACACACACACACACTAGAGATGTGCACTTGAAATTTTTCGGGTTTTGTGTTTTGGTTTTGGGTTTGGTTCCGCGGCCGTGTTTTGGGTTCGACCGCGTTTTGGCAAAACCTCACCGAATTTTTTTTGTCGGATTCGGGTGTGTTTTGGATTCGGGTGTTTTTTTCAAAAAACCCTAAAAAACAGCTTAAATCATAGAATTTGGGGGTCATTTTGATCCCAAAGTATTATTAACCTCAATAACCATAATTTCCACTCATTTTCAGTCTATTCTGAATACCTCACACCTCACAATATTATTTTTAGTCCTAAAATTTGCACCGAGGTCGCTGGATGACTAAGCTAAGCGACCCTAGTGGCCGACACAAACACCTGGCCCATCTAGGAGTGGCACTGCAGTGTCACGCAGGATGGCCCTTCCAAAAAACACTCCCCAAACAGCACATGACGCAAAGAAAAAAAGAGGCGCAATGAGGTAGCTGTGTGAGTAAGCTAAGCGACCCTAGTGGCCGACACAAACACCTGGCCCATCTAGGAGTGGCACTGCAGTGTCACGCAGGATGGCCCTTCCAAAAAACACTCCCCAAACAGCACATGACGCAAAGAAAAAAAGAGGCGCAATGAGGTAGCTGTGTGAGTAAGATAAGCGACCCTAGTGGCCGACACAAACACCGGGCCCATCTAGGAGTGGCACTGCAGTGTCACGCAGGATGGCCCTTCCAAAAAACACTCCCCAAACAGCACATGACGCAAAGAAAAAAAGAGGCGCAATGAGGTAGCTGTGTGAGTAAGATAAGCGACCCTAGTGGCCGACACAAACACCGGGACCATCTAGGAGTGGCACTGCAGTGTCACGCAGGATGGCCCTTCCAAAAAACACTCCCCAAACAGCACATGACGCAAAGAAAAAAAGAGGCGCAATGAGGTAGCTGTGTGAGTAAGATAAGCGACCCTAGTGGCCGACACAAACACCGGGCCCATCTAGGAGTGGCACTGCAGTGTCACGCAGGATGGCCCTTCCAAAAAACACTCCCCAAACAGCACATGACGCAAAGAAAAAAAGAGGCGCAATGAGGTAGCTGTGTGAGTAAGATAAGCGACCCTAGTGGCCGACACAAACACTGGGCCCATCTAGGAGTGGCACTGCAGTGTCACGCAGGATGGCCCTTCCAAAAAACACTCCCCAAACAGCACATGACGCAAAAAAAAAAAGAGGCGCAATGAGGTAGCTGTGTGACTAAGCTAAGCGACCCTAGTGGCCGACACAAACACCTGGCCCATCTAGGAGTGGCACTGCAGTGTCACGCAGGATGGCCCTTCCAAAAAACACTCCCCAAACAGCACATGACGCAAAGAAAAAAAGAGGCGCAATGAGGTAGCTGTGTGAGTAAGATAAGCGACCCTAGTGGCCGACACAAACACCGGGCCCATCTAGGAGTGGCACTGCAGTGTCACGCAGGATGGCCCTTCCAAAAAACACTCCCCAAACAGCACATGACGCAAAGAAAAAAAGAGGCGCAATGAGGTAGCTGTGTGAGTAAGATAAGCGACCCTAGTGGCCGACACAAACACTGGGCCCATCTAGGAGTGGCACTGCAGTGTCACGCAGGATGGCCCTTCCAAAAAACACTCCCCAAACAGCACATGACGCAAAGAAAAAAAGAGGCGCAATGAGGTAGCTGTGTGAGTAAGATAAGCGACCCTAGTGGCCGACACAAACACCGGGCCCATCTAGGAGTGGCACTGCAGTGTCACGCAGGATGGCCCTTCCAAAAAACACTCCCCAAACAGCACATGACGCAAAGAAAAAAAGAGGCGCAATGAGGTAGCTGTGTGAGTAAGATAAGCGACCCTAGTGGCCGACACAAACACCGGGCCCATCTAGGAGTGGCACTGCAGTGTCACGCAGGATGGCCCTTCCAAAAAACACTCCCCAAACAGCACATGACGCAAAGAAAAAAAGAGGCGCAATGAGGTAGCTGTGTGAGTAAGATAAGCGACCCTAGTGGCCGACACAAACACCGGGCCCAACTAGGAGTGTCACTGCAGTGTCACGCAGGATGGCCCTTCCAAAAAACACTCCCCAAACAGCACATGACGCAAAGAAAAATTAAAGAAAAAAGAGGTGCAAGATGGAATTGTCCTTGGGCCCTCCCACCCACCCTTATGTTGTATAAACAGGACATGCACACTTTAACCAACCCATCATTTCAGTGACAGGGTCTGCCACACGACTGTGACTGAAATGACGGGTTGGTTTGGACCCCCACCAAAAAAGAAGCAATTAATCTCTCCTTGCACAAACTGGCTCTACAGAGGCAAGATGTCCACCTCATCATCATCCTCCGATATATCACCGTGTACATCCCCCTCCTCACAGATTATCAATTCGTCCCCACTGGAATCCACCATCTCAGCTCCCTGTGTACTTTGTGGAGGCAATTGCTGCTGGTCAATGTCTCCACGGAGGAATTGATTATAATTCATTTTAATGAACATCATCTTCTCCACATTTTCTGGAAGTAACCTCGTACGCCGATTGCTGACAAGGTGAGCGGCGGCACTAAACACTCTTTCGGAGTACACACTTGTGGGAGGGCAACTTAGGTAGAATAAAGCCAGTTTGTGCAAGGGCCTCCAAATTGCCTCTTTTTCCTGCCAGTATAAGTACGGACTGTGTGACGTGCCTACTTGGATGCGGTCACTCATATAATCCTCCACCATTCTTTCAATGGGGAGAGAATCATATGCAGTGACAGTAGACGACATGTCCGTAATCGTTGACAGGTCCTTCAGTCCGGACCAGATGTCAGCATCAGCAGTCGCTCCAGACTGCCCTGCATCACCGCCAGCGGGTGGGCTCGGAATTCTGAGCCTTTTCCTCGCACCCCCAGTTGCGGGAGAATGTGAAGGAGGAGATGTTGACAGGTCGCGTTCCGCTTGACTTGACAATTTTCTCACCAGCAGGTCTTTGAACCCCAGCAGACTTGTGTCTGCCGGAAAGAGAGATCCAAGGTAGGTTTTAAATCTAGGATCGAGCACGGTGGCCAAAATGTAGTGCTCTGATTTCAACAGATTGACCACCCGTGAATCCTTGTTAAGCGAATTAAGGGCTCCATCCACAAGTCCCACATGCCTAGCGGAATCGCTCCGTGTTAGCTCCTCCTTCAATGTCTCCAGCTTCTTCTGCAAAAGCCTGATGAGGGGAATGACCTGACTCAGGCTGGCAGTGTCTGAACTGACTTCACGTGTGGCAAGTTCAAAGGGCAGCAGAACCTTGCACAACGTTGAAATCATTCTCCACTGCGCTTGAGACAGGTGCATTCCACCTCCTATATCGTGCTGAATTGTATAGGCTTGAATGGCCTTTTGCTGCTCCTCCAACCTCTGAAGCATATATAGGGTTGAATTCCACCTCGTTACCACTTCTTGCTTCAGATGATGGCAGGGCAGGTTCAGGCGTTTTTGGTGTTGCTCCAGTCTTCTGTACGTGGTGCCTGTACGCCGAAAGTGTCCCGCAATTCTTCTGGCCACCGACAGCATCTCTTGCACGCCCCTGTCGTTTTAAAAAAAATTCTGCACCACCAAATTCAAGGTATGTGCAAAACATGGGACGTGCTGGAATTTGCCCAGATTTAATGCGCACACAATATTGCTGGCGTTGTCCGATGCCACAAATCCACAGGAGAGTCCAATTGGGGTAAGCCATTCCGCGATGATCTTCCTCAGTTGCCGTAAGAGGTTTTCAGCTGTGTGCGTATTCTGGAAACCGGTGATACAAAGCGTAGCCTGCCTAGGAAAGAGTTGGCGTTTGCGAGATGCTGCTACTGGTGCCGCCGCTGCTGTTCTTGCGGCGGGAGTCCATACATCTACCCAGTGGGCTGTCACAGTCATATAGTCCTGACCCTGCCCTGCTCCACTTGTCCACATGTCCGTGGTTAAGTGGACATTGGGTACAGCTGCATTTTTTAGGACACTGGTGACTCTTTTTCTGAGGTCTGTGTACATTTTCGGTATCGCCTGCCTAGAGAAATGGAACCTAGATGGTATTTGGTACCGGGGACACAGTACCTCCAACAAGTCTCTAGTTGGCTCTGCAGTAATGATGGATACCGGAACCACGTTTCTCACCACCCAGGATGCCAAGGCCTCAGTTATCCGCTTTGCAGCAGGATGACTGCTGTGATATTTCATCTTCCTCGCAAAGGACTGTTGTACAGTCAATTGCTTGGTGGAAGTAGTAAAAGTGGGCTTACGAGTACGACTTCCCCTCTGGGATGACCATCGACTCCCAGCAGCAACAACAGCAGCGCCAGCAGCAGTAGGCGTTACACGCAAGGATGCATCGGAGGAATCCCAGGCAGGAGAGGACTCGTCAGAATTGCCAGTGACATGGCCTGCAGGACTATTGGCATTCCTGGGGAAGGAGGAAATTGACACTGAGGGAGTTGGTGGGGTGGTTTGCGTGAGCTTGGTTACAAGAGGAAGGGATTTACTGGTCAGTGGAATGCTTCCGCTGTCGCCCAAAGTTTTTGAACTTGTCACTGACTTATTATGAATGCGCTGCAGGTGACGTATAAGGGAGGATGTTCCGAGGTGGTTAACGTCCTTACCCCTACTTATTACAGCTTGACAAAGGCAACACACGGCTTGACAAATGTTGTCCGCATTTCTGTTGAAATACTTCCACACCGAAGAGCTGATTTTTTTGGTATTTTCACCAGGCATGTCAACGGCCATATTCCTCCCACGGACAACAAGTGTCTCCCCGGGTGCCTGACTTAAACAAACCACCTCACCATCAGAATCCTCCTTGTCAATTTCCTCCCCAGCGCCAGCAACACCCATATCCTCCTCATCCTGGTGTACTTCAACACTGACATCTTCAATCTGACTATCAGGAACTGGACTGCGGGTGCTCCTTCCAGCACTTGCAGGGGGCGTGCAAATGGTGGAAGGCGCATGCTCTTCACGTCCAGTGTTGGGAAGGTCAGGCATCGCAACCGACACAATTGGACTCTCCTTGTGGATTTGGGATTTCGAAGAACGCACAGTTCTTTGCGGTGCTTTTGCCAGCTTGAGTCTTTTCATTTTTCTAGCAAGAGGCTGAGTGCTTCCATCCTCATGTGAAGCTGAACCACTAGCCATGAACATAGGCCAGGGCCTCAGCCGTTCCTTGCCACTCCGTGTGGTAAATGGCATATTGGCAAGTTTACGCTTCTCCTCCGACAATTTTATTTTAGATTTTGGAGTCCTTTTTTTACTGATATTTGGTGTTTTGGATTTTACATGCTCTGTACTATGACATTGGGCATCGGCCTTGGCAGACGACGTTGCTGGCATTTCATCGTCTCGGCCATGACTGGTGGCAGCAGCTTCAGCACGAGGTGGAAGTGGATCTTGATCTTTCCCTAATTTTGGAACCTCAACATTTTTGTTCTCCATATTTTAATAGGCACAACTAAAAGGCACCTCAGGTAAACAGACAATTATACAATAAACAAACAAGGAGCGCTGAACAGTACCACCATTAGGAGCTGCAAAAACTGGATATTAACTAATAGTGGTCATTAATTGATAATTTTATGGTTTGCTTGGTGGTATAGTAAGCGCTGTGTTTTATAAGAATTACCTCAGGTAAACAATGGAGATGGATGGATACTAGTATACTTATGGATGGACGAGCGACTGCCGACACAGAGGTAGCTACAGCCGTGGACTACCGTACTGTGTCTGCTGCTAATATAGACTGGATGATAATGAGATGAAATCAATATATATATATATAATATCACTAGTACTGCAGCCGGACAGGTATATAATATATATTTATTATGTAATGACTGATGACGGACCTGCTGGACACTGTCAGCTCAGCAGCACCGCAGACTGCTACAGTAAGCTACTATAGTAGTATGTATAAAGAAGAAAGAAAAAAAAAAAAACCACGGGTAGGTGGTATACAATTATGGATGGACCAGCGACTGCCGACACAGAGGTAGCTACAGCCGTGGACTACCGTACTGTTTCTGCTGCTAATATAGACTGGATGATAATGAGATGAAATCAATATATATATATATATATATAATATCACTAGTACTGCAGCCGGACAGGTATATAATATATATTTATTATGTAATGACTGATGACGGACCTGCTGGACACTGTCAGCTCAGCAGCACCGCAGACTGCTACAGTAAGCTACTATAGTAGTATGTATAAAGAAGAAAGAAAAAAAAAAAAAACCACGGGTAGGTGGTATACAATTATGGATGGACCAGCGACTGCCGACACAGAGGTAGCTACAGCCGTGGACTACCGTACTGTGTCTGCTGCTAATATAGACTGGATGATAATGAGTTGAAATCAATATATATATAATATCACTAGTACTGCAGCCGGACAGGTATATAATATATATTTATTATGTAATGACTGATGACGGACCTGCTGGACACTGTCAGCTCAGCAGCACCGCAGACTGCTACAGTAAGCTACTATAGTAGTATGTATAAAGAAGGAAGAAAAAAAAACCACGGGTAGGTGGTATACAATTATGGATGGACCAGCGACTGCCGACACAGAGGTAGCTACAGCCGTGGACTACCGTACTGTGTCTGCTAATATAGACTGGATGATAATGAGATGAAATCAATATATATATATATATAATATCACACTAGTACTGCAGCCGGACAGGTAGATATATTTATTATGTAATGACTGATGACGGACCTGCTGGACACTGTCAGCTCAGCAGCACCACAGACTGCTACAGTAAGCTACTATAGTAGTATGTATAAAGAAGAAAGAAAAAAAAAACCCACGGGTAGGTGGTATACAATTATGGATGGACCAGCGACTGCCGACACAGAGGTAGCTACAGCCGTGGACTACCGTACTGTGTCTGCTGCTAATATAGACTGGATGATAATGAGATGAAATCAATATATATATATATAATATCACTAGTACTGCAGCCGGACAGGTATATAATATATATTTATTATGTAATGACTGATGACGGACCTGCTGGACACTGTCAGCTCAGCAGCACCGCAGACTGCTACAGTAAGCTACTATAGTAGTATGTATAAAGAAGAAGAAAGAAAAAAAAACAAAAAAACGGGTAGGTGGTATACAATATTATATATATATTATATACAATTATATATATATATTATATATATTAAACTGGTGGTGATTATTAAACTGGTGGTCAGGTCACTGGTCACACTATCAGCAACTTGCAAGTAGTACTCCTAAGCAGACAATCACAATATATATTATACTGGTGGTCAGTGTGGTCACAATGGCAGTGTGGCACTCTGGCAGCAAGTCCTGCTCTCAGACTCTAACTGCTCCCCACTGTCAGTGTCTCCCCCACAAGTCAGATATACATTATACAGTCACACTATCTATCTATCTATCTATCTATCTATCTATCTATCTATCTATCTATCTATCTATCTATCACTTCAGCAAGTAGTAATACTCCTCCTAAAGTACTCCTCCTAATGCTCCCCAAAATTACTACTGTGTCTCTCTCTACTCTAGCCTCACTCTCTTCTCTATAAACGGAGAGGACGCCAACCACGTCCTCTCCCTATGAATCTCAATGCACGTGTGAGGCGGCGACGCGCGGCTCCTTATATAGAATCCGAGTCTCGCGATAGAATCCGAGCCTCGCGAGAATCCGACAGCGGGATGATGACGTTCGGGCGCGCTCGGGTTAACCGAGCAAGTCGGGAAGATCCGAGTCGCTCGGCACCGTGTAAAAAAAACTGAAGTTCGGGCGGGTTCGGATTCCGAGGAACCGAACCCGCTCATCTCTAACACACACACACACACACACACACACACACACACACACACACACACACACACACACACACACACACACACACCCAGTGACGTGTTAATAATGGCTGCAGTGTGTGCAGTGCAGATGGGCCTCCGTGGTCTGAGGGGCCCACACTGCACACCCTGCACCCATTATTTTCCGTACATACCCTCCTATTGCCCAGATTATACAATGCTGGCGGCAAGAGAGGAGGGCGACCAGACGGAGTCTGCACACACCCACACACGCCCACATTCCCTGTACTATACAATGGAAGTTTTTCCCAGGGGCGTCATCATGCGACATTACTAGGGACTACTTCCAGGTTGGCAGATATGTATTATCTTTATCTGTGAGGTAGCAAACATATGATGAAACCAGTAGCGGATCTTGCCACGGGCGAGCAGGACTTTTGCCCGGGGCGCCGCCTTCCGGAGGGCGCCGGCGCCATGGCATGATCCGCTGCTGCTGTGCCCCCCGCTGCCCGCTCTGTCCCGCTGCCCCCCGCTTTGAAGGGAACTAGATGCTACGCGTCTAGTTTCCCTTCGTGGAGAGGACCTTTGCTGTGCGCACCGCACATCATTTCACTACTGTACAAGGGGCGTAACTGACCACGCCCCCTGTATGAAACCACGGGCGCTGGAAGCCTTAGAACCGGTCCTGCTGACAACACTCGGGTCATGTGATCTGGACACCTCCATGATGCTCAGCGTATGCCGTTACAAGTCTCAGATCTGGCTTACAGCCGTTATTCTGCTCATGCTGTGCCAGGGAAATCACAGCTTCATGTTCCTGCCCGTACAGTGCACCTCAGTGACCAGCCCAGGTCCGATGGTAAAGTTCTGCGTCACAGTAATTACATTGTTATCTTTTATTCTATTCTTTCATCTCCCTCATAAAATTTGTGACGTTTCATCCAGGGCCGGTTCTAAGGCTTCCAGCGCCCCGGGCGGACAAAAGGGGCGTGGCGTCATACAGGGGGCGTGGTCAGTTACGCCCCTTGTACAGTAGTGAAATGATGTGCGGTGCGCGATGACGTCATCGTGCACCGCACAGTAAAGGTCCTCTCCACGAAGGGAAACTAGACGCATAGCGTCTAGTTCCCTTCACAGCGGGGGGCAGCGGGACAGAGCGGGCAGCGGGGGGGCACAGCAGCAGCGGATCTTGCCATGGTGCGGCGCCCTCCAGATGGCGCCGGCGCCCTCCGGAACGCGGCGCCCCGGGCAAAAGTCCTGCTTGCCGGTGGCAAGATCCGCTACTGGTTGTCAGGCACACCTCCACGTTTCAGGTCACACGACACGTTGTTGGGCCAACGGCTCACATGTTCCCTTCTCCAACATTCCTAGGCCAAATTACTTATTTAACTGAAGACAGAATACGCCTCTCATCAGTTAATTAGTGAAGACCATGTAGCTCCTAACAAGTCATAAGGCCATTAGAAAGTGTTCTGTCGGTGGATAGGTCCATGTTGGAGGAACGCAGTATCGTACACTGTGTCATGATGTAAGATCACCTATAGGGTGTAAGTCTGTGAGCAGGGCCCTCTTACCTCTGTCTGTTATATTACCCAGTCTCATCTTATTATTGTGTTCTTCCTAATTGTATAGCGCAATGGAATGTGCTGCCACTATATAAGTAACTGTTACAAATTATGTAACACTATCTGGGATACCCAACATTGCTCGGGTTGAAGAATTGACCTTACATCTGCAGCCTTCAGTTTTTTTTTACTTTATTCTTGCCTATAACCTTAAGTGTTTGTCTTGCAGCTGGGGACTCCGTGGCCCTACGTGCTGCATGTCTAGCAGCATCAGCTGACTGACGTGTTTGTCTTGCAGCTGGGGACTCCGTGGCCCTGCGTGCTGCATGTCTAGCAGCATCAGCTGACTGACGTGTTTGTCTTGCAGCTGGGGACTCCGTGGCCCTGCGTGCTGCATGTCTAGCAGCATCAGCTGACTGACGTGTTTGTCTTGCAGCTGGGGACTCCGTGGCCCTGCGTGCTGCATGTCTAGCAGCATCAGCTGACTGACGTGTTTGTCTTGCAGCTGGGGACTCCGTGGCCCTGCATGCTGCATGTCTAGCAGCATCAGATGACTGACGTGTTTGTCTTGCAGCTGGGAACTCCGTGGCCCTGCATGCTGCATGTCTAGCAGCATCAGCTGACTGACGTGTTTGTCTTGCAGCTGGGGACTCCGTGGCCCTGCATGCTGCATGTCTAGCAGCATCAGCTGACTGACGTGTTTGTCTTGCAGCTGGGGACTCCGTGGCCCTGCATGCTGCATGTCTAGCAGCATCAGCTGACTGACGTGTTTGTCTTGCAGCTGGGGACTCCGTGGCCCTGCATGCTGCATGTCTAGCAGCATCAGCTGACTGACGTGTTTGTCTTGCAGCTGTGGACTCCGTGGCCCTGCATGCTGCATGTCTATCAGCATCAGCTGACTGACGTGTTTGTCTTGCAACTGGGGACTCCGTGGCCCTGCATGCTGCATGTCTATCAGCATCAGCTGACTGACGTGTTTGTCTTGCAGCTGTGGACTCCGTGGCCCTGCATGCTGCCTATCTAGCAGCATCAACTGACTGACGTGTTTGTCTTGCAACTGGGGACTCCGTGGCCCTGCATGCTGCATGTCTATCAGCATCAGCTGACTGACGTGTTTGTCTTGCAGCTGGGGACTCCGTGGCCCTGCATGCTGCCTGTCTAGCAGCATCAGCTGACTGACGTGTTTGTCTTGCAGTTGGGGACTCCATGCTGCATGTCTAGCAGCATCAGCTGACTGACGTGTTTGTCTTGCAGCTGGGGAATACGTGGCCCTGCATGCTGCATGTCTAGCAGCATCAGCTGACTGACGTGTTTGTCTTGCAGCTGGGGACTCCGTGGCCCTGCATGCTGCATGTCTATCAGCATCAGCTGACTGATGTGTTTGTCTTGCAACTGGGGACTCCGTGGCCCTGCATGCTGCATGTCTAGCAGCATCAGCTGACTGACGTGTTTGTCTTGCAGCTGGGTACTTTATGGCCCGGAAAGCTGCATGTCAAGCAGCATTGGCTGACTGACGTGTTTGTCTTGCTGCTGGGGACTCCATGCTATCACAAACTCAGTCGCAATTGCGTACCCATTTGAAGCCTTTCACACAAAAATGAGGAACATTGAAATTAAGGGCAGGCCTACAGCTATGCAGACTGGACGCAGCAGTGGTGATGCAGGCGCCATGTTTTTGCACGTAGAACCTCGCAGCTGAGCAATCGGGATCGCTGCTGCACCTTGGTGCACGTGCATTGTGCTGAATAGGTCCTGCGCATGCGCAATTTCCTGACCATCGGAAAACTGCGCAGTGAATTAGGCCCAGTACCTTCTCCTGTCTGAGGAGGCAACTGAAACTGCAGATTTCTCATTAGGGTGGCCAAAGCCGGGATCGGGATCAGTGGGATCCCGGGATTTAGGCCTAAAATTGGCCAGGATTCAGGATTTCAGGATTAGAAAGCTCCTTGTTTTTTCAGTGTCGGGCAGCGTTCAGCGTCCTCAGGAGGCTCAGATGCTGCCCGGCTCCGTCCTCCCAGCTCCCCCTGCACAGTGTGACATGAAGTCAGAAGTCACGCTGCACAGCCAGCTGCCCGTCACCCGCCGCATGGACGTCGCCGAACCTAGTGGAAGTGTGCGCAGCCAGCTGCCCGTCACCCGCTGCACCCGGAGGAAGTGACCCACCCTCCTGCCCAAGTGGTATGATGAGTTATGTATGCGGGGCGGGGTGGGGGGAGGCGGACACACAGAAAACAAGCCAATCCCGGGTAACCCAGGAATCCCGGGATTGACCATTTTTCAATCCCAATACCCGGGATTGAAAAAATGGCGTGGGATTGGCTTCCCTATCTCTCATCCATTATACAAGGTCTAATATTGCCAGTGTAATCATTATAAGATCCACTCACAAGTGCCGACCTGTAACTGAGACTTTTAATTAAGCGATTCCCACATTTTACTCCTCACTACAATCTGCAGCCCCAGGCAGATGCCTCAGGTAAGCTCAGTAGAGAAGCAGTAGGGGAGCAGTATCATCACACAGACTGTATGTATCATCTAGGGATGAGCGGGTTCGGATCCCTGAGAACCGAACCCCCCCGAACATCACATCCTGAGCCCGGATCCAAGTCCGGCTCCGGTTTTCCCGACAGACCTGGAAACCAGAATGAGGCAAAACGTCATCATCCCGCTGTCGGATTCTCGCGGGTTTTGGATTCCATATAAGGAGCCGCACGTCGCCGCCATTTTCACTCCAGTTCTGGAGAGTGTAGCGAGAGGATGTGTCTCCTCAGTGTCTGTGTGGGAAAGTGGTGTGGCGCGTGGCGTGGGGACCTGCTCTTTTGTGTCATTCCAGTGCTGTGTTGTGCTGCATCAGTCCAGTGGTGCTGCCGTATAAATCCAGGGGTGCTGCCGTATAAGTCCAGGGGTACTGCCGTATAATTCTAGTTCAGTGGTGCTGCCGTATATGTCCAGTGCTGCTGCTGCTGTATAAGTCCAGGGGTACTGCCGTATAAGTCCAGTCCAGTGGTAATGCCGTATTAGTCCAGTGGTGCTGCCGTATAAGTCCCGGGGTACTGCTGTATAAGTCCAGCCCAGTGGTGCTGCCGTATAAGTCCAGGGGTACTGCTGTGTAAGTCCAGTCCAGTGCTGCTGCCGTATAAGTCCAGTGGTGCTGCCGTATAAGTTCAGTCCAGTTGTGCTGCCATATAAGTCCAGGCGTACTGCCACATATGTCCAGTGGTACTGCCGTATAAGTTCAGTCCAGTGGTGCTGCCATATAAGTCCAGGCGTACTGCCACATATGTCCAGGGGTACTGCCGTATAAGTCCAGTCCAGTGGTACTGCAGTATAAGTCTAGTGGTGGTGTCCAGTGCTGCCATAAGTCCAGTGGTGGTGTCCTGTGCTGCCATAAGTCCAGTGGTACTGCCATATAATTCTAGTCCAGTGGTGCTGCCGTATGTGTCCAGTGGTGCTGCTGCTGTATAAGTCCAGGGGTACTGCCGTATAAGTCCAGTCCAGTGGTAATGCCGTATTAGTCCAGTGGTGCTGCCGTATAAGTCCAGTGGTACTGCTGTATAAGTCCAGCCCAGTGGTGCTGCCGTATAAGTCCAGGGGTACTGCCGTATAAGTTCAGTCCAGTGGTGCTGCCGTATATGTCCAGTGGTGCTGCCGTATATTATTATTATTATTATTATTACATTTTATTTATAGGGCGCCACAAGTGTTTCGCAGCGCCGTACAAAGGACAGTACAGGGAGACAAAACTTAGCATAACAGTAAATATATAACAAAAATGGAGTGCAGGTAACAAAGAGCAACACAATTCTCAAAACATAATGCAGCTTAGATGTAAGTAGCGAAGGAGTAATCATTGTACTACTTGGGGCTGGCGGCCATAGATAGAGAGGAGCCTTTACCAGCAGGAGAAAATGCAGGTAAAGATGGTCGCTGAGTGAAATGTGTCGAGAAGAGGGCTTAGACAACAAGAGGAAAGAGGGCCCTGCTCTGACGAGCTAACAATCTAGTCCAGGGATACTGCTGTATATGTTCAGGGGTACTGCCATATAAGTCCAGGGGTACTGCCGTATATGTTCAAAGGTGGTGTCCTGTGCTGCCATAAATCCAGTGGTGGTGTCCTGTGCTGCCATCAGTCCAGTGGTGCTGCTGTATAGGTCCAGTCCAGTGGTGCTGCCGAATAAGTCCAGGGGTACTGCTGTATAAGTCAAGTCCAGGGGTACTGCCATGTAAGTCCAGTCCAGTGGTGCTGCCATATAAGTCCAGGGGTACTACCATATAAGTCCAGAGGTACTGCTGTACAAGTCCAGTGGTACTGCCATAAAAGTCCAGTGGTACTGCCATATAAGTCCAGTGGTACTGCCGTATAAGTCCAGTGGTACTGCTGTATAAGTCCAGCGGTACTGCCGTATAAGTCCAGTCCAGTGGTGCTGCCGTATAAGTCCAGGGGTACTGCCATATAAGTCCAGAGGTACTGCCGTACAAGTCCAGTGGTACTGCCATATAAGTCCAGTGGTACTGCCGTATAAGTCCAGTGGTACTGCCGTATAAGTCCAGGGGTACTGCCATATAAGTCCAGTGGTACTGCCATATAAGTCCAGTGGTACTGCCGTATAAGTCCAGTGGTACTGCCGTATAAGTCCAGCGGTACTGCCGTATAAGTCCAGTGGTACTGCCGTATAAGTCCAGTGGTACTGCCGTATAAGTCCAGGGGTACTGCCGTATAAGTCCAGAGGTACTGCCGTACAAGTCCAGAGGTACTGCCGTACAAGTCCAGTGGTACTGCCGTATAAGTCCAGCGGTACTGCCGTATAAGTCCAGCGGTACTGCCGGATAAGTCCAGTCCAGTGGTGCTGCCATATAAGTCCAGTGGTGCTGTCCTGTGCTGTATATTATTTACTCCAAATAAAGGGGTTATTAATATTTAATCCAAATAATTGTCACAGGGTTTGCCCTGTGTGGTGTAGAGGTACGCTCTCCTGTGCCGCATAATGGCCCTCATTCCGAGTTGATCGCTCGCTGCCATTTTTCGCAGCATAGCGATCAGGCTAAAAACCGGCTGTTCTGCGCATGCGTATGGGCCGCAGGGCGCACGCGCCAAGTAATTTCACACAAATCTAAGCAATTTTACCCAGGGGAGAGCAACGTTTTTCAGTCGCACTGCTGATCGGTGAGTGATTGACAGGAAGTGGGTGTTTCTGGGTGGCAACTTAGCGTTTTCCGGCGGTGTGCTAAAAAACGCAGGCATGTCAGGCTAAACGCAGGAGTGGCTGGGGAAACGGGGGAGTGGCTGGCCGAACACAGGGCGTGTTTGTAACGTCAAACCAGGAACTAAACGGACTGAGGTGATCGCAATCTAGGAGTAGGTCTGGAGCTACTCAGAAACTGCAGGAAAAGATTTTGGAGCAGTTCTGCTAATCTTTCGTTCGCTATTCTGCTAAGCTAAGATACACTCCCAGAGGGCGGCGGCCTAGCGTTTGCACTGCTGCTAAAAGCAGCTAGCGAGCGATCAACTCGGAGTGAGGGCCATTGTTATATAACTCCAGAAAAATAATGGAGAACAAAAATCTGGAGGATAAAATAGGGAAATATCAAGAACCACTTCCTCCTAGTGCTGCTGCTGGCGCTGCTGTTGTTGCTGCTGGGAGTCGATCGTCACCCCAGAGGGGAAGTCAGAAGACCACTTGTACTACTTCAACTAAGCAATTGACTGTCCAACAGTCCTTTGTGAGGAAGATGAAATGTGACAGCAGTCATCCTGTTGCAAAACGGATAACTAAGGCCTTGACACTTATGTTGGTGTTAGACGTGCATCCGGTATCCGCCATTAGTGCAGTGGGATTTAGACAATTGATGGAGGTAGTGTGTCCCTGGTACCAAATCCCATCTAGATTCCACTTCTCTAGGAAAGCGATTCCCGGACAGTACAGGAACATTAAGAAAAGTGTCCTCAGTGTCCTGAAAAATGCGCTTGTACCCAGTGTCCACTTAACCACGGACATGTGGACAAGTGGAGCAGGGTAGACTCAGGACTATATGACTGTGACAGACCACTGGGTAGATGTATTGCCTCCCGCAGCAAGAACAGCAGCAGCGGCACCAGTAGCAGCATCTCGCAAACGCCAACTCGTTCCTAGGCAGGCTACGCTTTGTATCACCCCTTTCCGTAAGAGGCACACAGCTGACAACCTCTTACGGAAACTGAGGAACATCATCGCAGAATGGCTTACCCCACTTAGACTCTCCTGGGGATTTGTGATACCGGACAACGCCACCAATATTGTGCGTGCATTACATGTGGGCAAATTCCAGCACGTCCCATGTTTTACATTGGTGGTGCAGAATTTTTTGAAAAATGACAGGGGTGTGCAGGAGATGCTGTCGGTGGCCAGAAAAATTGCGTGCCACTTTCGACATTCAGCCACTGCGTGCCACTCCTAGATGGGCCAGGTGTTTGTGTCGCACACTTGTGTCGCTTATCTTAGTCATCCAGCTACCTCGGTGCAATCTTTTGGCCTAAAAATAATATTGTGAGGTGTGAGGTGTTCAGAATAGGCTGGAAATGAGTGGAGATGAATGTAATTGAGGTTAATAATACCGTAGGATCAAAATTACCCCCAAGTTCTGTGATTTTAGCAGTTTTTGTGGTTTTTTCAAAAATAATCCAGATCCAAAACCAAAACAAAAACTCGAAAGGGTGGTTTTGGCAAAACCAATCCAGATCCAAAACACGAGCGAGGATCCAGATCCAAAACCAAAACACAAAACACGAAAAGTGCCCGCAACACATCTCTAGACTATCATCACACAGACTGTATGTATCATCACACAGACTGTATGTATCATCACACAGACTATATGTATCATCACACAGACTATATATCATCACACAGGCTCTATGTATCATTACACAGGCTCTATGTATCATCACACAGACTGTATGTATCATCACACAGACTATATGTATCATCACACAGACTCTATATATCATCACACAGACTGTATGTATCATCACACAGACTATATGTATCATCACACAGACTATATGTATCATCACACAGACTCTATGTATCATCATACAGACTCTATGTATCATCACACAGACTCTATGTATCATCACACAGACTATATGTATCATCACACAGACTCTATGTATCATCACACAGACTCTATGTATCATCACACAGACTCTATGTATCATCACACAGACTCTATGTATCATCACACAGGCTCTATGTATCATCACACAGACTATATGTATCATCTCACAGACTTTATGTATCATCACACAGACTCTATGTATCATCACACAGACTATATGTATCATCACACAGACTCTATGTATCATCACACAGACTCTATATATCATCACACAGACTCTATGTATCATCACACAGACTCTATGTATCACCACACAGACTCTATGTATCATCACAGAGGCTCTATGTATCATCACACAGACTCTATGATTCATCAGACAGACTCTATGTATCATCACACAGACTCTATGTATCATCACACAGTCTCTATGTATCATCACACAGGCTTTATGTATCATCACACAGACTATGTATCACCACACAGACTCTATGTATCATCACACAGACTCTATGTATCATCACACAGACTCTATGTATCATCACACAGTCTCTATGTATCATCACACAGGCTCTATGTATCACCACACAGACTCTATGTATCATCACACAGACTCTATGTATCATCACACAGACTCTAGGTATCATCACACAGGCTCTATGTATCATCACACAGACTCTATGTATCATCACACAGGCTCTATATATCATCACACAGGCTCTATGTATCATCATACAGACTATGTATCATCACACAGACTCTATGTATCTTCACACAGGCTCTATGAATCATCACACATACTCTATGTATCATCACACAGGCTCTATGTATCATCACACAGGCTCTATGTATTATCACACAGACTATGTATCATCACACAGACTCTATGTATCATCACACAGACTCTATGTATCATCACACAGACTCTATGTATCATCACACAGACTCTATGTATCATCACACAGGCTCTATGTATCATCACACAGACTATATGTATCATCACACAGACTTTATGTATCATCACACAGACTCTATGTATCATCACACAGACTATATGTATCATCACACAGACTCTATGTATCATCACACAGACTCTATATATCATCACACAGACTCTATGTATCATCACACAGACTCTATGTATCACCACACAGACTCTATGTATCATCACAGAGGCTCTATGTATCATCACACAGACTCTATGAATCATCAGACAGACTCTATGTATCATCACACAGACTCTATGTATCATCACACAGTCTCTATGTATCATCACACAGGCTTTATGTATCATCACACAGACTCTATGTATCACCACACAGACTGTATGTATCATCACACAGACTCTATGTATCATCACACAGACTATATGTATCATCACACAGACTATGTATCATCACACAGACTCTATGTATCATCACACAGACTCTATGTATCATCACACAGACTGTATGTATCATCACACAGACTATATGTATCATCACACAGACTCTACGTATCATCACACAGACTCTATGTATCATCACACAGACTATATGTATCATCACACAGACTCTATGTATCATCACACAGACTCTATGTATCATCACACAGACTATGTATCATCACACAGACTCTATGTATCATCACACAGACTCTATGTATCATAACACAGACTCTATATATCATCACACAGACTGTATGTATCATCACACAGACTATATATATCATCACACGGACTCTATGTATCATCACACAGACTCTACGTATCATCACACAGACTCTATGTATCATCACACAGACTCTATATATCATCACACAGACTGTATGTATCATCACACAGACTATATGTATCATCACACAGGCTCTATGTATCATCACACAGACTATGTATCATCACACAGACTCTATGTATCATCACACAGACTGTATGTATCATCACACAGACTATATGTATCATCACACAGGCTCTATGTATCATCACACAGACTATGTATCATCACACAGACTCTATGTATCATCACACAGGCTCTATGTATCATCACACAGGCTCTATGTATCATCACAAAGACTATGTATAATCACACAGGCTCTATGTATCATCACACAGACTCTATGGCCAGTATTTACTAAAAATCCGAGTTTTGCCGATTTGTGTTTTTTTTTTCTAAGTCCCAATCCGGGAATTTACTAAGCAGAAAACTCGGCAGTGTCTGGTCTATTTGTAATGGTTTGATTGGCAAAGTTCAGAAATACGAATGAATAGACCATCGGTCAAACGCGGCTGTTATTTCATACAATACGGGCATTCACTATTCATTCGTATTTGGGTGTTAGTTTCTGAGTGCTCAAGTGCGGGTCTGTTTTTTTTCCGATTCGTTAAAAAAAGCAGCAATAAAATAGACCTGCTTTTTCCTGGCGAGTTTGGATAACCATGCACGGATCAGTGAGATCTGTGCATGGTTATCTATGGGAAAGGGTCTGTTTAGTGTAAAAACAGAAAAAAAAATTGCGTGGGGTCCCCCCTCCTAAGCATAACCAGCCTCAGGCTCTTTGAGCCGGTCCTGGTTGAAAAAATATGGGGAAAAAAATTACAGGGGTTCCTCCATATTTCATCAACCAGCACCGGGCTCTGCGCCTGGTCCTGGTTCCAAAAATACGGGGGACAAAAAGCGTAGGGGTCCCCCATATTTTTGAAACCAGCACCGGGCTCCACTAGCCAGGTACATAATGCCACAGTCGGGGGACACTTTTATACTGGTCCCTGCGGCCCTGGCATTACATACCCAACTAGTCACCCCTGGCCGGGGTACCCTGGAGGAGTGGGAACCCCTTAAATCAAGGGGTCCTCCCCTCCAGCCACCCAAGGGCCAGGGGTGAAGCCCGAGGCTGTCCCCCCCATCCAAGGGCGGCGGATGGGGGGCTGATAGCCATGTGTAAAAAATGTGAATATTGTTTTTAGTAGCAGTACTACAAGTCCCAGCAAGCCTCCCCCTCAAGCTGGTACTTGGAGAACCACAAGTACCAGCATGCAGTGGAAAAACTGGCCCGCTGGTACCTGTAGTACTATACTAAAAAAATACCCCCAAAAAAACAGGACACACACACCGTGAAAGTATAAGCTTATTACATACATGCACACCTCCATACATACATACTTACCTATGTTCCCACGAGGCTCGGTCCTCTTCTCCATGTAGAATCCTTGGGGGACCTGTGAAAAAAATTATACTCACATAATCCAGTGTAGATTGTATCCAATGTATAATCCACGTACTTGGCAAAACAAAAAAACGGAAACCCGACCACGCACTGAAAGGGGTCCCATGTTTACCATGTATCATCACACAGGCTCTATGTATCATCACACAGGCTCTATGCATCATCACACAGACTATATGTATCATCACACAGACTATATGTATCATCACACAGACTATATGTAGCATCGCACAGACTCTATGTATCATCACACAGACTCTATGTATCATCACACAGACTCTATGTATCATCACACAGACTATATGTATCATCACACATACTCTACGTATCATCACACAGACTCTATGTATCATCACTAGAGATGAGCAGGTTCGGTTATCAGATAACAGAAACCCTACCGGACCTCACGTCACGAGCCCGGATCCGAGTCAGGCTTGGGTTTTCCCGCCTGACTTGGAAACCAGAACGAGTCAAAACGTCATCTTCCCGCAGTCGGATACTTGCGAGGTTTGGATTCCATATAAGGACCCGCACGTCGCGCCCATTTTCACTCCAGTCTTGGAGAGTGTAGAGAGAGGACGTGTCACCGTCCTCAGTGTCTGTGTGGGGGCGGGAAAGTGGGGTGGCGATTCGGGTGGTGCTGTCTTGTGCTGGTCAGTCCAGCCACAATGGTGGTGTCCTCTGCTGCTATATGTCCAGTGCTGCTGTATAAATCCAGTCCATTTAAGTGGTGCTGTGTTGTCCTGCATCAGACCAGGGGTAGTGTCTTGTGCAGCATCAGTCCAGTGACCAGACACAGTGGTGGTGTCCTCTGCTTCCATATATCCAGTGTTACTGCTGTAGAATTCCCATGATACTGGCGTATAAATTCTGTGATATTGCCGTATAATTCCTGTGAAACTTGCATATAATTCCTGTGACATCGCCGTATAATTCTCGGGATAATGGCGAATAATTCCTGTGATATTGCAGTATAATTCCCGTGATACTGGCGTATAATTCCAGTGATACTGGCGTATAATTCCTGTGACATCGCCGTATAATTCCCGTGATACTGGTGTATAATTCCTGTGATACTGGTGTATAATTCTAGTGATACTGGCATATAATTCCAGTGATATTGCCCTATAATTCCTGTGATACTGGCGTATAATTCCTGTGATCCTGCTGTACAATTCCCGTGATCCTGCCGTATAATTCCAGTGATCCTGCCGTATAATTCCAGTGATATTGCCGTATAATTCCAGTGATCCTGCCGTATAATTCCAGTGATCCTGCTGTATAATTCCAGTGATCATGCATTATAATTCCAGTAATCCTGCTGTATAATTCCAGTGGTACTTTCGTATAATTTCAGTGATACTGCCGTATAAATCCAGTGGTACTGGCGTATAAATCCAGTGATCCTGCCATATAATTCCAGTGATCCTGCCGTATAATTCCAGTGATACTGCCGTATAATTACAGTGATTCCTGCCGTATAATTAGTGATATTGCCGTATAATTCCTGTGATATTGCCGTATGATTCCTGTGATACTGGCGTTTAATTCCAGTGATATTGCCATATAATTCCTGTGATACTGGCGTATAATTCCAGTGATATTGCCGTATAATTCCTGTGATACTGACGTATAATTCCAGTGATATTGCCATATAATTCCTGTGATACTGGCGTATAATTCCTGTGATACTGGCGTATAATTCCAGTGATATTGCCGTATAATTCCTGTGATACTGACGTATAATTCCTGTGATATTGCCGTATAATTCCTGTGATACTGACGTATAATTCCAGTGATATTGCCATATAATTCCTGTGATACTGGCGTATAATTCCTGTGATACTGGCGTATAATTCCAGTGATATTGCCGTATGATTCCTGTGATACTGACGTATAATTCCAGTGATATTGCCATATAATTCCTGTGATACTGGCGTATAATTCCTGTGATACTGGCGTATAATTCCAGTGATATTGCCGTATGATTCCTGTGATACTGACGTATAATTCCAGTGATATTGCCATATAATTCCTGTGATACTGGCGTATAATTCCTGTGATACTGGCGTATAATTCCAGTGATATTGCCGTATAATTCCTGTGATACTGACGTATAATTCCAGTGATATTGCCATATAATTCCTGTGATACTGACGTATAATTCCAGTGATATTGCCATATAATTCCTGTGATACTGGCGTATAATTCCTGTGATACTGGCGTATAATTCCAGTGATATTGCCGTATAATTCCTGTGATACTGACGTATAACTCCAGTGATATTGCCATATAATTCCTGTGATACTGGCGCATAATTCCTGTGATACTGGCGTATAATTCCAGTGATATTGCCGTATGATTCCTGTGATACTGATGTATAATTCCAGTGATATTGCCATATAATTCCTGTGATACTGACGTATAATTCCAGTGATATTGCCATATAATTCCTGTGATACTGGCGTATAATTCCTGTGATACTGGCGTATAATTCCAGTGATATTGCCGTATAATTCCTGTGATACTGACGTATAATTCCAGTGATATTGCCATATAATTCCTGTGATACTGGCGTATAATTCCTGTCATACTGGCGTATAATTACGGTGATACTGTTGTATAATTCCACTGATTCTGCCGTATAATTCAAGTGATCCTACCGTATAATTCCAGTGATCCGGCTGTATAATTCCAGTGGTACTGTTGTATAGTTCCAGTGGTACTGGCATATAAATCCAGTCCAGTGGTACTGGCGTATAAATCCCATGATCCTGCCATATAATTACAGTGATCCTGCCGTATAATTACAGTGATCCTGCTGTATAATTACAGTGATATTGCCGTATAATTCCTGTGATACTGCTGTATAATTCCCGTGATACTGCCATATAATTCCAGTGATATTGCCGTATAATTCCTATGATACTATCGTATAATTCCAGTGATATTGCCGTATAATTCCTGTGATACTGGCGTATAATTCCTGTGATACTGCCGTACAATTCCAGTGGTATTGCCGTATAATTCCTGTGATACTGCCATATAATTCCTGTGACATTGCCGTATAATTCTCGGGATACTGGCGTATAATTCCTGTGATATTGCCATATAATTCCCGTGATACTGGTGTATAATTCCTGTGATACTGGTGTATAATTCTAGTGATACTGGTGTATAATTCCAGTGATTTTGCCGTATAATTCCTGTGATACTGCCATATAATTCCTGTGATACTGCCGTACAATTCCAGTGATACTGGCGTATAAATCCTGTGATACTGTCGTATAATTCCCGTGATCCTGCAATATAATTCCAGTGATCCTGCCGTATAATTCCAGTGATACTACTGTATAATTCCAGTGATATTGCCGTATAATTCCAGTGATATTGCCCTATAATTCCTGTGATACTGGCGTATAATTCCTGTGATCCTGCCGTACAATTCCCGTGATCCTGCCGTATAATTCCAGTGATCCTGCCGTATAATTCCAGTGATATTGCCGTATAATTCCAGTGATCCTGCCGTATAATTCCAGTGATCCTGCTGTATAATTCCAGTGATCCTGTATTATAATTCCAGTGATCCTGCTGTATAATTCCAGTGGTACTTTCGTATAATTTCAGTGATACTGCCGTATAAATCCAGTGATCCTGCCGTATAATTCCAGTGATCCTGTTGTATAATTCCAGTGATACTGCCGTATAATTACAGTGATCCTGCCGTATAATTAGTGATATTGCCGTATAATTCCTGTGATATTGCCGTATGATTCCTGTGATACTGGCGTTTAATTCCAGTGATATTGTCATATAATTCCTGTGATACTGGCGTATAATTCCAGTGATATTGCCGTATAATTCCTGTGATACTGACGTATAATTCCAGTGATATTGCCGTATAACTCCTGTGATACTGGCGTATAATTCCAGTGATACTGCCGTATAATTACAGTGATCCTGCCGTATAATTAGTGATATTGCCGTATAATTCCTGTGATATTGCCGTATGATTCCTGTGATACTGGCGTTTAATTCCAGTGATATTGTCATATAATTCCTGTGATACTGGCGTATAATTCCAGTGATATTGCCGTATAATTCCTGTGATACTGACGTATAATTCCAGTGATATTGCCATATAATTCCTGTGATCCTGCCGTATAATTCCAGTGATACTGCCGTATAATTACAGTGATCCTGCCGTATAATTAGTGATATTGCCGTATAATTCCTGTGATATTGCCGTATGATTCCTGTGATACTGGCGTTTAATTCCAGTGATATTGTCATATAATTCCTGTGATACTGGCGTATAATTCCAGTGATATTGCTGTATAATTCCTGTGATACTGACGTATAATTCCAGTAATATTGCCGTATAATTCCTGTGATACTGACGTATAATTCCAGTGATATTGCCATATAATTCCTGTGATACTGGCGTATAATTCCTGTGATACTGGCGTATAATTACTGTGATACTGTTGTATAATTCCACTGATTCTACCGTATAATTCAAGTGATCCTACCGTATAATTCCAGTGATCCTGCTGTATAATTCCAGTGGTACTGTTGTATAGTTCCAGTGGTACTGGCGTATAAATCCAGTCCAGTGGTACTGCTGTATAAATCCAGTGGTACTGGCGTATAAATCCCATGATCCTGCCGTATAATTCCAGTGATATTGCCGTATAATTCCAGTGATATTGCTGTATAATTCCTGTGATACTGACGTATAATTCCAGTGATACTGGCGTATAATTCCTGTGATACTGCTGTATAATTCCTGTGATACTGCCATATAATTCCAGTGATATTGCCGTATAATTCCTATGATACTATCGTATAATTCCAGTGATATTGCCGTATAATTCCTGTGATACTGGCGTATAATTCCAGTGATATTGCCGTATAATTCCTGTGATACTGGCGTATAATTCCTGTGACACTGGTGTATAATTCCTGTGACACTGGTGTATAATTCCTGTGATACTGGCGTATAATTCCTGTGATACTGGTGTATAATTCCTGTGATACTGGTGTATAATTCCCGTGATACTGCTGTATAATTCCAGTGATCCTGCATTATAATTCCAGTGATCCTGCCGTATTATTCCAGTGATCCTGCCATATAATTCTAGTGATCCTGGTGTATAATTCCCATGATACTGGCGTATAATTCCCGTGAAACTGCCGTATAATTCCAGTGATCCTGCCGTATAATTCCAATGATTCTGCTGTATAATTCCAGTGGTACTGCCGTATAAATCCAGTGGTACTGGCATATAAATCCAGCAATCCTGCCGTATAGTTCCAGTGATCCTGCCATATAATTACAGTGATCCTGCAGTGCAAGTCCAGTGATCCTGCCTTATAAATCCAGTGATCCTGCCGTATAATTACAGTGGTACTGGCAGTATATATATATATATATATATATATATATATAGATGTACCCTCTTGCAAAGCGGATTCATGAGGCCATAACAACTATGCTGGTGTTAGACGTGTGTCCGCTATCCACCATTAGTGCAGTGGAACAGCAGTGCCAACCGTAGATGGGACAGGTGTTTGTGCCGCACACTTGTGTCGCTTAGCTTAGTCACACAGCGACCTCGGTGCATCTCTTTTACTTCTTGGCATCATGTGCTGTTTGGGGACTATTTTTTAAATCTGCCCTCCTGTCTGACACTGCAGTGCCACTCCTAGATGACCCAGGTGTTTGTGCCGCACACTTGTGTCGCTTAGCTTGGTCATACAGCCACCTCAGGGCAACCTTTTGGCCTAAAAACAATATTGTGAGGTGTTCAGAATAGACTGGAAATTAGTGGAAATTAATGTTATTGAGGTAATAATACCGTAGGAACAAAATTACCCCCAAATTCTGTGATTTTAGCTGTTTTTATGGTTTTAAAAAAAATCAGATCCAAAACCAAAACGGTTGGTTTTGGCAAAACCAACCCAAAACACGAGCGGGGAATTAGAGCCAAAACCAAAACACAAAACATGAAAAGTGCCCGCCGCATATCTCTACTCATCACAGTGCAGACCCGCTCTGTCAGTGTCTCCATAGGTTACCGGTATTTTACCGTATTAAATATAAAATACTGTTACTCACACACAAGGCTATTAACCAAACTGCACCAACATTCATCTCCTCACTCATCTCATAATATCTCCCTACCAGACCTCTCCGCTCTGCACAAGATCTGCGTCTCTCATCCACACGCATTACTTGTTCACACTCAGAATTACAGGACTTTGGGTGTAATTCAGAGTTGATCGCAGCAGCAAATTTGTTAGCAGTTGGGCAAACCCATGCTGCACTGCAGGGGGGGGGGGCAGATGTAACATGTGCAGAGAGAGTTAGATTTGGGTGGGTTATATTGTTTCTGTGCAGGGTAAATACTGGCTGCTTTATTTTTACACTGCAATTTAGATTTCACTTTGAACACCCCCCACCCAAATCTAACTCTCTCTGCACTTGTTACATCTGCCTCCCCTGCAATGCACATGGGGGGTCATTCTGACCTGATCATACGCTGCTTTTCATCGCAGCACAGCAATCAGGTCAGAAGTGCGCATGCACCGGCGCCACAGTGCGCCGGCACATGGCTGACAGCCGACGTCTGTTGTTGCCTATCAATCGCCTGCATCAATACCCACACCAGGAACCTAATAGAGGAGAACCGGACCATCCCCTGACTTTGTCCAGATTTGAACTTTCCAACCGGAGGACTACAAATAGCAAGCTGTATCAAGGATTTTCATCTACCGTATTGCATGAGGAGCTCACCATTAAAGACTCTGGAGCCTACTTCCCTCTAACGGTAACACAGCGACCCAATTGGATATGCTTACCTCCTTGAAATAATACCATTCTGGACTTTACTACACAGGGGAATTATTTGGAACGGACTCCCATAAAATTCTTTTCCAACAAGTTCCTGGTTGTTTGGGTAATCAAAGCTTTATTTTTTATTGTATGAATATACAATTTTATTATTTTTAATATTTTTTTCTGATATGCATGCATTTATGGTGTATCTAATTACTAAAAGTGAACATATTTTTAATATTTCATAATAAATTTTGATTTACTAGATACACTATTAAGATTGTTGTTGTACCTATATATATAGCGCAGCCTCACCCCAACCTTCTTTTGTTTATCGATCGCCTCTGCCTGATTGACAGGCAGAGGCGTTCGCTGGGTGGGAGAGGGCGGCACTGCAGCGTTTGGCTGCCGTTTTGTGGGCACGGCCCGGCTAATGCAGGCGTGGACGTACCGTGAAGGGGTGGGCCGCAGCGGCTGCATGACGTCACATGCAGCCGCTGCGACCCAGGCAGCGACGAATAGCTCCCGGCCAGTACGCAAAAGCTGCGCTGGCCGGGAGCTACTCCTGAAGTGCAAAAGCATCGCTGCCATGCAATGCTTTTGTACTTCTGTGGGGGGGGAGGGGGGATAGGGCCTGACATGCGGGGCGGACTAGCCCTGCGCTGGGCGTGCTCCCGCATGTCAGTGTTACTGATCGTAGCCCTGCTAAATTTTGCTGCTGCGATCAACTCTGAACTAGGTCCTTTATCCGGGCTTCACCCACTCTGTGGAATGCCCTCCCACGCACAATAAGACTTACCTCTAGTCTCCAAACCTTTAAACATTCCCTGAAAACTCATCCCTTCAGACAAGCCTAACAAATTCCAGACCCACCCACATAACCTTCAGTGCTTCCCTATCTAATTACATCCTCTCTGTACCAGGGACGTGCGGTGAGCTATATATCTCAGGAGGCACTGGCTTTACGTCACTGCTCTGTACAGTACACATAACATCACATATCGTGTCTGTCTTTACTCTCACTCCCTCCTGACCCTTGGCCAACATTGCTGGGTGATATCATACAACCAGCTGCGTTTCTAGAGAGGAGGCAAACTCTGTGTGTGGGTCCCCTACTCTTCTGCAGCCGTCACCGTCGCTGTTAGCGCTCTCAGCGCTGAGACTCTGGCACAGTGCCAGAGTCTACAGCGCATGCGCAGGACTCCGAAAAATATCTGCCGTGCCATTTTTTCGGAGTCCTGCACATGCGCTGTAGACTCTAGCACTGTGCCAGAGTCTCTAGTGGTCAGTACGCTAGCAGCGGCGGTGACGGCTACGGGAGAGGAGGGGCCACACACAGTCACCGATGGACACCGGAAAAGTAAGTATAGAAGAAGTGCAGTGTGTGTGGTGTGGCCCCCTCTGGACTCAGGGGCCCGTGTGCACCGCACACACTGCACCCATTATAGATACGCCAGTGCATACAACCCATTAAGAACCTAGTAATCTGGTGACCATTATGCAATAGGTAGCATCTATCCTTGTGTATCAAATCAATACCTATTTACCTATAAATTGTAAGTTTCCGAGCAGGGCCTTCCTACCTCTATGTCTGTCTGTTTTTACCCAGTTTGTTCTATTACTGTTCTAATTGTAAAGCGCAACGGAATATGCTGCGCTATATAAGAAACTGCTAATAAATAAATAATTCACATACCATCTATGTATCATCACACAGGCTCTATGTATCATCACACAGACTCTATGTATCATCACACAGACTCTATTTATCATCACACAGACTCTATGTATCATCACACAGTCTATATGTATCATCACACAGACTATATGTATCATCACACAGACTCTATTTATCATCACACAGACTCTATGTATCATCACACAGTCTATATGTATCATCACACAGACTCTATTTATCATCACACAGACTCTATGTATCATCACACAGTCTATATGTATCATCACACAGACTATATGTATCATCACACAGGCTCTATGTATCACCACACAGACTCTATGTATCATCACACAGGCTCTATGTATCATCACACAGACTCTATGTATCATCACACAGGCTCTATGTATCATCACACAGACTCTATATATCATCACACAGACTCTATGTATCATTACACAGACTCTATGTATCATCACACAGGCTCTATGTATCATCACATAGACTCTATGTATCATCACACAGACTCTATGTATCATCACACAGGCTCTATGTATCATCACACAGACTCTATATATCATCACACAGACTCTATGTATCATCACACAGACTCTATGTATCATCACACAGGCTCTATGTATCATCACACAGACTCTATGTATCACCACACAGACTCTATGTATCATCACACAGGCTCTATATATCATCACACAGGCTCTATGTATCACCACACAGACTATATGTATCATCACACAGACTCTATATATCATCACACAGACTATATGTATCATCACACAGACTATATGTATCATCACACAGACTCTATGTATCACCACACAGACTCTATGTATCATCACACAGACTCTATGTATCATTACACAGACTCTATGTATCATCACACAGGCTCTATGTATCATCACATAGACTCTATGTATCATCACACAGACTATATGTATCATCACACAGACTCTATGTATCATCACACAGACTCTATGGCCCTCATTCCGAGTTGATCGCTAGCTGCCGTTGTTCACTGCGTAGCGATCAGTTAAAAAAATGTTAAAACTGCACATGCGTATGCACCGCAATGCGCACGCGCGGCGTATGGGTACAAAGAGCATCGTGGTTTTGCACCGGTTCTAGCGACGGTTTCAGTCGCACAGCCGATCGCAAGGAGATTGACAGGAAGTGGGAGTTTCTGGGTGTGTACTGACCGTTTTCTAGGAGTGTTTGGAAAAACGCAGGCGTGGCTGGGCGTTTGCAGGGCGGGTATCTGACGTCATTACCGGGACCTTCGTCGCAGCAATCATCACACAGAATAAGTAACTACAGGGCTGCTCTTGTTCTGCACAAAATGTGTTTGTAGCCGCGCGGCTTCACAGGCGTTGGCACTCCTTCAAAGCGAAAATACACTCCCCCAGTGGGCGGCGACTATGCGTTTGCACGGCTACTAAAAGTTGCTAGCAAGCAATCAACTCGGAATGAGGCCCTATGTACAGTATCACCACACAGTTTCTATGGGGTATATTTACTAAAGTCCCAATTTTGTCCGAGTTTGTTCATTTTTTCAAAGTGTCAAGACTGGAATTTACTTAGCACAAACTCGGCAGTGTTGGGGCTATTCGTAATGTTTTTTACGCCACAGGTCAGAAATACGAATGAATAGACCATAGGTCAAACGCAGCTGTTTGTTCATGCAACACGGGAATTTAGTAAGAATTCATATTCTCAATCACTGCCGACAATAGCCAAACACGGCCGGTAAAGCATAGACTTCGTTAAAAAAAAGCAGCAAAAAAATAGACCTGCTTTTTCCTGGCGTGTTTGGATTGTCATGCATGGATCAGTGAGACCCGTGCATGCTTATCTGTGGGAAAGGGTCTGTTTTCCTTAAAAATTTAAAAAAAAAAATTGCGAGGGGTCCCCCCTCCTGAGCATAACCAGCACCGGGCTCTTTGAGCCGGTACTGGTTGTAAAAAGACAGGGGAAAAAATGCGTAGGGTCCTCCAAGTTTATACAACCAGCATTGGGCTCTGCATCTGGTCCTGGTTCCAAAAATAAGGGGGGACAAAAGATGTAGGGGTCCCCCGAATTTTAAAACCAGCACTGGGCTCCACTAGCCAGAGAGATAATGCCACAGCCGGGGGACACTTTTATACTGGTCCCTGCGGCCGTGGCATTACCCCCCCAACTAGTCACCCCTGGCCGGGATTACCTGGAGGAGTGGGGACCCGTTAAATCAAGGACCCCCATCATGCACCCAAGGACCAGGGGTGAAGCCCGAGGCTGTCCCCCCTACCCTGGGCAGTGGATGGGGGGCTGATAGCCTTTGTGTAAAAAAAAAAAAGAATATTGTTTTTTGTGGTAGAACTAAAAGTCCCAGCAAGCCTCCCCCACAAGCTGGTACTTGGAGAACCACAATCATCGCACAGAATAAGTAACTACAGGGCTGCTCTTGTTCTGCACAAAATGTGTTTGTAGCCGCGCGGCTTCACAGGCGTTGGCACTCCTTCAAAGCGAAAATACACTCCCCCCACTGGTACCTGTAGTTCTACAACAACAAAAATACCAAAATAAAAACAAAACACACACACCATGTAAGTAAAACTTTAATTTACATACATGCACCCATACACACTCACATACTTACCTAGTGTCCCACGGAGCCCCTCTGTCCAATTGTCAAGTAGAATCCACGGGGTACCTGTCAAATAAACATTATACTTACAACCAATCCTGTGTAGAGCTGTCCTCTTCTTATCCGATGTAAAAAATATTTGGATTAAATATTAATAACCCCTTTATTTGGAGTAAATAATATACAGCACATGACAGCACCACTGGACTTATACGGCAGCACCACTGGACTGGACTTATACAGCAGTACCCCTGGACTTATATGGCAGTACCCCTGGACTTATATGGCAGCGCCAATGGACTTATACGGCAGCACCCCTGGACTTATTCGGCAGCAGCACTGGACTTATATGGCAGCACCACTGGACTGGACTTAAACGGCAGTACCCCTGGACTTATACGGCATCACCACTGGACTTATACGGCAGTACCACTGGACTGTACTTATACGGCAGTATCCCTGGACTTATACGAAAGTACTCCTGGACTTATACAGCAGTACCACTGGAATGGACTTATAAGGCAGTATCCCTGGACTTATACGGCAGTACCATTGGACTTATATGGCAGTACCACTGAAATTGACTTATATGGCAGTATTACTGGACTGGACTTATACGGCAGTACCAATGGACTGGACTTATACGGCAGTACCAATGGACTGGACTTATACAGCAGTACCCCTGGACTTTTTACTGCAGCACCACTGGACTTATACGGCAGCACTACTGGTCTGGACTTATACTGCAGTACCCCTGGACTTATACAGCAGCAACTCTGGACTTATACGTCAGTACCCCTGGACTTATACGACAGTACCCCTGGACTTATATGGCAGTACAACTGGACTTGTATGGCAGTACCCCTGGATTTATACAGCAGCGCCACTGGACTTATTCGGCAGCACCACTGGACTTATACGGCAGCACCATTGGACTGGACTTATACGGAAGTACCCCTGGACATATACGGCAGTACCCCTGGACTTATACGGCAGCACCACTGGACTGGACTTATACAGCAGTACCCTTGGACTTATACAGCAGCACCACTGTACTTATACGGCAGTACCACTGGAATGGACTTATACGGCAGGGGTGTAGTATGAGTGGCCAGTGGACGGGATTCCAGGGGCCAGCATACTGGCGCCAGGATCCCGACTTCCGGCATACCGACTGCTGGGCGAGTGCTAATGAGCCCCTTGTGGGCTCAGTGTGCTCGCCATGCTGTGCTCACCATGCTGCGGCCACGCTGTTTATTCTCCTTCCACGGTGGTCGTGGACCCCAAAAGGGAGAATATGTGTCAGCATACTGGCGGTCTGGATCCCGGCGATGGTATGCTGGTCATCGGGATCCCGGCCGGCGGCCAACTGAAGACCACCCATACGGCAGTAACTTGGACTTATACAGCAGTACCACTGGACTGGAATTTTACAGCAGTACCCCTGGACTTATACTGCAGTACCGCTGGACTTTACTTATATGGCAGTACAACTGGACTGGACTTATACGGCAGTACCAATGGAATGGACTTATACGGTAGTACCCCTGGACTTATACAGCAGCAACACTGCACTTATACGGCAGTACCCCTGGACTTATACGGCAGCAAAACTGGACTTATATGGCAGTACCCCATGACTTATACGGCAGCACCACTGGACTTATACGGCAGGACCACTGGAGTGGACTTATACGAATATATGTGGCAGCACCACTGGACTTATGGCAGCACCACTGGACTGGACTTATACGAATATACGTGGCAGCACCACTGGACTTATGGCAGCACAGGATACCACCACTTGACTTATATGGCTGTACCACTGGCCTGAACTTATATGGCAGTACCCCTGGACTGGACTTATACGGAAGTACCCCATGACTTATACGGAAGTACCCCTGGACTTATATGGCAGCACCACTGGACTTATACGGCAGCACCACTGGATTGGATTTATACGGCAGTACCCCATGACTTATACGGAAGCACCACTGGACTTATATGGCAATAGCACCACACGCGGCTACTTATATGGAATCCCAAACCCGCAAGAATCTGACAGCGGGATGATGACATTTTGCCTCATTCTGGTTTCCGAGTCTGATGGGAAAATCCAAGCCAGGATCAGATCCGGACTCGGAGCGTGAAGTACAGGGGGTGGGGTTTGGTTATCAGGGAACTGAACCTGCTCATACCTAATTATCACACAGACTCTATGTACCATTACACACACTATGTATTATCACACAGACTCTATGTATCACCTCACAGATTCTATGTATTACCACACAGATTCTTTGTATCATCATACAGGCTCTATGTATCATCACACAGGCTCTATGTATCACCACACAGACTATGTATCATCACTCAGGCTCTATGTATCATCACACAGGCTCTATGTATCATCACACAGACTATATGTATCATCACACAGACTCTATATATCATCACACAGGCTCTATTTATCATCACGCATGCTCTATGTATTATCACACAGATTATATGTATCATCACACAGACTATATGTATCATCACACAGACTCTGTGCGTTCTTCAAAATCACAAATCCCCAAGGAGAGTCCAATTGTGTCGGTTGCGATGCCTGACCTTCCCAACACTGGACGGGAAGAGCTTGCGCCTTCCACCATTTGCACGCCCCCTGCAAGTGCTGTAAGGAGCACCCGCAGTCCAGTTTCTGATAGTCAAATTGAAGATGTCACTGTTGAAGTACACCAGGATGAGGATATGGGTGTTGCTGGCGCTGGGGAGGAAATTGACAAGGAGGATTCTGATGGTGAGGTGGTTTGTTTAAGTCAGGCACCCGGGGAGACAACTGTTGTCCGTGGGAGGAATATGGCCCTTGACATGCCTGGTCAAAATACAAAAAAAATCAGCTCTTCGGTGTGGAATTATTTCAACACAAATGCGGACAACAGGTGTCAAGCCGTGTGTTGCCTTTGTCAAGCTGTAATAAGTAGGGGTAAGGACGTTAACCACCTCGGAATATCCTCCCTTATACGTCACCTGCAGCGCATTCATCATAAGTCAGTGACAAGTTCAAAAACTTTGGGTGACAGCGGAAGCAGTCCACTGACCACTAAATCCCTTCCTCTTGTAACCAAGCTCCTGGAAACCACACCACCAACTCCCTCAGTGTCAATTTCCTCCTTACCCAGGAAAGCCAATAGTCCTGCAGGCCATGTCACTGGCAAGTCTGACAAGTCCTCTCCTGCCTGGGATTCCTCTGATGCATCCTTGAGTGTAACGCCTACTGCTGCTGGCGCTGCTGTTGTTGCTGCTGGGAGTCGATCGTCATCCAAGAGGGGAAGTCGGAATTCCGAGCCCACATGCTGGCGGTGATGCAGGGCAGTCTGGAGCGAGTGCTGACATCTGGTCCGGACTGAAGGACCTGTCAACGATTACTGACATGTCGTCTACTGTCACTGCATATGATTCTCTCACCATTGAAAGAATGGTGGAGGATTATATGAGTGACCGCATCCAAGTAGGCACGTCAGACAGTCCGTACGTATACTGGCAGGAAAAAGAGGCAATTTGGAGGCCCTTGCAGAAACTGGCTTTATTCTACCTAAGTTGCCCTCCCTCCAGTGTGTACTCCGAAAGAGTGTTTAGTGCAGCCGCTCACCTTGTCAGCAATCAGCGTACGAGGTTACTTCCAGAAAATGTGGAGAAGATGATGTTAATTAAAATGAATTATAATCTTTTCCTCTGTGGAGACATTCACCAGCAGCAATTGCCTCCAGAAAGTACACGGGGACCTGAGATGGTGGATTCCAGTGGGGACGAATTAATAATCTGTGAGGAGGGGGATGTACACAGTGAAAGGGTGATGAATCGGACGATGATGATGAGGTGGACATCTTGCGTCCGTAGAGCCAGTTTGTGCAAGGAGAGATTGATTGCTTCTTTTTTGGTGGGGGCGCAAACCAACCAGTCATTTCAGTCACAGTCGTGTGGCAGACCCTGTCGCTGAAATTATGGGTTCGTTAAAGTGTGCATGTCCTGTTTATACAACATAAGGGTGGCTGGGAGGGCCCAAGGACAATTCCATCTTGCACCTCTTTTTTCTTTCATTTTTCTTTGCATCATGTGCTGTTTGGGGAGTATTTTTTTGAAGGGCCATCCTGCCTGACACAGCAGTGTCACTCCTAGATGGGCCAGGTGTTTGTGTCGGCCACTAGGGTCGCTTAGCTTAGTCACACAGCTACCTCATTGCGCCTCTTTTTTTCTTTGCATCATGTGCTGTTTGGGGACTATTTTTTTCAAGTGCCATCCTGTCTGACACTGCAGTGCCACTCCTAGATGGGCCAGGTGTTTGTGTCGGCCACTAGGGTCGCTTAGCTTAGTCACACAGCTACCTCATTGCGCCTCTTTTTTTCTTTGCATCATGTGCTGTTTGGGGACTATTTTTTTCAAGTGCCATCCTGTCTGACACTGCAGTGCCACTCCTAGAGGGGCCAGGTGTTTGTGTCGGCCACTAGGGTCGCTTAGCTTAGTCACACAGCTACCTCATTGCGCCTCTTTTTTCTTTGCATCATGTGCTGTTTGGGGACTATTTTTTTCAAGTGCCATCCTGTCTGACACTGCAGTGCCACTCCTAGATGGGCCAGGTGTTTGTGTCGGCCACTAGGGTCGCTTAGCTTAGTCACACAGCTACCTCATTGCGCCTCTTTTTTTATTTGCATCATGTGCTGTTTGGGGACTATTTTTTTCAAGTGCCATCCTGTCTGACACTGCAGTGCCACTCCTAGATGGGCCAGGTGTTTGTGTCGGCCACTAGGGTCGCTTAGCTTAGTCACACAGCTACCTCATTGCGCCTCTTTTTTTCTTTGCATCATGTGCTGTTTGGGGAGTGTTTTTTGGAAGGGCCATCCTGTCTGACACTGCAGTGCTACTCCTAGATGGGCCAGGTGTTTGTGTCGGCCACTTGTGTCGCTTAGCTTAGCCATCCAGCGACCTCGGTGCAAATTTTATGACTGAAAATAATATTGTGAGGTGTGAGGTGTTCAGAATAGACTGAAAATGAGTGGAAATTATGGTTATTGAGGTTAATAATACTATGGGATCAAAATGACCCCCAATTCTATGATTTAAGCTGTTTTTTAGTGTTTTTTGAAAAAAACACCCGAATCCAAAACACACCCGAATCCGCCAAAAAATTTCCGGTGAGGTTTTGCCAAAACGCGTCCGAACCCAAAACACGGCCGCGGAACCGAACCCAAAACCAAAACACAAAACCCGAAAAATTTCCGTTGCACATCACTATCACACAGACTCTATGTATCATCACACAGACTATATGTATCATCACACAGACTGTATGTATCATCACACAGACTCTATGTATCATCACACAGACTGTATGTATCATCACACAGACTCTATTTATCATCACACAGACTATATGTATCATCACACAGACTCTATGTATCATCACACAGACTCTATGTATTATCACACAGACTGTATGTATCATCACACAGACTATATGTATCATCACACAGACTCTATGTATCATCACACAGACTCTATGTATCATCACACAGACTCTATGTATCATCACACAGACTCTATGTATCATCACACAGACTGTATGTATCATCACACAGACTATATGTATCATCACACAGACTCTATGTATCATCACACAGACTCTATGTATCATCACACGGACTCTGTATCATCACACAGACTTTATGTATCATCACACAGACTCTATGTATCATCACACAGACTATGTATCATCACACAGACTATATGTATCATCACACAGACGATGTATCATCACACAGACTATATTTATCATCACACAGACTCTATGTATCATCACACAGACTATGTATCATCACACAGACTATATGTATCATCACACAGACTCTATGTATCATCACACAGACTATGTATCATCACACAGACTATATGTATCATCACACAGACTATATTTATCATCACACAGACTCTATGTATCATCACACAGACTCTATGTATCATCACACAGACTATGTATCATCACAGACTCTACAGTCAGATTTTAATTTTGGATGCCATTTGTTGCCTACCTAATACTGTACATGAAGCGTGTTTGGCGCTGCACTACATCCCACTCTCCAATCACCAATACACAGGGGGCGCTGTGGCCTCTAGTACAATCTGCTCACCTGGAGGTGTCACCGGCCTCCCTGTAGAAGATGCAGCAGTCTGGCTGCTGATGGTTACCAGAGAAGAGGAGGAAGACATAAAGCTGCTCCAAGTATTTATATCGATGCTGGAATCCTGGTGGATTTCCACTCTGTAATCACAGTCAGTCAGTGTGATGGTCCCAGATGTACGTGAGGCTGCTGAGATCACTAGCTAGAGATCACCTGTAATGCTGGGCTGGTACCTGTGGTCTCTGGGCAGTTACTGACTCCATAATAGAACATTTTTTTAATAGAAACCCTTATCCCCCCCCAATGGATAAAAGATTTCTCCAGAGATGGGGTGTGGGGTTCTAGGACACTGTGGTTTACCCATAATTTCAAGAGATTACTGCTCTCACGTAGGCTCACATTCACATACCTCCCAATTTTGCAGAAGTGGGATTAAGGGTTTCTGTCAAACATTTTTCTTCATCTATGATATAACCTGTTGTAGCTGCTCCAGAGTTCACGAGTGAAGCTGCCACCCAGGAGAGATGATAGACACTCACCGGAGCCATCGCACAGTCCTCCACAATTGCGTACATATACGCAGCACCAACGCAATGACAAGGAACATTGACTCCTAGGGTTGACCTATGTCTATGCAGACTGGCTATGGCAGTAGCGACGTCGGCGTTGTGTTTCTCAGCATCTCTGCAGCTGAAGGCAGATACACGCCTCAAAAGCCACCATGACACATCTGCGTTTTTGCTGCAACTCCCTCCCTGAAATGGTCCCTTCCTGTCAATCACTACCTTGGCGTGTGCGCAGTGCGATTGCGACACATGCGCAGTCTGCTGATAATCGATTCTTTGCAAAGACATCGCCTACTGCATACACACAATGAATAGACCATATAGTCTTTCACAGAAACCTTATTGTCATTACCATTGTCTGTGTATAGTGATGACATATATGAGGGGCATTCAGGGAGAACTGTCTCTCACAGCGTCAGTAACAATATGGGGCTGGTATAGTTTGCTGACACTGATGAAATGATTAGAATGTCAACAAACTGTCCTTGGTGGTCTAGTGGTGACTTACCTGGTACAGAGCTCCGGCGATGTCTTCAAGGCTTGTCAGTCAGCTGATGAGAACTTACTGACTCATCCTGCAGTGCTTCTGGCGGTAAGTATGTCTAATTCCAGCCTCAAACCCTCCTATAGCCTAACTCTAACCCTAGCCTTTCCTCCCATAGCCTAACCCTAACCCTACGGCTTAACCCCTAACCTCTCCTCCTGTAGCGTATACCTAGGGCCTAACCCTCCTATAGCCTAACTCTAACCCTAACCTTTCCTCCCATAGCCTAACCCTAACCCTACGGCTTAACCCCTAACCTCTCCTCCTGTAGCGTATACCTAGGGCCTAACCCTCCTGTAGCCTAACTCTAACCCTAACCTTTCCTCCCATAGCCTAACCCTAACCCTACGGCTTAACCCCTAACCTCTCCTCCTGTAGCGTATACCTAGGGCCTAACCCTCCTGTAGCCTAACTCTAACCCTAACCTTTCCTCCCATAGCCTAACCCTAACCCTACGGCTTAACCCCTAACCTCTCCTCCTGTAGCGTATACCTAGGGCCTTACCCTCCTGTAGCCTAACTCTAACCATAACCCTAACATTAAAGTCCTCTGTGACACTCTGAAAGGTATACTACAGATACTTGTCTTACCGGATGTACCTTGACTGATGTTGACCACTTTTCTTTGCAGAGAGGTAAGTATCACCTTGGCTCGTGTGTTCGTGATGAATAACCAACGACAAATGCTTAACTGCTTCAAATAAAGCAATAATGGGTTGTAGAAACTTAAGCCTTAGGTAGGCTGACCCTAGGACAATTGCACATATTAGGTAAGTACTTTAGTGTAGCAAAACACTTTCCAATATTCCATATCACAAAACACGTGAGATTAACATTACTTCTGTAACCATACGCTTTTCCTTTGGAGAGAGAATTGACTGCATAGGAAAGGAAAGAGTTAAACATCTTGGGAGGGGTGGACCTAGCTGTTAGGAAAGTACAGCCTTTTAGGGGGAGGGTTTGATATATATAGGGAAGGTGAGGCCATCTTAGTTCTCTTGGTGGATTTGCTTTGGGGTGAGTGCTGCTTTGCAGAATCCCCCCATTTTTTTTCCGGATTTATACATTTCAGTGTTTTGTCAGCTAGTCATGGGCAAAGTGATTCACTGAACTGAGCTGAGACACATGACTCAGTTCAGTGAAGTGTCTGGAGTCAGTGTCTCGGCACATGAGTCATGACTCATCTGTAGTGGAATGTGTTGCAGAGACTGCACATGAATCAGTGAGTTGCCAGTGCTGGAGGATCAGTGCTGGACTCATGGAGTTATTCAGCTGCAGTGATTGTACAGTGTATCTGGGGGAGGCAGCTGTTTATGCCCTGATTGTTAATAATATATTAACATAGATTTACTGTTATGTTGATATATTATTAATAACCACTTATTGCATACTAGTTATAGAATATGACATTACTTTTGGCTGAGGAGAGAAAGCTTAACAGCCATGAAACACATCATTCATTCTGTAACTAAACCAAATAAAAACATTTTTTTTTTATTTTGCATACTTTGCTAATTGGATGATTTTGGGTGGCCTTGGATTTATTATATTATCCACTATCTAGCCTCCAGGGAGTTTGCCACCCACAATCACACTGAGCAGGATCAGTGAGCACTGAGCCGAGAGCCCTGTACCACAGGGGCTCCACCTCCTGCTGCATGAATCAGATTCATTCACTGAGTCACTGAGTCTACACAGTGTACAACTGTCTCACTCACTGGCAGACTCAGGATGAATCATGATTCATGACATGGATCAGGCAGAGCAGCAGAGCACTCACTGACTGGTGAGTCGTGACTGCTCCCTCCCCCCTCCCACTGGGTGTCACCTGGTATAGCCTCTGGCCAATCACAGCTAAAGACAGCAGAACACACTGACTGAAGGACACAGAGTTTCCTCCCTCTGTCTGAGAGAAGCTGCTGCTGCTGCTGTCTCGACACATGAAACAGTGAGTGACTCGAGTCATTCACACTTCCTGATGATTCCAGTCACTGTGTTGAGACAGAGAGTCAGTAGCCATCTCTATTGTCAGCCCCCTGCATTTAGGTCACACATCAGTGCTCTGGCTGCCACTCGCCCACGACGGTCCGCCGGGACCCCAGCCCGTTACCGCTCATCTGGCGGTGGGGGCTGGTTCCGGGGGCGAGCTGGCTGGCCCTGGGGATGGCGTCCCGTCCCCTAGGGCCTCCTCGAGGGATCTGGCGGAAGCCGGGCCGGCTGTGACTGGCGGGAGCGGCCGACGAGGAGGATCAGAGAGGGAGTCAGGCCGCCCGGAGGTGGGCGGGCAGCAGCCCTTGCCTCCGGGCATGGCCGGGGAAGCCCCAGTGCCGGGTGCCCGCGGGAGCGCGCCGCGCCGGGCGCTCATCCAGGGACCGGAGACTGAGTTCGATGCCCAGCTCTTCCCCCTTGCCGGGGCCGGCTAGTGGTTCCAGGCGGGGGGAGGGCACTGGGCGGGGGACGGTGGCCAGCTGAGCGAGGCCTGTCGCAGGGCCACGCACGGCGTCATCCCCAAACGCTTCGGCTGAGAGAGCACGGACCGGAAGCGGTGGGACCCGCCGGCGGCGCTGCTCGCGCTTGTGTGCGCGCAGCGGCGCCGCTTTCCTCCTTGTCTCCTCAGCCCTCTCCCCCGCAGCCGGAACACGGTGTGGAGCGGGGAGGGAGGGGGAGAGGCAGTGATCAACCAGGTTAAGCTAATGGGGCTCTTAATGCAGGAGCCCAGACAAGAGGCCTTGTGGTGACAGAGAGCAGTGGGGCGCGCGCCCGAGGTGCGCGCGCGCCCACGCTCACCTCTGGCGCCGCTAGCCGCGCACGTGTGTGCGCAGCAGCGCTGCCGGCCCTGCTGTCTCCCCTGCTATCTCCCAGGCAGCCGGAGTCCGGCGGGAGCCGGGGGGAGACAGGGCAATTATGATCACTGGCAGGGCAGTGCGATACCAAGGAGAAGGGGTGCGGCAGCAAGAGGCCACGGGGTGCGCGCACGGGAGGTGCGCGAGCCCGTGTCCACTGCAAGCGGAGCGGTGCGCGCGCGCTCTGCTGCGCCGCGGGGTTCCCGGTCTTTTCAGATCACTCCCCCGGGGCCGGAATCTAGCGGCCTGCGGGGGAGGAGGGGGGACAGGGAATGGGTTAGTGGCCGCGGGGCTGCTGCACGCGCCGCAGGAGCTCGCGGCGGTCCCACCCCCCCCCCCTCTGCGGCATCGGATAGTTCCGATACACGGGAAGAGGGGACAAATTCGGAGGCGAGGGCAGTGCGTGCGCCGACAGCGGTGCCTCCGCTTTCCCGCAAGGGCAGCGTGCGTCGGATGCCCGGCATACGCATGTCGGGCGGCGAGCACGTGGTCGCACGCGGGCCCCGGCGAAGGACCCAGGACCGCGTTTTGGGGCAGTCACGACCCCTCCGGAGCGCTGGCTCGGCCCTGGCCACAGCGGTGAAGGTGTTAGGGCCGCTAGCCGCGGCTGCCTCCCCTAGAACGGCTGTTCGTTCCGGCGGGCTGCGGGCTATGGCGGCGCAGCGGGTGGCACGCGCCTGCCGTGAGCTCGGGACGGTCGCCGCAGAATTACAACAGGGTCCAGGGCAGGACGCGGGGGAGCTCACGGCCGCAACGCCCCCAGCACGGAGGCCGCGGCATGTGCCGCGAGTGCTGGAGGGGTCCTCCGCTTCTTCCTCTTTTTCAAGGGAGCTCGGGGATGAGGCGATGGCAGATTTCGAGGAGGAAGGCAACGATTTGGACGCGCCGGAAGATTCCATGTCGGGGCAGTCGGCGGCATCAGGTAAGGTGGTGCAGTCGGTATTCGGGTTCCTCCACGAGCTCTAGTTCGCGTAGTTCTTCCTCTTCCTCCTCTTCATCTTCAATGTCGTCACAGGCGTCCGAAGTCAGTAGCACAACTAGGGCAAAGAAGCGGGCAACTAAATTCGCCAAGAGGGCAGCGGGCCAGCGGAACAGGCGCAAGCGGCTTAGCGAGGAAGCGCGTAGGGCCAAGAAGCTCGCAATTTGCCCGGTGTCGTGCGATTCGTCTATACTGCTGTACTGCGGGGGCTGCGAGATAGCTGCCGCAAGAAGATTTGGAGGGGGGACTTCGTGGACGTGTTCGTATTGACGAAGGTCGCGAAGAAGGAGTATAAGGTGGCGGCGCAAAGAAGGGCATCGGGGCTGAGGCATTCCGTACCTTCGATAATTGCCTGGCCGGGTTCTGGGTCTTCGCGGCATCTTACCTGGAGGACAGGCCGGCAGAGCACACGAATATAATTAGGTACCTGCATCTCGTACATGACATGCAGCGCACGTCTTCGGGATCGGAGTGGCGCAGGTACGATCAGGAATTCAGGGAACAACAGGAAGGTTTGCAGGTCATGGACTTCGGGTTCAAGGACGTTGAGGTTGGGCTCAAGGGCTGCGCTACAGGCGGAGGAGCCCCGGAAGCCGGGGGCGGACGGGCACCACGCAGGGTCGTCCTCCCAGGGGTTTGGCGCGGACGGCGGATTGGCCAAGTCAGGTAGGTCGGCAGTCCGCGCAGGGGGGCGTGCCACCACAAAAGGAAAATGTTTCGCGTTTAACAACGCGGCGTGTTCCTTCGGGGGATGACTTGGTCATCTCTCCAGTGGGGGTGGTTCCTAAGAAGGCTCCAGGCGCCTTCCGGCTCATTTGAGTTCGCTTTTAGGTGTGTACTGCCGGAAGCTGTGAAGGGCGACTGCGGGGTGTGCCAGAACGCACCATTTCGTGCGTTTGTCCTCAGAGATTAAGAGGGAGTTGGCAATATGGGCCTCGTTCCTCGAGGACTTCAACGGGGTGTGTATATGGCAGGCCCCAATGGCGGACAGCGCTAGGTTGCAGCTGTTCACCGACGCAGCGGGCGCCTCTGGATTCGGTTGCCATCTGGAGGGATCTTGGTGCGCGGCCTCGTGGCCGGCAGAATGGCATCGCGGGGGTTTCACGAAGGACCTTTTGCTTCTGGAGTTTTTCCCATTATGGTGGCGCTGGAGGTCTGGGGCGATCGGCTGGCTAATCGCAGCATTTTGTTTAGATGCGATTATCTGGGCGTGGTGCATGCGATTAATAACCAGAGGGCAAAGTCGTTGATGGTTATGCGGGTGCTAGGGCAATTGCTTTTGACATGCTTGCGTACGAACCTGTGGTTCCGCGCGCAACATGTGCCCGGTTTGGAGAATGGGATTGTCGACGCTTTGTCGTGAGGACAGTGGGAGAGGTGTTGGTTGTTGGCACCTGAGGCCAACGAGCAAGGTTTTCATTGTCCCGGTTAGGTTTGGCAGGTGATCGGGCCGGACTGGAGGGTATAGCGTTGCGGTCAGTCGCGCCAGCCACGCTCAAGGCTTACGGACATGCTTGGAATGAGTGGGAGGAGTTTGTCCAAGGTCGTCAGCAACAAGGTAAGAGCAGGCATCGGCTGATGCTTTCTTTTATTTGGCAGCTGTATGTTTCGGGTAGGTCCCGAGCGGTGGTATCCCGGTACTTGGCTGGGGTCTGGTTTTCTGCAAGCTGCGGGGCGTCCCCGATGTGACAAAAAGCGATGTTCTGCGGAAGGCAATGAAAGGGTGGACGCGAGTGGCGCCGACGCCACCGGATAGGAGGCGGCCCATCGATGCGGCTTTGTTGCCGGCCGTCATCGCGGCGGTGGGGCGAGTCGCGTCGTCCAGGTTTGAGACACTTTTGTGCAGTTTGGCGTTCTCATTGGCTTACCACGGGGCCTTTAGGGTTTCGGAGTTGGTAGCGCCTTCCAAGAGAGCAGAGTCGCGCATGCTGGTCGGAGACGTAGTAGTGTGTGAGAGGTCCTTGCTGTGCAGATTAAGGCGCTCTAAGACGGACCAAGTGGGGAGAGGTCGCTGGGTCACTATGGTTCCAGCGCAAGAGGAGAGCGTTTGCCCAGTAGGTCTGGCGATGCAATATGTGGCGGTGCGACCCGTTAGGGAGGGGTCATGGCTATTGCATTATGACGGGCTGCCAGTGACGAAATACCAGTTCCGTTGGATGCTGAGTCGTTGTTTAGCGAGCTTGGGCCTCCCACCCGCTGCGTTCGGTACCCATTCCTTTCGAATAGGCGCGGCGACGTCGGCTGCTGCGGCGGGTTTCTCCAGATCTGAAATCCAGGCGGTGGGGCGAGGGAAGTCGTCAAGTTACAGACGATATATTCGCCCCGTTGCATGAGAGGTCGGATTGCGCTTAGTGCTTTGTTTTATTTGCAATGTATTATGTTGTTCCAGTTCTGTGAGTTATGGTGTTGTGCGTCTGTTGGTGTTTTCCCCTTTTGTTATCCTACTCAGGGATTAGCTACTCGCCGTTGCTGGCATGAGTCGGCAGCGGGGGTCTGGAGTTATTTTGCGATTTTTTGCCTGACTTGACGGACTGAATTCTAATCTACAATTCGGCTAATCTGGTCTAATCAGAGTCCCTCAGGAGGTCTTTACGCTTTCACCTCCAGCTGAGTTATTACATGTGTTTCCCATTTTATACCCCCCTCCCCCCCCCCCCCCTCCCTGTTTTATTTCGTTTGTTTTATTTGATCTTTCCCCTTTGTGTCTTTAATTGCGCTTTAAATTGGCAACGAAGCATGGTGCAGTTCGGCTAGGCCGTGACTGCTGCAATAGCGAGATCTAAAGTTTTTTCTTTTTGGCAGATCCTTCAGTGTAAACAATTAATAAGCCTCTTAGTAATCAATTTTACCCCTCTTTTCCCCTTCAGGATGGTTTGACGACAATTTGGCCATTTGGGTGGTTGGCCACTCTTACATTTACTGGGCGGCCAGGTTTGTGGCCTCGGAGGGGGCTCAGGCATTGCTTGGAGCACAGGGTGTCAGATGGCTTGGCTGGCGAGGAATGATGTGGGGTGAGCTGAGGAGTAGGTTAGTGAGTCAGGCCAGCAAGCATGGAGGCCCTAGGGTCTTGGTTGTCCATCTAGGTGGCAACGACCTGGGGAAGAGGACATCCTTGGATCTGCGGTGGGCCTTGATACATGATCTGGCAAGTGTGGCCGCAACATGGACCAATTGTGTGTTGGTTTTTTCAATGATGGTGCCAAGATTGTGTTGGAGGGGTGTGGCGGATGGGCGCCAGATTGACGAGGCCCGGAAAAAGGTGAACGGGGCGGTGGCAAAGTGGGTGCTGTCCCACGGAGGGAGGGTGGTTCGCCACCCGAGGATTCGGTTCAGAGACAGCCACCTTTTCCGGCATGATGGAGTACATCTATCCAATGAGGGGATGATGTTTTTTCTGGAGGATCTAGGTTTCGCTTTGCAGGAGTTAGGGTAGGTTTATGGTGGCGGTGCGAAAGACTGTGAGGATGAGTCTTTCGCTGTTGGCGGAAAAGAACGGCAGTTTTGTATTGTAGGGAAAACTGTAGTGTTTTACAGTTTGTTGTGGTTTAGGTGCACTCACCTCCATCGACTTATGGCCGCTTGACCACCCGTCCGGGAAGGCAGCGGCAGGGCACCCAGGAGCGGTGGGTAGTCACTGTGGGGGTTGAGTTGTCACCTATTAGCGGTTTATGATAAGTTTTAGTAAATTTATAGGATTAGTTATTTAAGGTTAATTTAGGTTAATTGAGCCGTTCTTTTGGGCCGCCACCATATGCCGGCTGGAGCGGCATATTAAATTAATTTCTTTATTACAGGTTTGCTAATGGATAGGGACAAATAAATAGCTAGCAATTTTCTGCCAAAATTCAAGTCTCCGTGTCGTTATTTCTGGTTCTAGGTTATGAATGCTTTACTTTCAAAGAAAGGGGTCCACCAAATATCACTAGGATGTTTAGGAGAGAGAATTGACTGCATAGGAAAGGAAAGAGTTAAACATCTTGGGAGGGGTGGACCTAGCTGTTAGGAAAGTACAGCCTTTTAGGGGGAGGGTTTGATATATATAGGGAAGGTGAGGCCATCTTAGTTCTCTTGGTGGATTTGCTTTCCCACCCTCCCGCCCTGGTACTAAGAGATTCTGGCACGTGGTGCTTTGGCGTTAAGTTGTTGGCTGGTGTATCGTTGGCTATTTATTGGCGGAAAAGAACGGCAGTTTTGTATTGTAGGGAAAACTGTAGTGTTTTACAGTTTGTTGTGGTTTAGGTGCACTCACCTCCATCGACTTATGGCCGCTTGACCACCCGTCCGGGAAGGCAGCGGCAGGGCACCCAGGAGCGGTGGGTAGTCACTGTGGGGGTTGAGTTGTCACCTATTACCGGTTTATGATAAGTTTTAGTAAATTTATAGGATTAGTTATTTAAGGTTAATTTAGGTTAATTGAGCCGTTCTTTTGGGCCGCCACCATATGCCGGCTGGAGCGGCATATTAAATTAATTTCTTTATTACAGGTTTGCTAATGGATAGGGACAAATAAATAGCTAGCAATTTTCTGCCAAAATTCAAGTCTCCGTGTCGTTATTTCTGGTTCTAGGTTATGAATGCTTTACTTTCAAAGAAAGGGGTCCACCAAATATCACTAGGATGTTTATAGTGTTGTTAATAATGTTGGGCAAGGTCAGGTGACGCACCGGGTAAAGTGGCACTAAATAATACTCCACCTGTACAGTAGAGAAATAAGTCTTGCTGCTCCTGATTTAGCGTAACAATAGCACTGGAGTCAGTTCACTGATTGTCAATAACACCATGAATTTCACACAATCTCACTATCACAACAGAATTACACACAACTGCATGCAATGTATCACCCCAACACCAGGTACCCTCTTATTCTGTCACTTAAGGACGTGCGTTCAGGAATCCGACCTGTGCGCAGGATTTTATGGTACGACTTCCTCAAGAACGGTTTATTCCAAATCAATGTGCAAAAGTCACCATGGACAACAAGCACGGCTTTATCCGGAATTGGGGTAAGTAAAGTCACTATCCACAAGGAAACCAGGGATAGCCAAGACTCAATACCTATCTCCGCAATACAAAGCAGATGATTGTGAATTTATTGGTGGCCTCAAGTTTACACTGCTTTACTTCTGAATATTTGACCTTTCACAGCTTAACTTCCATATAGGCAGTTAGAACAGTTCGGTTAAGCCGACAAGTATTCTACTGTCCCAGTAATTTGGATTAATAGTTTCTTCCATGAAAAGATCACTGAAAGGAGTAACAAGACAGAGATTACCTGTCACCACAAGGAGTCTGATTCGAGCTACTGACAGATCCTGTCACACACACCGTTCTCACAGAGGGAGCAGTTCCCTATAATTAGGGCATAATGAGGGCACAGGAAGGTTACCAAAGTCTTTAGACTTTTCCCAGTGTCTCTCTCAGCTCAGGGGCCCTTCATTACTGGCTGGTGTGGGCCTGGCTGGCGGTGGAGGCGCGCATGAATTGGGTCAGAGCCACTAAAACAGCGGGGACAGTCTAGTGAGGCCGGGTGGCATTAAGCCTGGTTGGTAGAGGTTATGGATACCCCAGTACCTGTGCGTCTACTGCTGTTGTCGGCTCCTGATAGTCACGTCACCGGTCACACAATGCGCCAGGGTCCCCTGGCTCCAGAAGTCACCCCCTTTCTTGCCGCGCTCACGTGCAGCTTTTTCTCTCCCTCTCCTGAGCTTGTACGGGCGCAGCTGCGTTGCCATACTCAGCCGGACACCGGGATCTCGCTTGGGCGGCGGGGCAGGTGTCACCACCCACCGCTCTTTCCACATGCTGCCTTTTGGGTCTCAGGCGCGAATGTCAGGGGAGCGCAAGTCCCGCACGTCTCACTTCACCCAGGCTCTGGTTGCCGTCTCCTCACACACACTTCCCCGGTGTCTGACGTCACCAGTTGGCACCAGCCAATCCGCCACTACTAGTCTGCCCGCACTCACTCTCCAGGCGTCTGTGGTCCCCTCTGGGTCTCAACAACCTCCAAGTTGCCTTCCCTGGTACCACCCAGGTTGCCTAGTAAACAGATTAGAAGTGCACAGTCCCCGCATATAGTGTATTAAGTTTGTAAGTGGTCCGGGGCCAGTTACTTTTTACAGCCACCAGTGGTACTCCACAAGGGGTCTCCTAGCAGTGGGGTGCCACACCCTCCTGTAGCCTAACCCTAACTCTCCTGTAGCCTAACTCTAACCTTAAGCCTAAGACCTAACCCTAACCTTCTTTCCTGTAGCCTAACCCTAGGTCATAACCTAAACCTCCCCTTCTGTTGCCTAACTGTAACCCTAACCCTCTGACCTAACCCTAACCTCTCCTCCCATAGCTTAACTGTAACTCTAGGGCCTAACCCTCCTGTAGCCTACCTGTAACCCTAACCCTAGGACCTAACCCTATCCTCCCCTCCTGTAGCCTAACCCTTCTGTAGTCTAACCCTAGGGCCTCACCCTAACCCTCTTGTAGTCTAACTGTAACTCTAACACTAGGACTAAACCCTAACCTCCCATCCTATATCCTAACCCTGACCCTAGGGCCTAATCCTCCTGAAGCCTACCTCTAACCCTAACCTAGGACCTATCCCTATCCTCCCCTACCATAGCTTAACCCTAACCCTCCTGTAGCCTAACTGTTAACCTTAACCATAGAACCTAACTCTAACCTCCCCTTCTGTTGCCTAATCCTAAAGCCTAACCCTAACCTTACCTCTTGTAGCCTAACCCTAGGCCTAAGCCTCCTGAAGCCTAACTGTAACCTTAACCCTAGGACCTTACCCTAAACTTCCCTCCTGTAGTCTAATCCTAAATCCTAACTCTTACATTCCCTCCTGTAGCCTAACTCTAACCCTAGTGCCTAACCCTCCTGTAGCCTAACTGTAACCTTATCCCTAGGACCTAACTCTAACCTCCCCTCCTGTAGCCTAATCCTAAAGCCTAACCCTAACCTTGCCTCCTGTAGCCTAACCCTAGGCCTAACCCTCCTGTAACCTAACTGTAACCTTATCCCTAGGACCTAACTCTAACCTCCCCTCCTGTTGCCTAATCCTAAAGCCTAACCCTAACCTTACCTCCTGTAGCCTAACCCTAGGCCTAACCATCCTGTAGCCTAACTGTATCCTTCACCCTAGGACCTAACCCTAACCTCCCCTCCTGGAGTAACCTCAGCTAATGAGCTAGAGTCTACTGTGCATGCGCTGGTCTCTAGGAAAATGGTGCAGCGACCATTTTCATAGTGATTTCTGCAGAGCTGTCACAACTAACATGGGACTCCAAAGCAGTAAGCAATGAAGAACATGGGGGCAGGGGCCCATGTGCACTACACACCCAGCACCTATTATAGGTATGCCACTGTCTCAGGCACTATGCGATAGTCTTCTGTGCACACACCATATTTCTAGCATTATCTTTGGAAATATGAATCCATATCTCTGGAGGTAAATAAATGCAGTGGGTGCTGGATACACCCTTCTTAAGATACACCCAGTGAAGCGGGCAGGATGGTGTAAAGATTTGGCTCCGACCCTCACTGCGGACCCTCGAATTACGGGTGTGTTCCTGAGTTGGGGGTGGGCCTTAAGATCTGCCCCTCGCTGTAGACCCATGAATTGTGGGTGTTTTCTTGAGTTGGAGGTGGACCTTAAGCTCCGCCCCTTGCTGTAGACCCGCAAATCCTACTGCTGGGGGCGGGGCCCAATGATGAGGCAGGTTGCCCCCTGTCAAAGTCAGAAAAATATCACTATGCACACTGCCATATTTGCACCTCATACATGTCCGCGCTGCGCATGCGAGCGCTCTCCCGTGCGTGCGCATACCCGCTGTTACGTGCACCCGCAGGCGCACTGTATGCGCATTTACGGTAGAGTTTCTGTGTGCCCAGCGTGCGACTCAATCGTTACATAATTCAACCATATAATGTATTTTATAAGTTAATATCCCCCTGAGTCCAACAGGTATCAGTGGGTCTCAAATGGCTCTTTGACCTTAGAGATCCCCCAAACAATAGTTTGCATGTTGTGAGGGCTTCACATGGTGTTATGCATAGGTAAGCACAGGAATAGTAATTGAAGATTAATTGTATTCCAAATCAGTATCTTTCCCGCAGACGGAGTACAATAGCCTTTAATTACACTGAGCTTTGAGACTCAATGAGGAGGGCCAACACCTGTGTTTACCAATGGGTTAGGATTTGTCTCCAGAAGAATGATTGCTGAGATGTCATTGTCTCAACTGAGAGTAGACAGTGAGATAGTATTCGCCAAACAATAGCTTCCCACAAGACAGGAATGTGTTGGTCATCACCCATTGTTTTGCATAACCAAGGCCACTGATGCAGCTGGCTCACATGCTGTGAGGGACACACACACACACCTTGTTGTTGACACACCCCCAGAGCTGGAATGAGGGTATGATATACCCACTGGAGATCACAGGGCTCACTCATTCACTCACACAGCTACCTGGCACCCAGCAGCATGGAGGCTACATCCCCAGGACTGACCTACAAACTAAAGGCTAAGTATTGAATTCACATGGCTAGATAAGGAAATCTAGATAGATTGCTTTAAGGTCAATGGTGCTGGATTAAATAGGATATTGTAACTTGGTTGTGTGATTGTTGGGTGTTTGTGTTGACACTCTGTGAAGTCTGTGATGAATTGGAACAGTAGACAATCTGTAGCATAGTATTTGTGGTATTTGTTTGCCTATGGTGATTTAAAATAGATTGTGCTGGTTAGTTATAATATATCTTGTTAATCATAAATACCACCATGCAGTTACGTTTGAACATGTGCTGGTAGCAATGGCAGGCTGAGATGTGTGGTTACATTGTGATCTGGTCTTGTGATGAATATGCTCTGGTTATTGAGATACTGAAGTTGTTTGGAGTGTGAAAGTGAATAAGATGGTTCTAGGAAGTTGGATTGAAATGTGAAAGTGAATAAGATGGTTCTAGGAAGTTGTTTGAAATGTGAAAGTGAATAAGATGGTTCTAGGAAGTTGTTTGGAATGTGAAAGTGAATAAGATGGTTCTAGGAAGTTGTTTGGAATGTGAAAGTGAATAAGATGGTTCTAGGAAGTTGGATTGAAATTGTGAAAGGTGATTTAGATGGTTTGGAATTGTAAAATCAGAACATATGCATTGTTCTGAGGCTTGGACATTTTGGAAAAATATGGAGTCTTGTGTCTTCTGCTATGTGATTGTGGTGTAGTAGAGAGTGCCATGTGTTTGGACCTGCAAATCTAAAATGGCTGCTGCCGGGTGTTTTCCCCTCCCCCTTTCAACCATGTGTTGCAGTCTTCATGGTAGTTTTCTCAAAATGGAGTCTAGCTTCTGTCCCATGCGGTATTGTAGGGTTGTGTATATAGGGACAGCCAGTATGGGTAAGGTCAAGTATTTTCTCCACAAAGATTCTCAGCATTGAATAACTGCGCAGTGATTGTTCCTCACATGTGTAAGCTTCTCTGCAATCATATTGATCTTCTTGTTATTGTGAGCCATTTCTCTCTCTCTCTCTCTTCTCCTCTTTCTTTCTTATTTTCCCTTAAATAGTATTGTATTGTATTGTATTTCCTGTGTAGTTATCTGGTTAGGTAGTCTATGTTATATTGTAGTGTATAATTGTATTGTATTATTCTTTTGCAAGCATACCATCCATAATATATATATAAGGCGTTAGACCCTAAGCCCAGGTATCTGTGTATTTCTTATAGTGTTAGGTACTCTCGGAGCGTCGGTGACGCACAGACAGCTTTGAAGTTAATAAGGTTACTGTGTTGCATTTACACTCTATCATTACACTAAGGTTTTACTGCATAATACACCGTTTATGGTTTAGATATAAAGGTTTAACATTGTGAGCGTCAGCGCCGCTGGTGATCTCCTCGTGGTCCCGAGCGTCCGCTACGCTATAGCGAATCATTACGTTAGTCGGCAGCCAATAGCGTGCCTGCCTGTAATCTCTTGGCCGTGAGCGAACGTGACGCTTGAGCGTCTCGACTACGGCTAAGCGATTGTTACGCAAAGTGCGTACCCTTACGGTACTCCATACATAAATAGTGTACAGTGTTCTTAGACCTCATAAAGGGTTTTATATACGATAAATATTTAGCTTTATCAATTGGCGGCTCCTCCGGTCTTCACATATCTGCACTAGGTAACTTCAGCAGACATTATCGGTCAGCAAAGAGTGGAAGGTAGTATCCCTCGTTAAACCGTTTGGAGGTCGGGGATACTGCAGTGCTGACCAGATAAGCGCCTGCTTCACTTGGTAAGGAGTGCTGAGGGAATTCGGGAACTGGAAGGTAAGAACAGTACGTTATTGTCTTTGTAAATCTGGTTTTTATTTCTATTTGGTGCCAACTGCACACGCAGATTGGATGGTTTGTCTGTTTAAATAGGTTTAAAATTATTTTTAATCGCTCTGCATAGCGTGATAACTAGAGATGAGCGGGTTCGGTTTCTCTGAATCCGAACCCGCACGAACTTCATGTTTTTTTTCACGGGTCCGAGCGACTCGGATCTTCCCGCCTTGCTCGGTTAACCCGAGCGCGCCCGAACGTCATCATGACGCTGTCGGATTCTCGCGAGGCTCGGATTCTATCGCGAGACTCGGATTCTATATAAGGAGCCGCGCGTCGCCGCCATTTTCACACGTGCATTGAGATTGATAGGGAGAGGACGTGGCTGGCGTCCTCTCCGTTTAGAATAGATTAGAGAGACACTTGATTTACTAATTTTGGGGAGCATTAGGAGTACTCAGTACAGTGCAGAGTTTTGCTGATAGTGACCACCAGTTTTATTTATAATCCGTTCTCTGCCTGAAAAAAGCGATACACAGCACACAGTGACTCAGTCACATACCATATCTGTGTGCACTGCTCAGGCTCAGGCCAGTGTGCTGCATCATCTATTATCTATATATAATATTATATATATCTGATTATCTGTCTGACTGCTCAGCTCACACAGCTTATAATTGTGGGGGAGACTGGGGAGCACTACTGCAGTGCCAGTTATAGGTTATAGCAGGAGCCAGGAGTACATAATATATTATATAGTGAGTGACCACCAGACACACAGTGCAGTTTATTTAATATATCCGTTCTCTGCCTGAAAAAAGCGATACACACAGTGACTCAGTCAGTCACATACCATATCTGTGTGCACTGCTCAGGCTCAGGCCAGTGTGCTGCATCATCTATATATATTATATATCTGTCTGACTGCTCAGCTCACACAGCTTATAATTGTGGGGGAGACTGGGGAGCACTACTGCAGTGCCAGTTATAGGTTATAGCAGGAGCCAGGAGTACATAATATTATATTAAAACAGTGCACACTTTTGCTGCAGGAGTGCCACTGCCAGTGTGACTAGTGACCAGTGACCTGACCACCAGTATATATAATATTAGTAGTATACTATCTCTTTATCAACCAGTCTATATTAGCAGCAGACACAGTACAGTGCGGTAGTTCACGGCTGTGGCTACCTCTGTGTCGGCACTCGGCAGCCCGTCCATAATTGTATATACCACCTAACCGTGGTTTTTTTTTCTTTCTTTATACATACATACTAGTTACGAGTATACTATCTCTTTATCAACCAGTCTATATTAGCAGCAGACACAGTACAGTGCGGTAGTTCATGGCTGTGGCTACCTCTGTGTCGGCACTCGGCAGCCCGTCCATAATTGTATATACCACCTAACCGTGGTTTTTTTTTTCTTTCTTTATACATACATACTAGTTACGAGTATACTATCTCTTTATCAACCAGTCTATATATTAGCAGCAGACACAGTACAGTGCGGTAGTTCACGGCTGTGGCTACCTCTGTGTCGGCACTCGGCAGCCCGTCCATAATTGTATATACCACCTAACCGTGGTTTTTTTTTCTTTCTTTATACATACATACTAGTTACGAGTATACTATCTCTTTATCAACCAGTCTATATATTAGCAGCAGACACAGTACAGTGCGGTAGTTCACGGCTGTGGCTACCTCTGTGTCGGCACTCGGCAGCCCGTCCATAATTGTATATACCACCTAACCGTGGTTTTTTTTTCTTTCTTTATACATACATACTAGTTACGAGTATACTATCTCTTTATCAACCAGTCTATATATTAGCAGCAGACACAGTACAGTGCGGTAGTTCACGGCTGTGGCTACCTCTGTGTCGGCACTCGGCAGCCCGTCCATAATTGTATATACCACCTAACCGTGGTTTTTTTTTCTTTCTTTATACATACATACTAGTTACGAGTATACTATCTCTTTATCAACCAGTCTATATATTAGCAGCAGACACAGTACAGTGCGGTAGTTCACGGCTGTGGCTACCTCTGTGTCGGCACTCGGCAGCCCGTCCATAATTGTATATACCACCTAACCGTGTTTTTTTTTTCTTTCTTTATACATACATACTAGTTACGAGTATACTATCTCTTTATCAACCAGTCTATATATTAGCAGCAGACACAGTACAGTGCGGTAGTTCACGGCTGTGGCTACCTCTGTGTCGGCACTCGGCAGCCCGTCCATAATTGTATATACCACCTAACCGTGGTTTTTTTTTCTTTCTTTATACATACATACTAGTTACGAGTATACTATCTCTTTATCAACCAGTCTATATATTAGCAGCAGACACAGTACAGTGCGGTAGTTCACGGCTGTGGCTACCTCTGTGTCGGCACTCGGCAGCCCGTCCATAATTGTATATACCACCTAACCGTGGTTTTTTTTTCTTTCTTTATACATACATACTAGTTACGAGTATACTATCTCTTTATCAACCAGTCTATATATTAGCAGCAGACACAGTACAGTGCGGTAGTTCACGGCTGTGGCTACCTCTGTGTCGGCACTCGGCAGCCCGTCCATAATTGTATATACCACCTAACCGTGGTTTTTTTTTCTTTCTTTATACATACATACTAGTTACGAGTATACTATCTCTTTATCAACCAGTCTATATATTAGCAGCAGACACAGTACAGTGCGGTAGTTCACGGCTGTGGCTACCTCTGTGTCGGCACTCGGCAGCCCGTCCATAATTGTATATACCACCTAACCGTGGTTTTTTTTTCTTTCTTTATACATACATACTAGTTACGAGTATACTATCTCTTTATCAACCAGTCTATATATTAGCAGCAGACACAGTACAGTGCGGTAGTTCACGGCTGTGGCTACCTCTGTGTCGGCACTCGGCAGCCCGTCCATAATTGTATATACCACCTAACCGTGGTTTTTTTTTCTTTCTTTATACATACATACTAGTTACGAGTATACTATCTCTTTATCAACCAGTCTATATATTAGCAGCAGACACAGTACAGTGCGGTAGTTCACGGCTGTGGCTACCTCTGTGTCGGCACTCGGCAGCCCGTCCATAATTGTATATACCACCTAACCGTGGTTTTTTTTTCTTTCTTTATACATACATACTAGTTACGAGTATACTATCTCTTTATCAACCAGTCTATATATTAGCAGCAGACACAGTACAGTGCGGTAGTTCACGGCTGTGGCTACCTCTGTGTCGGCACTCGGCAGCCCGTCCATAATTGTATATACCACCTAACCGTGGTTTTTTTTTCTTTCTTTATACATACATACTAGTTACGAGTATACTATCTCTTTATCAACCAGTCTATATATTAGCAGCAGACACAGTACAGTGCGGTAGTTCACGGCTGTGGCTACCTCTGTGTCGGCACTCGGCAGCCCGTCCATAATTGTATACTAGTATCCAATCCATCCATCTCCATTGTTTACCTGAGGTGCCTTTTAGTTGTGCCTATTAAAATATGGAGAACAAAAATGTTGAGGTTCCAAAATTAGGGAAAGATCAAGATCCACTTCCACCTCGTGCTGAAGCTGCTGCCACTAGTCATGGCCGAGACGATGAAATGCCAGCAACGTCGTCTGCCAAGGCCGATGCCCAATGGCATAGTACAGAGCATGTCAAAACCAAAACACCAAATATCAGTAAAAAAAGGACTCCAAAACCTAAAATAAAATTGTCGGAGGAGAAGCGTAAACTTGCCAATATGCCATTTACCACACGGAGTGGCAAGGAACGGCTGAGGCCCTGGCCTATGTTCATGGCTAGTGGTTCAGCTTCACATGAGGATGGAAGCACTCAGCCTCTCGCTAGAAAACTGAAAAGACTCAAGCTGGCAAAAGCACCGCAAAGAACTGTGCGTTCTTTGAAATCCCAAATCCACAAGGAGAGTCCAATTGTGTCGGTTGCGATGCCTGACCTTCCCAACACTGGACGTGAAGAGCATGCGCCTTCCACCATTTGCACGCCCCCTGCAAGTGCTGGAAGGAGCACCCGCAGTCCAGTTCCTGATAGTCAGATTGAAGATGTCAGTGTTGAAGTACACCAGGATGAGGAGGATATGGGTGTTGCTGGCGCTGGGGAGGAAATTGACCAGGAGGATTCTGATGGTGAGGTGGTTTGTTTAAGTCAGGCACCCGGGGAGACACCTGTTGTCCGTGGGAGGAATATGGCCGTTGACATGCCAGGTGAAAATACCAAAAAAATCAGCTCTTCGGTGTGGAGGTATTTCACCAGAAATGCGGACAACAGGTGTCAAGCCGTGTGTTCCCTTTGTCAAGCTGTAATAAGTAGGGGTAAGGACGTTAACCACCTCGGAACATCCTCCCTTATACGTCACCTGCAGCGCATTCATAATAAGTCAGTGACAAGTTCAAAAACTTTGGGTGACAGCGGAAGCAGTCCACTGACCAGTAAATCCCTTCCTCTTGTAACCAAGCTCACGCAAACCACCCCACCAACTCCCTCAGTGTCAATTTCCTCCTTCCCCAGGAATGCCAATAGTCCTGCAGGCCATGTCACTGGCAATTCTGATGAGTCCTCTCCTGCCTGGGATTCCTCCGATGCATCCTTGCGTGTAACGCCTACTGCTGCTGGCGCTGCTGTTGTTGCCGCTGGGAGTCGATGGTCATCCCAGAGGGGAAGTCGTAAGCCCACTTGTACTACTTCCAGTAAGCAATTGACTGTTCAACAGTCCTTTGCGAGGAAGATGAAATATCACAGCAGTCATCCTACTGCAAAGCGGATAACTGAGTCCTTGACAACTATGTTGGTGTTAGACGTGCGTCCGGTATCCGCCGTTAGTTCACAGGGAACTAGACAATTTATTGAGGCAGTGTGCCCCCGTTACCAAATACCATCTAGGTTCCACTTCTCTAGGCAGGCGATACCGAGAATGTACACGGACGTCAGAAAAAGACTCACCAGTGTCCTAAAAAATGCAGTTGTACCCAATGTCCACTTAACCACGGACATGTGGACAAGTGGAGCAGGGCAGGGTCAGGACTATATGACTGTGACAGCCCACTGGGTAGATGTATGGACTCCCGCCGCAAGAACAGCAGCGGCGGCACCAGTAGCAGCATCTCGCAAACGCCAACTCTTTCCTAGGCAGGCTACGCTTTGTATCACCGCTTTCCAGAATACGCACACAGCTGAAAACCTCTTACGGCAACTGAGGAAGATCATCGCGGAATGGCTTACCCCAATTGGACTCTCCTGTGGATTTGTGGCATCGGACAACGCCAGCAATATTGTGTGTGCATTAAATATGGGCAAATTCCAGCACGTCCCATGTTTTGCACATACCTTGAATTTGGTGGTGCAGAATTTTTTAAAAAACGACAGGGGCGTGCAAGAGATGCTGTCGGTGGCCAGAAAAATTGCGGGACACTTTCGGCGTACAGGCACCACGTACAGAAGACTGGAGCACCACCAAAAACTACTGAACCTGCCCTGCCATCATCTGAAGCAAGAAGTGGTAACGAGGTGGAATTCAACCCTCTATATGCTTCAGAGGTTGGAGGAGCAGCAAAAGGCCATTCAAGCCTATACAATTGAGCACGATATAGTAGGTGGAATGCACCTGTCTCAAGTGCAGTGGAGAATGATTTCAACGTTGTGCAAGGTTCTGATGCCCTTTGAACTTGCCACATGTGAAGTCAGTTCAGACACTGCCAGCCTGAGTCAGGTCATTCCCCTCATCAGGCTTTTGCAGAAGAAGCTGGAGGCATTGAAGAAGGAGCTAAAAGGGAGCGATTCCGCTAGGCATGTGGGACTTGTGGATGCAGCCCTTAATTCGCTTAACAAGGATTCACGGGTGGTCAATCTGTTGAAATCAGAGCACTACATTTTGGCCACCGTGCTCGATCCTAGATTTAAAGCCTACCTTGGATCTCTCTTTCCGGCAGACACAGGTCTGCTGGGGTTGAAAGACCTGCTGGTGACAAAATTGTCAAGTCAAGCGGAACGCGACCTGTCAACATCTCCTCCTTCACATTCTCCCGCAACTGGGGGTGCGAGGAAAAGGCTCAGAATTCCGAGCCCACCCGCTGGCGGTGATGCAGGGCAGTCTGGAGCGACTGCTGATGCTGACATCTGGTCCGGACTGAAGGACCTGACAACGATTACGGACATGTCGTCTACTGTCACTGCATATGATTCTCTCAACATTGATAGAATGGTGGAGGATTATATGAGTGACCGCATCCAAGTAGGCACGTCACACAGTCCGTACTTATACTGGCAGGAAAAAGAGGCAATTTGGAGGCCCTTGCACAAACTGGCTTTATTCTACCTAAGTTGCCCTCCCACAAGTGTGTACTCCGAAAGAGTGTTTAGTGCCGCCGCTCACCTTGTCAGCAATCGGCGTACGAGGTTACATCCAGAAAATGTGGAGAAGATGATGTTCATTAAAATGAATTATAATCAATTCCTCCGCGGAGACATTGACCAGCAGCAATTGCCTCCACAAAGTACACAGGGAGCTGAGATGGTGGATTCCAGTGGGGACGAATTGATAATCTGTGAGGAGGGGGATGTACACGGTGATATATCGGAGGGTGAAGATGAGGTGGACATCTTGCCTCTGTAGAGCCAGTTTGTGCAAGGAGAGATTAATTGCTTCTTTTTTGGGGGGGGGTCCAAACCAACCCGTCATATCAGTCACAGTCGTGTGGCAGACCCTGTCACTGAAATGATGGGTTGGTTAAAGTGTGCATGTCCTGTTTTGTTTATACAACATAAGGGTGGGTGGGAGGGCCCAAGGACAATTCCATCTTGCACCTCTTTTTTCTTTTCTTTTTCTTTGCATCATGTGCTGATTGGGGAGGGTTTTTTGGAAGGGACATCCTGCGTGACACTGCAGTGCCACTCCTAGATGGGCCCGGTGTTTGTGTCGGCCACTAGGGTCGCTAATCTTACTCACACAGTCAGCTACCTCATTGCGCCTCTTTTTTTCTTTGCGTCATGTGCTGTTTGGGGAGGGTTTTTTGGAAGGGACATCCTGCGTGACACTGCAGTGCCACTCCTAGATGGGCCCGGTGTTTGTGTCGGCCACTAGGGTCGCTAATCTTACTCACACAGCTACCTCATTGCGCCTCTTTTTTTCTTTGCGTCATGTGCTGTTTGGGGAGGGTTTTTTGGAAGGGACATCCTGCGTGACACTGCAGTGCCACTCCTAGATGGGCCCGGTGTTTGTGTCGGCCACTAGGGTCGCTAATCTTACTCACACAGCTACCTCATTGCGCCTCTTTTTTTCTTTGCGTCATGTGCTGTTTGGGGAGGGTTTTTTGGAAGGGACATCCTGCGTGACACTGCAGTGCCACTCCTAGATGGGCCCGGTGTTTGTGTCGGCCACTAGGGTCGCTTATCTTACTCACACAGCGACCTCGGTGCAAATTTTAGGACTAAAAATAATATTGTGAGGTGTGAGGTATTCAGAATAGACTGAAAATGAGTGTAAATTATGGTTTTTGAGGTTAATAATACTTTGGGATCAAAATGACCCCCAAATTCTATGATTTAAGCTGTTTTTTAGTGTTTTTTGAAAAAAACACCCGAATCCAAAACACACCCGAATCCGACAAAAAAAATTCGGTGAGGTTTTGCCAAAACGCGTTCGAACCCAAAACACGGCCGCGGAACCGAACCCAAAACCAAAACACAAAACCCGAAAAATTTCAGGCGCTCATCTCTAGTGATAACTAAAAGGGGCTGGCATGATGATTTTTCTTTGTGACAAAAGGTCTGTCCCCCATTTTGTGTAAACCTCATGGATGGGGGAGGAGCAGCGGCCATTTTGGGAAGGTCAAAAAAAAATTAATTTTTTTTTTTTGAACGGCTGATTTTCAGTTGACTCAGGAAATAATCAGCCATCCACTGTCAAAAAGAAATCATCATTTAATGAGTTTTTTTTATGCATTTGTTTAGTCCATATCATAGTCAATCATAAGTAGTTCAGATAGAGTTTAATAACAGTTAATAATTAAATATTTGATTTAAGAAATACACAAGTAGTTTTTTTTTTTGTAACTGTCTCTCTTCAAGAACCTGTTTTAACGCTGCTATTTGTAGGATGGCCATTGAAATGCAAATGACCTGTGGGACTGGTTTGTTGTTTTTTTTTTTCTCTCTCCCAGCAGTGAAAGAAATTGCACATTCATATGCAAAGTAGAAGCACTAATAGGGTCTCATATATGTAATATCTATATGCGTGTGCTTACATCAATATATGTTATTAGATTAATTTAGAATTGCATGTTCATTTGTGTAAGTTTCACATCTCACCTTCCTGTTTGCCATTTGCATTGATAACGTGCTAAGAAAGATTTGTTGCTATTAGTAGTTAAAAAGATAAAAAGTAATATTTAAGGGTATAATTGTAAAAAGCCCACACGCAACTCTACCTAAGGTATAAGGAGAGATTGGTGTGGTGCGCGGTAGATGATCGAGGATCATCTACATTGATAAAAGTGTACATTGTGTTACGGTGGATATTTGCTTTGCGTGCACGTGTCTCTAACAAAGGGCTGAGACTCGCGTACGCAACTCAAAGGCCGACGCACGCAGCGTATATTACGCAACGGAGCGTCCGGGTACGCCCACGTAACTCAAATCACACGATAGTGTTATTGCAACAGGCGGAAAGGTGTCAACGTGGTAAGTAGCGCAAGTCTATTTTAGTGTCCGAAATTTAGATTAACAGATCCTTCTCCAAATTCACAACACATCTGGTCTAAAGAAAATTTCTGCGCAGAAATAGAAATAGAAACAAAAGTGTACATGTGGTGAGTGAGTGTGTTATATACAATTTTGAGGTTGAACCACAAGAAAAGTATCGAGTTCTCGTGAAGGTACATACATGTAAGTGACGTGCATGGTGGCTAGGGAGGCATCCCTGGTTAAACATAAAATTTGAGCATTAGAGTGTAGCAGACCAGGAGGTCATACTGTAACAGACCAGGAGGTCGCATAACAGACCAGGAGGTCCAGGTACAGCAGACAAGGAAGTCCGCTATAGAGACAAGTAGCACAACACCAAGAAGGGTTGGTGCGGAACCCATATAGGCCATTAAGCTCTGGCTGAAGGAATTCGCAGCCGAAATTTTCGATTCCACTGGTCGCTCCGCACATAAGATTAGTTGCTTATGTGCTGAACGATTGTACCGCACGTAATTGTGTGCATTAGTAAACCTGACCGGTACTATTTGTGTACGAAGGTCATAAACGCTATTTGTACATTTTAACGTGATTTGTGAAATTTTTTTATTTTAAGGGAAGTTCGCTGGTCACTCAGGAACTATCCAACAACCGATACTTGCTGGGGAACGCGCCCCAGTAAATAAAGGTTCACAGGGGCCCTAGGTTGGGTACAACAGCTCTGGATACAGTGATTGTGTTACTGGCCAACGTGGGCGAGAAGTGAGTGGAGTACTCGGTAAACTTCACCGCCAGCCTGCCCCGGACATCTTGGTTTTTGTAAGGGTTCGCTGAAGAAAAGCAACACCTGCAAGTTATGGGGGCCAGTTGTTCAGGTAGGGGGCGATCAACCTCGGTTCGGGTTGATTTAGTAAACCGACCAATCGGGTCGGCAAGGTATGTAATGTGTGAAAAATATGGTTCACACACAGAGGTTTTATGTGATGAATGGGAGAGAATGACGGTACATGACGGGGAGAAATTCCCAAGAGTAGGTAGCTTCAGCCCAGAAGTGTTGCAAAATTTAAGGAGGAGGATATGTCTCATCAAATCAGCAAAGAGACGGAGCAAACATTATGATTGTTTAAACCTGTGGCAACAGGAAAGTGAATTTCAAAGAGAGGTAACTGACATATCTGACTTTCATCTTGGGAGGAGAGACATGGCAATGGAGAGAATTGTGGTTGCGGAGAAAGGCACAAGGTTGTACGATAAAAACGCACTTAGTAACTGTCTTAAGAATGAAAGTGTAAAATGTAACAATGTTTATGAAAATGAAAGTGTAAAAAAATTACAAATGTTAACCTGTGCAAGTCGCACCCCATGTCAAACTTCCCTCAGGAATACGAACAAGAAAGTGAACCCAACACGATGTCGGCACCTCTTCCAGCAGCCATCACACAAGACATCCAGGTGGACGCGACCAAATCGGTAAAGGCAATAATCAAACCCCCTAACGGAGGGTCAGGTGAGGTCGTGTCCACAGGTACGTACAATGTTTTATATCACGCACAAACAAATGTACCCCATATTGTAAGACCAAAACAAGGTGATGTAATTGAGTTTAGTCCTGTCAGGGTGATCACAGCCCCCAATGGGAAGACTGACGATCAGGGAATCATTCCAGTCAAGGACAGTGCAATGCGCCATCCCTGGTCCCGGACAGAATTGAGATCAATCATGTCTGATTTCCCAGATCCTAGGAAAGATCTAAGTGTATGATCAAAGATTCACAGAAGGTATATCAACGCCCTAGACAACGACATAACCATGATATCCAAGGAAGCAGGGAAGCACAGGGAAAGCGGTTGATGGCGATGAGCATCCGAGCGTTTGAGGAGGCATCAAATCAACCAAAACCTCAGGTCATTGACACTTGGAGGAAACCCAGGGTTTGTTATCATTGTAGAAGAGAAGGGCATTATGCCAGTAACTGCAACAGCCCACATAAAGTCAGACCCCCTAGACATGAAAATGAGCAAAAGTTAGGACACACCAAGTTATAAACAGGGATCATATAGGAAGAATTTTGGGCCACACCCATAATATATAGTCAGGAAAGGTGATTATTAGGACTGATGGTAAGCCTGAGGTAACGGTTAATAAATTGGGAGGTCATTCCCTGAAGACACAGGAATGACCGGGTGAAACGTTGTAAATGTATCTGTGAAATGTTTTCTTTTTCTCTCTCCCCACCTCTGACGATTATTGGTAGGATTCAAACATTGCATATATACTTGGTCTTTGCAGAAGTCTACCAAACCCCAGCATGACCTATCCGCACCAATGTATTCTGGCCAGATACAGACAATGGAATATGGAAGTGCTGGGGGGAGGGACTGCGCAAGGAAACCATGGAACATGTAGATATGACAGCCTGATGATCTGACAATGTTTTAGAAAATGTTTATGTCTGAAAAATGTTTCTTTTTTTTCTGTTGTTTATTGATGTGTTATGTTATATATGCATATAAATTGTTCTCTCTCTCTTTTGTTTTTTTTTTTGTTTCCTCTCTCTTCTCACTCATGTTTTCATGTTTAAAAGATGGTATGTCACACATCAGTTAGACAAATGGTAATGCAAGATTTTTGCTCCTTACAGAGAGATCGCTGATTTGGAAGGAATATTGCATCATCGGAATGTTCGTTTGGAAGACTGAGAGACAGCACCTTTGAGATGACAGCAGAACAAGAAGAACAACAAGACTAGAGAACTTAATTATCGTGACAAGTTTCTCTCCCCCTCAAACTGTTTTCCTGTACCCCTATTACAAATTTCTTCTTTTCTCCTCCTGTAAGATGGACTTGCCCCAAGAGACTGTGACCCGGATTTTCCTGTTGACCATGATGTTAACCAGAACAGTCTGTTCCGGCGAGAGTACCAGTGAGGTCGAGAAAGGATCCAGAAAGGTTCCGATGACTGAGACGGAGGTGTAAATTTCCAATAGCAACACAACCACCAAGCAAAGGCGAGTACCGGAAACAATCTAGCAGCCATGTTATTTGTAAACATTGTGAAGGATTGTTAGTTGAAGAAAACTGTGTCTGTAGGCTCTGTGACAATGTAGTGGAGGATGGGTGCATTAAGAAATGCCAATCCAGTTTTAATATCCATATGGACCGGCATCCATTGAGTGACTATCACTCCTTAGTGGGTAGTGTGTTAAATAAAACAGATTGTTGGGTATGCTCTCAAGTACCTCAAGGTCATAGCAAACCAGGGCTAGTACCATTTCCTTTAACGTTAGGGGAGGTACTTGAGTTAAGTGGTGGGAGACCGGTGGACAGGAGGTTTAATATCTCCAGCCCTCCTAGTTTGAAGCTCCACCAATACCATGTGGATAGGTCCCTATTATGTTTTAACATCTCCAATCCCCGAAAGCCGGGAAATTGGGAAGTGTCATGGAGTAACCAAACCATGACCTTTTCGCATAGAGCAGATAGAATGCCCACAGATACAGAGCTTATACGCCACATAGCCAGTAGAGGAAAATCTTTCCGATATAGGTATACCCTAGGAAATAGGATCACGAGAGTTGGAGAGGTATCACTAGGATACAGTGCACAGATCGTACAAACTGATAGGTGTACTAGACAGATGGGAGAATTAGGGTTAGGAGAGTTCACATGGAAAATGTGTAACATGGTAATGACATATTCAGTCCCATATGTTCTCCCCGATGATGCATATTTCACATGCGGGAGAAAGGCGTATGAGCGGCTTGCCCCAAACTCAGAAGGATTGTGTTATATTGGAAAAGTACTACCTGAGGTAATGAGTCTAAGGAGTGGGGAAATTGTAATTCCAATGGATTTGATTTATGACCCAACGGTAGAAACAATGATGTGATGAAAATGCGATTATACGGTCCGTTTCTTTCACCTGTTTTTCCGGTTTCTCCTAGGTAAAAAGACCCTTGGACGAGGAGTTTGATGATCCTGTATACAGACAACGGATGGATTAAAGAAGAAGTTTGACAACCTTATACCCAGAGATTTGATGAACTTTGCCATAGATCCCCAGTTTCCCTAGAAATTTTAAAATTACGATAGCCCAACATTTTTGTAAATCTATGGACATTGACAAAGCTTTTTGCTCGCACCTAATGGGCAAAAGCACAAAGAAGACTGCATTCAACAGACACCAAACAAGACCTCAATCGACAAATGTTCATTAACCTGACATAGAATACCACAGCACTTACCATAATTCTTCATCTCTACAACCTTCAGGTAATTATACACATAGTCGATAGAGAATACAGGCACAGATATCAGCAAGCACATATTCCCCCATTCATGTATCATCAACTAAAATGTGCTCCCCCATTTTGTTACAACCACAGCCGAAAAGAGCTCGGTAAAGTTTGACAGCCCATCCACAGACCCGTACCACGGGATAAGAAGGAATTCAAATGTATACTTCGCAATGCCTCGAAGCTTGATTTAAAACACGTACGGCACGATGATACATGACCCCCCCAAACATGGATTCATACACACATGCTTCTGCTATCTCACTAGGTCATACCCTTTTCACACCTTCTCTTTCTCCTCCCCAACCCAACCATGGAAATGTATTTACACTTGACATATATTTTTCTCCTTTTGAAATGTTTTAGGAAGTGGCAGTTATTGTTGACTGCCAAAGAGTGGACTGTCAAAGTCAGAAAAATATCACTATGCACACTGCCATATTTGCACCTCATACATGTCCGCGCTGCGCATGCGAGCGCTCTCCCGTGCGTGCGCATACCCGCTGTTACGTGCACCCGCAGGCGCACTGTATGCGCATTTACGGTAGAGTTTCTGTGTGCCCAGCGTGCGACTCAATCGTTACATAATTCAACCATATAATGTATTTTATAAGTTAATATCCCCCTGAGTCCAACAGGTATCAGTGGGTCTCAAATGGCTCTTTGACCTTAGAGATCCCCCAAACAATAGTTTGCATGTTGTGAGGGCTTCACATGGTGTTATGCATAGGTAAGCACAGGAATAGTAATTGAAGATTAATTGTATTCCAAATCAGTATCTTTCCCGCAGACGGAGTACAATAGCCTTTAATTACACTGAGCTTTGAGACTCAATGAGGAGGGCCAACACCTGTGTTTACCAATGGGTTAGGATTTGTCTCCAGAAGAATGATTGCTGAGATGTCATTGTCTCAACTGAGAGTAGACAGTGAGATAGTATTCGCCAAACAATAGCTTCCCACAAGACAGGAATGTGTTGGTCATCACCCATTGTTTTGCATAACCAAGGCCACTGATGCAGCTGGCTCACATGCTGTGAGGGACACACACACACCTTGTTGTTGACACACCCCCAGAGCTGGAATGAGGGTATGATATACCCACTGGAGATCACAGGGCTCACTCACTCACTCACACAGCTACCTGGCACCCAGCAGCATGGAGGCTACATCCCCAGGACTGACCTACAAACTAAAGGCTAAGTATTGAATTCACATGGCTAGATAAGGAAATCTAGATAGATTGCTTTAAGGTCAATGGTGCTGGATTAAATAGGATATTGTAACTTGGTTGTGTGATTGTTGGGTGTTTGTGTTGACACTCTGTGAAGTCTGTGATGAATTGGAACAGTAGACAATCTGTAGCATAGTATTTGTGGTATTTGTTTGCCTATGGTGATTTAAAATAGATTGTGCTGGTTAGTTATAATATATCTTGTTAATCATAAATACCACCATGCAGTTACGTTTGAACATGTGCTGGTAGCAATGGCAGGCTGAGATGTGTGGTTACATTGTGATCTGGTCTTGTGATGAATATGCTCTGGTTATTGAGATACTGAAGTTGTTTGGAGTGTGAAAGTGAATAAGATGGTTCTAGGAAGTTGTTTGGAATGTGAAAGTGAATAAGATGGTTCTAGGAAGTTGTTTGGAATGTGAAAGTGAATAAGATGGTTCTAGGAAGTTGTTTGGAATGTGAAAGTGAATAAGATGGTTCTAGGAAGTTGTTTGGAATGTGAAAGTGAATAAGATGGTTCTAGGAAGTTGGATTGAAATTGTGAAAGGTGATTTAGATGGTTTGGAATTGTAAAATCAGAACATATGCATTGTTCTGAGGCTTGGACATTTTGGAATAAAATGGAGTCTTGTGTCTTCTGCTATGTGATTGTGGTGTAGTAGAGAGTGCCATGTGTTTGGACCTGCAAATCTAAAATGGCTGCTGCCGGGTGTTTTCCCCTCCCCCTTTCAACCATGTGTTGCAGTCTTCATGGTAGTTTTCTCAAAATGGAGTCTAGCTTCTGTCCCATGCGGTATTGTAGGGTTGTGTATATAGGGACAGCCAGTATGGGTAAGGTCAAGTATTTTCTCCACAAAGATTCTCAGCATTGAATAACTGCGCAGCGATTGTTCCTCACATGTGTAAGCTTCTCTGCAATCATATTGATCTTCTTGTTATTGTGAGCCATTTCTCTCTCTCTCTCTCTCTCTCTCTCTCTCTTCTCCTCTTTCTCTCTTATTTTCCCTTAAATAGTATTGTATTGTATTGTATTTCCTGTGTAGTTATCTGGTTAGGTAGTCTATGTTATATTGTAGTGTATAATTGTATTGTATTATTCTTTTGCAAGCATACCATCCATAATATATATATAAGGCGTTAGACCCTAAGCCCAGGTATCTGTGTATTTCTTATAGTGTTAGGTACTCTCGGAGCGTCGGTGACGCTCAGACAGCTTTGAAGTTAATAAGGTTACACTGTGTTGCATTTACACTCTATCATTACACTAAGGTTTTACTGCATAATACACCGTTTATGGTTTAGATATAAAGGTTTAACATTGTGAGCGTCAGCGCCGCTGGTGATCTCCTCGTGGTCCCGAGCGTCCGCTACGCTATAGCGAATCATTAAGTTAGTCGGCAGCCAATAGCGTGCCTGCCTGTAATCTCTTGGCCGTGAGCGAACGTGACGCTTGAGCGTCTCGACTACGGCTAAGCGATTGTTACGCAAAGTGCGTACCCATACGGTACTCCATACATAAATAGCGTACAGTGTTCTTAGACCTCATAAAGGGTTTTATATACGATAAATATTTAGCTTTATCACCCCCATCCCCTTCCCCGAAGTGACGGTAAGTGTGATTATATGTATCAAGTGCTCAATAGTGATGTAGGAACTGGTGAAATGGTGATCACTAGGATGCTCAATGTACTCTTTTAAGGGCACCAAGATGCTCTCAGTACAGTATGGCATGAATGTGATGCTCAATCTACTGTATGGCAGACACTGGAATTCTGTCAGCAATGTATAGCAGTCCCTGGGTCTCCGAATGTGCTATATGGAGATCACTGGGATGCTCAATGTACTGTGTGGTGGTCATGTGGATGCTATCTGTATTGTACTGTGGCTAAGGCTAACAGTCTGCAAACCCCACCAAGGTTTCTCTTGAGCCGTGCCTACAGTTAATGTTGTCCCACCTTCTGTACATGTAGCTTATTTCTGACGTTTTATCCCAACATTAATTTCCCAATCTGCCCCTGCTCTTATTAAGAGCTTCCTTGAGGAGGATTTGTTTTCCTCTGTGTAATGCTTGATAGCCATGGCCGGGATACTTATTATTCACTACTTTTGTGACACCTTCTAACACTTTAGATCATGGCAGAATCTAGTAAGAGCAGACAGGGTTTCTTACTCGAAGATCATGAGTTACCTATTGGTCCATGAGGTCCAGGGCTGTTCCTAGACAATTTGGCTCCCAGTGATAACAGTAAAAAAAAAATGCTCGTTGCCAGGGGTGTAATGCTCGTTGCCAGGGGTTTCATGGTCTGGGAGTCATGCTCATTGCCAGGGTTGTGTAAAGCTCATTGCCAGGGGTTTAATGCTCATTGGCTCCAGTGGTTCCTCTAGTCCCTGCTATTACCTGCTCCCTCTACTTCCGCCCATAGTACTCCACTGAATGGGGCGGAGTTTTGTGAAATGACGCAGTTGCGTCGTGACGTCACGATGCAACTTCATCATTTTGCACAACCCTGCTCCCGGAGGCGGGGTAGTGTGGACGGGAGGAGGGGGAGCAGTAATAGCAGCCAGCAGGTGTCGTGGTGGGTGCCCCTTGCGATTGCACGGAACATCCGCAGGTAGAAACGGCATTGTGAGGTTCCTCCCTTCCTATGCTGTGTGCGCAGGTGGGAGTCTAGAACCGGCAGCCTATAAAGCATATTATGGTGGCAGGAAGTCCTCTGAAGTCCCCGTTACCTCTGATGAGGGCTCTCTGCAAGTAAAGATGGACAACGTCGTGATGAGATTTTACACAAATTGCAACTTTTGGAATGGCAGCTAATTTCGCATATGCGCATTATTTTGTTTATTCGATGCTGTTGCGTTACGATTCTGCCATTCTGCGCAGGAAGTTGTAAGTTCAGTATTGTACAGAATTTAAAGCTGGACTAAAGATTAATTACCTCTGGTGGTGGTTGTGAACGCTTGAAGACAGATTCTGTTACATTATTCTACAAATGTGTAAGTTCCACAAAGACTTGTTTGTATTATTATGCAGTACCACTTCTGTGCAGCAGGGGGTGATCTCTCCCAGCATCTAGTTCTGCTGTCATCTGTTGTACACTGCTAGTAGCAGGCATTTGTCCATTGCAGTATTTTATTGAATATACTCTTTTCCATATAGATTAAATAGGCTGCAATGAATGAATGTGCATATGCAGTCGCATAATTGCGATACATATGTAGAAATCGAGTACCACCGACAGTTGCGGTTGGCCCAGGGCTACTCAGAATATTGAGAATGCAGTCGCACCGGTGACATATTTTTATTCGCAATTCATTGCAATTGCCGTCAGATACACACCCCAAAAATGTCCCTGATCCACCTGCGTTATTCCAACCACTCCCCAGAAACGCCTTGTAACCTCCCACAAGCGGACACTTCCTGACAATCACTATGCAATCGCACCTTGCTGGACCTGCAATCGCATTGCGGCTCTGACGCATGTGCAGTTGTCTGATAATCGGGCAATTTGCGATTTTGTTAAATTGCAACTGAAGCTGAATAAGGCCCCTTGTACGGTTGTTTCTATCTGAGGCTGGTGTCACACAAGCACTTTTCCAGCTGTAGAAATGAATAGGCCTTTTTTGTTTTTTAAAGTCTTTATTTTTTAAACAGACAAAAACAGTATATTAGCAGTATAGCCAGTGGTGCAAGTAGAATTTTTTTCTTAATGGCACTGATAGTAAAAATGGGCATGGTCACGTGTCATGAGGGGGCATAGTCACACAAAACTAGGGGAGTGGCTACATGACAATAGGGGCACGGCCACATTATACCACACACCATAATGCCCCTTACACATTATACCAAACACCGTAATGCCCATTACACATTATGCCACACACTGTAATGCCCATTACACATTATGCCACACACCGTAATGCCTATTACACATTATGCCACACACCATAACGCTTATTACACATTACGCCAAACACAGTAGTGCCCATTACACATTACGCCACACACCGTAATGCCCCTTACAAATTATGCCGCACACCGTAATGCCCATTACACATTATGCCAAACACCGTAGTGCCCATTACACATTATGTCACACACCGTAATGCTTATTACACATTATGCCACACACCGTAACGCCCCTTATCCATTATACCACACACCATAATGCTTATTACACATTATGCCACACACCTTAGTGCTTATTACACATTATGCCACACACCATGATACCCATTACACATTATGCCACATACCGTACCACCCATTACACATTATGAGCGGGCATGCATCAACAAGATTAGCCTCTAGGTTGATTTATTGTTTACTATGGTGGGGTGTGTCATGCCAGAATTTAGCTGAAGTGCATATCTACATGGTATCTAGGAAAGTCAGATAAACCCAGGTCTCCGGCTGGGTGGGTTTTTACATTTTACACATAGCTTTTGGTAGTTCCAGATGAATTGTGAACACAAGCAATGTAAGGAACGAAGAACGGAGATTGATACTGGCATAAGAAGAGTTTGGAATAGTTAAAAAAGCCATGGGAGGATATTAATTTTTATCACATTAACAGGGCCTATACAAAAAATATAGTATGTATGCCAAGTCACAGTTCCTTTTTCATTTGGGCAATGAGAGGGGAGTAGTTGGCTTTGTAAAGTTGGTCAGACAACCTAGTAATATGGGTGCCCAGGTATCTGACAGAGGATTTGCTCCACTAAAAGTTAACGTTAAGCTTTAGTAGCTTTTAAGAGGGTCTTGAAGGTGAAATGTGAGGGCCTCGGATTTATAAGGGTTAACTTTTTAGATGGAAACCACGTGTACCTCAGACAGCTCCCTGAAGAGATTGGAGAGGGAGGTGTAAAGGGCTTCGATGGAGTTAGCAGGATATCGTCAACAATGAGCGAGTTTTTGTAGAGAGAGTCCTTAACTAGAATCACACTAATATCAGAGCTGGAGTGAGTTCTAGAACTCAAAGGTTTGATGATCAAGGCAAAGACCAGCAGAGATAGGGGGCAGAGATATCACGCCTAGTGATATTAGCGATAGGAAAACTGTCAGAGAGGATTCTGCCTGAGAGGAAGAGGGGTTGTGGTAGAGGACCAGGATGACTTGTAGGAATTTACCCATAAAACCAAATTTTAAGAGAGTTTGGGTCATAAAGGGCCAGTCTATCCTATTAAAGGCTTTCTCTGCATCTAAGGTAAGCAACAGTAGGGCCGTAACTAGGTGTGTGCGGAGGGGGTACATAGCGCTGCAGGGTAGGGGGTGCTGTTGGCGGCACTTGTCAGTTATCTGTTTTAATTACTTTCACTTGCAGTTTCCCCCCTTTTTGAAGCCCAGCATCTCCTGACCGCCCTGTCTCTTACCTTGACCCCCTTCTGTCGCTAATACCTATACAACATTCATGAACTCAACTTGAGATTTCTTTGTTATTCAGTCGCACTGTCCTTTATTACATTTCAAGATGCTGATTATACCTGGGATTCGAACCCATTGCCGGTGGCATTGCAGCCAGACAATCTATTCATTGAGCTATCTGCCCTTACATTAAGCAATCTGCCCTTACTGTTTGTGCAGCCTAATTCTCTATTGGCACAGGGCACCAAAAAGCCTAGTTACGGCTCTGAACACCAGAGAAGGTATTTTAAGACTGTTGATATGAGTGAGGTTAATTGTACACCTGGTGTTATGCAGCACCTGCCTGGACAGGACAATGCTAACTTGGTCAGGATGAATCAGCAAGGGTAGGACGGGGTTCAGTCTATTCACCAACACCTCAGCAAAAATCTTTAGATCTGTGTTTAGGGGGTATATAGGGCAATAGTTGACGCAAGTCAAGAAGTTTTGTTAGGTTTCAGAATAGCAGTGATCTTAGACTTGGTCATTTTGGGATGAAATAATTGACCTTTAAGAATAGAGTTGAACATATTGGTGAGGTTTTAAAGAAGGACTGAATGTAAAGACTTGTAGTAAGACTTTGGCAACCCATCTAAGCCAAGTCTCTGTGCTTCAATAGCAGCAGATACTTTCTCCTTGGTGATGGGTTGGTTGGAGGAGGATGCTTCATGAGTGGTAAGGCTCGACAGAGGACAGTCAGAGTGGTAATCTAAGACTGCAGGGAGATGTAAAGGTCTGGAGGGCCCTGAGTGGTACAAGTTATAAAGCATTTCGGAATAAGTTTTAAAGATGTCATTCATCTTGGAGGGGTTATACTGAGGAGTATTACGGGAGTCCCAATTTTTTTTTTAAGGGATGATAATGGAAGCTATACACACTTTGAGTTTCAGTGCCGGCATGTATTCTGTTCTGTTGCTTTTATCGTAGAAGCGCTGATTAAGCCATCAGAGGGATTTTCAGTCTTTTTGGCTAATAAAAGATTAAGATCCAGATGAATGGATGATAAGAGTTGAATATTCAGTTATGTAAGGTGGAGTATATGAGCTTATTCCAGGTGGGTGACGCTCGCTGGTGGGATGTACAGTAGGAGTTGTTTATGGAGCTTTCTGTGGTGGGCAGCAAAACTGATTATTCATCCTCTGGTAACTGCCTTATGGGTCTCCAGACAAGGTGGGAGCAGGGGTGACCCTGAGTGTTGATGGAAAAGTAAGTCTGCATACAGTACATAATTGCGGAATGGAAATCGGGGATTTTTTGGAAGCTTTTATTCAGTCTCTAGAAGGGATGTGCGCTAACCCCGTGTTTTGGTTTTGGTGTTGGATCTGTATCTCCCTCATGTTTCAGATCTGTATTTGGTTTTGCCAAAACCACCTTTGTGTGTTTTGGTTTTGGATCTGTATTTTTGTCAAAAAATAATTTAAACATCTAAAATAACAGAATTTTGGGGTATTTTTGTTCCTACATTATTATTAATCTCAATAACATTCATTTCCAGTCTATTTTGAACACCTCACACCTCACAATATTATTTTCATCCAGTTTAGGCCAATAGGTTGCAGCGAGGTACCTGGATGACTAAACTAAGCGACAGCAGTGGGCGGCACAAACACGTGGCACTTAACCTTCCAACATGGCACATCTAGGAAACAGAGTGGCACTGCAGTGGTAGACAGGACGGCACAGGACGGCAGTTTAATAAACGATGAAAATGTTGGCAATGCTCCAAACAGCGCATAATGCAAAGAAAAGAGGAGCAAGATGGAATTGTCCTTAGGCCCTCCCATCCATCCTTATGTTGTATATATTAAACAGGACATGCACAGTTTAACAAACCAATCACTTCCGCGACAGGGACTGCCCTTTGTGGCTGAAATGATTGGTTTGTTTGGGCCCCCCCAAAGAAAGCTGCCAATGGGCAGTGAACATTGCTAACAATGATCTCTATGTACGCAAACTGGCTCTACATAGGCAAGATGACGTCATTGTCATCATCATCATCCATTCCTCACCCCTATCAGTATGTACATAATCTTTTTCACACAATATTAATTTGTCCCGGCTGGAATCCACCATTACAGGTGCCTCTGTATTTTTTGTACATAATTGCCAGTAAAGGTCTTCCACTTGGAAATGGTAATTCATTTCGATGAACATTATCTTTTCCACATTTTGGGGAAGTATCCTCCAACGCCGATTGCTGCCAAGGTTCCCGGCTGCACTGAAAACTCTTTCTGAGTACACACTGTTGGGTGGGCAACTTAAGTAAAGCAAAGTTTGTGTAAGGACCTCCAAATTGCCTTTTTTTTTCAGCCAGTATTCAAACGGAGTGTCTGACATGCCTATTTGGATGCTATCACTGAAATAGTCATCAACCATTCTTTGAATGGTGACCGTAACAGATGGAGTCACAGTAGACACATCACTAATTGTAGGCCGTTCTTTGAAGCCCAGGCAGATGTCATAAGGTTTTGCTGACTTATCTGCATCACCACCAGTGGGTGTCTTCGGAAAATTTAGTTTTTCCCTGGCAGTAGCAGTTGCTGGAGAAACTGAAGGAGGATATGTTGTCATGTCACGTGCCACCTGAGCTGACAATTTGTTCACCAACAGCTCTTTGCATGTATTCAGATTTATGTCCGTCAGAAAGAAAAATATTTTGGCGACCATACTTTATCTTAGGTTTAAGTTGTTTGTTGTATACAACTTAAACCTAAGATAAAGTATGGTCGCCAAAATATAGTGATCTGATTTTAAGAGATTGATGACCCTTGCATCCTGGCGAAGCGAATGAAGGGCTTCATCTACAAGTCTGCTTTTCTTAGAGACTAATAAGTGGAATGACCTGACTCAAGCTGGCATCATCTGAACTAACTTCACCTGTGACAACTTCAAAGGGTTGGAGAACCTTGCACAACACAGAAAGTATTCTCCACTGTGCTTGACTCAAGTGCATTCCCTATGTCATAGGTCATTGTGTAGCCTTGGATGGCCTTTTGCTGCTACTCCATCCGCTGAAGCATATAAAGGGTAGAATTCCACCTTGTTACTAGATGATGGCAGGGCAAATTCAACAGTACTTTCAGGTGCATGCTGCAATCTTCTACATGCACTTGCTGAATATCAAAAATGTCCCAAACTTTTTCAGGCGACAGATAGCATCTGCTGCACACCCCAGGCATTTAAAAAAAATTGCACCACCAAATTAATTGTGTGAGCAAAACATGGGACGTGTTGTAATTGGCCCAGATGTAATGCACGCACAATATTGGTGGCATTGTCCAAAATCACAAATCCCAGGAGAGTCCAAGTGGGGTAAGCCATTGTGCAATAATTTCCCTGAGTTTTTCTAAGATGTTCTCAGCGGTGTGCCTCTTACTGAAACCAGTGATACACAGCGTAGCCTGCCTCTGAATGAGTTGTCATTTGTGGGATGCTGCTGCTGCTGTTGTTGCTGTGGGAGGCAATACAGTACATCTATCCAGTGGGCTGTCACAGTCATGTATCTTTAGTTTGCCCTGTTCCATAGGTCCACCTATCCGTGGTTAAGTGGATAGTGGGTACAATGGCATTTTAGAGGGCACTAATTAAGTTCTTTTAACATCCTTGTACATACTGGGAATTGCTTTTCTAGTGAAGTGAAATCTAGACGGGATTTGGTACCGGGGACACAGTACGTCAGTCAACTGTCTAAATCGCACTGCATTAATGGCGGATACCAGGTGCACATCTAATACCAGCATAGCTGTTCTGGCATCAGTAATCCACTGTGCAACTGGATGACTGCTGTCATACATGCTTCCCCTTGCAAAGGATTAACAGTAGAGATGTGCACAGGAAATTTTTCGGGTTTTGTGTTTTGGTTTTGGGTTCGGTTCCGCGGCCGTGTTTTGGGTTCGAACGCGTTTTGGCAAAACCTCACCAAATTTTTTTTGTCGGATTCGGGTGTGTTTTGGATTCGGGTGTTTTTTTCAAAAAACCCTAAAAAACAGCTTAAATCATAGAATTTGGGGGTAATTTTGATCCCAAAGTATTATTAACCTCAATAACCATAATTTCCACTCATTTTCAGTCTATTCTGAACACCTCACACCTCACAATATTATTTTTAGTCCTAAAATTTGCACTGAGGTCGCTGGATGACTAAGCTCAGCGACCCAAGTGGCCGACACAAACACCTGGCCCATCTAGGAGTGGCACTGCAGTGTCACGCAGGATGGCCCTTCCAAAAAACACTCCCCAAACAGCACATGACGCAAAGAAAAAAAGAGGCGCAATGAGGTAGCTGTGTGACTAAGCTCAGCGACCCAAGTGGCCGACACAAACACCTGGCCCATCTAGGAGTGGCACTGCAGTGTCAGGCAGGATGGCCCTTCCAAAAAATACTCCCCAAACAGCACATGACGCAAAGAAGAAAAAAAAGAGGCGCAATGAGGTAGCTGTGTGAGTAAGCTAAGCGACCCTAGTGGCCGACACAAACACCTGGCCCATCTAGGAGTGGCACTGCAGTGTCACGCAGGATGGCCCTTCCAAAAAATACTCCCCAAACAGCACATGACGCAAAGAAAAAAAGAGGCGCAATGAGGTAGCTGTGTGACTAAGCTCAGCGACCCAAGTGGCCGACACAAACACCTGGCCCATCTAGGAGTGGCACTGCAGTGTCAGGCAGGATGACCCTTCCAAAAAATACTCCCCAAACAGCACATGACGCAAAGAAAAAAAGAGGCGCAATGAGGTAGCTGTGTGACTAAGCTCAGCGACCCAAGTGGCCGACACAAACACCTGGCCCATCTAGGAGTGGCACTACAGTGTCACGCTGTTATGATTCCAGTACTTCTGACCAGAGGAGATCTTATGACAGAGGCCAGAGTACTGGAAGGAAATGCTGGTTACGGGAGCGGGAAAGCCTAGTAACCCCTGGCGCCCTAACTCCGTTGTCTCGCCCGTGTAATCAGAAATCCCCTGCGAGACTATGGTTGCTTGAGCCCATGGCAGCCGCGTTTGAAGGGCGGATTATGTCTGCCCAACTCCGATGCCCCCTCAGGTCTTAATGGGAGACAAAGGGAAATCCGAGACAGGGTGATAACAAGGGGCCCTCTGACTAAGCAACCAGGCCAGGGGCTACAAGCTAACTAACTTAAACCAGAAGTATGTGCGGACAAACCGCCAGGGAAATGGACAACCAAAAATCCACTAATCCGTTACTCCTATCCAGCACCGCTGGATACCAGAGTGGATTTGTGGGAGCGGAATCCTCCGCAAAAAGCTCCGAAACACAATATAACCAAATAATAAATAGTAAGCGGTCAAGCCGCAACACACGGCTACGCCGCGACTCACGAACACCACAGGATGTTAAAGGTGCTCGGTCTGGACTCCAGGAAAAGATGACAACTTCCGAGTACTGGATCACTGAGGACAGGAACGACCAGATAGAACAGGACTGGAAAACTCTCTGCAACTGACACAGCAAACAGGAAGCTATTACCGGCGTCTGTGAGAAGTCCTGAGAGTGCCTTTAAATGGGAGCCCTCCAATCAGGAGCCAGACAGGGCTAATTACAACATGCCGTGCAGCTGCATGCTGCACGGCCAGGAACCAGTGAGGTGATTAACTTAGACCCAGCAACGGGGAACGCGGTCCGACAGTGGCGTCCCCGTTGCTAGGGTCTGTGCGGCTCCGTGCGCCCGGCGTCTAGCGTTGCTAGGGAGCCGGCGGCTGTCCGCATGCGGCGTCCCTAGTTGCTAGGCGCCGGGCCGCACTGACGAGCGGACCCTCGGCGCCTAACAGTACCCCCCCCCTTGAGGAGGGGTCAAGGAACCCCTAAGGCCAGGTTTCTGAGGAAATTCTCGAAAAAATGCCCTCTTGAGCCTCGGGGCATGGAGATCCTTATCCAGGACCCAAGACCTTTCTTCTGGACCATAACCTCTCCAATGTACCAGAAAATAAAGCCGACCCCGGGACAACTTGGAATCGAGAACCTTCTCCACCAAGAACTCCTGCTGACCCTGTACATCTACTGGTGATTTCCCCTGAGAGACCTTTCGAGGAAATCTACTGGAAGAAACGTATGGTTTCAACAAGGAGCAATGGAACGTATTTCCGATCCGGAGAGTTCTTGGTAAACGTAACCGGAAAGCAACTGGATTGATTTTTTTTATATTATGAAATGGTCCAATAAATTTGGGGCCCAATCTGGCTGAGGTTTGTCGAAGTTTAATGTTGCGAGTCGACAACCATACCCTATCTCCTACTTTAAAAGTGCAAGGCCGCCGGAGCCTGTCAGAAAATTTTTTCTCCCGAAATGCCGCTTTTCTGAGAGCAAGGTGCACTTTTCTCCAAATGAGTCTGAGATGAGAGGTCAAGGTCAGCGAGGAGACAGAGGAATGTTGAAAAAAGGAATTAGCCCTGGGGTGAAAACCGAAAACTGTAAAAAATGGAGACACATTGGTGGAGGAATGACAGGCATTGTTGTAAGCAAACTCCGCCAAAGGAAGAAACTCGGACCAATCATTTTGGAGTTTGGCCGAGTACAAACGCAAATACTGTTTTAATGATTGATTAACTCGCTCAGTCTGCCCGTTGGATTGGGGATGGTAGCCGGACGTTAAAGACAATTTCATCTTTAATGAGGCACAAAAAGACTTCCAAAATTGTGCAATGAATTGTGGACCCCGATCAGAAACAATATCAGTGGGTAATCCATGGAGTCTGAAAACATGGCGGAGGAACAAAACTGCCAATCCCTGGGCAGATGGCAGTCGGGGAAGAGCAATGAAATGGGCCATCTTGCTAAAACGGTCCACTACTACCCATATGACTCGGCATCCGGCTGACAGAGGGAGGTCTACCACAAAATCCATGGAAATATGAGACCATGGCCTGAGAGGAACATTTAAGGGCATAAGTTGACCGATAGGCAAGGAACGGGGAACTTTATGCTGTGCACAGACTTGACAAGAAAAAACAAACTCCTTAATGTCTTTGGAAAGACCAGGCCACCATACTGAGCGGGAGACTAATTCCAAAGTCTTAGAGATCCCCGGATGCCCGGCAACTTTGCTATCATGAAACTCAGTCAAAACAGTTGCTCTCAAAAACTCAGGGACATAAAGACGACCAGCAGGAGTATTTCCAGGAGCTTGATGTTGAAGCTGCTTTAACTGGGTGAATAAATCTTGTGTGAGACCTGCCCGAATGACTGAAGACGGAAGTATGGGAGTAACAGGACTGTTATCATGAACTGGAAGAAAACTGCGTGACAGGGCATCCGCCTTGGTATTCTTGGAACCTGGCCTGAAGGTGATAAAAAACTTGAAACGAGTAAAAAATAAAGCCCAACGAGCCTGCCGGGCATTCAGCCGTTTAGCTGATTCGATGTACTGAAGATTTTTGTAAACAGTCAAAACTGAAATGGTATGTGTTGCTCCCTCAAGCCAATGCCTCCACTCCTCGAAAGCCCATTTAATAGCCAGTAATTCCCGGTTACCAACATCGTAGTTGGATTCAGCAGAAGAGAATTTCCTGGACATAAAGGCACAAGGATGTAATTCTAGAGAGTCCGGATCCTTCTGAGACAGGATAGCCCCTACTCCAACCTCCGAGGCATCAACCTCAACAATGAAAGGCAATTCTGGGTTGGGATGTCTGAGGACTGGGGCTGAGATGAAGGCTTGTTTCAAGGCCTGAAAAGATACTTCAGCTTCACGTGACCAGTTGGTTGGATCCGCTCCCTTCTTAGTCAGTGCCACAATGGGAGCAACCAGGTCGGAGAAAGAATGAATAAATCTTCTATAATAATTCGCAAACCCTAAAAAGCGCTGAATTGCTTTTAAGTTGGTGGGTTGCGCCCAACTAAGGATGGCTTGGAGCTTCTTTGGTTCCATACAGAATCCCCGAGGGGAAATAATGTACCCTAAAAAGGATACCTCCGTGACATGAAATTCACACTTCTCCAGCTTGGCATATAGGTGATTTTCACGTAATTTTTGAAGAACCTGACGCACCTGGGTAACATGTTGTTCAATAGAGTCAGAATAGATCAAGATATCGTCTAAGTAGACGACTACGAATCTTCCAAGAAAATCACGGAGCACATCGTTAATGAGATCCTGGAAAACTGCCGGAGCGTTAGACAGGCCGAATGGCATAACCAGATACTCGTAGTGACCCGATTGAGTACTGAATGCCGTTTTCCACTCATCTCCTGACTTGATTCGGATGAGGTTATACGCTCCTCTCAGGTCAATCTTAGAAAAAATCACAGCCGAACGTAGCTGATCAAAGAGGACAGAAATCAGCGGCAAAGGGTAAGTATTTTTTACTGAGATCTTATTCAAGGCTCTAAAGTCAATGCAGGGTCTGAGTGATCCATCTTTCTTCTCCACAAAGAAGAAGCCTGCACTTAAAGGGGATTTAGATGGCCTGATAAATCCTTTCCCTAGGCTCTCTTTAACATACTCATTCATGGCCACAGTTTCTGGTCCGGACAATGCATATAACCTTCCCTTTGGCAATGTGGCACCAGGAATTAGCTCAATAGCACAATCATAAGGCCGATGGGGAGGCAGAATGTCCGCATTGCCCTTGGAAAATACATCAACAAAATCCTGGTATTCCACAGGAATGGGTGCGGGAATGACAGCAGCAATTCTGAGGGGAAGCGTAATACATTCCTTATTACAGATGGTACCCCATTGTGAGATCTCCCCCGACTGCCAATCAATGATGGGATTATGAAAGGCCAGCCAAGGGTGACCCAGAACCACTGGAACTGCTGGGCAATGGGTAAGGAAAAATTCAATTTTTTCGGAATGAAGAGCTCCTACCGAAAGTAGAACAGGGGGTGTACAGAGAGAAATAACCCCATTGGATAAGGGACTCCCATCTAAACCATGCATGGTGATATGCCTACCCAAGGTTAACTGAGGAATACCTAAGGCCTTGGCCCACGTTAAGTCCATAAAGTTCCCTGCAGCTCCACTGTCAACGAAAGCCGACACCGAAGAACAGAGGCTGCCAAAGGAAACTTTAGCTGGGACTAACAGGGAATTATTCGAGGAGATAAGCTGCAGACCAAAGTGAACCCCCTCACAATTCACTTGGTCGAGGCGTTTCCCGACTTGCTCGGACAATTATGGGCAAAATGTCCTTTACCCCCACAGTACAAACAAAGACCAGAATTTTGCCTTCTGGTCCTTTCTTCAGGAGACAGCTTGGAGAGACCCATCTGCATGGGCTCCTCTATGTCCACAGGAATGGAAAAAACACAAGGGGTAGACCCGACAGGTGCTCCTTTTTCAGCCCTCCGCTCTCTGAGACGATGATCAATCTTAATAGAAAGCTCCATGAGTTTATCGAGAGTCTCAGGAGCGGGATACTGAAGGAGACTGTCTTTTATAGACTCAGATAAGCCGAGGCGAAACTGACTGCGCAGGGCTGGGTCATTCCATCCACAGTCGTTCGACCAACGGCGAAACTCCGTACAATAAATCTCTGCGGGATTCCTACCCTGTCTGAGAGCACGTAACTGACTCTCGGCGGATGCCTCTCTATCAGGGTCATCATACAATAGCCCTAAAGACCCCAGAAAGGCGTCTACAGACAACAATGCCGGATCCTCTGTTCTTAAACCAAAAGCCCAGGTCTGGGGATCCCCCTGAAGTAAAGAAATAATAATTCCGACCCGCTGAGATTCAGTACCTGAGGAGACTGGTCTTAAACGAAAATAAAGTTTACAAGACTCTTTAAAATTAAAAAACTGCTTCCTATCACCAGAAAAACGGTCAGGCAAATGCATTTTCGGTTCAGGAACGACCCTCGGGGAAGTCCGTAAAAGATCTTCCTGTGACCTCACCCGAAGGGAAAGATCCTGAACCATCTGAGTAAGTTCTTGAATCTGGCTAACTAGAAGCTGGCCAGGATTTGGCCCTAAACCAGTGGGATTCATGAGGCCGACAAATCTTCTAAACTGAATAAGGGAAAAAATCAAACCCTGTTTAATTTTAAGTTTTGGTCTGGCCGGTAATAATGTTATGATTCCAGTACTTCTGACCAGAGGAGATCTTATGACAGAGGCCAGAGTACTGGAAGGAAATGCTGGTTACGGGAGCGGGAAAGCCTAGTAACCCCTGGCGCCCTAACTCCGTTGTCTCGCCCGTGTAATCAGAAATCCCCTGCGAGACTATGGTTGCTTGAGCCCATGGCAGCCGCGTTTGAAGGGCGGATTATGTCTGCCCAACTCCGATGCCCCCTCAGGTCTTAATGGGAGACAAAGGGAAATCCGAGACAGGGTGATAACAAGGGGCCCTCTGACTAAGCAACCAGGCCAGGGGCTACAAGCTAACTAACTTAAACCAGAAGTATGTGCGGACAAACCGCCAGGGAAAAGGACAACCAAAAATCCACTAATCCGTTACTCCTATCCAGCACCGCTGGATACCAGAGTGGATTTGTGGGAGCGGAATCCTCCGCAAAAAGCTCCGAAACACAATATAACCAAATAATAAATAGTAAGCGGTCAAGCCGCAACACACGGCTACGCCGCGACTCACGAACACCACAGGATGTTAAAGGTGCTCGGTCTGGACTCCAGGAAAAGATGACAACTTCCGAGTACTGGATCACTGAGGACAGGAACGACCGGATAGAACAGGACTGGAAAACTCTCTGCAACTGACACAGCAAACAGGAAGCTATTACCGGCGTCTGTGAGAAGTCCTGAGAGTGCCTTTAAATGGGAGCTCTCCAATCAGGAGCCAGACAGGGCTAATTACAACATGCCGTGCAGCTGCATGCTGCACGGCCAGGAACCAGTGAGGTGATTAACTTAGACCCAGCAACGGGGAACGCGGTCCGACAGTGGCGTCCCCGTTGCTAGGGTCTGTGCGGCTCCGTGCGCCCGGCGTCTAGCGTTGCTAGGGAGCCGGCGGCTGTCCGCATGCGGCGTCCCTAGTTGCTAGGCGCCGGGCTGCACTGACGAGCGGACCCTCGGCGCCTAACACACGCAGGATGGCCCTTCCAAAAAACACTCCCCAAACAGCACATGACGCAAAGAAAAAAAGAGGCGCAATGAGGTAGCTGTGTAACTAAGCTCAGCGACCCAAGTGGCCGACACAAACACCTGGCCCATCTAGGAGTGGCACTGCAGTGTCAGGCAGGATGGCCCTTCCAAAAAATACTCCCCAAACAGCACATGACGCAAAGAAAAAAAGAGGCGCAATGAGGTAGCTGTGTGACTAAGCTCAGCGACCCAAGTGGCCGACACAAACACCTGGCCCATCTAGGAGTGGCACTGCAGTGTCAGGCAGGCTGGCCCTTCCAAAAAACACTCCCCAAACAGCACATGACGCAAATAAAAATGAAAGAAAAAAGAGGTGCAAGATGGAATTGTCCTTGGGCCCTCCCACCCACCCTTATGTTGTATAAACAGGACATGCACACTTTAACCAACCCATCATTTCAGTGACAGGGTCTGCCACACGACTGTGACTGAAATGACGGGTTGGTTTGGACCCCCACCAAAAAAGAAGCAACTAATCTCTCCTTGCACAAACTGGCTCTACAGAGGCAAGATGTCCACCTCATCATCATCCTCAGATTCATCACCTTGTACATCCCCCTCCTCACAGATTATCAATTCGTCCCCACTGGAATCCACCATCACAGCTCCCTGTGTACTTTGTGGAGGCAATTGCTGCTGATGAATGTCTCCATGGAGGAATTGATTATAATTCATTTTAATGAACATCATCTTCTCCACATTTTCTGGAAGTAACCTCGTACGCCGATTGCTGACAAGGTGAGCGGCGGCACTAAACACTCTTTCGGAGTACACACTTGTGGGAGGGCAACTTAGGTAGAATAAAGCCAGTTTGTGCAAGGGCCTCCAAATTGCCTCTTTTTCCTGCCAGTATACGTACGGACTGTCTGACGTGCCTACTTGGATGCGGTCACTCATATAATCCTCCACCATTCTTTCAATGGGAAGAGAATCATATGCAGTGACAGTAGACGACATGTCCGTAATCGTTGGCAGGTCCTTCAGTCCGGACCAGATGTCAGCATCAGCAGTCGCTCCAGACTGCCCTGCATCACCGCCAGCGGGTGGACTCGGAATTCTGAGCCTTTTACTCGCACCCCCAGTTGCGGGAGAATGTGAAGGAGGAGATGTTGACAGGTCGCGTTCCGCTTGACTTGACAATTTTCTCACCAGCAGTTCTTTGAACCCCTGCAGACTTGTGTCTGCCGGAAAGAGAGATCCAAGGTAGGTTTTAAATCTAGGATCGAGCACGGTGGCCAAAATGTAGTGCTCTGATTTCAACAGATTGACCACCCGTGAATCCTTGTTAAGCGAATTAAGGGCTCCATCCACAAGTCCCACATGCCTAGCGGAATCGCTCTGTGTTAGCTCCTCCTTCAATGTCTCCAGCTTCTTCTGCAAAAGCCTGATGAGGGGAATGACCTGACTCAGGCTGGCAGTGTCTGAACTGACTTCACGTGTGGCAAGTTCAAAAGGTTGCAGAACCTTGCACAACGTTGAAATCATTTTCCACTGCGCTTGAGACAGGTGCATTCCACCTCCTATATCGTGCTCAGTTGTATAGGCTTGAATGGCCTTTTGCTGCTCCTCCAACCTCTGAAGCATATAGAGGGTTGAATTCCACCTCGTTACCACTTCTTGCTTCAGATGATGGCAGGGCAGGTTCAGGCGTTTTTGGTGTTGCTCCAGTCTTCTGTACGTGGTGCCTGTACGCCGAAAGTGTCCCGCAATTCTTCTGGCCACCGACAGCATCTCTTGCACGCCCCTCCCGTTTTTTAAATAATTCTGCACCACCAAATTCAAGGTATGTGCAAAACATGGGACGTGCTGGAATTTGCCCAGATTTAATGCACACACAATATTGCTGGCGTTGTCCGATGCCACAAATCCACAGGAGAGTCCAATTGGGGTAAGCCATTCTGCGATGCTCTTCCTCAGTTGCCGTAAGAGGTTTTTAGCTGTGTGCGTATTCTGGAAAGCGGTGATACAAAGCGTAGCCTGCCTAGGAAAGAGTTGGCATTTGCGAGATGCTGCTACTGGTGCCGCCGCTGCTGTTCTTGCGGCGGGAGTCCATACATCTACCCAGTGGGCTGTCACAGTCATATAGTCCTGAGTCTGCCCTGCTCCACTTGTCCACATGTCCGTGGTTAAGTGGACATTGGGTACAACTGCATTTTTTAGGACACTGGTGAGTCTTTTTCTGAGGTCTGTGTACATTTTCGGTATCGCCTGCCTAGAGAAATGGAACCTAGATGGTATTTGGTACCGGGGACACAGTACCTCCAACAAGTCTCTAGTTGCCTCTGCAGTAATGATGGATACCGGAACCACGTTTCTCACCGCCCAGGATGCCAAGGCCTCAGTTATCCGCTTTGCAGCAGGATGACTGCTGTGATATTTCATCTTCCTCGCAAAGGACTGTTGGACAGTCAATTGCTTGGTGGAAGTAGTAAAAGTGGTCTTACGACTTCCCCTCTGGGATGACCATCGACTCCCAGCAGCAACAACAGCAGCGCCAGCAGCAGTAGGCGTTACACGCAAGGATGCATCGGAGGAATCCCAGGCAGGAGAGGACTCGTCAGAATTGCCAGTGACATGGCCTGCAGGACTATTGGCATTCCTGGGGAAGGAGGAAATTGACACCGAGGGAGTTGGTGGGGTGGTTTGCGTGAGGTTGGTTACAAGAGGAAGGGATCTACTGGTCAGTGGACTGCTTCCGCTGTCGCCCAAAGTTTTTGAACTTGTCACTGACTTATGATGAATGCGCTGCAGGTGACGTATAAGGGAGGATGTTCCGAGGTGGTTAACGTCCTTACCCCTACTTATTACAGCTTGACAAAGGCAACACACGGCTTGACAAATGTTGTCCGCATTTCTGTTAAAATACTTCCACACTGAAGAGCTGATTTTTTTGGTATTTTCACCAGGCATGTCAATGGCCATATTCCTCCCACGGACAACAGGTGTCTCCCCGGGTGCCTGACTTAAACAAACCACCTCACCATCAGAATCCTCCTGGTCAATTTCCTCCCCAGCGCCAGCAACACCCATATCCTCCTCATCCTGGTGTACTTCAACACTGACATCTTCAATCTGACTATCAGGAACTGGACTGCGGGTGCTCCTTCCAGCACTTGCAGGGGGCGTGCAAATGGTGGAAGGCGCATGCTCTTCATGTCCAGTGTTGGGAAGGTCAGGCATCGCAACCGACACAATTGGACTCTCCTTGTGGATTTGTGATTTCGAAGAACGCACAGTTCTTTGCTGTGCTTTTGCCAGCTTAAGTCTTTTCATTTTTCTAGCGAGAGGCTGAGTGCTTCCATCCTCATGTGAAGCTGAACCACTAGCCATGAACATAGGCCAGGGCCTCAGCCGTTCCTTGCCACTCCGAGTGGTAAATGGCATATTGGCAAGTTTACACTTCTCCTCCGACGATTTTATTTTAGATTTTTGAGTCCTTTTTTTACTGATATTTTGTGTTTTGGATTTTACATGCTCTGTACTATGACATTGGGCATCGGCCTTGGCAGACGACGTTGATGGCATTTCATCGTCTCGGCCATGACTAGTGGCAGCAGCTTCAGCACGAGGTGGAATTGGATCTTGATCTTTCCCTATTTTTGGAACCTCAACATTTTTGTTCTCCATATTTTAATAGGCACAACTAAAAGACACCTCAGGTAAACAATGGAGATGGATGGATACTAGTATACTTATGGATGACGAGCGACTGCCGACACAGAGGTAGCTACAGCCGTGGACTACCGTACTGCGTCTGCTAGTATAGACTGGATGATAATGATATAAAAAATATATATATATCATTACTGCAGGACAGGTATATATTGTATAATGACGGACCTGCTGGACACTGTCAGCACTGCAGACTCCTAAACTACTAGTATGAAGAAGATAGAAAAAAAAACAACCCACCACAGGTAGGTATACAATTATGGACGAGCGACTGCCGACACAGAGGTAGCTACAGCCGTGGACTACCGTACTGCGTCTGCTAGTATAGACTGGATGATAATGATATAAAAAATATATATATATCACTACTGCAGGACAGGTATATATTGTATAATGACGGACCTGCTGGACACTGTCAGCACTGCAGACTCCTAAACTACTAGTATGAAGAAGATAGAAAAAAAAAACCCACCACAGGTAGGTATACAATTATGGACGAGCGACTGCCGACACAGAGGTAGCTACAGCCGTGGACTACCGTACTGCGTCTGCTAGTATAGACTGGATGATAATGATATAAAAAATATATATATATCACTACTACAGGACAGGTATATATTGTATAATGACGGACCTGCTGGACACTGTCAGCACTGCAGACTCCTAAACTACTAGTATGAAGAAGATAGAAATATAATGAATGACGGACCTGCTGGACACTGTCAGCAGAATGCGTTTATAGAATAACAAAAAAAAAACACCACACGAGTGTTTTTATCTTTTTCAGGCAGACAATATACTGGTGGTCACTGCTGGTCAGTCACACTGGCACTCTGGCAGCAAAAGTGTGCACTGTTAAATATGTACTCCTGCTATAACTGCTCCCCAGTCTCCCCCACAATTAAGCTGTGTGAGCAGTGAGCACTACTCAGCACAGTCAGATATACATAGATGATATTATCATGCAGCACACTGAGGCTGAGCACAGATATGGTATGTGACTGTGTATCGTTTTTTTTCAGGCAGAGAACGGATTATATTAAATAATAAATAAAACTGGTGGTCACCACTAGTATAACTATCAGCAAAACTCTGCACTCTCTGAGTACTCCTAATGCTCCAGTAAATCAAGTGTCTCACTCTCTATCTAAACGGAGAGGACGCCAGCCACGTCCTCTCCCTATCAATCTCAATGCACGTGTGAAAATGGCGGCGACGCGCGGCTCCTTATATAGAATCCGAGTCTCGCGATAGAATACGAGCCTCGCGAGAATCCGACAGTGGGATTATGACGTTCGGGCGCGCTCGGGTTAGCCGAGCAAGGCGGGAAGATCCGAGTCTGCCTCGGACCCGTGTAAAAAGCATGAAGTTCGGGGGGTTCAGATTCCGAGGAACCAAACCCGCTCATCTCTAATTAACAGTCAATTGTTTTGTTAAACTACGACAAGAAGTTTTCCTGATCCCCTTCTGGGATGAAGATTCACTCACAGCCACAACAGCAGAAGGCGTGGCACACAAGGATCCTTCTGAGGAATCCCTCATAGGAGAGGAGTCAGTCATGCTTATAAAATTGGATGCAGGGCTACTTCCAATCATAACTGAGGATATAAATGTCACGACTAGCGAGATTTGAGGATCCGGCAGCTGAGACTTGCCCAAGGAGGTAGTTGGCTGTGGATGACCGAGACAAGGGGGTTGGATATAGTTCCTTCTCATGGGACAAGGGGCAATGAAGAACGTAGGTGGAGGTAAGAGTCAGTGGATTGTAGTTCTTAAGGACAGGGCTGAGGTAGAGAACTGTGGCTGGTGAACGATGAGACAAAGAACTGCAAGTTGTGGCTTGAAAGACGAGGTTGTGAATAATGAACTGCGGAACTGTGGATGGTGGTTAAATACGTGGCTGGAGACAAAGGACTGTGGACTGTGGCTTGAAAGATGAAACAATAACACAAATACTGGGCGCTGATAATAATTGCAATGATATTGAATATTAGTGATTTAGAACTGCTGCTTCACCCAGAGGTCACTGCCAACCTCACAAACAACTAATACAGGAAATATAAAAAAATAAATGAAGCGCTGTACAAATCAATATATATTTAAAAACATGTAACATTTAATTAACAATTACAAGACAAACATGAATCACACGCCCGGTGTTAATTCTAATATCATTTAAAACATATATAATATATAGTCAATGATGTAGCCACTCCGGAATAATTAGACTGAATTAATGGGCTGAATGTTAGTAGCCATTAGCATGCCATAATGGAGAATGGAGAAAGTTAAAAAGCATAAATCTCTTTCAGCTGATAATTTGATTATGGTTCAAGGCTTGAAATTTGTTAGTAGCAAGCGTATTAGTGCAGAAATCTCCTTTCTTAATTGCAACAACTGCAGACAGATTTTAGTATTAGTGCAGGAATCTCCTTGCTTAATTGCAACAACTGCAGACAAATTTTAGTATGTTATTGTACTTATCAGCAGTTATTGTATGTTATTGTACTTATCAGCAGTTGTTGCAATTAAGCAAGGAGATTCCTGCACTAATACTAAAATCTGTCTGCAGTTGTTGCAATTAAGCAAGGAGATTCCTGCACTAATACTAAAATCTGTCTGCAGTTGTTGCAATTAAGAAAGGAGATTTCTGCACTAATACGCTTGCTACTAACAAATTTCAAGCCTTGAACCATAATCAAATTATCAGCTGAAAGAGATTTATGCTTTTTAACTTTCTCCATTCTCCATTATGGCATGCTAATGGCTACTAACATTCAGCCCATTAATTCAGTCTAATTATTCCGGAGTGGCTACATCATTGACTATATATTATATATGTTTTAAATGATATTAGAATTAACACCGGCCGTGTGATTCATGTTTGTCTTGTAATTGTTAATTAAATGTTACATGTTTTTAAATATATATTGATTTGGACAGCGCTTCATTTATTTTTTTATATTTCTTGAAAGATGAGGCTGTAGATTATGAACTGCGGAACTGTGGATGGTGGTTAAAGACGTGGCTGGAGATGAAGATCTGTGGAGTGTGGCTAGAAAGACGAGGCAGAAGACCCGGCACCGACCGTGCCCAAAGAGTCTTACTGGACCGGGTTTTCCAGGAACACTTTCACAGGCAGCAGCAGGCTAGGAACGGCAGGGCAGCAGCAGCAACAGAGAACCGACCAAGCAGGGTCAGGAGTAACCAGAATATGGCAAGAATCCTGGGAGCATAGGCTAAAGCACCTACAACAGGGTTGTAACTTGAAGCACTGGCGTCCCTGTCCTAAACCAGCCCCCATTTATAGGGAGAACTTCCCCTGGATTGGCTGGAAGAAATAGAAAACAAGAACTATGCCTCAAACTTGGTCTCCAACATGGCAGCGCCCAGTAATGCAGACCTTTCTGCATAGCCACACAGCTCACTGCCCCTGGTCTCCTAGCAACGGCTCAGCAAGAGCGACCCGCTGCAGCGGCGTCCCACCACCACGAGCAGACCCCCTCACCGCCGCTACTGCTGCCCTCAGACACGGCGCAGCAGCCCACCTCCAACGCTGCCCGCATGCCGCCTGAGAAGCCAGCACCGCAGCCCCAGCGTACTGGTAAGACTCCGGACGCTGACAATAAATGATGAAGGTGTTGGTGGTGGAGATTGCAGGCACTGGAATGGTGTGTTATGTTTTTAGCCAAAGTTTCTGAATTTGTCAAAAACTTTTCATGAATGTGCTGTAACAGGGAGGAGGTTTCTAGATGTTTAAGGTCTCTACCTCTACTTACTATGGCTTTACATAGGGTACAGATGGCTTGACAGTTGTTTCCCAGATTTGGGTAGAAATAATTCCACACATAAGAGGTGGATTTTTTTGTCTTTCTCCCAGGCATCACAATGGGCTTTTTCATATTATGGGCAAGAACTGTTTCCACTGGTGCCTGATTTACACAAACAACAGCCTCATTGATGACATCATCATCATCAACAACATCCTTATTATTGCCAGCTACACAAATATACTCCTCATCCTGGTGCACTTCCACAGAAGCATCCTCAATTTCTATGTTAGCATGTTGACTTGTGCTGCTCATCCCCACATTTGCAGAGTGCGCACAAATATTGGAAGGAGACTTCTCTTCGAGTACAGTATTGGAAAGATCAGGCTCACACATGGTACCTGCAGACACACTTAGACTCTCCTCAGGGAATAAGGTTCAAAAAGGGTTGTGATTACCTAAAGGATAAAAACATTGGGTAGACTAGATGGGCCAAGTGGTTTTTATCTGCTGTCAAATTCTATGTTTCTATGTAATTGCGATGTTTCTGATTACTCAGTTGGTTCCTGTGCCTTAACAAGTGAATTTTTTTGACACTTCTACAGGGAGAAGGGCTTACATCATTATAAGAGGCAGCACCAACAGTCATAAATAAAGGCAATGGCCTTTGCTTTTCTTTGCCACTTTATGTGGTGAATGGCATTGCCACTTTTGTTTCTCTGTAGCTAACTTTACTTTTAATGTTTTTTTTCTTTACCTCTGTAAAATGATATTGCTTTTTTGATTTTGCATGCCCTGTCTTAAGCCATCTATGTCCTTTGACATTGTCTTAGTAGTTGAAGTTGACGGACTTGTATCGTCATGATTGGTGGCAGCACCTGCAGCACTAGTATGTGCTTCCTGCTCTCTCAATTCATCCTCCATATCTATCAACAAACAAAAAGTAGGGTACAGAACACACCACAATTTATGCAAAATATGTACCACCTACTGTGTCATAATCTGTGTATGAGTCATAAATAATTATACAGGTATGATACACTGCAGTCTGACCAGCAGTGCCGCAGAAAAAAATAGTATAGTACAGTGGGGTATAGCAAAATAAAATATATCTATTTTTAAATAGTATTTTTAGATTTTATTTTGTTTACGCTGGGGCAGAGCACCCCTAGATTGACAGAGCACTACTGGACGGACACAGTAGCCCCTTTGTGAATGGATACAGAAGCCCCAGCCCCTTGATGGACCACATATCAGCACCTCTGGATGGACACAGCATGAGCACAACTGCACTATGCAATCTCCACAGCCGGAGTGAAGAAGGCGCGATCACCAGGGACCTTTACGGAATCCAAAACCTACGAGAATATGACGGCACAAGGATGACATTTTGCTTCATTTTGGGATCCAAGTCAGGCAGGAAAACCCAAGCTAGACTCTGAGCCCGGCCCGGCTTGGGAAGTTTGGGGGGGGTCTGGTTTTCAGAGAACCAGATCCATTCATTATTTATTATCCATAGTTATTAGTGTATTTTTTTTTCCTGTAATAACCTGAAAAGCTTATTGTTAAATTATAAATCCATATGTTTCAGTTGCTCTACACTCTGGTAAACATATTTGTATTGTAAAATAAATAAGTGAATAAGAAATAGAAGTGAAAGAAAAACAATCACTGGAGAAAGTACAAAGTGAAAATAATAAGACACAATAGTCCATTATAAAGAATAGATACAAAATGGTAAACAATGAAACATAAGACAAATGGTATGGGTAATTTAAAGTAATTAAGGCAATATGAGAACATAACAAACCCATGTGGTAATTTTATTGTTGGCTGTTATTTAATGTCAAAATAATTTTCTCTGATGTAACTTTATTCTCATAAAAAAGTACCATAATATCATCACTATAATGAATCCAAAAGTTGAAATAAAGAATGTATTCTTTATATTTGCCACTGAAAACATGTTATCTCCCTCCTAGCCCAGACAGACACTGACACAGGAGAGGACAAGAGTAGTGCCCATTGCAGCGCCATGTTATTGCAAAATAAATAAAAAAATTGGTCTAAGAAAAAACATTTTGGTAAGTATAAAAAAAAGTTCCACCAGCAACAGGTTGAAAGTGTGGACTCTTTTCTAATATCTAGGCAGTATCTGATGGTAGATATGCTAGTGGGAATAATGGTATATAATGACTCACAACACTTATGTGTGTATTATGGTAGCACTGTGACAAATCTGTGTGAATGGTGGTCCATGGAAATGCTGGCCTTTTCAATAAGAGCCCCAATCCCAGAGACAATGATACTTGAACTATAGATAAAAAGTGGGTAATTTGGGGTGTAACCTACAAAAATTGGGGTCACTGTTGGCAATTGCACCTTTGTCCATTACATTGTTATTAATCTGGGTTCTGTGGCTGATTAAATCCATGGAAAATGCAGTCAGTCAGCCCCAGAAGCTTTGTATTTAATACTCTTTTTTCTGGCTAAAAGGGATATAATAGCAACCATATGTAGGGTTGACAATGAAGGTCTTATAGCATGATTTGTTATAGAGTTGCTTACATACTGCTAAGAAATACATATATATTTTGGCTGTAATATCACATCCCCCTCTGTGTCTGATGGTATGACTAATATGTAATCTGAAGTTTGTTTCTCTTTCAATAATGCAGATTCTCTATGGCTGAGACTTTAGGGTTCATATGACTTCTAGTAGGGAGTAAAGACCTCTTGAGAGCAGATCGGTGGAAACTGCAACTTGACGGCAAATATTACAGTGTGGAAATAAAGTGGACGTATACTTAGTTACAGGTTTTGCATAGTATTGTCACACTCTCACTCCTCAGAGATATTGAATACATTTAGGGGTTTTATTAATAAAGCTGTGTCTTTTGCAAGTTAGAGGGTCTGTCTTTAAAATGTAAACCAGCAGTCAGCTCTCTTAGCGACAGCGGCTGGTAGAACTGGGTCACGCTCTGGTCAAGGGGATCTGCAGACTGCCTAGCCGCTGGCGGGTAAAACCTTTTATACTCTCCACTCAGGTGGCAGGCGATTCCCTTCATGTCTCGCAGTCCCCCTCTTACCCACTCTGCACGTGGGTACATACAAGTTATGTTTGTAGTTTTTTCATCTGTTTGAATAACAATAATTTAAACTTCAGTAGTTTATGGGACCAATCTATAGTCCCTGTCTATTATGTAGTTCCTCATACTGTATATACTGAATGCTGACATTGTTGAGTATCCACCTATATACTCTTAGTAATGTCACGCTATTTTACATATCTATCATCTATTATCTATCTATCTATCTATCTATCTATCTATCTATCTATCTATGACACGTTAAATGTTCTCCATCACTGACACTTAGAAGATGGGCCAGTTGATTAAAGGACCTTGTATGAATTTGATAGATCTGAAATAAAACCCAAACACCAAAAACACCAGGATATACCATAGTGTAGTATTTCAGGTTTAATGTAAGAATAACAGGATCAAAAACTCATCTATGAATAAAATATGAAAGCACACGTCACATAAGATCACCCACACCAGGTTTGCAACTTCCTTAGGATAATACTAGTACTGGGGAATCACAACCGATGCATTTCATTGTTGCCAACTTCCTCAGGGATACACTTCCCTGAGGATGTTGGCAACAGTGAAATGCATTGGTTGGTTTCTGGACATTATCATTGGGACATCATCATCCTGAAGTCCTATGCTGGCTTGGAGCTCTTTTTCGCTGGTTGCTGATGTTCCGTCCTTCATGATTTGGGTGATCTTATGTGATCCCCAGTATTAGTTGGAACCAGGGGAGCAGGAAAGAAAGAGAGGTCTCTCTGGTGATGCTCTACTTGGAAATTCAGTTATTAAACAGTAACTTTTTTATGTATTTGTCAAGTAGTGCATCACCAGACAGAACCTACCTGGTTCTCACTAATACCCTCCTGCTAAAGCGGAAATCTGCCCCTACTGTAGCTAGGCAGTCTGGACCAGGCACACTGCAACCCCAAGCAAGTAGGTCCCCTGGTTATTGTAGAAACCAGGTGCAGCCTGTGTGGGGCATCTATGGTGAGGAAGGTACAATTAGGCAGCATGTCCCCCTCAGACACTACCTGCCTGCACTGATAAGTGCTGGGGCTCTTCTCTGTTCCCCTGGGCAGTGAAAGTGGAAAAATAATAGGGTTCCTATTCACCTGGGTGCAAGAACGTGAATAGTCTCACTTTACACTCACATCTAACTTCATTTGTCTACCGCTCCTTCAGCAGTGAGTCAGCGAGCAAATGTCCTGTTAGCATGGATGAACACTGAAGGTGGCAGATTGGCGTTTCTCTTCCTGAGGGATTTCATCAGGCAACGTCTGATTTCTTTCACTCCTAAGCCATAGATAAAGGGATTTACAGTGGCCGGGATCATAAGGTATATTGCGTTGACCAGATTCTGAACATCGTAGGTGATTACTGTGTTCATTCTGTAGAACACAGAGGATGACAGTGCACACATGTACATATTCACGGCTACCATCAAGTGTGTGCCGCAGGTGTGCAGAGCCTTACGCCGGGCTTTCCCTACTACAATCTTCATGGCTGTGTAGAGGATGCTACAGTAGGACAGCAGGAGAAGACTGACATCTACCCCTGTGACCAAGACCCTGACACTGAGGCCCACAATGTTATGTGGTGTGATGTCACCGCACGCCAAGCTTAGAAGTGCCATGTTCTCACAAACAAAATTCAGGATGACATTGGATCTACAGTACTGGGCCCTGGAAGCCAGTATGACCATTGGAGATGCCAGCATGAAGCTCCTCACCATACAGATGAGGACCAGCTGGACAAGCATATTCTTGGTGATGATATCGTTATAGCGCAGAGGCCTGCAGATGGCCACGTACCTATCCAGAGCCATTGACAAAAAGAGTCCAGACTCAAAAATAGCCAAAAAATAAATAGAAAACATCTGCACCAGACACCCACCCAGGGAGATCTGGTTTATGCCGAAGGACAACCGGAGGAGTAATTTAGGTATTACAGAAGTTGTATAAGACACGTTGACAATGAAGAGGAAAGTGATGAAGAAGTACATTGGGGAGTGTAGACTGTTTTCTACACCAATACGATATATAATGAGGAAGTTGCCAGCCAAGATGGTCACATAGATGGAAAGGAACGGAATAGTAAGCAATTTCCTGTGATCCAAGATGCCAGGGAACCCCAAGAGAACAAATTCAGTGTGGGACACTAGGACACTGCTGTGATTTAAGTGGTTCATCTTCCAATCATTTACTGTGTAGGTTGAATTACTGTAAGATCTGTTTTTGAAAGACACAGGAATTAGGGTGATGGTGGGCTCAGTACATGAAAATGGATTTTGGGATACTTAATGGATGTAAGTGGATGAACCATTTACATATATAGGAGGATATATGTGATGACCAACAAAGTCTGACAGTCATTCCACCATCTCCAGGGTCCAAGAAGAAGGCAGATGGCCTGAAAGGCCTCCTGGATGTCCGCTGCCTATTGGACTGGATTCTTGCTTCTGATTCTGCCGTTACATCCAATGTAGCTGCTTTCTGGATGGCTGGAAGTGAGGTAAGTACAGTATATAGATGATTACACATGAACGGTACAGGTAAGTGCGACACACATTCAGCAAATATTGTCTGGTGATAAAACTTTTTTGTTTTCTTTCATACGGGAAAAAATAAAATGCAAATAAAAGTAGAAAAAATATGATTTAGGCTCCTTTGAGGTGACTTGAAAAAATAAGTAAACACTCTAATTAAATTTGGGATGCATTTGATGAAATTTTTTGAAACCACAAAAAATGACACACAATTACTGGAGTAATTAAGCGAATTGGAAACTTCCAATTGCCTAATTAGTCATTAGGAAGGTTGTTCAATGAGTTCTGTACTTCTCAACCTGGTTTTGCCATGTAAATGATTGCCACTTTAATAAAGCAGGAGAATTATACCAAAATATCTCACTTTCTGATTCTCACACCCCATTATATTTTCCCCTATGTATCATCACATAGACTCTATGTATCATCACACAGACTCTATGTATCATCACACAGACTCTATGTATCATCACACAGACTCTATGTATCATCACACAGGCTCTATGTATCATCACACAGACTATGTATCATCACACAGACTACATGTATCATCACACAGATTATATGTATCATCTCACAGACTCTATGTATCATCACCCATTATCTATGTATCAATACACACCATCTATGTATCATTGCACACCATCTATGTATCATCGCACAGACTCTATGTACATCACACATACTCTATATATCATCACACAGACTCTATGTATCATCACACAGATTCTGTGTATCATCACACAGACTCCATGTATCATCACACAGACTATGTATCATCACAGACTATATGTATCATCACACAGATTCTATGTATCATCACACAGACTATATGTATCATCACACAGATTCTGTGTATCATCACACAGACTCCATGTATCATCACACAGACTATGTATCATCACAGACTATATGTATCATCACACAGATTCTATGTATCATCACACAGACTATATGTATCATCACACAGACTCTATGTATCATCACACAGGCTCTATGTATCATCACACAGACTCTATGTATCATCACACAGACTATATGTATCATCACACAGATTCTATGTATCATCACAATGACTCTATGTAGCATCGCACAGACTCTATGTATCATCACACCGTCTCTATGTATCATCACACAGATTCTATGTATCATCACACAGACTAAATGAATCATCACACAGACTCTATGTATCATCACTCAGACTGTATGTATCATCACACAGGCTCTACGTATCATCACACAGATTCTATGTATCATCACACAGACTCTGTATCATCACACAGACTCTATGTATCATCACACAGACTCTATGTATCATCACACAGGCTCTATGTATCATCACACAGACTATATGTATCATCACACAGACTCTATGTATCATCACACAGACTGTATGTATCATCACACAGACTATATGTATTATCAAACAGACTCTATGTATCATCACACAGACTCCATGTATCATCACACAGACTATGTATCATCACAGACTATATGTATCATCACACAGATTCTATGTATCATCACACAGGCTCTATGTATCATCACACAGACTATGTATCATCACACAGACTACATGTATCATCACACAGATTATATGTATCATCTCACAGACTCTATGTATCATCACCCATTATCTATGTATCAATACACACCATCTATGTATCATTGCACACCATCTATGTATCATCGCACAGACTCTATGTACATCACACATACTCTATATATCATCACACAGACTCTATGTATCATCACACAGATTCTGTGTATCATCACACAGACTCCATGTATCATCACACAGACTATGTATCATCACAGACTATATGTATCATCACACAGATTCTATGTATCATCACACAGACTATATGTATCATCACACAGACTCTATGTATCATCACACAGGCTCTATGTATCATCACACAGACTATATGTATCATCACACAGACTATATGTATCATCATACAGGCTATATGTATCATCACACAGACTCTATGTATCATCACACAGACTGTATGTATCATCACACAGACTATATGTATTATCAAACAGACTCTATGTATCATCACACAGACTATGTTTCATTGCATAGACTCTATGTATCATCACACAGACTCTTTGTATCATCACACCGTCTCTATGTATCATCACACCGTCTCTATGTATCATCACACAGACTCTATGTATCATCAAACAGACTCTATGTATCATCACACAGACTCTATGTATCACCACACAGGCTCTATGTATCATCACACAGACTCCATGTATCATCACACAGACTATGTATCATCACAGACTATATGTATCATCACACAGATTCTATGTATCATCACACAGACTATATGTATCATCACACAGACTCTATGTATCATCACACAGGCTCTATGTATCATCACACAGACTCTATGTATCATCACACAGACTATATGTATCATCACACAGATTCTATGTATCATCACAATGACTCTATGTAGCATCGCACAGACTCTATGTATCATCACACCGTCTCTATGTATCATCACACAGATTCTATGTATCATCACACAGACTAAATGAATCATCACACAGACTCTATGTATCATCACTCAGACTGTATGTATCATCACACAGGCTCTACGTATCATCACACAGATTCTATGTATCATCACACAGACTCTGTATCATCACACAGACTCTATGTATCATCACACAGACTCTATGTATCATCACACAGGCTCTATGTATCATCACACAGACTATATGTATCATCACACAGACTCTATGTATCATCACACAGACTGTATGTATCATCACACAGACTATATGTATTATCAAACAGACTCTATGTATCATCACACAGACTCCATGTATCATCACACAGACTATGTATCATCACAGACTATATGTATCATCACACAGATTCTATGTATCATCACACAGGCTCTATGTATCATCACACAGACTATGTATCATCACACAGACTACATGTATCATCACACAGACTACATGTATCATCACACAGATTATATGTATCATCACACAGACTCTATGTATCATCACACAGACTCTATGTATCATCACACAGACTCTATGTATCACCACACAGGCTCTATGTATCATCACACAGACTCTATGTATCATCACACAGATTCTATGTATCATCACACCGTCTCTATGTATCATCACACAGACTCTATGTATCATCACACAGACTCTATGTATCACCACATAGGCTCTATGTATCATCACACAGACTCTATACATCATCACACGGACTCTATGTATCATCACATGACTCTATTTGTCATCACACAGACTCTATGTATCATCACACAGACTCTATGTATCATCACACAGACTCTATATATCATCAAACAGACTCTATGTATCATCACACAGACTCTATGTATCATAACACAGACTCTACGTGTCACCACACAGACTATGTATCATCACACAGACTATGTATCATTTCACAGACTCTATGTATCATCACACAGATTCTATGTATCATCACAAAGACTCTATGTAGCATCGCACAGACTCTATGTATCATCACACCGTCTCTATGTGTCATCACACAGACTCTATGTATCATCACACAGACTAAATGAATCATCACACAGACTCTATGTATCATCACACAGACTCTATGTATCATCACACAGACTCTATGTATCATCACACAGACTCTATGTATCATAACACAGACTCTATATATCATCACACAGACTCTATGTATCATAACACAGATTCTACGTGTCACCACACAGACTATGTATCATCACACAGACTATGTATCATCACACAGACTCTATGTATCATCACACACCATCTATGTATCATTATACAGACTCTGTGTCATCACATGGACTCTATGTATCATCACACATACTCTATGTATCATCACACAGACTCTATGTATCATCACACAGACTCTATGTTTCATCACACAGACTCTATGTATCATCACACAGGCTCTATGTATCATCACACATCATCTATGTATCATCACACAGACTCTATGTATCATCACACATACTCTATGTATCACTACACAGATTCTATGTATCATCACACAGACTCTATGTATAATCACACAGACTATATATCATCACACAGACTCTATGTATCATCACACAGGCTCTATGTATCATCACACAGACTCTATGTATCATCACACAAATTCTATGTATCATCACACAGACTCTATGTATCATCACACAGACTCTATGTATCATCACACAGACTCTATGTATCATCACACAGACTATATGTATCACCACACAGACTCTGTATCATCACACAGACTCTATGTATCATCACAAAGACTCTATGTATCATCACACAGACTCTATGTATCATCACACAGACTCTATGTATCCTCACACAGACTCTATGTATCATCACACAGACTCTATGTATCATCACACAGACTCTATGTATCATCACACAGACTATATGTATCATCACACAGACTCTATGTATCATCACACAGGCTCTATGTATCATCACACACTCTATATATCATCACAAAGACTCTATGTATCATCACACAGACTATATGTATCATCACACAGACTATATGTATCATCACACAGACTCTATGTATCATCACACAGATTCTATGTATCATCACACAGACTCTATATATCATCACACAGACTCTATATATCATCACACAGACTCTATGTATCATAACACAGGCCCTATGTATCATCACACAGGCTCTATGTATCATCACACAGACTATATGTATCATCACACAGACTATATGTATAATCACACAGACTCTATATATCATCACACAGTCTCTATGTATCCGCACACAGACTCTATATATCATCACACAGACTCTATGTATCATCACACAGGCTCTATGTATCATCACACAGACTCTATGTATCATCACACAGACTATGTATTATCACACAGACTATATGTATCATCACAGACTATATGTATCATCACACAGAGTATATGTATCATCACACAGACTCTATGTATCATCACACTGACTATGTATCACCGCACATGCTCTATGTATCATCATACAGACTATATGTATCATCACAGACTATATGTATCATCACACAGACTATATGTATCATCACACAGACTCTATGTATCATCACACTGACTATGTATCACTGCACATGCTCTATGTTTCATCACACAGACTATATGTATCATCACAGACTATATGTATCATCACACAGACTATATGTATCATCACACAGACTCTATGTATCATCACACAGATTCTATGTATCACCACACAGACTCTATGTATCATCACACAGGCTCTATGTATCGTCACACAGACTCTATGTATTATCACACAGATTCTATGTATCACCACACAGACTCTATGTATCATCGCACAGACTCTATGTATCATCACACAGACTAAATGAATCATCACACAGGCTCTATGTATCATCACACAGGCTCTATGTATCATCACACAGACTATATGTATCATCACACAGACTATATGTATCATCACACAGGCTATATGTATCATCACACAGGCTCTACGTATCATCACACAGATTCTATGTATCATCACACAGACTCTGTATCATCACACAGGCTCTATGTATCATCACACAGGCTCTATGTATCATCACACAGACTATATGTATCATCACACAGACTCTATGTATCATCACACAGACTATGTATCATCACACAGACTCTATGTATTATCAAACAGACTCTATGTATCATCACACAGACTATGTTTCATTGCATAGACTCTATGTATCATCACACAGACTATATGTATTATCAAACAGACTCTATGTATCATCACACAGACTATGTTTCATTGCATAGACTCTATGTATCATCACACAGACTCTTTGTATCATCACACCGTCTCTATGTATCATCACAGACTATATGTATCATCACACAGACTATATGTATCATCACACAGACTCTATGTATCATCACACAGATTCTATGTATCACCACACAGACTCTATGTATCATCACACAGGCTCTATGTATCGTCACACAGACTCTATGTATTATCACACAGATTCTATGTATCACCACACAGACTCTATGTATCATCACACAGGATCTATGTATCGTCACACATGCTCTAAGTATCATCACACAGTCTCTATGTATCATCACACAGACTCTGTATCATCACACAGACTCTGTATCATCACACAGGCTCTATGTATCATCACACAGACTATGTATCATCACACAGACTGTATGTATCATCACACAGACTGTATGTATCATCACATAGACTCTATATATCATCACACAGACTATATGTATCATCACACAGACTATATGTATCATCACACAGAGTATATGTATCATCACACAGACTCTATGTGTCATCACACACATTCTATGTATCATCACACTGACTATGTATCACTGCACATGCTCTATGTATCATCATACTGATTCTATGTATCATGACACAGACTCTATGTATCATGACACAGACTATGTATCACCGCACATGCTCTGTGTATCATCATATTGATTCTATGTATCATGACACAGACTCTATGTATCATCACACAGACTCTATGTATCACCACACAGGCTCTATGTATCATCACACAGACTAAATGTATCATCACACAGACTATATGTATCATCACACAGACTCTACGTATCATAACACAGATTCTATGTATCATCACACACCATCTATGTATCATCACACACCATCTATGTATCATCACACAGACTCTATGTATCATCACACAGACTAAATGTATCATCACACAGACTAAATGTATCATCACACAGACTAAATGTATCATCACACAGGCTCTATGTATCATCACACAGACTCTATGTATCACCACACAGGCTCTATGTATCATCACACAGACTAAATGTATCATCACACAGACTATATGTATCATCACACAGACTCTACGTATCATAACACAGATTCTATGTATCATCACACACCATCTATGTATCATCACACAGGCTCTATGTATCATCACACAGACTCTACGTATCATAACACAGATTCTATGTATCATCACACAGACTCTATATATCATCACACAGATTCTATGTATCATCACAAAGACTCTATGTAGCATCGCACAGACTCTATGTATCATCACACCGTCTCTATGTATCATCACACAGACTCTATGTATCATCACACAGACTAAATGAATCATTACACAGACTCTATGTATCATCACACAGACTGTATGTATCATCACACAGACTCTATGTATTATCACACAGACTATGTTTCATTGCACAGACTCTATGTATCACTACACAGATTCTATGTATCATCACACAGACTCTTTGTATAATAACATAGACTCTATGTATCATCACACAGACTATGTGTATCATCACACAGACTCTATGTATCATCACAAAGACTCTATGTAGCATCGAACAGACTCTATGTATCATCACACTGTCTCTATGTATCGTCACACAGGCTCTATGTATCATCACATGACTCTATTTGTCATCACACAGACTCTATGGGGTATATGCAATTGCGGTCAAATTCCCGAAAATGTCGAAAAACGTGACATTTTCGCCCAAATTTTTTTTCGACAATGCAAGTCAGTACTTTTCGTCAAAAAAACGGACTTTCAAAATTCGACTTTTTGAAATTCGACATTTGTCAAATTCGACATTTCTGCAATGGTACAAATGCGGCAATTCGACAAAAGTATATTCAATTGAAGATTGTAAATTCGACAACAGTGCTTTTAGACAGTAAATTCGTCATTTTCAATCCGCCACACTTTGCTGGCGGAATCTAATAAAATTTTTTAAAAACATGTTTTTTTTTGTGTTTTTTTAATTGGTAATAGCATATCTATTTATATTAGAAGGGATTAGGTACTTGGTTTGTCTATTTTGGAGGCACAAGTATTATTTATATATTTTAAAAAATATTATTATTATTATTATTATTTTTTTTTTTAATGGAATGGTAAAAATCAGGAAAAAAAAATGCGTGGGGTACCCCCCCTAAGCATAACCAGCCTCGGGCTCTTCGAGCCGGTCCTGGTTCTAAAAATCTGGGTGAAAAACTGACATGGGATCCCCCGTATTTTTAAAACCAGCACCGGGCTCTGCGCCTGGTGCTGGTGCAAAAAATACGGGGGACAAAAAGCGTAGGGGTCCCCCGTATTTTTTACACCAGCATCAGGCTCCACTAGCTGGGTAGATAATGCCACAGCCGGGGGTCACTTTTATACAGCGCCCTGCAGCCGTGGCATTAAATACGCAACTAGTCACCCCTGGCTGGGGTACCCTGGAGGAGTGGGGACCCCTTCAATCAAGGGATCCCCCCCTCCCGCCAACCAAGGACCAGGGGTGAAGCCAGAGGCTGTCCCCCCCATCCAAGGGCTGCGGATGGGGGGCTGATAGCCTTTTGAAAAATGAAAGAATATTGTTTTTTCCAGTAGTACTACAAGTCCCAGCAAGCCTCCCCCGCAAGCTGGTACTTGGAGAACCACAAGTACCAGCATGCGGGAGAAAAACGGGCCCGCTGGTACCTGTAGTTCTACTGAAAAAATAATACCCAAATAAAAACAGGACACGCACACCGTGAGAGTAAAACTTTATTTCACACATGTCGACACACACATACTTACCTATGTTCACACGCCGACCTCTGTCCATTCGTCCGAGTAGAATCCACGGTGTACCTGAAAATAAAATTATACTCACCTGATCCAGTGTCCTGTGGTCTTTTATTATAATCCACGTACTTGGCAAAAAAAAAAAAACCAACACCCGGACCAGGCGGACTGAAAGGGGTCCCATGTTTACACATGGGACCCCTTTCCCCGAATGCAGAGACCCCCCCGTGACTGCTGTCACAGAAAGGTCCCTTCAGCCAATCAGGAAGCGCCACTTCGTGGCACTCTCCTGATTGGCTGTATGCGCGTCTGAGCTGGCAGACAGCGCATCGCACAGCTCCCTCCATTAGTTTCAATGGTGGGAACTTTGCGGTCAGCGGTGGGGTTACCCGCGGTCAGCCGCTGACCGCGGGTGACCTCACCGCTGACCGCAAAGTTCCCACCATTGAAAGTAATGGAGGGGGCTGTGCAATGCGCGTCTGAGCTCAGATGCGCAGAGCCAATCAGGTGAGTGCCACGAAGTAGCGCTTCCTGATTGGCTGAAGGGACCTTTCTGTGACAGCAGTCACGGGGGGGTCTCTGCATTCGTGGAAAGGGGTCCCATGTGTAAACATGGGACCCCTTTCAATCCGTGTGGTCCGGGTATTCGTTTTTTTGTTTTGCCAAGTATGAGGATTACAAATGACAGGACACTGGATTGAGGTGAGTATAATTTTATTCACAGGTAGCCCGGATCGTCGGCGACAGGAGACGTGGCAGTCGGCAGGTCAACATAGGTAAGTATGTATGTGTCAGCATGTATGAAATACACTTTTACTTTCACGGTGTGTGTCTCCTGTTTTTATTTGGGTATTTTTTTTCCAGTAGAACTACAGGTACCAGCGGGCCCGTTTTTCCACCCGCATGCTGGTACTTGTGGTTCTCCAAGCACCAGCTTGCGGGAGAGGCTTGCTGGGACTTGTAGTTCTTCTGGAAAAAAAAATTCTTTCATTTTACTCAAGGCTATCAGCCCCCCATCCGCAGCCCTTGGATGGGGGGGGACAGCCTTGGTCTTCACCCCTGGCCCTTGGGTGGCTGGGGGGGGACCCCTTGATTGAAGGGGTCCCCACTCCTCCAGGATACCCCGGCCAGGGGTGACTAGTTGGATATTTAATGCCACGGCCGCAGGGCGCTGTATAAAAGTGACCCCCAGCTGTGGCATTATCTGTCCAGCTAGTGGAGCCCGATGCTGGAGTAAAAAATACGGGGGACCCTTACGCTTTTTGACCCCCGTATTTTTTGCACCAGCACCAGGCGCAGAGCCCGGTGCTGGTTTTAAAAATACGGGGCATCCAATGTCAGTTTTTACCCCGGATTTTTAGAACCAGGACCGGCTCGAAGAGCCCGAGGCTGGTTATGCTTAGGAGGGGGGACCCCACGCAATTTTTTTTCCGGGTTTTTCCCCCGTTTTTTTTACATTTTTACAAATCTACTCAAAATCAGTCAAATCGGCCGTTTTTCGACAGCGGGACTGTCGAATCCGTTTTTTATGTTGAATTTCGGCACCCACCTGCCGGAATTCGACGGTCGAATTGTGTCGAATTAAAAAACGGGCGAAAAATTGCCACGATTCGCCGGCAATTGCATATACCTCTATGTATCATCACACAGACTCTATGTATCATCACACAGACTCTATGTATCATCACACAGACTCTATGTATCATCACACAGACTCTATATATCATCACACAGACTCTATGTATCATCACATGACTCTATTTGTCATCACACAGACTCTATGTATCATCACACAGACTCTATGTATCATCACAAAGACTCTATATATCATCACACAGACTCTATGTATCATCAAATAGACTCTATGTATCATCACACAGACTCTGTGTATCATCACACAGACACTACGTATCATCACACAGACTCTATGTATCATCACACAGACTCTATATATCATCACACAGACTCTATATATCATCACACAGACTCTATGTATCATCACACAGACTCTATATATCATCACACAGACTCTATGTATCATAACACAGACTCTACGTGTCACCACACAGACTATGTATCATCACACAGACTATGTATCATCACACAGACTCTATGTATCATCACACACCATCTATGTATCATTATACAGACTCTGTGTCATCACATGGACTCTATGTATCATCACACATACTCTATGTATCATCACACAGACTCTATGTATCATCACACAGACTCTATGTTTCATCACACAGACTCTATGTATCATCACACAGGCTCTATGTATCATCACACACCATCTATGTATCATTATACAGACTCTGTGTCATCACATGGACTCTATGTATCATCACACATACTCTATGTATCATCACACAGACTCTATGTATCATCACACAGACTCTATGTTTCATCACACAGACTCTATGTATCATCACACAGACTCTATGTATCATCACACAGACTATATATCATCACACAGACTCTATGTATCATCACACAGGCTCTATGTATCATCACACAGACTCTATGTATCATCACACAGATTCTATGTATCATCACACAGACTCTATGTATCATCACACAGACTCTGTGTATCATCACACAGACTCTATGTATCATCACACAGACTATATGTATTATCACACAGACTCTATGTATCATCACACAGACTCTATGTATCATCACACAGACTATATGTATCACCACACAGACTCTGTATCATCACACAGACTCTATGTATCATCACAAAGACTCTATGTATCATCACACAGACTCTATGTATCATCACACAGACTCTATGCATCATCACACAGACTATATGCATCATCACACAGACTCTATGTATCATCACACAGGCTCTATGTATCATCACACAGACTCTATATATCATCACACAGACTCTTTGTATCATCACACAGACTATATGTATCATCACACAGACTCTATGTATCATCACACAGATTCTATGTATCATCACACAGACTCTATATATCATCACACAGACTCTATATATCATCATACAGACTCTATGTATCATCACACAGATTCTATGTATCATCACACAGGCTCTATGTATCATCACACAGACTATATGTATCATCACACAGACTCTATATATCATCATACAGACTCTATGTATCATCACACAGATTCTATGTATCATCACACAGACTCTATGTATCATCACACAGACTATATGTATAATCACACAGACTCTATATATCATCACACAGACTCTATGTATTATCACACAGGCTCTATGTATCATCACACAGACTCTATGTATCATCACACAGACTATGTATCATCACACAGACTATATGTATCATCACACAGACTATATGTATCATCACACAGAGTATATGTATCATCACACAGACTCTATGTATCATCACACTGACTATGAATCACCGCACATGCTCTATGTATCATCATACTGATTCTATGTATCATCACACAGACTCTATGTATCATCACATAGACTATGTCTCATCACACGCAATCTATGTATCATCACACAGACACTACGTATCATCACACAGACTCTATGTATCATCACACAGGCTCTATGTATCGTCACACAGACTATATGTATCATCACACAGACTATGTATCACCACACAGACTCTATGTATCATCACACAGGCTCTATGTATCGTCACACATGCTCTGAGTATCATCACACAGTCTCTATGTATCATCACACAGGCTCTATGTATCGTCACACAGACTCTATGTATCATCACACAGACTCTATGTATCATCACACAGACTCTATGTATCATCACACAGACTCTATGTATCATCACACAGACCCTATGTATCATCACACAGACTGTATGTATCATCACACAGACTGTATGTATCATCACATAGACTCTATATATCATCACACAGACTATATGTATCATCACACAGACTATATGTATCATCACACAGAGTATATGTATCATCACACAGACTCTATGTGTCATCACACACATTCTATGTATCATCACACTGACTATGTATCACTGCACATGCTCTATGTATCATCATACTGATTCTATGTATCATGACACAGACTCTATGTATCATCACACAGACTATGTATCACCACACATGCTCTAAGTATCATCACACACATTCTATGTATCATCACACTGACTATGTATCACCGCACATGCTCTGTGTATTATCATACTGATTCTATGTATCATGACACAGACTCTATGTATCATCACATAGACTTTGTCTCATCACACACATAAATGTATCATCACACAGACTATGTATCACCACACATGCTCTAAGTATCATCACACAGTCTCTACAGTCAGATGCCATTTGTTGCCTACCTAGTTCTGTACATGAAGCGTGTTGTGAGCCACACTACATACTCTTCAATCCCTAATACACAGGGTCGCTGTGGCCTCTAGTACAACCTGCTCACCTGGAGGTGTCACCGGCCTCCCTGTAGAAGATGCAGCAGTCTGGCTCCTGATGGTTACTAGAGAAGAGGAGGAAGACGTAAAGTTGCTCCAAGTATTTATCCAAGTGCTGGAATCCTGGTGGATTTCCACTCTGTAATCGCAGTCAGTCAGTGTGATGGTCCCAGATGTACATGAGGCTGCTGAGATCACTAACTAGAGATCACCTGTAATGCTGGGCTGGTACCTATGGTCTCTGGGAAGTTCATGACTTCATGCTACACAGGAGAACTCCTCAGTAGAGAACTGACCAGCTCAAACATCCAGAAACAACTCACCTGCCATTTCTCTATATGTTAGTATAGTCATTGGTGCCCAAGGGAAGTTCTGCTGTGACCACAAATGGCCAAAACTGCCAAGTTGTCATCATGGGCCGTATTCATGTTTGTGCACACATGCCTGCGCAGCTGTGATTTTTGAGGTTACAGAACTAATCATTGCAAGTGAAGCTGCCGCCCAGGAAAGAAGATAGATGCCCACCATAGCCATCGCAAAGTCATCCACAATTGCGTACACATACGCAGCTCGGACATAATAATGAGGTACATTGACTCCTAGAGTTGACCTATGGCTATGCACAGTGCCAGATTACGGTCCACATAGGCCTGGAGCTGAAATTTTAGAAGGGACTGTTATGTGACACGGTAGGAGGTGTGACAAGTGCAGCAGTGGTGTGACTTGTGACGTGGTGGTGTGACCAGTATGGTCCAAATAGTGTTTGTGGCCCGTGTCATGAGTGTAGAATCTCCATGGAGGTCATAGCTAGTGCCAACCTTCAACCACTTAATAGTGGCGCTTTAACAAGAAAAAGTTTGTGACCACCATATAATACAGAGCATCAGTGACCGCCATATGATACAGAGAGCATTTTAGTGACTGCCATATAATACAGAGAACATCGCAGTGACCACCACATGATACAGATACTGTTTCAACATGCAAAGATGGTGGAAAGGTGATGGGGGGAAAACAGCAGATGTGGAAAGATAAGAAAAGATATGGACACAGTGGCAAAACCATCATCCCTGTATTTTCACAGCACCCCAGTAATTTTACAGTATACAAGACAAGGCCAAAGTAATTTTTTATTTTAACAACAGCATCCCTGTATTTTTACAGCATACAGGAAAGGGCCAGTGTACTTTTATTTTAACATATTACCACTGTGTTTTTACAGCATACAGGACAGTGCCAGAACCCCTGTATTTGAACAACAACCCTATAAATTTACAGCATACAAGACAGGGCCAGTGTAATTTTATTTTAACAGCAGCACCAGTCTATTTGTGCTAGTGTACTTTTATTTTAACAACATCACCCCTGTATTTTTACAGCATACAGGACAGAGCCAGTGTACTTTAATTTTAACAACAGCACCCCTGTATTTTTACAGCATACCGGACAGAGCCAGTGTACTTTAATTTTAACAACAGCACCCCTGTATTTTTACAGCATACAGGACAGGGCCAGTGTACTTTTATTTTAACAACAGCACCCCTGTATTTTTACAGCATAAAGGACCGGGCCAGCACCCCTGTATTTCAACAACAACAACCCTGTAATTTTACAGTATACAATACAGGGCCAGTGTAATTTCATTTGAACAGCAGCACCCCTGTATTTGGGCCAGTGTAATTTTATTTTACCAACAGCACCCCTGTATTTTTACAGCATACAGGACAGGACCAGTATACTTTTATTTTAACAACAGCACCCCTGTATTTTTACAGCATACCGGACAGGGCCAGTGTACTTTAATTTTAACACCAGCACCCCTGTATTTTTACAGCATACAGGACAGGGCCAGTGTACTTTTATTTTAACAACAGCACCCCTGTATTTTTACAGCATAAAGGACCGGGCCAGCACCCCTGTATTTCAACAACAACAACAACAACAACAACCCTGTAATTTTACAGTATACAATACAGGGCCAGTGTAATTTTATTTTAACAGCAGCACCAGTCTATTTGTGCTAGTGTACTTTTATTTTAACAACATCACCCCTGTATTTTTACAGCATACAGGACAGAGCCAGTGTACTTTAATTTTAACAACAGCACCCCTGTATTTTTACAGCATACCAGACAGGGCCAGTGTACTTTAATTTTAACACCAGCACCCCTGTATTTTTACAGCATACAGGACAGGGCCAGTGTACTTTTATTTTAACAACAGCACCCCTGTATTTTTACAGCATAAAGGACCGGGCCAGCACCCCTGTATTTCAACAACAACAACCCTGTAATTTTACAGTATACAATACAGGGCCAGTGTCATTTCATTTGAACAGCAGCACCCCTGTATTTGGGCCAGTGTAATTTTATTTTACCAACAGCACCCCTGTATTTTTACAGCATACAGGACAGGACCAGTATACTTTTATTTTAACAACAGTACCCCTGTATTTTTACAGCATACAGGACCGGGCTAGCACGCCTGTATTTTAACAACACCCTTGTAAGTTTACAGCATACAAGACAGGGCCAGTGTACATTTATTTTCACTGCACCCCTGTTATTTTAGAGCATACAAGACAGGGCCAGTGTACATTTATTTTCACAGCACCCCTGTTAATATACAGCATACAGGACAGGGCCAGCACCCCTTATTTTCACAGCATACAGGAGGACAGTGCCCCTGCACAGCACAGTGACAGCCAGGACAGCAACACCCATGTACAGCTGCAGCAGCTCTAACAGCACAGTGACAGAACAGCACTCCTACCAGCACCCCTAGAGAGCACACACTGGCCCCACCCGATGCCACCACCCACAGAGACAGACAAAGGTCTGTCTCCCTCACGCTCCAAGTCCAGAGTGAAAATAGCGGTGACACACAGCTGTTTATATGGAATTCCAAACCTGAGAGAATTCAACAGCGGAATAATGAAATTTTGCCTCATTCTGAGATCTGAATCTGGCGGGAAGTCCTGAGCCGGGCTCTGTTCCCAGCTCAGATCGTGAAGTTCAGGTGTATTCTGTTCTCTGAGAACAGAACCCGCTCATCTCTAGTTTTTACCAAAAAATCTTTGCTATTCCTCCACCGAGTCTAAATGGGCATAAAACTGGTACTGCAGAGTTGTTTGAGTTTGGAGTCATTCACCACAATTGGCCACAGCCATTTTGCTTGTTTACTGGCATAGTCACTTTTAATATTATGTAGCACCCAGCACTTATGACAGGCAGCAGATGTGAAATTGGACACTGGCCATTTTGTGTTTAGAGACTACATCTCCCAGACAGCCTTGGGTTTCAGAGGATACACAGAGAGACACGCAGAGGTTGACGGGGGTGGGAAAATGGCATGTAGAGGGGTGGAGTGGAGAATGGAATGCTTTTGTCCAGAGGAGTAGAGGAGGACATGGGCCAGGAGAGAGAGATGGGGGAGCCATGTTTTAGATATAGCTAAGATGCAGCTGAGAATGACTGGAGAATACTGGGGAAGAAATCAAAGTGTCTGTACAGAGAGAGCCCCACTGAGAGGGAGAACCCCAGTCTGATGAAGTTAAGTAGCCTAAAGAGGATAATGCATTTCAAACCTTCCTTTTTGACCCCTGGAGAGGAGAGTTTGCAGAGGGATGCACACTTTGTAAGCATGTGAGATAAGTAACTTTCCAGTTTCTTGCTAAAGACTGACAATTATTAGCTAACAAAGTGTGTGATTTCATCAAGAATCAGTTTGTGGAACTACAAGTACCAACATTGCTGAAAGTGCCAATTGGAACCCTTCAAAGTACAGTTTTCTCCAAGCCATAGCATGCAGAATATAATTTATGAACTCTGAGATAACAGTGCACTATAGTGGGGGATGTATTGTCTAATGCTGAGTGTGATATGTGTGAAATTCCATGTGGTACTGCTGTTTAAGTTGTCATTACCCAGTCAGTGATTACAAATGCCTGGGTGTTATTTGTATACAAAAGGACAGTTCAGGAAGGGAAATACAGAAGAGAGCAGATTCATGTGTCTTGTTCATTTTTCTTATTACTGCATTATACACCCTTTAGATATGTGTGTACGTTACTGACTGTTCAATATGTCTCTATGCCTAGTTATTCTATGTCCTCTTTTATTGATCTTACTATAGTACCTTGTACATAAATGCATTAAAGCAATTGCTATTCCAGACCCTTTAATAAATGTGCCAGGGAGGCTTTTAGCAACACATCCGTGTGATATATCCCTGTAGTGGGGGCGGTCTAAGCATGTGGTGGGCAGGGGGGTTGCTGAATCTCCCCCTGGTGTTCCTGAAATTGAACACTCCCCAGAAGAGCACGTCATGTAAAGATTTGGGTGGAGGCACTAATACCAAGAGAAGTACAAGGTGAGAAGCATTACAAAGCAGGAACAGTTTAAATACACACCATTACCCAGAAAACCCAGGTAAAGGGGTGTTATAGTGGAGGCACTGCTGAGATTTGTACAGCTAACTCCGAATTTGCTTACCAGGTGGGTGCCATGGCTAGTTTGAATCCAGAAGAAGTATATGGTTGGTAGGAACAACTGTCCAAAGATTCAGAATGCTGTTTTGTGTTGTGCGGTGAACTTCATGAAGTTTTAGATGAGGTGGTTACCAAGATAATTACAGATTGGACAGGGATGAAGAGGCCAAATGTACTGGGCAGGCGGGATGATGCTGTGCTGCTAGAGAGCAATGCTGTGTTGGAGAGATTATTGATCCCTGCTGTCTTTTCCTATGAGGGAAGCAAACATTGGAGCGTAGTGTTGCCTCTTAAGCCGAGTGAGGGGGTGAGAGCTGCCCAAGAATCAAGTCCTACTGAAGAGAGGGCAAGGATCCCCATTGTACAGTCCCCTCACATTCCAAGACAAGATGATTCACCTCTGGGCCTAAATGGAACCTATGACATGCAGAGTCAATTATTTTTGATTGCTATGAATAAACTCGTGGAGCAACTGGGAAGAAACCAGCATGATGGTGGATCTAGGAGATTGAGACCTTTCTCAGGTGTCCAACCTGTTCCAACTGGAGAAGATGCCTATGAGGTGTGAAAAGACACTACAATCCAGTACATGGAAGAGTGGCACTGTCCTGAGACTGTAACGAGACAACGGATAGTGGAGAATTTACATGGTCCAGCAATGGAGATTGTGCAGGCCACTCATTGGAGTGACCCTAAGGCTACTGCATGGAACTATCTAGCGGCTTTGGAAAGAGAGTTTGGAACATCAAAAGATGCCACTGACCTCCTTTACAAGTTAAGAAACACCTGCCAAGAGCCGGGGGAGAGATTGTCCAAATATCTATACCACCTGGACAAGCTAATTTACCGCATTGTGGAAAAAGGGGGAATGACCCTCAGTGAATTAGATAAGAGTCGCATACGACAGTTGCTAAGAGGAGCATTGTCTTTAGACCCAGTTGCATTGAAGCTCCATGGAGACTCAGCTACTTCTTTCAACCAACTAATCAATGAAGTCAAACAAGAGGAAGCTATATTTGAAGCTAGAGATGGTGTGGTCAAGAAGATAAAGACTGTTAGCCTGAAACAGGAAACCAGTACAAAAGAGGAGGAATTTCTGAAGATCCTTCAAGTGCCGAAGGAACAGATAGACAGTCTGTTAGCCCTTCAGACAGCTAGAGAGGCCCCAAGGCCTCTGCATCAATCATCTCCAATACAACTAGAGAGTCGAGGTGACCCCAGAAGATGTTTCGAGTGCAGTCGGCCTGGACATATAGCTAGACAGTGTCCAGCCAGATGGAATCAGAGGTCATCATATAAGCAATCCCCACAACCTGAACAGCCTTTGGGAAATGAGAAAGGGGGACCAGAAGACCCCACCCTGGCACCCTAAAGAAAGTTAGCACCAATGCTGTGGGGAACTCATCTGCTACCTGGAATATATTGCCACCTGGCCTAGTCAGTCCTGCGCCTCATGTGCCTGCCTTATGGAATGGATAAAAGTGTATGACTCTACTGGACAGTGGTTCCCAGGTGTCCATTGTGTCCGAGAAGTGGTTTCGTGAGAATCTGTCTGATGTCAAGGTACACCCATTGTCTGGGTTGACCATCTGGGGCCTCAGCGAACAGAGCTATCCGTATCTCAGATTACATCACAGTGGACCTCAAGTTTCCAAGAGAAGTGGCTGGGATTGAAAAAGAAGTGCAAGTAGTCACCTTTGTGTGTCCAGATCCAGAAGAAGAGGATAGAGATGTGCTAGTTATCATAGGAACCAATGTCCATTTGTTCAATACACTAGCCCAATGGTGCAGACACTCACCATTCACCCTGTATGCCTGGCTGCCTATTGAAAAAAGGAGGCAGAAGAAGCTCAGAAAAAGAGTGTGTTGGTTGCAGACAGTTTCCAACTGTGCTTTGAAGGTACAATGCCATGAAAGCTGATCTAGACAGACTGATCAAAGAAATGTTAGAGAGGAGAGACGTTTTTTGCCTAGGAGATTGGGACCTAGGGCTGGCTAAAGGGGTCCAATATAAGATTAATCTTACTAATGAAAAACCTTTTTGAGAAAGGTCACGTAGATTAGCCCTTGTGGATTTGTATGATGTAAGAAGTCATCTGAAAGGTCTACTGGAGAATGATTTTATTGAAAAATCAGAAAGTCCCTATGCCTCTCCAATAGTGGTGGCCCGTAAGAAGAATGGCGATATCCAGATGTGTGTGGACTATCGAACTCTTAATAAGCAAACAGTGCCAGATCAACACATGGTGCCTAAAGTTGATGAGGCACTTGACTGTCTGCAAGGAAGCAAATGGTTCTCTGTGCTAGACCTCGGGAGTGGGTACTACCAGATTCTGATGAGTCCGGAAGATGCTGAGGAGACAGCCTTCATCTGCCCTGAAGGGTTCTTTCAGTTCAAGAGAATGCCACAGGGGGTAAAAGATGCCCCAGCACACTTTGGAGGCATGTGAGAAGTAACTGTTTACAGTGTTATGTTTCTTGCTAAAGACTGACAATTATTAGCTAACAAAGTGTGTGATTTCATCACGAATCGGTTTGTGGAACTACAAGTACCAGCATTGCTGAAAGTGCCATTTGGAACCCTTTAAAGTACAGTTTTCTCCAAGCCATAGCATGCAGAAGATAATTTATGAACTCTGAAATAACAGTGCACTATTGCAGGGGATGTATTGTCTAATGCTGAGTGTGATATGTGTGAAATTCCTTGTGATACTGCTGTTTAAGTTGTCATTACCCAGTCAGTGATTGCAAAGGCCTGGGTGTTATTTGTATACAAAAGGACGGTTCAGGAAGGGAAATACAGTAGAGAGCAGATTCATGTGTCTTGTTCATTTTTCTTATTACTGCATTATACACCCTTTAGATATGTGTGTACGTTACTGACTGTTCAATATGTCTCTATGCCTAGTTATTATATGTCCTCTTTTATTGATCTTACTATACTACCTTGTACATAAATGCATAAAAGCAATTGCTATTCCAGACCCTTTAATAAATGTGCCAGGGTGGCTTTAGCAACATATCCGTGTGATATATCCCTGTAGTGGGGGCGATCTAAGCATGTGGTGGGCAGGGGGTTTGCCGAATCTCCCTCTGGTATTCCTGAAATTGAACACTCCCCAGAAGAGCACGTCATGTCAAGATTTGGGTGGAGGCACCTATACCAAGAGAAGTACAAGGTGAGAAACATTGCAAAGGGGAAGAGTTTAAATACACACCATTACTCTGTAAACCCAGGTAAAGGGGTGTTACACTTAAATGCATTAACCCAAGGGACTCTTAGCTGTGCTTTCTTCTGGGTGTCTACTATCAGTAATTCCTCCCTAGTTTTCGCCTTAGCTTTAGCCCTTACTGGTTTAAGTAATGAAGCTGGGTAACCCCTGGCAAGAAATTAAGTTTCCATTTTGTCCAACTGTAAATCAGTATTTAAAGGGTCGCTTGAGACTCTGCACACCCTTAAGAATTGGGAATAAGGCAAATCCTTGATGGCATGCGTAGGATGAAAAATGTCATGTCTCAGGGTCGTGTTTCGATCTGACGATTTAGTGTATAGGTGGGATGTAGTTATGTGACTGGTGGTCAGGAGACCGCCGGTCACAATACAAACCGCTACATCCTGCCCCCCTCTAAATCCCGGCTAGCAAAAACTATTCCCACTCGTAGGTGTCCATAGAGTGGGAACAGAACCTGTGATGAGCGCAACTCGTCTCCGAGCCCGCAAGGGGCTTCATTACGCTCCTCCCCCCGCCGACATTCTGCTGCCGGAATCCCACTGTCGGTATGCTGACCGCCGGGATCCCCAGTGCCAATAAGCCATACCCGTATAGGCTTGGGGTCATTCTTTCCTTCATCGAGATGTATAGCCATATGTTCGCTCCCTCACCACAATAACAGTAAATCAGCAATGTAGCGGTAATAAAGGAACTTCAAACTGTCAGTGGTACTGTTCTCATAAAATAGTCTACGCGCCAACTCCCACATATAGGAGTTAGCGAAGGCCGGTGCAACCGCCGATCCCATGGCACACCCAGTAATTTGTTTGAAAAATTGGCCATTAAACAGGAAATAATTATGAGTAAGTGTGAACTCCAATAGTTGCAAAAAAAACCCCTCAATGTCAGGCCCCTTATACCATGGTTGCCATTAGCACATCAGCTGGTACAGTATCAATGTAACCCTTGGTTACGTACTAATATTATGTTAAAACACCGCTAAACTATTAACACTCAATGCCTCCACCCAAGCTTAACTCAGATGTTATATATTATTATTTATTAGGCTGGCTTGGGGCAGCTGGTAAGATTTCTATTTAATAGATAATATTAACACTCTACTCACTGATTTATTGTGTCTAAACAAAAGTGATACATTTAATAGTTATAGTTGTATAATATTACAAAGATTGTAATATAACAAGAAAATACAAATTGGTAAGTTACACGTTCCCCTCTAATCCTACCCTCAAGGCCTATACAGTTTCACCTGCATGCAATACAAAAAATTACCTTTTGGTAGCTACCGGATATGCCTAGGCAAATATAAAAATATTCCTAGGTGTACACCTGGATTGCAATACTAAGTGTCATGCATGACACACTTTACATATATTATACATGAATTTGTCATAATAGTGACATAGGGAAAAATGTATACTTTATATATTACTTTAAAATTAAATATAGTATTAATCAAATGAGTACTCTAGAAATTATGTATACATTCACTTTCTGGCAATTTGTAATATCTCTTATGCAAAAGTGACTATAATGATGTATCCTGAATGCCTTGTGTTACTTTAAGCTGAATCTGTGCTGAGTCTTTTTCCAAGTTTTGATGAAGAATAAAATGTTGACTGAATTCCTATTATATATATACATATATGTTAGATGAATATCTTGCTTTCTGCTGTCAGGGAGGTTTCCACTGGGTAAATTACTTTCACTTTGCCTGACAGTTCGTGTTTCACTATTGTATCCTTTTCCTTTGTATCCAGTCTATATAAACAGTCTGGCAGTGATCCCAGTACATAAAGTTACTTTGTTTAACCGGACTGTATGAAGCAAGTTAATATATCTCCCTCCACTGGGTAATTTCTTTTACTTTGCCTGACAGTTCGTGTTTCACTATTGTATCCTTTTCCTTTGTATCCAGTTTATATAAACAGTCTGGCAGTGATCCCAGTACATAAAGTTACTTTGTTTAACCGGACTGTCTTGAAGTCAGATATTTCAGCACTTGTGATGAAATATACCATACAGGCAGTTCATATCTTTCCTTGCACTATAATTAGTTAGTTATTATACTACCACTGGTAAGAGTCAATGTCCCTTGTGGATAAGTGTCTATAAGTGCAACAGGTGAGTGCAAGAGTTTGTTGTTTCTCACCACTCCTCGATTAGTTGTGCTGTGCTCCTTGACCTCTCTGTCCTTGGGTCCTATCATACGTAAGGCAGTACTGGAATTACTGCTTTCTCTCCCTCAACTTCTTTCATACAGCTTGGTACCTCAGCTGCCCGGCTCAGCTACACTCACAGTCTGTAGCAAACTCACTCTCCTGGGCATTACATCAAAGAGTGCTCCGCACACCTGTCCAATGTTTGCAGCTGGTGTTAGCAGGAGGCAGAAACACTCTCAATGTGCCAAGCTCTTATGTGTATAAAATGGGCAGCGCCATCAGCCTACCTACTACCTACTGTTTACAGCTCAAACAACAGTGGCAGCAGTCATAGCATATGGAACGCTCTATAACCCCCTAGGCAAACATCAATAAGTGGCCATTTCAGTCTTCTCCCTCTGCTCACTCGTGTTTACAGCTTAGATGAGTGATAGCAGCGGAGAGACTTCAACAGCACCACCCATCAATGTGCCCTACACTGGCTTTATTCGGTGCTGGCCTCAGTCATGGAGCTGTCCTCCGCCAATATTACAGCTCTATGGCGGAGGGGAAGCATCCAAGTACTGCGCGCTGACCGAGGGAACTGCAGGCTGCTCTTTAGCGGAGGGGACCCACTTTTATCCCCCTCACCATGAAGCTCGCGCTGACCGGCAGGCTCCTATTGGTCCTCTTTTCTCCCTGCTGCCAATCAGCGCCTAGCCTCCTCCAGCGGCTCGCGGTCCGGGTAGCGGCTCGAGGGACCCCGTCCTTCCCGCCCTGCAGGCTATCACTATAGCGGCTCGCGATGCACACAGAGCACCCGCTTTGCCGCCCTGCAGGGTATTACTTCTGTCTCGCGGTCAGCGCGAGGCAGCTGTCTTGCCGCCATAAACTCACCATCTAAACTGCATGAGGGAAACACACTCCTCAAGCAGTATAAGTGATCTCCAATGACAGCTATATACCTTTGTTAACACTATAATACACCACTCTTGCAATATTCTCCTAAACAACCCCTACATAACTGCACATATACATTATTTACATACAAATATATATATATTTATATACACATACCTATATATATATATATATATATATATATATACATACACATTCCCTGTAGATATTACCTATTATTTTATTTTATATTTCTGGACAATCTATACTTTATGGATTCTATATACATAACCAGAATTATTCCACCCTTGTTTATTACCACATATATTTATTTATTTTATTAATACATGGCTACATCAATACTCAAAATACTCAAAAATGTCTTTAGTACTGTACTAGATTCTTTGAAATGTGTGAAGGTCATTTGGACACAAGATTATAGGGAAGTATCAAGAAAAACTGCCAAAGGCTCACACAGGGACCCCACGGGCCGTTATAATTGGTCTCTGTGCGTCCTTATGCACCTTAGGGATGGTATAAAATATAGGCACAATAGGGAATTAATTATACAATTTACGAAAAATATCAGCAGAAATTAACTCTTTCCCATGAGCCAGCTGTAAGATTCTCACTAATTCCCCTTTACAGGCTTCTGTGGGGTCTTTATCCAATCGGCAATAGGTTTCTGTGTCATTCAACAGACGATCACATTCTGTAATATAGTCCAGGGTGTCCTGAACAACCAGTTAGACCCCTTGTCAGCCCCCCGGATGATAATATCTTGCCTTTTTACTTAGGGCTTTGAGGGCTAGGTGTTATATCTTTAGTGAGGTCATTGTATATCCAAGGTGTTTCATCCCTCCCGACGCTTGTGGCAACCTATGAAAAGTTTGAATTGAAGAGTTTGTGGAAACAGGGTTGAATTTTGAGCTTGGGCCCAATTTTTGTATCTTAGCTGGTTAGTGCTCCTGGGGTCGTCTATCCCCGTCTGCCAAAATGTTCCTTAAGCTTTAAAGTTCTGTTTAGTTTAAACATATCCAACTTCCATTAGAAACTTCCATTGGAAAGCATTATGTCTATTCGTGGGGACAAATGCCAAATCTTTTCCCAGAACCCTTACCTCGGCAGCGGATAGTGGGCTAGAAGAGGGGTTAAAGATGACATCCTCCTCCCTTTGGGTGGTCTCCACCTTCTTTTGTCTCCTGGTGTGACCACCGCGTCTGCTATTCCTGCCTCTCGGGCAGCGATACCGGCCCTAGTCCTTACCCCTAAAGGGCTCTGTCTTGTAGATGCATTAGACGATGATTGGTTAACATCATCTGAATCACTCACAAATCGAACTCCCGTATTGCAGCGGCGAAATCTGGGAACTCTGTCCCCGGGGGTAGAATTTCCCGAGTTACGAAGCCAAGAGTAAACTCTCTGTTGGACGTAGTTCTGTTGGACTTTATAAAGTTTCTCATGTTTATATTTCAGTACTTCCACTCTGTATTGCTCCACTTGTTCTTTGAGTTTAGATAGGCTGTGGTGAGACATCCTAGTTTTGATACTGGACCGACGCACGGTAGCACAACTGGAGGGCAGCACCGTGAGATAAGAGACAATTTGGGGTATATTTACTGTACTAAACACTGGATGGAGATAAAGTACCAGCCAATCAGCTCCTAACTGTCATTTTTCAAACCCAGAATGTGACAAGTCAGTTTGGAGCTGATTGGCTGGTACTTGCATGCAGATTAGTAAATAGACCCCAATACCCAGTAATAACAGAAAGACTTAGCGGCAGGAGTGGGTCAGGGCCACTGGCGTATCTATAAAGGGTGCAGTGTGTGCGGTGCACACGGGCCCCCTTGGGTCCAGGGGGGCCCACACCGCACACCCTACACCCATTAATAGAAATACTTACCCTCCGGAGTCCCACAGCGCAGCAGCAGTGCTGCCGAAATCACTAGGAAAATGGCGTGGCGCCATTTTCCCGGAGTTTTGGCATGCACAGTAGGTAAATCACTGGGAAAATGGCCGCTGCGCCATTTTCCCAGGGATCTGTGCATGCGCTGTAGACTCTGGGACAGCGCTAGGGTCCCCTAGTGCCCAGAGTCTACACAGTGCTGCCAGCTAGAGAGGAGGGGTCCTAGCCGGAGCCTGCACACAGGCCTCCCCCTCTCTAGAAACACCCCTGGTCAGGGCACTTCTCCACTAGTGCGGTGACTATGTAATCCAAAATGGCGCCACCTAAAGCGCAGGTATTGAACCCAACGGGCATCACAGGATTGGCCGAAGTTGATAGCGGCAGTCCCTGGAGGTATGTCAGCGGCCAGGGGCAGAAGTCAAGAGCTGTCTGGAGGGCAGGCAATAGGGCCTTAGAGCTGTACAGGGTCTGCAACATTGGTAAAGGCTCAGACCCAAGATGGCATAGGCTACCTCCAGAGACACTGCGGGGGTCAGCGCAGCTTATTAGCAGCCAATGGAATGCTCAGTGGGCCTTAAAGGGTCTCTAGGGCTGCAGTGAAGCTCCGCTGCTGATCGCTCCTGGGAAAGTCAGGCAGGAGTGTTAAGAATAGAGATGTGTTTTGGTTCTAATTCATCATCATGTTTTGGTTTTGCAAACACCTCAAGTGTTTTGGTTCAGGTTTAATTTTTGGTTTGGTTTTGAATGCCTTTAAAATTGATAAAAAATTTATAAACATTGACATTAAAAAAAGATAAAAATAGATAAAAACAGCTGAAATAATTTTATTTGGACCTGTGTGCATGCACTCCAAAACCTGAGTTTTTAAATCCGAGTTCCAAACTGACAACAGACCCAAGCTGGGACTTGGCTCCCCTCGGAACACCTAACTTTGGGTGTGTTTGTATTTTAGGAAAACCGAACCGCACATCTCTAGGTAAGAATGCCACGAGATGAGCTCAGGCCCCAAGCCACCGCCATCTTCAGCGCACCAACTGCGGATCATTTTTAGAACATTTTCTTAGTTGGAGCATTTTTATTAGGCAGCTGCCTGCGATTAACTCTCTCTCCGAGTTACCCAGAGCAACTAATGTTTTCAGTTTCGCTGCCGTGTCAACGTTGAGTGACAATTGTAACTAGAGATGAGTGGGTCTGGTTCTCGGAAAACCGGACCCACCCGAACTTTAGGATACGTTTTCGGTTCCGAGTCTGGATCGGGCTTTTCCGCCAGTTCAAATCCCAAAATGAACGTCATCATCCCGCTGTTGGATTCTTGTGGGGTTTTGGATTCCATATAAGACCAGGTGATCGGCGCTATTTTCACTCCGGCTGTGGAGAGTGCCAAACAGATGTGTGCTGTACCCTACTTCATTCGTTTTTGTGTATACATAAGGAAGATGAACTGAACAGTTGAGAGGAGAGCAGGAAGCACATACTAGTGGTGCAGGTGCTGCCAGCAGTCATGACCATACACGTCCGTCAACGTCATCTACTAAGGCCAACGCCCAAGGGAGTAGAGGACTTATGTCAGGGCATGTAAAATCATTTAATTTTACATTTTTAAATCAATAGGAAAAGTTATCTGCAGAGGCAGTAAGACAAACTGTGTATTCAGAATCACAACCATCAGACATTCTTAAAGAATGTTTAGGGGTGTCAACGTCAGCTGACATTTCTCACACTATCCTCATAGAGAATCCTCTTTCACCTCCTTCCACTGTTTCTGCACCATCTGCACATGTGGGGAGCAATACAAGTAAAGATGGTGATGATGAGGAGGACATAAAAGAAATTGAGGATTCATTTGTGGAAGTGGGACAGGATGAGAGGGATATATGAGTACCATCTGACAGTGAGGATGTTGATGATTTTGTTTGTGTAAGTCAGTGGCAGCAATTGTTGGCCCTGATAAAAAGAAAGCCATTGTGATGTCTGGGCAGAAGACCAAAAAAGTCACCTATTGGGTGTGGGATAATTTTTACCACAATCCTGACAATGTTTGTGAGGCCAAAGTCAGTAGAGGTAGGCACGTTAGCTATCTAGGGACCTCCTCCATGTTACGTCATTTGCAGCAAAGTCATGAAATTTATTTTACACGATTATAATATAATTAACACAGTCATTATCAACATGTTCATTATCGGAGGTAGTCTTTCTAAAAAATAGTTTTGTGGTGGCCCAAACAAATCAATAATTTCAGTCACAAGTGACAGTCCCTGTCGCCGAAATAATTGGTTTGTTAAATTGTGCATGTCCTGTTTAATATATACAACACAAGGGTGTGTGGGAGGACCATCTTGCACCTCTTTTCTGTGCATTATGGCCCTCATTACGAGTTGATCACTCGCTAGCTACTTTTAGCAGCCGTGTAAACGCACTGTTGCCGCCCACGGGGGAGTGGATTTTCGCTTTGCAAGAGTGCGAACGCCTGTGCAGCGGAGCGGTACAAACACATTTTGTGCAGAACAATACCAGCCATGTAGTTACTTATTCTGTGCAATGATTGCAGCGACAAAGGTCCCGGAATTGATGTCAGACACCCGCCCTGCAAATGCCTGGACACGCCTGCGTTTTCTCAAACACTCCCAGAAAACTGTCAGTTGACACCCATATACGCCCTCTTCCTGTCAATCTCCTTGCGACCGGCTGTGCGAATGGAATCTTCGCTAGATCCAGTGCACAGCAGTGATGCTCTTTGTGCCCGTGCGATGCACGTGCGCATTGCGGTGCCTACGCATGCACAGTTTTGCAGTTTTTTTACCTAATCGCTGTGCCGCGAAAATCGGCAGCAAGCGATCAACTTCGACTGACCCCCTATGTGCTGTTTGGAGCCTAGCTGACTGTGACGACAAACATTTATATCGTTTATTAAACTGCCGCCCTGTCTGCCTCTGCAGTGCCACTCTATTTCCTAGATGTGCCATGTTGGAAGTATAAGTGCCAGGTGTTTGTGCCACCCACAGCGACCTCGCTTCAACCTTTTGGCCTAAACTGAATGCAAACTATATTGTGAGGTGTGAGGTGGTCAAAACTGACTGGAAATGAGTGGACATTAATGTTATTGATGTTAATAATACTGTAGGACCAAAACAGACCCAAATTCTGTGATTTTAGCTGGATTTATGCTTAAAACAAATACAGATCGAAAAACAAGAACACAAAACTTGAGATTTGGGCCGGCGCACATCTATAGTTATAACTAGTGAAGTGCATCATACATTTTTCGGGCGTTTGTGTTTTGGTTTTGTATTCGGTTCCGCGGCCGTGTTTTGGATTCGGACGCGTTTTGGCAAAACCTCCCTGAAAATTTTTTGTCGGATTCGGGTGTTTTTTTACAAAAACCCCTCAAAAACAGCTTAAATCATAGAATTTGGGGTCATTTTGATCCCATAGTATTATTAATCTCAATAACCATAATCTCCACTCATTTCCAGTCTATTCTGAACACCTCACACCTCACAATATTATTTTTAGTCCTAAAATTTGCACCGAGGTTGCTGGATGACTAAGCTAAGCGACCCAAGTGGCCGACACAAACACCTGGCCCATCTAGGAGTGGCACTGCAGTGTCACGCAGGATGGCCCTTCCAAAAAACACTCCCCAAACAGCACATGATGCAAAGAAAAAAAGAGGCGCAATGAGGTAGCTGTGTGAGTAAGCTAAGCGACCCTAGTGGCCGACACAAACACCTGGCCCATCTAGGAGTGGCACTGCAGTGTCACGCAGGATGGCCCTTCCAAAAAATACTCCCCAAACAGCACATGACGCAAAGAAAAAAAGAGGTGCACCAAGGTCTCTGTGTGACTAAGCTAAGCGACCCAAGTGGCCGACACAAACACCTGGCCCATCTAGGAGTGGCACTGCAGTGTCAGACAGGATGGCAGATTTAAAAAATAGTCCCCAAACAGCACATGATGCAAAGAAAAAAAGAGGTGCACCAAGGTCGCTGGATGGCTAAGCTAAGCGACCCAAGTGGCCAACACAAACACCTGGCCCATCTAGGAGTGGCACTGCAGTTTTCTAGCGAGAGGATGAGTGCTTCCATCCTCATGTGAATCTGAACCACTAGCCATGAACATAGGCCAGGGCCTCAGCCGTTTCTTGCCACTCCGTGTCGTAAATGGCATATTGGCAAGTTTACGCTTCTCATCAGACACTTTCAATTTTCATTTTTGGGTCATTTTACTGAACTTTTGTTTTTTGGATTTTACATGCTCTCTACTATGACATTGGGCATCGGCCTTGGCAGACGACGTTGATGGCATTTCATCATCTCGGCCATGACTAGTGGCAGCAGCTTCAGCACGAGGTGAAAGTGGATCTTGATCTTTCCCTATTTTACCCTCCACATTTTTGTTCTCCATTTTTTAATGTGTGGAATTATATGCCAGTAATATATCAATAGCAATTGCCTACTGTACCGTACTGCTATATATTATATACTGGTGGTCACAAAATTCTGCAATGTCCTCCTACTATATATACTGCGCACAACTTAAATGCACCACAGGTATGGATGGATAGTATTCTTGAGGACACAGAGGTAGGAAGAGCAGTGGACTACTGTACCGTACTGCTATATGTTATATACTGGTGGTCAGAAAAATTCTGCACTGTCCTCCTACTATATACTGCGCACAACTTAAATGCACCAGAGGTATGGATGGATAGTATACTTGACGACACAGAGGTAGGTAGAGCAGTGGACTACTGTACCGTATTGCTATATATTATATACTGGTGGTCAGCAAAATTATGCACTGTCCTCCTACTATATATACTGCGCACAACTTAAATGCACCACAGGTATGGATGGATAGTATACTTGACGACACAGAGGTAGGTAGAGCAGTGGACTACTGTACCGTACTGCTATATATTATATACTGGTGGTCAGCAAAATTCTGCACTGTCCTCCTACTATATATACTGCGCACAACTTAAATGCACCACAGGTATCGATGGATAGTATACTTGACGACACAGAGGTAGGTAGAGTAGTGGACTACTGTACCGTACTGCTATATATTATATACTGGTGGTCAGCAAAATTCTGCACTGTCCTCCTACTATATATACTGTGCACAACTTAAATGCACCACAGGTATGGATGGATAGTATACTTGACGACACAGAGGTAGGTAGAGCAGTGGACTACTGTACCGTACTGCTATATATTATATACTGGTGGTCAGCAAAATTCTGCACTGTCCTCCTACTATATATACTGTGCACAACTTAAATGCACCACAGGTATGGATGGATAGTATACTTGACGACACAGAGGTAGGTAGAGTAGTGGACTACTGTACCGTACTGCTATATATTATATACTGGTGGTCAGCAAAATTCTGCACTGTCCTCCTACTATATATACTGTGCACAACTTAAATGCACAACAGGTATGGATGTATAGTATACTTGACGACACAGAGGTAGGTAGAGCAGTGGACTACTGTACCGTACTGATATAATACTGGTGGTCACTGGTCAGCAAAATTCTGCACTGTCCTCCTACTATATATTACAATGCAGCACAGATATGGAGCGTTTTTCAGGCAGAGAATGTAGATATTTTCAGCACACTGAGCACAGATATTTGCAGCACACTGAGCACAGATATTTGCAGCACACTGAGCACAGATATTTGCAAGCACACTGAGCACAGATATTTGCAGCACACTGAGCACAGATATTTGCTGCACACTGAACACAACTGAGAGAACGCTGCACACGTCCTCTCCCTATCATCTCCAATGCGAGTGAAAATGGCGGCGACGCGCGGCTCCTTATATAGAATACGAATCTCTCGAGAATCCGACAGCGGGATGATGACGTTCGGGCGCGTTAGGGTTAACCGAGCAAGGCGGGAGGATCCGAGTCTGCCTCGGACCCGTGTAAAATGGGTGAAGTTCGGGGGGGTTCGGATTCCGAGGAACAGAACCCGCTCATCTCTAGTTATAACCATCTTAATTTCAGTCTTTATGTGTATCTTTCTAATTACTTTGATAAATGTGAGACTTTTATATACATCCTAACCTATATGTTACTTACATGTTTATATTACTCTTTATGTAATACAGGGTAGCCGTATAATAACAACTCATTATTGTACCTTTAGCACCCCAATATAGGATACTGTGACTGATGTACGAGGAATTACCAGTTATTGTTCCGTACAATCATCAGTAGAATCTATTTTATCATTATTACAGCTTCTCGTCCCTTTGCCTCCTCTCCGGAGACCTTTACATCATGCAATTAACCTAACGAGCTGGACATCCCGTTGAGGCCTCAGTGATAATGACCTAATGAATGCTGTAGGGATGCTGTAGGGAAGTCAGGGGCTCCCTGGTCACTCGTCATCCAATTAGTCATTAATTGGCCCATGATCTGCCCTGCTTCTGTTACCATCTGAGTAGCCCTCAGTGGCAGCTCCCACGCGTTTTGCTGTTTACTAAACAGTCAGCAGGCCGGGAATCCCTGAGGCTGTTGGGTAAAATAAGAATAATTTGCTGAATGCAAAAGTAATTTAACTGATTAACACCTGGACATAGCGGACACGTGCTACTGATGATTGTCCGTCTCCTGACGGACACATTTGTACTGTCTCTGGTCTTTGACGCGTAGATAGATGTATAGCAGTAAAAGGTTCATTCCAGATAGCACTAATTTGGTAATGCAGCAGGAGGCGTCACACAGCAGCAGTGATAGCACTAATATGGTAATGCAGCAGGAGGTGTCACACAGCAGCAGCGAAAGCACTAATATGGTAATGCAGCAGGAGGTGTCACACAGCAGCAGTGATAGCACTAATATGGTAATACAGCAGGAGGTGTCACACAGCAGCAGTGATAGCACTAATATGGTAATGCAGCAGGAGGCATCACACAGCAGCAGCGATAGCACTAATATGGTAATATAGCAGGAGGCGTCACACAGCAGCAGTGATAGCACTAATATGGTAATGCAGCAGGAGGTGTCACACAGCAGCAGTGATAACACTAATTTGGTAATGCAGCAGGAGGTGTCACACAGCAGCAGTGATAGCACTAATATGGTAATGCAGCAGGAGGTGTCACACAGCAGCAGCGAAAGCACTAATATGGTAATGCAGCAGGAGTCGTCACACAGCAGCAGTGATAGCACTAATATGGTAATGCAGCAGGAGGCGTCACACAGCAGCAGTGATAGCACTAATATGGTAATGCAGCAGGAGGAGTCACACAGCAGCAGTGATAGCACTAATATGGTAATGTAGCAGGAGGCGTCACACAGCAGCAGTGATAGCACTAATATGGTAATGCAGCAGGAGGTGTCACACAGCAGCAGTGATAGCACTAATATGGTAATGCTGCAGGAGGTGTCACACAGCAGCAGTGATAGCACTAATATGGTAATACTGCAGGGGGCGTCACACAGCAGCAGTGATAGCACTAATATGGTAATGCAGTAGGGGGCGTCACACAGCAGCAGTGATAACACTAATATGGTAATGCAGCAGGAGGCGTCACACAGCAGCAGTGATAGCACTAATATGGTAATGCAGCAGGAGGTGTCACACAGCAGCAGTGATAACACTAATATGATAATGCAGCAGGGGGCGTCACACAGCAGCAGTGATAGCACTAATATGGTAATGTAGCAGGAGGTGTCACACAGCAGCAGTGATAGCACTAATATGGTAATGCAGCAGGAGGCGTCACACAGCAGCAGTGATAGCACTAATATGATAATGCAGCAGGGGGCGTCACACAGCAGCAGTGATAGCACTAATATGGTAATGTAGCAGGAGGTGTCACACAGCAGCAGTGATAGCACTAATATGGTAATGCAGCAGGAGGCGTCACACAGCAGTGATAGCACTAATATGGTAATACAGCAGGAGGCGTCACACAGCAGCAGTGATAGCACTAATATGGTAATGCAGCAGGAGGTGTCACACAGCAGCAGTGATAACACTAATATGGTTATGCAGCAGGAGGCGTCACACAGCAGCAGTGATAGCACTAATATGGTAATACAGCAGGGGGCGTCACACAGCAGCAGTGATAGCACTAATATGGTAATGCAGTAGGTGGCGTCACACAGCAGCAGTGATAACACTAATATGTTAATACAGCAGGAGGCGTCACACAGCAGCAGTGATAGCACTAATATGGTAATGCAGCAGGAGGTGTCACACAGCAGCAGCGAAAGCACTAATATGGTAATGCAGCAGGAGGTGTCACACAGCAGCAGTGATAGCACTAATATGGTAATACAGCAGGAGGTGTCACACAGTAGCAGTGATAACACTAATTTGGTAATGCAGCAGGAGGTGTCACACAGCAGCAGTGATAGCACTAATATGATAATGCAGCAGGGGGCGTCACACAGCAGCAGTGATAGCACTAATATGGTAATGCAGCAGGGGGCGTCACACAGCAGCAGTGATAGCACTAATATGGTAATGCAGCAGGAGGTGTCACACAGCAGCAGTGATAACACTAATATGGTTATGCAGCAGGAGGCGTCACACAGCAGCAGTGATAGCACTAATATGTTAATACAGCAGGAGGCGTCACACAGCAGCAGTGATAGCACTAATATGATAATGCAGCAGGGGGCGTCACACAGCAGCAGTGATAGCACTAATATGGTAATACAGCAGGAGGCGTCACACAGCAGCAGTGATAGCACTAATATGGTAATGCAGCAGGAGGCGTCACACAGCAGCAGTGATAGCACTAATATGGTAATGCAGTAGGTGGCGTCACACAGCAGCAGTGATAGCACTAATATGGTAATGCAGCAGGGGGGGCGTCACACAGCAGCAGTGATAGCACTAATATGGTAATGCAGCAGGAGGTGTCACACAGCAGCAGTGATAACACTAATATGGTTATGCAGCAGGAGGCGTCACACAGCAGCAGTGATAGCACTAATATGGTAATACAGCAGGAGGTGTCACACAGCAGCAGTGATAGCACTAATATGGTAATGCAGCAGGAGGTGTCACACAGCAGCAGTGATAACACTAATATGGTTATGCAGCAGGAGGCGTCACACAGCAGCAGTGATAGCACTAATATGGTAATACAGCAGGGGGCGTCACACAGCAGCAGTGATAGCACTAATATGGTAATGCAGCAGGAGGCGTCACACAGCAGCAGTGATAGCACTAATATGGTAATACAGCAGGAGGCGTCACACAGCAGCAGTGATAGCACTAATATGGTAATGCAGTAGGTGGCGTCACACAGCAGCAGTGATAACACTAATATGTTAATACAGCAGGAGGCGTCACACAGCAGCAGTGATAGCACTAATATGGTAATGCAGCAGAGGGTGTCACACAGCAGCAGCGATAGCACTAATATGGTAATACAGCAGGAGGCGTCACACAGCAGCAGATATAGCACTAATATGGTAATACAGCAGGAGGTGTCACACAGCAGCAGTGATAGCTCTAATATGGTAATGCAGCAGGAGGCGTCACACAGCAGCAGTGATAGCACTAATATGGTAATGCAGCAGGAGGTGTCACACAGCAGCAGCGATAGCACTAATATGGTAATACAGCAGAGGGTGTCACACAGCAGCAGTGATAGCACTAATATGGTAATGCAGCAGGGGGTGTCACACAGCAGCAGTGATAGCTCTAATATGGTAATGCAGCAGGAGGCGTCACACAGCAGCAGTGATAGCACTAATATGGTAATGCAGCAGGAGGCGTCACACAGCAGCAGCGATAGCACTAATATGGTAATACAGCAGAGGGTGTCACACAGCAGCAGTGATAGCACTAATATGGTAATGCAGCAGGGGGCGTCACACAGCAGCAGTGATAGCACTAATATGGTAATGCAGCAGGAGGTGTCACACAGCAGCAGCGATAGCACTAATATGGTAATACAGCAGAGGGTGTCACACAGCAGCAGTGATAGCACTAATATGGTAATACAGCAGGGGGCGTCACACAGCAGCAGTGATAGCACTAATATGGTAATACAGCAGGAGGTGTCACACAGCAGCAGCGATAGCACTAATATGGTAATACAGCAGGAGGAGTCACACAGCAGCAGTGATAGCACTAATATGGTAACGCAGCAGGACGCGTCACACAGCAGCAGCAGCGATAGCACTAATATGGTAATGCAGCAGGAGGTGTCACACAGCAGCACTGATAGCTCTAATATGGTAATGCAGCAGGGGGCGTCACACAGCAGCAGTGATAGCACTAATATGGTAATGCAGCAGGAGGTGTCACACAGCAGCAGTGATAGCACTAATATGGTAATGCAGCAGGAGGCGTCACACAGCAGCAGCGATAGCACTAAAATGGTAATACAGCAGGGGGTGTCACACAGCAGCAGTGATAGCACTAATATGGTAATGCAGCAGGAGGCGTCACACAGCAGCAGCGATAGCACTAAAATGGTAATACAGCAGGGGGCGTCACACAGCAGCAGTGATAGCACTAATATGGTAATACAGCAGGGGGTGTCACACAGCAGCAGTGATAGCACTAATATGGTAATGCAGCAGAGGGTGTCACACAGCAGCAGCGATAGCACTAATATGGTAATACAGCAGGAGGAGTCACACAGCAGCAGTGATAGCACTAATATGGTAATGCAGCAGGAGGTGTCACACAGCAGCAGCGATAGCACTAATATGGTAATACAGCAGGAGGAGTCACACAGCAGCAGTGATAGCACTAATATGGTAATGCAGCAGGAGGTGTCACACAGCAGCAGCGATAGCACTAATATGGTAATACAGCAGGGGGTGTCACACAGCAGCAGCGATAGCACTAATATGGTAATACAGCAGAGGGTGTCACACAGCAGCAGCGATAGCACTAATATGGTAATGCAGCAGGGGGCGTCACACAGCAGCAGTGATAGCACTAATATGGTAATACAGTAGGAGGCGTCACACAGCAGCAGTGATAGCACTAATATGGTAATGCAGCAGGAGGCGTCACACAGCAGCAGTGATAGCACTAATATGGTAATGCAGCAGGAGGCATCACACAGCAGCAGCGATAGCACTAAAATGGTAATACAGCAGGGGGTGTCACACAGCAGCAGCGATAGCACTAATATGGTAATGCAGCAGAGGGTGTCACACAGCAGCAGCGATAGCACTAATATGGTAATACAGTAGGAGGCGTCACACAGCAGCAGTGATAGCACTAATATGGTAATGCAGCAGGGGGCGTCACACAGCAGCAGTGATAGCACTAATATGGTAATACAGCAGAGGGTGTCACACAGCAGCAGTGATAGCACTAATATGGTAATACAGCAGAGGTCGTCACACAGCAGCAGTGATAGCACTAATATGGTAATGCAGCAGGAGGCGTCACACAGCAGCAGTGATAGCACTAATATGGTAATGCAGCAGGAGGTGTCACACAGCAGCAGCGATAGCACTAATATGGTAATACAGCAGGAGGAGTCACACAGCAGCAGTGATAGCACTAATATGGTAATGCAGCAGGAGGCGTCACACAGCAGCAGTGATAGCACTAATATGGTAATGCAGCAGGAGGTGTCACACAGCAGCAGCGATAGCACTAATATGGTAATACAGCAGGGGGTGTCACACAGCAGCAGCGATAGCACTAATATGGTAATACAGCAGAGGGTGTCACACAGCAGCAGCGATAGCACTAATATGGTAATGCAGCAGGGGGCGTCACACAGCAGCAGTGATAGCACTAATATGGTAATACAGTAGGAGGCGTCACACAGCAGCAGTGATAGCACTAATATGGTAATGCAGCAGGAGGTGTCACACAGCAGCAGTGATAGCACTAATATGGTAATGCAGCAGGAGGTGTCACACAGCAGCAGTGGTAGCACTAATATGGTAATGCAGCAGGAGTCGTCACACAGCAGCAGTGATAGCAGTAATATGGTAATGCAGCAGGAGGTGTCACACAGCAGCAGTGATAGCACTAATATGGTAATGCAGCAGGGGGCGTCACACAGCAGCAGTGATAGCACTAATATGGTAATGCAGCAGGAGGTGTCACACAGCAGCAGCGATAGCACTAATATGGTAATACAGCAGGAGGCGTCACACAGCAGCAGTGATAGCACTAATATGGTAATACAGCAGGAGGCGTCACACCGCAGCAGATATAGCACTAATATGGTAATACAGCAGGAGGCGTCACACCGCAGCAGATATAGCACTAATATGGTAATGCAGCAGGAGGCGTCACACAGCAGCAGTGATAGTACTAATATGGTAATACAGCAGGACGCGTCACACAGCAGCAGCAGCGATAGCACTAATATGGTAATGCAGCAGGAGGTGTCACACAGCAGCAGTGATAGCACTAATATGGTAATACAGCAGGAGGCGTCACGCAGCAGCAGCGATAGCACTAATATGGTAATACAGCAGAGGGTGTCACACAGCAGCAGCGATAGCACTAATATGGTAATGCAGCAGGGGGCGTCACACAGCAGCAGTGATAGCACTAATATGGTAATGCAGCAGGAGGTGTCACACAGCAGCAGTGATAGCACTAATATGGTAATGCAGCAGGAGACGTCACACAGCAACAGTGATAGCACTAATATGGTAACGCAGCAGGAGGTGTCACACAGCAGCAGTGATAGCACTAATATGGTAATGCAGCAGGAGGTGTCACACAGCAGCAGTGATAGCACTAATATGGTAATGCAGCAGGAGGCGTCACACAGCAGCAGTGATAGCACTAATATGGTAATACAGCAGAGGGTGTCACACAGCAGCAGTGATAACACTAATATGGTAATACAGCAGGAGGTGTCACACAGCAGCAGTGATAGAACTAATATGGTAACGCAGCAGGACGCGTCACACAGCAGCAGCAGCGATAGCACTAATATGGTAATGCAGCAGGAGGCGTCACACAGCAGCAGTGATAGCACTAATATGGTAATGCAGCAGGGGGCGTCACACAGCAGCAGTGATAGCACTAATATGGTAATACAGCAGGAGGTGTCACACAGCAGCAGTGATAGCACTAATATGGTAATACAGCAGGAGGTGTCACACAGCAGCAGTGATAGCACTAATATGGTAATGCAGCAGGAGGTGTCACACAGCAGCAGTGATAGCACTAATATGGTAATACAGCAGGAGGTGTCACACAGCAGCAGTGATAGCACTAATATGGTAATGCAGCAGGAGGCGTCACACAGCAGCACTGATAGCACTAATATGGTAATACAGCAGGGGTGTCACACAGCAGCAGCGATAGCACTAATATGGTAATGCAGCAGGAGGCGTCACACAGCAGCAGTGATAGCACTAATATGGTAATGCAGCAGGAGGTGTCACACAGCAGCACTGATAGCTCTAATATGGTAATGCAGCAGGAGGCGTCACACAGCAGCAGTGATAGCACTAATATGGTAATGCAGCAGGAGGTGTCACACAGCAGCAGTGATAGCACTAATATGGTAATGCAGCAGGAGGCGTCACACAGCAGCAGTGATAGCACTAATATGGTTATGCAGCAGGAGGCGTCACACAGCAGCAGTGATAGCACTAATATGGTAATACAGCAGAGGGTGTCACACAGCAGCAGTGATAGCACTAATATGGTTATGCAGCAGGAGGCGTCACACAGCAGCAGTGATAGCACTAATATGGTAATACAGCAGAGGGTGTCACACAGCAGCAGTGATAGCACTAATATGGTAATGCAGCAGGAGGCGTCACACAGCAGCACTGATAGCACTAATATGGTAATACAGCAGGGGGCATCACACAGCAGAAGCGATAGCACTAATATGGTAATGCAGCAGGAGGTGTCACACAGCAGCAGTGATAGCACTAATATGGTAATGCAGCTGGAGGCGTCACACAGCAGCAGCGATAGCACTAATATGGTAATACAGCAGTAGGTGGCGCCACACAGCAGCAGTGATAGCACTAATATGGTAATGCAGCAGGAGGCGTCACACAGCAGCAGTGATAGCACTAATATGGTAATGCAGTAGGTGGCGCCACACAGCAGCAGTGATAGCACTAATATGGTAATGCAGTAGGAGGCGTCACACAGCAGCAGTGATAACACTAATATGGTTATGGAGCAGGAGGCGTCACACAGCAGCAGTGATAGCACTAATATGGTAATGCAGCAGGTGGCGTCACACAGCAGCAGTGACAGCACTAATATGGTAATGCAGTAGGAGGTGTCACACAGCAGCAGCGATAGCACTAATATGGTAATGCAGCAGGAGGCGTCACACAGCAGCAGTGATAGCACTAATATGGTAATGCAGTAGGTGGCGTCACACAGCAGCAGTGATAGCACTAATATGGTAATGCAGTAGGAGGCGTCACACAGCAGCAGTGATAGCACTAATATGGTAATGCAGCAGGTGGCGTCACACAGCAGCAGTGACAGCACTAATATGGTAATGCAGTAGGAGGTGTCACACAGCAGCAGTGATAGCACTAATATGGTAATGCAGCAGGAGGCGTCACACAGCAGCAGTGATAGCACTAATATGGTAATGCAGCAGGAGGCGTCACACAGCAGCAGTGATAGCACTAATATGGTAATGCAGTAGGTGGCGTCACACAGCAGCAGTGATAGCACTAATATGGTAATGCAGTAGGTGGCGTCACACAGCAGCAGTGATAGCACTAATATGGTAATGCAGCTGGAGGCGTCACACAGCAACAGTGACAGCACTAATATGGTAATGCAGCAGGAGGTGTCACACAGCAGCAGTGATAACACTAATATGGTTATGCAGCAGGAGGCGTCACACAGCAGCAGCGATAGCACTAATATGGTAATGCAGCAGGGGGTGTCACACAGCAGCAGTGATAACACTAATATGGTTATGCAGCAGGAGGCGTCACACAGCAGCAGCGATAGCACTAATATGGTAATGCAGCAGGTGGCGTCACACAGCAGCAGTGACAGCACTAATATGGTAATGCAGCAGGGGGCGTCACACAGCAGCAGTGATAGCACTAATATGGTAATGCAGCAGGAGGCGTCACACAGCAGCAGTGATAGCACTAATATGGTAATACAGCAGGAGGCGTCACACAGCAGCAGTGATATCACTAATATGGTAATACAGCAGGGGGTGTCACAAAGCAGCAGTGATAGCACTAATATGGTAATACAGCAGGGGGTGTCACACAGCAGCAGCGATAGCACTAATATGGTAATACAGCAAGAGGTGTCACACAGCAGCAGTGATAGCACTAATATGGTAATGCAGCAGGGGGCGTCACACAGCAGCAGCGATAGCACTAATATGGTAATACAGTAGGGGGCGTTACACAGCAGCAGCGATAGCACTAATATGGTAATACAGCAGGAGGTGTCACACAGCAGCAGTGATAGCACTAATATGGTAATGCAGCAGGAGGCGTCACACAGTAGCACTGATAGCACTAATATGGTAATGCAGCAGGAGGCGTCACACAGAAGCAGTGATAGTACTAATATGGTAATGCAGCAGGAGGTGTCACACAGCAGCAGTGATAGCACTAATATGGTAATGCAGCAGGAGGTGTCACACAGCAGCAGTGATAGCACTAATATGGTAATACAGCAGAGGGCGTCCCACAGCAGCAGTGATAGCACTAATATGGTAATACAGCAGAGGGCGTCACACAGCAGCAGTGATAGCACTAATATGGTAATACAGCAGGAGGCGTCACACAGCAGCAGTGATAGCACTAATATGGTAATGCAGCAGGGGGCATCACACAGCAGCGATAGCACTAATATGTTAATGCTGCAGGAGGTGTCACACAGCATCAGTGATAGCACTAATATGGTAATGCAGCAGGAGGCGTCACACAGCAGCAGCGATAGCACTAATATGGTAATGCAGCAGGAGGTGTCACACAGCAGCAGTTATAGCACTAATATGGTAATGCAGCAGGAGGTGTCACACAGCAGCAGTGATAGCACTAATATGGTAATGTAGCAGGAGGCGTCACACAGCAGCAGTGATAGCACTAATATGGTAATGCAGCAGGGGGCATCACACAGCAGCGATAGCACTAATATGTTAATGCTGCAGGAGGTGTCACACAGCAGCAGCGATAGCACTTATATGGTAATGCAGCAGGAGGCGTCACACAGCAGCAGCGATAGCACTAATATGGTAATACAGCAGGGGGCGTCACACAGCAGCAGTGATAGCACTAATATGGTAATGCAGCAGGGGGCATCACACAGCAGCGATAGCACTAATATGTTAATGCTGCAGGAGGTGTCACACAGCAGCAGCGATAGCACTTATATGGTAATGCAGCAGGAGGCGTCACACAGCAGCAGCGATAGCACTAATATGGTAATACAGCAGGGGGCGTCACACAGCAGCAGCGATAGCACTAATATGGTAATACAGCAGGGGGCGTCACACAGCAGCAGCGATAGCACTAATATAGTAATACAGCAGGAGGCGTCACACAGCAGCAGTGATAGCACTAATATGGTAATGCAGCAGGGGGCATCACACAGCAGCGATAGCACTAATATGTTAATGCTGCAGGAGGTGTCACACAGCAGCAGCGATAGCACTTATATGGTAATGCAGCAGCAGGTGTCTCACAGCAGCAGCGATAGCACTAATATGGTAATACAGCAGGGGGCGTCACACAGCAGCAGCGATAGCACTAATATGGTAATACAGCAGGAGGCGTCACACAGCAGCAGCGATAGCACTAATATGGTATTACAGCAGGAGGCGTCACACAGCAGCAGCGATAGCACTAATATGGTAATACAGCAGGAGGCGTCACACAGCAGCAGTGATAGCACTAATATGGTAATGCAGCAGGAGGCGTCACACAGCAGCAGTGATAGCACTAATATGGTAATGCAGCAGGTGGTGTCACACCGCAGCAGTGATAGCACTAATATGGTAATGCAGCAGGGGGCGTCACACAGCAGCAGCAATAGCACTAATATGGTAATGCAGCAGGAGGCGTCACACAGCAGCAGTGATAGCACTAATATGGTAATGCAGCAGGGGGTGTCACACAGCAGCAGCGATACCACTAATATGGTAATGCAGCAGGAGGTGTCACACAGCAGCAGCGATAGCACTAATATGGTAATACAGCAGGAGGCGTCACACAGCAGCAGTGATAGCACTAATATGGTAATGCAGTAGAGGTCGTCACACAGCAGCAGTAATAGCACTAATATGGTAATACAGCAGGGGTGTCACACAGCAGCACTGATAGCTCTAATATGGAAATGCAGCAGGAGGTGTCACACAGCAGCACTGATAGCACTAATATGGTAATGCAGCAGGAGGTGTCACACAGCAGCAGTGATAGCACTAATATGGTAATGCAGCAGGGGGCGTCACACAGCAGCAGTGATAGCACTAATATGGTAATGCAGCAGGAGGTGTCACACCGCAGCAGCGATAGCACTAATATGGTAATACAGCAGGAGGGGTCACGCAGCAGCAGATATAGCACTAATATGGTAATACAGCAGGAGGTGTCACACAGCAGCAGTGATAGAACTAATATGGTAACGCAGCAGGACGCGTCACACAGCAGCAGCAGTGATAACACTAATATGGTAATGCAGCAGGAGGTGTCACACAGCAGCAGTGATAACACTAATATGGTTATGCAGCAGGAGGTGTCACACAGCAGCAGTGATAGCACTAATATGGTAATGCAGCAGGAGGTGTCACACAGCAGCACTGATAGCACTAATATGGTAATACAGCAGGGGTGTCACACAGCAGCAGTGATAGCACTAATATGGTAATACAGCAGGAGGCGTCACACAGCAGCAGCGATAGCACTAATATGGTAATGCAGCAGGGGGCGTCACACAGCAGCAGTGATAGCACTAATATGGTAATACAGCAGGAGGCGTCACACAGCAGCAGCGATAGCACTAATATGGTAATGCAGCAGGAGGCGTCACACAGCAGCAGTGATAGCACTAATATGGTAATGCAGCAGGAGGTGTCACACAGCAGCACTGATAGCTCTAATATGGTAATGCAGCAGGAGGCGTCACACAGCAGCAGTGATAGCACTAATATGGTAATACAGCAGGAGGTGTCACACAGCAGCAGTGATAACACTAATATGGTTATGCAGCAGGAGGCGTCACACAGCAGCAGTGATAGCACTAATATGGTAATACAGCAGAGGGTGTCACACAGCAGCAGTGATAGCACTAATATGGTAATGCAGCAGGGGGCATCACACAGCAGAAGCGATAGCACTAATATGGTAATGCAGCAGGAGGTGTCACACAGCAGCAGTGATAGCACTAATATGGTAATGCAGCTGGAGGCGTCACACAGCAGCAGCGATAGCACTAATATGGTAATACAGCAGTAGGTGGCGCCACACAGCAGCAGTGATAGCACTAATATGGTAATGCAGCAGGAGGCGTCACACAGCAGCAGTGATAGCACTAATATGGTAATGCAGTAGGAGGCGTCACACAGCAGCAGTGATAACACTAATATGGTTATGGAGCAGGAGGCGTCACACAGCAGCAGTGATAGCACTAATATGGTAATGCAGCAGGTGGCGTCACACAGCAGCAGTGACAGCACTAATATGGTAATGCAGTAGGAGGTGTCACACAGCAGCAGCGATAGCACTAATATGGTAATGCAGCAGGAGGCGTCACACAGCAGCAGTGATAGCACTAATATGGTAATGCAGTAGGTGGCGTCACACAGCAGCAATGATAGCACTAATATGGTAATGCAGTAGGTGGCGTCACACAGCAGCAGTGATAGCACTAATATGGTAATGCAGCAGGGGGTGTCACACAGCAGCAGTGATAACACTAATATGGTTATGCAGCAGGAGGCGTCACACAGCAGCAGCGATAGCACTAATATGGTAATGCAGCAGGTGGCGTCACACAGCAGCAGTGACAGCACTAATATGGTAATGCAGCAGGAGGTGTCACACAGCAGCAGCGATAGCACTAATATGGTAATGCAGCAATAGGCGTCAAACAGCAGCAGTGATAGCACTAATATGGTAATACAGCAGGGGGTGTCACAAAGCAGCAGTGAGAGCACTAATATGGTAATACAGCAGGGGGTGTCACAAAGCAGCAGTGATAGCACTAATATGGTAATACAGCAGGGGGTGTCACACAGCAGCAGCGATAGCACTAATATGGTAATACAGCAAGAGGTGTCACACAGCAGCAGTGATAGCACTAATATGGTAATGCAGCAGGGGGCGTCACACAGCAGCAGCGATAGCACTAATATGGTAATACAGCAGGAGGTGTCACACAGCAGCAGTGATAGCACTAATATGGTAATGCAGCAGGAGGCGTCACACAGTAGCACTGATAGCACTAATATGGTAATGCAGCAGGAGGCGTCACACAGAAGCAGTGATAGTACTAATATGGTAATGCAGCAGGAGGTGTCACACAGCAGCAGTGATAGCACTAATATGGTAATGCAGCAGGAGGTGTCACACAGCAGCAGTGATAGCACTAATATGGTAATACAGCAGAGGGCGTCCCACAGCAGCAGTGATAGCACTAATGTGGTAATGCAGCAGGGGGCATCACACAGAAGCAGTGATAGTACTAATATGGTAATGCAGCAGGAGGTGTCACACAGCAGCAGTGATAGCACTAATATGGTAATGCAGCAGGAGGTGTCACACAGCAGCAGCGATAGCACTAATATGGTAATACAGCAAGAGGCGTCACACAGCAGCAGTGATAGCACTAATATGGTAATGCAGCAGGGGGCATCACACAGCAGCGATAGCACTAATATGTTAATGCTGCAGGAGGTGTCACACAGCAGCAGCGATAGCACTTATATGGTAATACAGCAGGAGGTGTCACACAGCAGCAGCGATAGCACTTATATGGTAATACAGCAGGAGGTGTCACACAGCAGCAGTGATAGCACTAATATGGTAATGCAGCAGGAGGCGTCACACAGTAGCACTGATAGCACTAATATGGTAATGCAGCAGGAGGCGTCACACAGAAGCAGTGATAGTACTAATATGGTAATGCAGCAGGAGGTGTCACACAGCAGCAGTGATAGCACTAATATGGTAATGCAGCAGGAGGTGTCACACAGCAGCAGTGATAGCACTAATATGGTAATACAGCAGAGGGCGTCCCACAGCAGCAGTGATAGCACTAATATGGTAATACAGCAGAGGGCGTCACACAGCAGCAGTGATAGCACTAATATGGTAATACAGCAGGAGGCGTCACAGAGCAGCAGTGATAGCACTAATATGGTAATGCAGCAGGGGGCATCACACAGCAGCGATAGCACTAATATGTTAATGCTGCAGGAGGTGTCACACAGCATCAGTGATAGCACTAATATGGTAATGCAGCAGGAGGCGTCACACAGCAGCAGCGATAGCACTAATATGGTAATGCAGCAGGAGGTGTCACACAGCAGCAGTGATAGCACTAATATGGTAATGCAGCAGGAGGCGTCACACAGCAGCAGTGATAGCACTAATATGGTAATGCAGCAGGGGGCATCACACAGCAGCGATAGCACTAATATGTTAATGCTGCAGGAGGTGTCACACAGCAGCAGCGATAGCACTTATATGGTAATGCAGCAGGAGGCGTCACACAGCAGCAGCGATAGCACTAATATGGTAATACAGCAGGGGGCGTCACACAGCAGCAGTGATAGCACTAATATGGTAATGCAGCAGGGGGCATCACACAGCAGCGATAGCACTAATATGTTAATGCTGCAGGAGGTGTCACACAGCAGCAGCGATAGCACTTATATGGTAATGCAGCAGGAGGCGTCACACAGCAGCAGCGATAGCACTAATATGGTAATACAGCAGGGGGCGTCACACAGCAGCAGCGATAGCACTAATATGGTAATACAGCAGGAGGCGTCACACAGCAGCAGTGATAGCACTAATATGGTAATGCAGCAGGGGGCATCACACAGCAGCGATAGCACTAATATGTTAATGCTGCAGGAGGTGTCACACAGCAGCAGCGATAGCACTTATATGGTAATGCAGCAGGAGGCGTCACACAGCAGCAGCGATAGCACTAATATGGTAATACAGCAGGGGGCGTCACACAGCAGCAGCGATAGCACTAATATGGTAATACAGCAGGAGGCGTCACACAGCAGCAGCGATAGCACTAATATGGTATTACAGCAGGAGGCGTCACACAGCAGCAGCGATAGCACTAATATGGTAATACAGCAGGAGGCGTCACACAGCAGCAGTGATAGCACTAATATGGTAATGCAGCAGGAGGCGTCACACAGCAGCAGTGATAGCACTAATATGGTAATGCAGCAGGTGGTGTCACACCGCAGCAGTGATAGCACTAATATGGTAATGCAGCAGGGGGCGTCACACAGCAGCAGCAATAGCACTAATATGGTAATGCAGCAGGAGGCGTCACACAGCAGCAGTGATAGCACTAATATGGTAATGCAGCAGGGGGTGTCACACAGCAGCAGCGATACCACTAATATGGTAATGCAGCAGGAGGTGTCACACAGCAGCAGCGATAGCACTAATATGGTAATACAGCAGGAGGCGTCACACAGCAGCAGTGATAGCACTAATATGGTAATGCAGTAGAGGTCGTCACACAGCAGCAGTAATAGCACTAATATGGTAATACAGCAGGGGTGTCACACAGCAGCACTGATAGCTCTAATATGGTAATGCAGCAGGAGGCGTCACACAGCAGCAGTGATAGCACTAATATGGTAATGCAGTAGGAGGCGTCACACAGCAGCAGTGATAGCACTAATATGGTAATGCAGTAGGTGGCGTCACACAGCAGCAGTAATAGCACTAATATGGTAATACAGCAGGAGGCGTCACACAGCAGCAGTGATATCACTAATATGGTAATACAGCAGGAGGTGTCACACAGCAGCAGCGATAGCACTAATATGGTAATACAGCAGAGGGTGTCACACAGCAGCAGTGATAGCACTAATATGGTAATGCAGTAGGAGGCGTCACACAGCAGCAGTGATAACACTAATATGGTTATGCAGCAGGAGGCGTCACACAGCAGCAGTGATAGCACTAATATGGTAATGCAGCAGGAGGCGTCACACAGCAGCAGTGATAGCACTAATATGGTAATGCAGCAGAGGCTGTAACACAGCAGCAGTGATAGCACTAATATGGTAATGCAGCAGGAGGTGTCACACAGCAGCAGTGATAGCACTAATATGGTAATACAACAGGAGGTGTCACACAGCAGCAGTGATAGCACTAATATGGTAATACAGCAGGAGGTGTCACACAGCAGCAGTGATAGCACTAATATGGTAATGCAGCAGGGGGCGTCACACAGCAGCAGTGATAGCACTAATATGGTAATACAGCAGAGGCTGTAACACAGCAGCAGTGATAGCACTAATATGGTAATGCAGCAGGAGGTGTCACACAGCAGCAGTGATAGCACTAATATGGTAATACAACAGGAGGTGTCACACAGCAGCAGTGATAGCACTAATATGGTAATGCAGCAGGAGGCGTCACACAGCAGCAGTGATAGCACTAATATGGTAATGCAGTAGGTGGCGTCACACAGCAGCAGTGATAGCACTAATATGGTAATGCAGCAGGAGGTGTCACACAGCAGCAGTGATAGCACTAATATGGTAATACAGCAGGAGGCGTCACACAGCAGCAGTGATAGCACTAATATGGTAATGCAGCAGGAGGTGTCACACAGCAGCAGCGATAGCACTAATATGGTAATACAGCAGAGGGTGTCACACAGCAGCAGTGATAGCACTAATATGGTAATACAGCAGGAGGCGTCACACAGCAGCAGTGATAGCACTAATATGGTAATACAGCAGGAGGCGTCACACAGCAGCAGTGATAGCACTAATATGGTAATACAGCAGGAGGCGTCACACAGCAGCAGTGATAGCACTAATATGGTAATACAGCAGGAGGTGTCACACAGCAGCAGTGATAGCACTAATATGGTAATGCAGTAGGTGGCGTCACACAGCAGCAGTGATAGCACTAATATGGTAATACAGCAGGAGGCGTCACACAGCAGCAGTGATAGCACTAATATGGTAATACAGCAGGAGGTGTCACACAGCAGCAGCGATAGCACTAATATGGTAATACAGCAGAGGGTGTCACACAGCAGCAGTGATAGCTCTAATATGGTAATGCAGTAGGAGGCGTCACACAGCAGCAGTGATAACACTAATATGGTTATGCAGCAGGAGGCGTCACACAGCAGCAGTGATAACACTAATATGGTAATACAGCAGGGGGTGTCACACAGCAGCAGTGATAGCACTAATATGGTAATACACCAGGAGGCGTCACACAGCAGCAGTGATAGCACTAATATGGTAATGCAGCAGGAGGCGTCACACAGCAGCAGTGATAGCACTAATATGGTAATACAGCAGAGGGTGTCACACAGCAGCAGTGATAGCACTAATATGGTAATACAGCAGGAGGCGTCACACAGCAGCAGTGATAACACTAATATGGTTATGCAGCAGGAGGCGTCACACAGCAGCAGTGATAACACTAATATGGTTATGCAGCAGGAGGCGTCACACAGCAGCAGTGATAACACTAATATGGTTATGCAGCAGGATGCGTCACACAGCAGCAGTGATAGCACTAATATGGTAATGCAGCAGGTGGTGTCACACAGCAGCAGTGATAGCACTAATATGGTAATGCAGCAGGAGGCGTCACACAGCAGCAGTGATAGCACTAATATGGTAATGCAGTAGGAGGCGTCACACAGCAGCAGTGATAACACTAATATGGTTATGCAGCAGGAGGCGTCACACAGCAGCAGTGATAGCACTAATATGGTAATGCAGCAGGAGGCGTCACACAGCAGCAGTGATAGCACTAATATGGTAATGCAGCAGGAGGTGTCACACAGCAGCAGTGATAGCACTAATATGGTAATACAGCAGGAGGTGTCACACAGCAGCAGCGATAGCACTAATATGGTAATACAGCAGGAGGCGTCACACAGCAGCAGTGATAGCACTAATATGGTAATGCAGCAGAGGGTGTCACACAGCAGCAGTGATAGCACTAATATGGTAATACAGCAGAGGGTGTCACACAGCAGCAGTGATAGCACTAATATGGTAATACAGCAGAAGGTGTCACACAGCAGCAGTGATAGCACTAATATGGTAATACAGCAAGAGGTGTCACACAGCAGCAGTGATAGCACTAATATGGTAATGCAGCAGAGGTCGTCACACAGCAGCAGTGATAGCACTAATATGGTAATGCAGCAGAGGGTGTCACACAGCAGCAGTGATAGCACTAATATGGTAATACAGCAGAGGGTGTCACACAGCAGCAGTGATAGCACTAATATGGTAATACAGCAGAAGGTGTCACACAGCAGCAGTGATAGCACTAATATGGTAATACAGCAGGAGGTGTCACACAGCAGCAGTGATAGCACTAATATGGTAATGCAGCAGAGGTCGTCACACAGCAGCAGTGATAGCACTAATATGGTAATGCAGCAGAGGTCGTCACACAGCAGCAGTGATAGCACTAATATGGTAATGCAGCAGGAGGCATCACACAGCAGCAGTGATAGCACTAATATGGTAATGCAGTAGGTGGCGTCACACAGCAGCAGTGATAGCACTAATATGGTAATACAGCAGGAGGCGTCACACAGCAGCAGCAATAGCACTAATATGGTAATACAACAGGAGGCGTCACACAGCAGCAGTGATAGCTGTCAAAGTCAGAAAAATATCCCCATGCACGTTGCCATATTTGCACCGCACACTGGTCCGTGCTGCGCATGCGTACGCTCTCCCGTGAAGGCGCATACCCGCAATAGCGTGCACTCGCAGGCGCGGTATGCGTATTTACGGTAGAGTTTATGTAGTCGTAGCGTGCGACTCATTCGTTACATATTTTCACAATTAATGTAGTTTATAGATCATGATCCCTTTGATAGTTTCTGAAAGTTTGGTTAATATAGAAGGTCCCTGTTTAAAGTAATCCCTCTTTGTATTGTACGAAGGGTCTAACAGGAATCATACAGCAGTGTTTGGTACCCATCGGAAGAGTATTTAATTAGCAATATTCCGGTGTTGGTTTGGAGCGTATTAATCGCTCGTGCGAATAGTTATGGACATAAGAAGTTTATGTCCATTTCTATTATTTACTCATACTCAGGTATGCGGCGGGAAACCTAGTTTCCCACCCACCTGAGCTGTTGGAAATCGTCACAGCCCACCTGTATGAATCAACCTATGACCTTTTGTTGTGATACAGGGTCGAATTCCTTCATCCAATGGACAATGGGATTGTAGGGACTATGAGATTGCATTGTGTGTGGGGCATAAATAGGCAGGCCGACCACATCCAGCTCTCACTCTTCAACGGTTCTCATTGCTGAAAATCGGGTGCTGGATGTCCAGGCGCATGCGATCGTTTACCCTGTGCGTAAGTTTCTCTCCGTAATCATTGTCTTTCTGTGAGCCAATTTCTCTCATCTCTCTCCGTCTCTCTCTCTCTTTCCCTTCTCTTTCTCTCGTATCTCCCCTAGACTAGTATTGTATTGTATTAGATAGTATTGTATTTTGGTTAGGAAGTCTCTGTTATATTGTAGTGTATCATTTGTACTGTTATCCCCTTTTACAAATACATTAGATATAATACAGTTAATAGGCTTTGGACCCTAAACCAGTATCTGTGTATTTCCTATAGTGTTAAGTGTTCACTTGAGCGTCGGTGACGCTCAAGCAGCTTTGTAGTTAGTCAGGTTACACAAGGTTGCACTTACACCCTGTACTCACATTAAGGTATTCTGTGAATTTTATTGGTATAAGGTTTAGACATAAAGGTATAGCGTTGTGAGCGTCTGCGCCGCTGGTGATCTCCTCGTGGTCTCGAGCGTCCGCTACGCCATAGCGAATCATTACTCTAGTCATAGCCAATAACGTGTCCTGTGATCACTGGGCCGTGAGCGAACGTGACGCTTGAGCGTCTCGCCTACGGCTGAGCGATCGTTACGCAACTAGCGTACCATTACGGTACTTCTTAAGTAAACAGCGTACAGTGTTCTTAGACTTCATAAAGGGTTGTTTATACGACAAGGGAATTTAGCATTGTCAATTGGGGACTCGTCCTATCCTTCTCATATCTGCACTAGGTAGATCAGCAGACATTATCCCCCCAGCAAAGGGTGGGAGGTTGTCTCGCAGTGCTGACGGGATAAGCGTCTGCTTCGCTTAGATAAAGAGTGCTGAAGGAATCCGGGAACCGGAAGTAAGAACAAAACGCTTGTGTCTTTTAAAACTGTTTTATTTCTCTTCTGTCTTGCGTATACACGCACGCATACATTTATCTGCATTTCTTTTTCAAATTTCGTATATCACTATTCCTGTTTGCCAAGTTTTATAGTTGATAGAAAGTGCTAAAAGAGATTTGCTGTTATTTCATAGTAGAGGTAATAGTTAAAGTATAGACCAACACACGGCTTGTCTGGGAGATAAGGCAGTCAGTGTGGTGTGCGGTAGATGATCAGGGATCATCTACATTGATAAAGGTAGAAATTGTGTTACGGTGGATCTTTGTTTTGCGTACACGTGTCCCTAACAAAAGACTTGCGTACGCAATCCAAACGGCAGACGCACGCAGCGTACATTACGCAACGTAGCGTCTGGTTACGCCCACGTAGCTCAAGTCACGAAAAGTTGAATTAGAGCAAAGCGATAATTAGCGCAAAGGCGATAAGTAACGCACAGCGGTAAATAACGCGACGCGGTAAATAACGCAAATCTATTTTTGGAAAAATCTGAAATTTAGTTTAACAGATCCTGCTCCTAATTGGTAACACAGTTGGACTGAAGACAATTTCTGCGCAGAAATAGATATAGAAACAAAGTGTACATGTGTTGAGTGAGTGTGTTTTTATTACATAAGTTTATATAACTTAAGAGGTTGAACCAAAAGGAAAGTCGGGTACTCGTCAAGGGACACACGTGTAAGTGACATATACGGTGGCTAGGGAGGCATCCTTGGTTAAATAATATTTGAGCATTAGAGTATAGCGGACCATAAGGTAACAGACCAGGAGGTCATAAGGTAACAGACCAGGAGGTCATTAACAGACGGTAACAGACCAGGAGGTCATAAGGTAACAGGTAAAATAGACGAAGAGGTCCGCTATAAAGGTACAAGAGGCACAACGCCTGGGGTGTTGGTGCAGAACCCATATAGGCCATAAGCTCTTGCTGAAGGAATCGCGGCCGGAAACATCGATTCCATTGATCTTTCAGTACATGACAAGTAGTGCTTATGTACTGAACGATTGAACCGCACGTAATTGTGTGCAGTAGTTAGTAATCTGACCTAATACCATTAGAGTAAAGTGGTCACAAACGCTATCTGTACATTCTGACGTGATTTGTGTAATTTTTTATTTTTAAAGGGAAGTTCGCTGGTCACTCAGGAACTATCTAACAACCCCAACTTTACTGGAAAGAGTAAGTGTCCTTCGGGTAACCCTCATATGTTCCAGTAAACAGAAGGTTCACAGGGGCCCTGGGTTGGGTACAGCAGCTCTGGTTACAGTGATTGCAGTACTGGCCAACGTGGGCGAGAAGTAAGTGGGGTACTTGGTAAACCGCCACCGCCGGCCTGCCCAGGACATCTTGGTTTGTTTGTAAGGGTTCGCTGAAAACCTTGATATAAAGATCCAAGGAGGAATAAGCAACACCTGCAGAATTATGGGGGCCAGTTGTTCAGGTAGGGGGCGATCAACCTCGGTTCGGGTTGATTCAGAGAACCGACCCGTTGGGTCGGCAAGTTACATCATGTGTGAAAAATACGGAAGTCACACAGAATCTTTATGTGATGAATGGGAGAGAATGACTGTACAAGACAGGGACAAAGTCCCAAGAATAGGTAGCTTCAGTCCAGAAGTGTTACAAAATTTAAGGAGGAGGATATGTCTCATTGAACCAACAAAGAGACGAAGTAAACATTATGATTATTTGCAGTTATGGCAACAGGAAGGTGAATTACAAAGAGAGTCAATTGACTTATCTGAATCTTATCTTGAGAGGAGAGACATGGCATCGGGGAGGATTATGGTTGCGGAGAAAAGCACAAGGTTGAACAATAAAAACGCTCTTAGCAACTGTAGTATAGATTATAAGAATAAGTGTAATAACTGTAACAATGATTATTGTAATACTGTTGAATGTACAACTATTAACCTATGCAAGTTGCACCCCATGTCAAACTTCCCTCAGGAATACAAACAAGAAAGTGAGCCCAGAACGATGTCAACACCTCTTCCAGCAACCATCACAAAAGCCATCCAGGTGGACGCGACCAAATTGGTAAAGGCAATAATCGAACCCCCTAACGGAGGGTCAGGTGAGGTCGTGTCCACAGGTACGTACAATGTTTCATATCACGCACAAACAGATATACCCCAAAATATAAGACCAACACAAGATGATGTAACTGAGCTCGATCTGGCCAGGGTGATCTCAGTCCCCAATGGGAAGACTGACGATCAGGGAATCATTCCCGTCAAGGACAGTGCAATGCGCTGTCTCTGGTCCCGGACCGAATTGAGATCAATTGTGTCTGAATTTCCTGATCCTAGGAAAAATCTAGTCAAATGTCAAAAGTTTATTAAAGAACTAGGAAACGCCACAGAACCCACCAACAAAGAATGGCGGACAGTGCTGAGGGCATGTTTGCCCTCCAGTGTTGACCCTGAAAAATTCATTGCTGATTGTAAATTAAACACGGAGGTACCTTGTATGGAAGAACACAATCAGGAATGTATTAGGCAGATTAACCGACAGTTAGGAATATATTTCCCAGCTGCTGTCAAGTGGAATGACATTCTCTCCATAAGGCAAAACGAAAGGGAAAATGTTTCTAATTATTTCAATCGAGCACTGCAAATAATGGCTAGAAACACTGGGATCGCAGACATCAAGACAAATGCACAACATAAAGGAATAGCGGTTAAGGTATTAATGAATGGTTTAAAAGATGAATTAAAAACAAGGGTACAGACCACCAACCCAAACTGGAGAGATATCTCGGTGACCGCACTAAGAGAGGCCGTCATCAATCATGATCAGAATATCACCAGATACAGAGAGTCACAAAGAGATGAGTTAATGGCAGCAAATATACAGGCCCAAAACACAAGACCACCCCAACAAAAGCCCCACACCCCTGTGAGAAATCCAGAGATGGAAGTCTGTTACAATTGTCATAAAAAGGGACACTTTGCAAGAGATTGTAGATCAAGAGAAAGACAACACCATAATCATAAAATCCAAGGAATCAGGGAAGAACAGGGGAAACGGTTGATGATGATGAGCATCCGAGCGTTTGAGGAGGCATCAAATCAGCCAAGACCCCAGTTCACTGACACTCGGAGAAAGCCAAGGATCTGTTACCATTGTAGAAGAGAAGGGCATTATGCCAACAACTGTAATAACCCACATAAAGTTAGACCCCCTAGACCAAGAAATGAGCAAAATTACAATACACACCATTATAATCAGGGATCACGTAGGCAGGAAAGGTGATTATTAGGAATGGAGGCAAGCCTGAGGTAACGGTTAATGAAGTGGGAGGTCATTCACTGAAGACACAGGAATGACCAGGTGAAAAGTTGTAAATGTATTTGTGAAAAATGTTTTTTTTTCTCTCTCTCTCTATCCCCATCTCTGACTAGTATTGGTAAGAATTCACACATTGCATATCCACTTGGTCCTTGCAGAAGTCTACCAAACCCCAGCATGACCTCCGCCACAATGTATTTCTGGCCAGATACAGACAGTGGAGTAATGCAGGTGCTGGTGGGAAGGGACTGCTCAAGGAGACCATTAGACACATAGATATGACAGCCTAATAAGTCTGACAATGATTTTCTAATGCTAACAATGTTTTCTTAATGTTGACAATGTTTAAAAATGCTTTGTTTCTCTTTTCTTATTAATGGTTATTGTCGAGTTATGTAATGTATATATGCACATGAATTGTTCTCTACCTCTTTTGTTTTGTTTTTTTGTTATCTCTCTCTTCCCACTCATGTTTCCATGGTTTAAAGATGGTATGTCACCCCTCAGTTGGACCAATGGTAATGCCAGATTTTTGCTCCTTACAGAAAGATCGTCGGTTGGGAATGAACATTGCATCACCAGAATGTTCGTTTGGAAGACTGAGAGACAGCACCTTTGAGAAGACAGCAGAACAAGAAGAACAACAAGACGAGAGAACTTATTATCGTAACAAGTTCTCCCCCCCCCCCCCTCAAACTGTTTTCTTATACCCCCTTTACAAATTTCTTCTTTTCTCCTCCTGTAAGATGGACTTGCCCCAAGAGACTGCAATATGGATTTTCCCGTTAACCAGGATGTTGACCAGAGCAGTCTGTTCCGGCGAGAGTACCATAGAGGTCGAGAGAGGATCTGGAATGGGTTCCGATTATGATGATGGAGGCGTAGTTTTCCAAGATCAACCAAACCAACAAGCAAAGGCGAGTATCAGAAAACGATCCGATAGAAGAAATTGTGATGGATTGTTAGCTGAAGAAAATTGTATCTGTAGGCTCTGTGATAATCTGGTTGAAGATGGATGCATAAAGAAATGCCAATCCAGTTTTAATATCCATATGGACCGGCATCCATTGAGTGACTATCACTCTTTAGTGGGTAATGTGTTAAACAAAACAGATTGTTGGGTATGCTCTCAAGTACCTCAGGGTCATAGCAAATCAGGGCTAGTACCATTTCCTTTAACGTTAGGGGAGGTACTTGAGCTAAGTGGTGGGAGACCGGTGGACCGGAGATTTAACATCTCCAGCCCTCCTAGTTTGAAGCTCCACCAATACCATGTGGATAGGTCCCTCTTATGTTTTAATATCTCCAATCCCCGTAAGCCGGGAAATTGGGAAGTGTCATGGAGCAACCTTACCATGACCTTTTCACACAGAGCAGATAGAATGCCTACAGATACAGAGCTTGTACGCCACATAGCCAGTAGAGGAAAATCTTTCCGGTATCGATATACCTTAGGAAATAGGATTACTAGAGTTGGAGAGGTATCACCAGGATACTGTGCACATATCGTACAAACTGATACGTGCATTAAGCAGATGGAAGAATTAGGGTCAGGAGATCTCACCTGGAAGGTTTGTAACATGGTCATGTCCTTCTCCGTCCCATATGTTCTCCCCGATGACGCATATTTCATATGCGGGAGAAAGGCGTACAAGTGGCTTGCCCCAAACTCTGAAGGATTGTGTTATATTGGAAAAGTATTGCCTGAAGTGATGACTGTTACACATGACAAAATGAAGGACATACACCGTGGTGCCCAAACTCCTTATACTCACACTCATTACGAGCACCGAGTTAAAAGACAACTGTCAGAAAGGTTAGAGCATCCGGCCTCTGATCTTATCCATGAATCCACCGGGATTCAGGTCCTGGTAGCGTTAGATTTCACTCGCACCGCTCGAGGAGTGATGAATTATAGATACATTTCCGCACTCGCCAATTTGTTAGATAATATCACTGAAATGTATGATGACACGTTTAGATACACTGGAAGAGAACTTCAAGCTTACAAAACGGAACTAGTTCAGCATAGGATGGTTCTTAATTATCTTACAGCAGTAACAGGCGGATATTGTGTTACATTGGCAACACAGTACGGCATAAAGTGTTGCACTTATATCACGAATAGCACCGAGGATCCGGTAGAGGTCATAGACCAAAAGATGGACGATATTCTGCAATTAAAGTGGGAATTTCGTCGAAAACACAATCTCACCCTTGCTGCTGTAGGTAATGAGCTGACTGGTTGGGTGTCATGGTTGAACCCGCGAAATTGGTTCTCCGGTTTAGGAGACTGGGCTCAAGGAGTCATAATGGATGTTGGAAAGTTTCTACTATGTATCTTAGGTGTTGTTATATTTATTGGATTGATATTTAGATGCGGGCAGGCTTTAATGAGGTGCAAACAAAGTACAAGAGTGATGAGTTTGAGGAGTGAGGAAACTGTAATTAACCTGGATTTGATTTATGACCCAATGATAGAAACCAGAATGTGATGAAAATGCGATTATACGGTCCGTTTCTTTCACCTGTTTTTCTGCTTTTCTCCAAGATACAAAGACCCCCTTGGACGAGGAAGTTGACGAGACGCTATACAGACAACAGACAAGCACCAAAGAAGGATTTTGACCACTTGAGAAATGGACACTTGATGAACTTTGCCATGGATCCCCAGTTTCCCTAGTACTTTTAAACTCACGCTAGCCCAACATTTTTTTGTAAATCCGATGGCTCTGACAAAGCTATTTGCTCATGCCCAAGGAGCAATACAGCGCAAAGAAGACGACTCTCAACAGATACCGAACACAACTTCGACGACAGATGTACATTTCCCTGACATAGAATATCATTGCATTTTCCATAAGTGTTCTTTATCTTCATCTCTACAACCCTCAGGTAATAACACACATAGTATAGGGAATACAGGCACAGATATCAGCAATCACATATCCCCCCATTCATGTATCATCAACTAAAATGTGCTCCCCATTTTGTTCAAAATCCGAAAAGAGCTCGGTAAAGTTTGACAGCCCATCCACAGACCTGTACCACAGGATAAGAAGGAATTCAAATGTATACTTCGCAATACCTCGAAGCTTGATTTACAACACGTACGGCACGATGATACATGACCCTCCAAACATGGACTCATACACACATGCTTCTACTTTCTCACTAGGTCATACCCTTTTCACACCTACTCCTCTCTCCTCCCTCACCCAACCATGGAAATGAATTAACCCCTGACATATATTTTTCTCCTTTTTAAATGTTTTAGAAGGTGGCAGTTATTATTGACTGCCAAAGGGTGGACTGTCAAAGTCAGAAAAATATCCCCATGCACGTTGCCATATTTGCACCGCACACTGGTCCGTGCTGCGCATGCGTACGCTCTCCCGTGAAGGCGCATACCCGCAATAGCGTGCACTCGCAGGCGCAGTATGCGTATTTACGGTAGAGTTTATGTAGTCGTAGCGTGCGACTCATTCGTTACATATTTTCACAATTAATGTAGTTTATAGATCATGATCCCTTTGATAGTTTCTGAAAGTTTGGTTAATATAGAAGGTCCCTGTTTAAAGTAATCCCTCTTTGTATTGTACGAAGGGTCTAACAGGAATCATACAGCAGTGTTTGGTACCCATCGGAAGAGTATTTAATTAGCAATATTCCGGTGTTGGTTTGGAGCGTATTAATCGCTCGTGCGAATAGTTATGGACATAAGAAGTTTATGTCCATTTCTATTATTTACTCATACTCAGGTATGCGGCGGGAAACCTAGTTTCCCACCCACCTGAGCTGTTGGAAATCGTCACAGCCCACCTGTATGAATCAACCTATGACCTTTTGTTGTGATACAGGGTCGAATTCCTTCATCCAATGGACAATGGGATTGTAGGGACTATGAGATTGCATTGTGTGTGGGGCATAAATAGGCAGGCCGACCACATCCAGCTCTCACTCTTCAACGGTTCTCATTGCTGAAAATCGGGTGCTGGATGTCCAGGCGCATGCGATCGTTTACCCTGTGCGTAAGTTTCTCTCCGTAATCATTGTCTTTCTGTGAGCCAATTTCTCTCATCTCTCTCCGTCTCTCTCTCTCTTTCCCTTCTCTTTCTCTCGTATCTCCCCTAGACTAGTATTGTATTGTATTAGATAGTATTGTATTTTGGTTAGGAAGTCTCTGTTATATTGTAGTGTATCATTTGTACTGTTATCCCCTTTTACAAATACATTAGATATAATACAGTTAATAGGCTTTGGACCCTAAACCAGTATCTGTGTATTTCCTATAGTGTTAAGTGTTCACTTGAGCGTCGGTGACGCTCAAGCAGCTTTGTAGTTAGTCAGGTTACACAAGGTTGCACTTACACCCTGTACTCACATTAAGGTATTCTGTGAATTTTATTGGTATAAGGTTTAGACATAAAGGTATAGCGTTGTGAGCGTCTGCGCCGCTGGTGATCTCCTCGTGGTCTCGAGCGTCCGCTACGCCATAGCGAATCATTACTCTAGTCATAGCCAATAACGTGTCCTGTGATCACTGGGCCGTGAGCGAACGTGACGCTTGAGCGTCTCGCCTACGGCTGAGCGATCGTTACGCAACTAGCGTACCATTACGGTACTTCTTAAGTAAACAGCGTACAGTGTTCTTAGACTTCATAAAGGGTTGTTTATACGACAAGGGAATTTAGCATTGTCATAGCACTAATATGGTAATGCAGCAGGGGGCGTCACACAGCAGCAGCGATAGCACTAATATGGTAATACAGCAGGGGGCGTCACACAGCAGCAGTGATAACACTAATATGGTTATGCAGCAGGAGGCGTCACACAGCAGCAGTGATAACACTAATATGGTAATGCAGCAGGAGGCGTCACACAGCAGCAGCGATAGCACTAATATGGTAATACAGCAGGGGGCGTCACACAGCAGCAGTGATAGCACTAATATGGTAATGCAGCAGAGGGTGTCACACAGCAGCAGTGATAGCACTAATATGGTAATGCAGCAGGAAGCGTCACACAGCAGCAGTGACAGCACTAATATGGTAATACAGCAGGAGGTGTCACACAGCAGCAGTGATAGCACTAATATGGTAATGCAGCAGGAGGTGTCACACAGCAGCAGTGATAGTACTAATATGGTAATGCAGCAGGAGGTGTCACACAGCAGCAGTGATAGTACTAATATGGTAATGCAGCAGAGGGTGTCACACAGCAGCAGCGATAGCACTAATATGGTAATACAGCAGAGGGTGTCACACAGCAGCAGTGATAGCACTAATATGGTAATACAGCAGGAGGTGTCACACAGCAGCAGTGATAGCACTAATATGGTAATACAGCAGAGGGTGTCACACAGCAGCAGTGATAGCACTAATATGGTAATACAGAAGAGGGTGTCACACAGCAGCAGTGATAGCACTAATATGGTAATGCAGCAGGGGTGTCACACAGCAGCAGCGATAGCACTAATATGGTAATGCAGCAGGAGGTGTCACACAGCAGCAGTGATAGCACTAATATGGTAATGCAGCAGGAGGTGTCACACAGCAGCAGTGATAGCACTAATATGGTAATACAGCAGAGGTCGTCACACAGCAGCAGTGATAGCACTAATATGGTAATACAGCAGGAGGTGTCACACAGCAGCAGTGATAACACTAATATGTTAATACAGTAGGAGGCGTCACACAGCAGCAGTGATAGCACTAATATGGTAATACAGCAGGAGGTGTCACACAGCAGCAGTGATAGCAGTAATATGGTAATGCAGCAGGAGGTGTCACACAGCAGCAGTGATAGCAGTAATATGGTAATACAGCAGGAGGTGTCACACAGCAGCAGTGATAGCACTAATATGGTAATACAGCAGGAGGCGTCACACAGCAGCAGCGATAGCACTAATATGGTAATGCAGCAGGGGGCGTCACACAGCAGCAGTGATAGCACTAATATGGTAATGCAGCAGGGGGCGTCACACAGCAGCAGTGATAGCACTAATATGGTAATGCAGCAGGAGGCGTCACACAGCAGCAGTGATAGCACTAATATGGTAATACAGCAGGAGGTGTCACACAGCAGCAGCGATAGCACTAATATGGTAATACAGCAGGAGGCGTCACACAGCAGCAGCGATAGCACTAATATGGTAATGCAGCAGGGGGCGTCACACAGCAGCAGTGATAGCACTAATATGGTAATGCAGCAGGGGGCGTCACACAGCAGCAGTGATAGCACTAATATGGTAATGCAGCAGAGGGTGTCACACAGCAGCAGTGATAGCACTAATATGGTAATGCAGTAGGAGGTGTCACACAGCAGCAGTGATAGCACTAATATGGTAATGCAGCAGGAGGTGTCACACAGCAGCAGGGATAGCACTAATATGGTAATGCAGCAGGAGGCGTCACATAGCAGCAGCGATAGCACTAATATGGTAATACAGCAGGGGGCGTCACACAGCAGCAGTGATAGCACTAATATGGTAATACAGCAGGAGGCGTCACACAGCAGCAGCGATAGCACTAATATGGTAATTCAGCAGGGGGCGTCACACAGCAGCAGTGATAGCACTAATATGGTAATGCAGCTGGTGGTGTCACACCGCAGCAGTGATAGCACTAATATGGTAATGCAGCAGGGGGCGTCACACAGCAGCAGCAATAGCACTAATATGGTAATGCAGCAGGAGGCGTCACATAGCAGCAGCGATAGCACTAATATGGTAATGCAGCAGGAGGCGTCACGCAGCAGCAGTGATAGCACTAATATGGTAATACAGCAGGAGGCGTCACACAGCAGCAGTGATAGCACTAATATGGTAATTCAGCAGGGGGCGTCACACAGCAGCAGTGATAGCACTAATATGGTAATACAGCAGGGGGCGTCACACAGCAGCAGCGATATCACTAATATGGTAATGCAGCAGGAGGCGTCACACAGCAGCAGCGATAGTACTAATATGGTAATACAGCAGGAGGCGTCACATAGCAGCAGTGATAGCACTAATATGGTAATGCAGCAGGAGGCGTCACATAGCAGCAGCGATAGCACTAATAAGGTAATGTAGCAGGAGGTGTCACACAGCAGCAGTGATAGCACTAATATGGTAATGCAGCAGGAGGCGTCACACAGCAGCAGCGATAGCACTAATATGGTAATGCAGCAGGAGGTGTCACACAGCAGCAGCGATAGCACTAATATGGTAATGCAGCAGAGGGTGTCACACAGCAGCAGTGATAGCACTAATATGGTAATACAGCAGAGGGTGTCACACAGCAGCAGTGATAGCACTAATATGGTAATACAGCAGAGGGTGTCACACAGCAGCAGTGATAGCATTAATATGGTAATACAGCAGAGGGTGTCACACAGCAGCAGTGATAGCACTAATATGGTAATACAGCAGAGGTCGTCACACAGCAGCAGTGATAGCACTAATATGGTAATACAGCAGAGGGTGTCACACAGCAGCAGTGATAGCACTAATATGGTAATGCAGCAGAGGGTGTCACACAGCAGCAGTGATAGCACTAATATGGTAATACAGCAGGGGGCGTCACACAGCAGCAGATATAGCACTAATATGGTAATACAGCAGAGGTCGTCACACAGCAGCAGATATAGCACTAATATGGTAATACAGCAGAGGGTGTCACACAGCAGCAGTGATAGCACTAATATGGTAATGCAGCAGAGGGTGTCACACAGCAGCAGTGATAGCACTAATATGGTAATACAGCAGGGGGCGTCACACAGCAGCAGATATAGCACTAATATGGTAATACAGCAGAGGTCGTCACACAGCAGCAGTGATAGCACTAATATGGTAATACAGCAGAGGGTGTCACACAGCAGCAGTGATAGCACTAATATGGTAATGCAGCAGAGGGTGTCACACAGCAGCAGTGATAGCACTAATATGGTAATACAGCAGGAGGTGTCACACAGCAGCAGTGATAGCACTAATATGGTAATACAGCAGAGGTCGTCACACAGCAGCAGATATAGCACTAATATGGTAATACAGCAGGAGGTGTCACACAGCAGCAGTGATAGCACTAATATGGTAACGCAGCAGGGGGCGTCACACAGCAGCACTGATAGCACTAATATGGTAATGCAGCAGGAGGTGTCACACAGCAGCAGTGATAGCACTAATATGGTAATGCAGCAGGAGGTGTCACACAGCAGCACTGATAGCACTAATATGGTAATGCAGCAGGAGGTGTCACACAGCAGCAGTGATAGCACTAATATGGTAATGCAGCAGGGGGCGTCACACAGCAGCAGTGATAGCACTAATATGGTAATGCAGCAGGAGGTGTCACACAGCAGCAGTGATAGCACTAATATGGTAATGCAGCAGGAGGTGTCACACAGCAGCAGTGATAGCACTAATATGGTAATGCAGCAGGAGGTGTCACACCGCAGCAGCGATAGCACTAATATGGTAATACAGCAGGAGGGGTCACGCAGCAGCAGATATAGCACTAATATGGTAATACAGCAGGAGGTGTCACACAGCAGCAGTGATAGCACTAATATGGTAATGCAGCAGGGGGCGTCACACAGCAGCACTGATAGCACTAATATGGTAATACAGCAGGGGTGTCACACAGCAGCAGCGATAGCACTAATATGGTAATGCAGCAGGAGGCGTCACACAGCAGCAGTGATAGCACTAATATGGTAATGCAGCAGGAGGTGTCACACCGCAGCAGCGATAGCACTAATATGGTAATACAGCAGGAGGGGTCACGCAGCAGCAGATATAGCACTAATATGGTAATACAGCAGGAGGTGTCACACAGCAGCAGTGATAGCACTAATATGGTAATGCAGCAGGGGGCGTCACACAGCAGCACTGATAGCACTAATATGGTAATACAGCAGGGGTGTCACACAGCAGCAGCGATAGCACTAATATGGTAATGCAGCAGGAGGCGTCACACAGCAGCAGTGATAGCACTAATATGGTAATGCAGCAGGAGGTGTCACACAGCAGCACTGATAGCTCTAATATGGTAATGCAGCAGGAGGCGTCACACAGCAGCAGTGATAGCACTAATATGGTAATACAGCAGGAGGTGTCACACAGCAGCAGTGATAACACTAATATGGTTATGCAGCAGGAGGCGTCACACAGCAGCAGTGATAGCACTAATATGGTAATACAGCAGGAGGAGTCACACAGCAGCAGTGATAGCACTAATATGGTAATACAGCAGAGGGTGTCACACAGCAGCAGTGATAGCACTAATATGGTAATGCAGCAGGGGGCGTCACACAGCAGCACTGATAGCTCTAATATGGTAATGCAGCAGGAGGCGTCACACAGCAGCAGTGATAGCACTAATATGGTAATGCAGCAGGAGGCGTCACACAGCAGCAGTGATAGCACTAATATGGTAATACAGCAGAGGGTGTCACACAGCAGCAGCGATAGCACTAATATGGTAATACAGCAGGGGGCATCACACAGCAGAAGCGATAGCACTAATATGGTAATGCAGCAGGAGGTGTCACACAGCAGCAGTGATAGCACTAATATGGTAATGCAGCTGGAGGCGTCACACAGCAGCAGCGATAGCACTAATATGGTAATGCAGTAGGTGGCGCCACACAGCAGCAGTGATAACACTAATATGGTAAAGCAGCAGGAGGCGTCACACAGCAGCAGTGATAGCACTAATATGGTAATGCAGTAGGTGGCGCCACACAGCAGCAGTGATAGCACTAATATGGTAATGCAGTAGGAGGCGTCACACAGCAGCAGTGATAGCACTAATATGGTAATGCAGCAGGTGGCGTCACACAGCAGCAGTGACAGCACTAATATGGTAATGCAGTAGGAGGTGTCACACAGCAGCAGCGATAGCACTAATATGGTAATGCAGCAGGAGGCGTCACACAGCAGCAGTGATAGCACTAATATGGTAATGCAGTAGGAGGCGTCACACAGCAGCAGTGATAGCACTAATATGGTAATGCAGCAGGTGGCGTCACACAGCAGCAGTGACAGCACTAATATGGTAATGCAGTAGGAGGTGTCACACAGCAGCAGCGATAGCACTAATATGGTAATGCAGCAGGAGGCGTCACACAGCAGCAGTGATAGCACTAATATGGTAATGCAGTAGGTGGCGTCACACAGCAGCAGTGACAGCACTAATATGGTAATGCAGTAGGTGGCGTCACACAGCAGCAGTGATAGCACTAATATGGTAATGCAGCAGGGGGTGTCACACAGCAGCAGTGATAACACTAATATGGTTATGCAGCAGGAGGCGTCACACAACAGCAGCGATAGCACTAATATGGTAATGCAGCAGGTGGCGTCACACAGCAGCAGTGACAGCACTAATATGGTAATGCAGCAGGAGGTGTCACAGCAGCAGCGATAGCACTAATATGGTAATGCAGCAATAGGTGTCACACAGCAGCAGTGATAGCACTAATATGGTAATGCAGCAGGAGGCGTCACACAGCAGCAGTGATAGCACTAATATGGTAATACAGCAGGAGGCGTCACACAGCAGCAGTGATATCACTAATATGGTAATACAGCAGGGGGTGTCACAAAGCAGCAGTGATAGCACTAATATGGTAATACAGCAGGGGGTGTCACACAGCAGCAGCGATAGCACTAATATGGTAATACAGCAAGAGGTGTCACACAGCAGCAGTGATAGCACTAATATGGTAATGCAGCAGGGGGCGTCACACAGCAGCAGCGATAGCACTAATATGGTAATACAGTAGGGGGCGTTACACAGCAGCAGCGATAGCACTAATATGGTAATACAGCAGGAGGTGTCACACAGCAGCAGTGATAGCACTAATATGGTAATGCAGCAGGAGGCGTCACACAGTAGCACTGATAGCACTAATATGGTAATGCAGCAGGAGGCGTCACACAGAAGCAGTGATAGTACTAATATGGTAATGCAGCAGGAGGTGTCACACAGCAGCAGTGATAGCACTAATATGGTAATGCAGCAGGAGGTGTCACACAGCAGCAGTGATAGCACTAATATGGTAATACAGCAGAGGGCGTCACACAGCAGCAGTGATAGCACTAATATGGTAATACAGCAGAGGGCGTCACACAGCAGCAGTGATAGCACTAATATGGTAATACAGCAGGAGGCGTCACACAGCAGCAGTGATAGCACTAATATGGTAATGCAGCAGGGGGCATCACACAGCAGCGATGGCACTAATATGTTAATGCTGCAGGAGGTGTCACACAGCATCAGTGATAGCACTAATATGGTAATGCAGCAGGAGGCGTCACACAGCAGCAGCGATAGCACTAATATGGTAATGCAGCAGGAGGTGTCACACAGCAGCAGTGATAGCACTAATATGGTAATGCAGCAGGAGGTGTCACACAGCAGCAGTGATAGCACTAATATGGTAATGTAGCAGGAGGCGTCACACAGCAGCAGTGATAGCACTAATATGGTAATGCAGCAGGGGGCATCACACAGCAGCGATAGCACTAATATGTTAATGCTGCAGGAGGTGTCACACAGCAGCAGCGATAGCACTTATATGGTAATGCAGCAGGAGGCGTCACACAGCAGCAGCGATAGCACTAATATGGTAATACAGCAGGGGGCGTCACACAGCAGCAGTGATAGCACTAATATGGTAATGCAGCAGGGGGCATCACACAGCAGCGATAGCACTAATATGTTAATGCTGCAGGAGGTGTCACACAGCAGCAGCGATAGCACTTATATGGTAATGCAGCAGGAGGCGTCACACAGCAGCAGCGATAGCACTAATATGGTAATACAGCAGGGGGCGTCACACAGCAGCAGCGATAGCACTAATATGGTAATACAGCAGGAGGCGTCACACAGCAGCAGTGATAGCACTAATATGGTAATGCAGCAGGGGGCATCACACAGCAGCGATAGCACTAATATGTTAATGCTGCAGGAGGTGTCACACAGCAGCAGCGATAGCACTTATATGGTAATGCAGCAGGAGGCGTCACACAGCAGCAGCGATAGCACTAATATGGTAATACAGCAGGGGGCGTCACACAGCAGCAGCGATAGCACTAATATGGTAATACAGCAGGAGGCGTCACACAGCAGCAGCGATAGCACTAATATGGTATTACAGCAGGAGGCGTCACACAGCAGCAGCGATAGCACTAATATGGTAATACAGCAGGAGGCGTCACACAGCAGCAGTGATAGCACTAATATGGTAATGCAGCAGGAGGCGTCACACAGCAGCAGTGATAGCACTAATATGGTAATGCAGCAGGTGGTGTCACACCGCAGCAGTGATAGCACTAATATGGTAATGCAGCAGGGGGCGTCACACAGCAGCAGCAATAGCACTAATATGGTAATGCAGCAGGAGGCGTCACACAGCAGCAGTGATAGCACTAATATGGTAATGCAGCAGGGGGTGTCACACAGCAGCAGCGATAGCACTAATATGGTAATGCAGCAGGAGGTGTCACACAGCAGCAGCGATAGCACTAATATGGTAATACAGCAGGAGGCGTCACACAGCAGCAGTGATAGCACTAATATGGTAATGCAGTAGAGGTCGTCACACAGCAGCAGTAATAGCACTAATATGGTAATACAGCAGGGGTGTCACACAGCAGCACTGATAGCTCTAATATGGTAATGCAGCAGGAGGCGTCACACAGCAGCAGTGATAGCACTAATATGGTAATGCAGTAGGAGGCGTCACACAGCAGCAGTGATAGCACTAATATGGTAATGCAGTAGGTGGCGTCACACAGCAGCAGTAATAGCACTAATATGGTAATACAGCAGGAGGCGTCACACAGCAGCAGTGATAGCACTAATATGGTAATACAGCAGGAGGTGTCACACAGCAGCAGCGATAGCACTAATATGGTAATACAGCAGAGGGTGTCACACAGCAGCAGTGATAGCACTAATATGGTAATGCAGTAGGAGGCGTCACACAGCAGCAGTGATAGCACTAATATGGTAATGCAGCAGGAGGCGTCACACAGCAGCAGTGATAGCACTAATATGGTAATACAGCAGGGGGCGTCACACAGCAGCAGTGATAGCACTAATATGGTAATACAGCAGAGGCTGTAACACAGCAGCAGTGATAGCACTAATATGGTAATGCAGCAGGAGGTGTCACACAGCAGCAGTGATAGCACTAATATGGTAATACAACAGGAGGTGTCACACAGCAGCAGTGATAGCACTAATATGGTAATGCAGCAGGAGGCGTCACACAGCAGCAGTGATAGCACTAATATGGTAATGCAGTAGGTGGCGTCACACAGCAGCAGTGATAGCACTAATATGGTAATGCAGCAGGGGGCGTCACACAGCAGCAGTGATAGCACTAATATGGTAATACAGCAGGAGGCGTCACACAGCAGCAGTGATAGCACTAATATGGTAATACAGCAGGAGGCGTCACACAGCAGCAGTGATAGCACTAATATGGTAATACAGCAGGAGGTGTCACACAGCAGCAGTGATAGCACTAATATGGTAATGCAGTAGGTGGCGTCACACAGCAGCAGTGATAGCACTAATATGGTAATACAGCAGGAGGCGTCACACAGCAGCAGTGATAGCACTAATATGGTAATACAGCAGGAGGTGTCACACAGCAGCAGCGATAGCACTAATATGGTAATACAGCAGAGGGTGTCACACAGCAGCAGTGATAGCTCTAATATGGTAATGCAGTAGGAGGCGTCACACAGCAGCAGTGATAACACTAATATGGTTATGCAGCAGGAGGCGTCACACAGCAGCAGTGATAACACTAATATGGTTATGCAGCAGGAGGCGTCACACAGCAGCAGTGATAGCACTAATATGGTTATGCAGCAGGAGGCGTCACACAGCAGCAGTGATAACACTAATATGGTTATGCAGCAGGAGGCGTCACACAGCAGCAGTGATAACACTAATATGGTTATGCAGCAGGAGGCGTCACACAGCAGCAGTGATAACACTAATATGGTTATGCAGCAGGAGGCGTCACACAGCAGCAGTGATAGCACTAATATGGTAATGCAGCAGGTGGTGTCACACAGCAGCAGTGATAGCACTAATATGGTAATGCAGCAGGAGGCGTCACACAGCAGCAGTGATAACACTAATATGGTAATACAGCATGAGGTGTCACACAGCAGCAGTGATAGCACTAATATGGTAATGCAGCAGGAGGCGTCACACAGCAGCAGTGATAACACTAATATGGTTATGCAGCAGGAGGCGTCACACAGCAGCAGTGATAACACTAATATGGTTATGCAGCAGGAGGCGTCACACAGCAGCAGTGATAGCACTAATATGGTAATGCAGCAGGAGGTGTCACACAGCAGCAGCGATAGCACTAATATGGTAATACAGCAGGAGGCGTCACACAGCAGCAGTGATAGCACTAATATGGTAATGCAGCAGAGGTCGTCACACAGCAGCAGTGATAGCACTAATATGGTAATGCAGCAGAGGTCGTCACACAGCAGCAGTGATAGCACTAATATGGTAATGCAGCAGAGGGTGTCACACAGCAGCAGTGATAGCACTAATATGGTAATACAGCAGAGGGTGTCACACAGCAGCAGTGATAGCACTAATATGGTAATACAGCAGAAGGTGTCGCACAGCAGCAGTGATAGCACTAATATGGTAATACAGCAAGAGGTGTCACACAGCAGCAGTGATAGCACTAATATGGTAATACAGCAAGAGGTGTCACACAGCAGCAGTGATAGCACTAATATGGTAATGCAGCAGAGGTTGTCACACAGCAGCAGTGATAGCACTAATATGGTAATGCAGCAGGAGGCATCACACAGCAGCAGTGATAGCACTAATATGGTAATGCAGTAGGTGGCGTCACACAGCAGCAGTGATAGCACTAATATGGTAATACAGCAGGAGGCGTCACACAGCAGCAGCGATAGCACTAATATGGTAATACAACAGGAGGTGTCACACAGCAGCAGTGATAGCACTAATATGGTAATACAGCAGGGGGCGTCACACAGCAGCAGTGATAGCACTAATATGGTAATACAACAGGAGGTGTCACACAGCAGCAGTGATAGCACTAATATGGTAATGCAGCAGGGGGTGTCACACAGCAGCACTGATAGCTCTAATATGGTAATGCAGCAGGAGGCGTCACACAGCAGCAGTGATAGCACTAATATGGTAATGCAGTAGGTGGTGTCACACAGCAGCAGTGATAGCACTAATATGGTAATGCAGCAGGGGGCGTCACACAGCAGCAGTGATAGCACTAATATGGTAATGCAGCAGGGGGCGTCACACAGCAGCAGTGATAGCACTAATATGGTAATACAGCAGGAGGCGTCACACAGCAGCAGTGATAGCACTAATATGGTAATGCAGCAGGAGGCGTCACACAGCAGCAGTGATAGCACTAATATGGTAATGCAGCAGGAGGTGTCACACAGCAGCAGCGATAGCACTAATATGGTAATACAGCAGAGGGTGTCACACAGCAGCAGTGATAGCACTAATATGGTAATGCAGTTGGAGGCGTCACACAGCAGCAGTGATAACACTAATATGGTTATGCAGCAGGAGGCGTCACACAGCAGCAGTGATAGCACTAATATGGTAATGCAGCAGGGGGCGTCACACAGCAGCAGCGATAGCACTAATATGGTAATACAGCAGGGGGCGTCACACAGCAGCAGTGATAACACTAATATGGTTATGCAGCAGGAGGCGTCACACAGCAGCAGTGATAACACTAATATGGTAATGCAGCAGGAGGCGTCACACAGCAGCAGCGATAGCACTAATATGGTAATACAGCAGGGGGCGTCACACAGCAGCAGTGATAGCACTAATATGGTAATGCAGCAGGAAGCGTCACACAGCAGCAGTGACAGCACTAATATGGTAATGCAGCAGGAGGTGTCACACAGCAGCAGCGATAGTACTAATATGGTAATGCAGCAGAGGGTGTCACACAGCAGCAGTGATAGCACTAATATGGTAATACAGCAGAGGGTGTCACACAGCAGCAGTGATAGCACTAATATGGTAATACAGAAGAGGGTGTCACACAGCAGCAGTGATAGCACTAATATGGTAATGCAGCAGGAGGTGTCACACAGCAGCAGTGATAGCACTAATATGGTAATACAGCAGAGGGTGTCACACAGCAGCAGTGATAGCACTAATATGGTAATGCAGCAGGAGGTGTCACACAGCAGCAGTGATAGCACTAATATGGTAATACAGCAGAGGGTGTCACACAGCAGCAGTGATAGCACTAATATGGTAATGCAGCAGAGGTCGTCACACAGCAGCAGTGATAGCACTAATATGGTAATACAGCAGGAGGCGTCACACAGCAGCAGTGATAGCACTAATATGGTAATACAGCAGAGGGTGTCACACAGCAGCAGTGATAGCACTAATATGGTAATGCAGCAGGAGGTGTCACACAGCAGCAGTGATAGCACTAATATGGTAATACAGCAGAGGGTGTCACACAGCAGCAGTGATAGCACTAATATGGTAATGCAGCAGAGGTCGTCACACAGCAGCAGTGATAGCACTAATATGGTAATACAGCAGGAGGCGTCACACAGCAGCAGTGATAGCACTAATATGGTAATACAGCTGGAGGTGTCACACAGCAGCAGTGATAGCACTAATATGGTAATACAGCAAGAGGTGTCACACAGCAGCAGTGATAGCACTAATATGGTAATGCAGCAGGAGGCGTCACACAGCAGCAGTGATAGCACTAATATGGTAATGCAGCAGGGGGTGTCACACAGCAGCAGTGATAGCACTAATATGGTAATGCAGCAGAGGTCGTCACACAGCAGCAGTGATAGCACTAATATGGTAATACAGCAAGAGGTGTCACACAGCAGCAGTGATAGCACTAATATGGTAATGCAGCAGGAGGCGTCACACAGCAGCAGTGATAGCACTAATATGGTAATGCAGCAGGGGGTGTCACACAGCAGCAGTGATAGCACTAATATGGTAATACAGCAGGAGGCGTCACACAGCAGCAATGATAGCACTAATATGGTAATGCAGCAGGAGGTGTCACACAGCAGCAGTGATAGCACTAATATGGTAATACAGTAGGAGGCGTCACGCAGCAGCAGCGATAGCACTAATATGGTAATGCAGCAGGAGGCGTCACACAGCAGCAGTGATAGCACTAATATGGTATTACAGCAGAGGGTGTCACACAGCAGCAGTGATAGCACTAATATGGTAATGCAGCAGGAGGTGTCACACAGCAGCAGCGATAGCACTAATATGGTAATACAGCAGGAGGCGTCACACAGCAGCAGCGATAGCACTAATATGGTAATGCAGCAGGGGGCGTCACACAGCAGCAGTGATAGCACTAATATGGTAATGCAGCAGGGGGCGTCACACAGCAGCAGGGATAGCACTAATATGGTAATGCAGCAGGAGGCGTCACATAGCAGCAGCGATAGCACTAATATGGTAATACAGCAGGGGGCGTCACACAGCAGCAGTGATAGCACTAATATGGTAATACAGCAGGAGGCGTCACACAGCAGCAGCGATAGCACTAATATGGTAATTCAGCAGGGGGCGTCACACAGCAGCAGTGATAGCACTAATATGGTAATGCAGCAGGAGGCGTCACGCAGCAGCAGTGATAGCACTAATATGGTAATACAGCAGGAGGCGTCACACAGCAGCAGCGATAGTACTAATATGGTAATACAGCAGGAGGCGTCACACAGCAGCAGTGATAGCACTAATATGGTAATGCAGCAGGAGGCGTCACATAGCAGCAGTGATAGCACTAATATGGTAATGCAGCAGGAGGTGTCACACAGCAGCAGTGATAGCACTAATATGGTAATGCAGCAGGAGGCGTCACACAGCAGCAGTGATAGCACTAATATGGTAATGCAGCAGGAGGCGTCACATAGCAGCAGCGATAGCACTAATAAGGTAATGTAGCAGGAGGTGTCACACAGCAGCAGCGATAGCACTAATATGGTAATGCAGCAGAGGGTGTCACACAGCAGCAGTGATAGCACTAATATGGTAATACAGCAGAGGGTGTCACACAGCAGCAGTGATAGCACTAATATGGTAATACAGAAGAGGGTGTCACACAGCAGCAGTGATAGCACTAATATGGTAATGCAGCAGGGGTGTCACACAGCAGCAGCGATAGCACTAATATGGTAATGCAGCAGGAGGTGTCACACAGCAGCAGTGATAGCACTAATATGGTAATGCAGCAGGAGGTGTCACACAGCAGCAGTGATAGCACTAATATGGTAATACAGCAGAGGTCGTCACACAGCAGCAGTGATAGCACTAATATGGTAATACAGCAGGAGGTGTCACACAGCAGCAGTGATAACACTAATATGTTAATACAGTAGGAGGCGTCACACAGCAGCAGTGATAGCACTAATATGGTAATACAGCAGGAGGTGTCACACAGCAGCAGTGATAGCAGTAATATGGTAATGCAGCAGGAGGTGTCACACAGCAGCAGTGATAGCAGTAATATGGTAATACAGCAGGAGGTGTCACACAGCAGCAGTGATAGCACTAATATGGTAATACAGCATGAGGCGTCACACAGCAGCAGCGATAGCACTAATATGGTAATGCAGCAGGGGGCGTCACACAGCAGCAGTGATAGCACTAATATGGTAATGCAGCAGGGGGCGTCACACAGCAGCAGTGATAGCACTAATATGGTAATGCAGCAGGAGGCGTCACACAGCAGCAGTGATAGCACTAATATGGTAATACAGCAGGAGGTGTCACACAGCAGCAGCAATAGCACTAATATGGTAATACAGCAGGAGGCGTCACACAGCAGCAGCGATAGCACTAATATGGTAATGCAGCAGGGGGCGTCACACAGCAGCAGTGATAGCACTAATATGGTAATGCAGCAGGGGGCGTCACACAGCAGCAGTGATAGCACTAATATGGTAATGCAGCAGAGGGTGTCACACAGCAGCAGTGATAGCACTAATATGGTAATGCAGTAGGAGGTGTCACACAGCAGCAGTGATAGCACTAATATGGTAATGCAGCAGGAGGTGTCACACAGCAGCAGGGATAGCACTAATATGGTAATGCAGCAGGAGGCGTCACATAGCAGCAGCGATAGCACTAATATGGTAATACAGCAGGGGGCGTCACACAGCAGCAGTGATAGCACTAATATGGTAATACAGCAGGAGGCGTCACACAGCAGCAGCGATAGCACTAATATGGTAATTCAGCAGGGGGCGTCACACAGCAGCAGTGATAGCACTAATATGGTAATGCAGCTGGTGGTGTCACACCGCAGCAGTGATAGCACTAATATGGTAATGCAGCAGGGGGCGTCACACAGCAGCAGCAATAGCACTAATATGGTAATGCAGCAGGAGGCGTCACATAGCAGCAGCGATAGCACTAATATGGTAATGCAGCAGGAGGCGTCACGCAGCAGCAGTGATAGCACTAATATGGTAATACAGCAGGAGGCGTCACACAGCAGCAGTGATAGCACTAATATGGTAATTCAGCAGGGGGCGTCACACAGCAGCAGTGATAGCACTAATATGGTAATACAGCAGGGGGCGTCACACAGCAGCAGCGATATCACTAATATGGTAATGCAGCAGGAGGCGTCACACAGCAGCAGCGATAGTACTAATATGGTAATACAGCAGGAGGCGTCACATAGCAGCAGTGATAGCACTAATATGGTAATGCAGCAGGAGGCGTCACATAGCAGCAGCGATAGCACTAATAAGGTAATGTAGCAGGAGGTGTCACACAGCAGCAGTGATAGCACTAATATGGTAATGCAGCAGGAGGCGTCACACAGCAGCAGCGATAGCACTAATATGGTAATGCAGCAGGAGGTGTCACACAGCAGCAGCGATAGCACTAATATGGTAATGCAGCAGAGGGTGTCACACAGCAGCAGTGATAGCACTAATATGGTAATACAGCAGAGGGTGTCACACAGCAGCAGTGATAGCACTAATATGGTAATACAGCAGAGGGTGTCACACAGCAGCAGTGATAGCATTAATATGGTAATACAGCAGAGGGTGTCACACAGCAGCAGTGATAGCACTAATATGGTAATACAGCAGAGGTCGTCACACAGCAGCAGTGATAGCACTAATATGGTAATACAGCAGAGGGTGTCACACAGCAGCAGTGATAGCACTAATATGGTAATGCAGCAGAGGGTGTCACACAGCAGCAGTGATAGCACTAATATGGTAATGCAGCAGGGGGCGTCACATAGCAGCAGTGATAGCACTAATATGGTAATGCAGCAGAGGGTGTCACACAGCAGCAGTGATAGCACTAATATGGTAATGCAGCAGGGGGCGTCACACAGCAGCAGTGATATCACTAATATGGTAATACAGCAGGGGGTGTCACAAAGCAGCAGTGATAGCACTAATATGGTAATACAGCAGGGGGTGTCACACAGCAGCAGCGATAGCACTAATATGGTAATACAGCAAGAGGTGTCACACAGCAGCAGTGATAGCACTAATATGGTAATGCAGCAGGGGGCGTCACACAGCAGCAGCGATAGCACTAATATGGTAATACAGTAGGGGGCGTTACACAGCAGCAGCGATAGCACTAATATGGTAATACAGCAGGAGGTGTCACACAGCAGCAGTGATAGCACTAATATGGTAATGCAGCAGGAGGCGTCACACAGTAGCACTGATAGCACTAATATGGTAATGCAGCAGGAGGCGTCACACAGAAGCAGTGATAGTACTAATATGGTAATGCAGCAGGAGGTGTCACACAGCAGCAGTGATAGCACTAATATGGTAATGCAGCAGGAGGTGTCACACAGCAGCAGTGATAGCACTAATATGGTAATACAGCAGAGGGCGTCACACAGCAGCAGTGATAGCACTAATATGGTAATACAGCAGAGGGCGTCACACAGCAGCAGTGATAGCACTAATATGGTAATACAGCAGGAGGCGTCACACAGCAGCAGTGATAGCACTAATATGGTAATGCAGCAGGGGGCATCACACAGCAGCGATAGCACTAATATGTTAATGCTGCACGAGGTGTCACACAGCATCAGTGATAGCACTAATATGGTAATGCAGCAGGAGGCGTCACACAGCAGCAGTGATAGCACTAATATGGTAATGCAGCAGGAGGTGTCACACAGCAGCAGTGATAGCACTAATATGGTAATGTAGCAGGAGGCGTCACACAGCAGCAGTGATAGCACTAATATGGTAATGCAGCAGGGGGCATCACACAGCAGCGATAGCACTAATATGTTAATGCTGCAGGAGGTGTCACACAGCAGCAGCGATAGCACTTATATGGTAATGCAGCAGGAGGCGTCACACAGCAGCAGCGATAGCACTAATATGGTAATACAGCAGGGGGCGTCACACAGCAGCAGTGATAGCACTAATATGGTAATGCAGCAGGGGGCATCACACAGCAGCGATAGCACTAATATGTTAATGCTGCAGGAGGTGTCACACAGCAGCAGCGATAGCACTTATATGGTAATGCAGCAGGAGGCGTCACACAGCAGCAGCGATAGCACTAATATGGTAATACAGCAGGGGGCGTCACACAGCAGCAGCGATAGCACTAATATGGTAATACAGCAGGAGGCGTCACACAGCAGCAGTGATAGCACTAATATGGTAATGCAGCAGGGGGCATCACACAGCAGCGATAGCACTAATATGTTAATGCTGCAGGAGGTGTCACACAGCAGCAGCGATAGCACTTATATGGTAATGCAGCAGGAGGCGTCACACAGCAGCAGCGATAGCACTAATATGGTAATACAGCAGGGGGCGTCACACAGCAGCAGCGATAGCACTAATATGGTAATACAGCAGGAGGCGTCACACAGCAGCAGCGATAGCACTAATATGGTATTACAGCAGGAGGCGTCACACAGCAGCAGCGATAGCACTAATATGGTAATACAGCAGGAGGCGTCACACAGCAGCAGTGATAGCACTAATATGGTAATGCAGCAGGAGGCGTCACACAGCAGCAGTGATAGCACTAATATGGTAATGCAGCAGGTGGTGTCACACCGCAGCAGTGATAGCACTAATATGGTAATGCAGCAGGGGGCGTCACACAGCAGCAGCAATAGCACTAATATGGTAATGCAGCAGGAGGCGTCACACAGCAGCAGTGATAGCACTAATATGGTAATGCAGCAGGGGGTGTCACACAGCAGCAGCGATAGCACTAATATGGTAATGCAGCAGGAGGTGTCACACAGCAGCAGCGATAGCACTAATATGGTAATACAGCAGGAGGCGTCACACAGCAGCAGTGATAGCACTAATATGGTAATGCAGTAGAGGTCGTCACACAGCAGCAGTAATAGCACTAATATGGTAATACAGCAGGGGTGTCACACAGCAGCACTGATAGCTCTAATATGGTAATGCAGCAGGAGGCGTCACACAGCAGCAGTGATAGCACTAATATGGTAATGCAGTAGGAGGCGTCACACAGCAGCAGTGATAGCACTAATATGGTAATGCAGTAGGTGGCGTCACACAGCAGCAGTAATAGCACTAATATGGTAATACAGCAGGAGGCGTCACACAGCAGCAGTGATAGCACTAATATGGTAATACAGCAGGAGGTGTCACACAGCAGCAGCGATAGCACTAATATGGTAATACAGCAGAGGGTGTCACACAGCAGCAGTGATAGCACTAATATGGTAATGCAGTAGGAGGCGTCACACAGCAGCAGTGATAGCACTAATATGGTAATGCAGCAGGAGGCGTCACACAGCAGCAGTGATAGCACTAATATGGTAATACAGCAGGGGGCGTCACACAGCAGCAGTGATAGCACTAATATGGTAATACAGCAGAGGCTGTAACACAGCAGCAGTGATAGCACTAATATGGTAATGCAGCAGGAGGTGTCACACAGCAGCAGTGATAGCACTAATATGGTAATACAACAGGAGGTGTCACACAGCAGCAGTGATAGCACTAATATGGTAATGCAGCAGGAGGCGTCACACAGCAGCAGTGATAGCACTAATATGGTAATGCAGTAGGTGGCGTCACACAGCAGCAGTGATAGCACTAATATGGTAATGCAGCAGGGGGCGTCACACAGCAGCAGTGATAGCACTAATATGGTAATACAGCAGGAGGCGTCACACAGCAGCAGTGATAGCACTAATATGGTAATACAGCAGGAGGCGTCACACAGCAGCAGTGATAGCACTAATATGGTAATACAGCAGGAGGTGTCACACAGCAGCAGTGATAGCACTAATATGGTAATGCAGTAGGTGGCGTCACACAGCAGCAGTGATAGCACTAATATGGTAATACAGCAGGAGGCGTCACACAGCAGCAGTGATAGCACTAATATGGTAATACAGCAGGAGGTGTCACACAGCAGCAGCGATAGCACTAATATGGTAATACAGCAGAGGGTGTCACACAGCAGCAGTGATAGCTCTAATATGGTAATGCAGTAGGAGGCGTCACACAGCAGCAATGATAACACTAATATGGTTATGCAGCAGGAGGCGTCACACAGCAGCAGTGATAACACTAATATGGTTATGCAGCAGGAGGCGTCACACAGCAGCAGTGATAGCACTAATATGGTTATGCAGCAGGAGGCGTCACACAGCAGCAGTGATAACACTAATATGGTTATGCAGCAGGAGGCGTCACACAGCAGCAGTGATAACACTAATATGGTTATGCAGCAGGAGGCGTCACACAGCAGCAGTGATAACACTAATATGGTTATGCAGCAGGAGGCGTCACACAGCAGCAGTGATAGCACTAATATGGTAATACAGCAGAGGGTGTCACACAGCAGCAGTGATAGCACTAATATGGTAATACAGCAGGAGGTGTCACACAGCAGCAGTGATAGCACTAATATGGTAATACAGCAGAGGGTGTCACACAGCAGCAGTGATAGCACTAATATGGTAATACAGAAGAGGGTGTCACACAGCAGCAGTGATAGCACTAATATGGTAATGCAGCAGGGGTGTCACACAGCAGCAGCGATAGCACTAATATGGTAATGCAGCAGGAGGTGTCACACAGCAGCAGTGATAGCACTAATATGGTAATGCAGCAGGAGGTGTCACACAGCAGCAGTGATAGCACTAATATGGTAATACAGCAGAGGTCGTCACACAGCAGCAGTGATAGCACTAATATGGTAATACAGCAGGAGGTGTCACACAGCAGCAGTGATAACACTAATATGTTAATACAGTAGGAGGCGTCACACAGCAGCAGTGATAGCACTAATATGGTAATACAGCAGGAGGTGTCACACAGCAGCAGTGATAGCAGTAATATGGTAATGCAGCAGGAGGTGTCACACAGCAGCAGTGATAGCAGTAATATGGTAATACAGCAGGAGGTGTCACACAGCAGCAGTGATAGCACTAATATGGTAATACAGCAGGAGGCGTCACACAGCAGCAGCGATAGCACTAATATGGTAATGCAGCAGGGGGCGTCACACAGCAGCAGTGATAGCACTAATATGGTAATGCAGCAGGGGGCGTCACACAGCAGCAGTGATAGCACTAATATGGTAATGCAGCAGGAGGCGTCACACAGCAGCAGTGATAGCACTAATATGGTAATACAGCAGGAGGTGTCACACAGCAGCAGCGATAGCACTAATATGGTAATACAGCAGGAGGCGTCACACAGCAGCAGCGATAGCACTAATATGGTAATGCAGCAGGGGGCGTCACACAGCAGCAGTGATAGCACTAATATGGTAATGCAGCAGGGGGCGTCACACAGCAGCAGTGATAGCACTAATATGGTAATGCAGCAGAGGGTGTCACACAGCAGCAGTGATAGCACTAATATGGTAATGCAGTAGGAGGTGTCACACAGCAGCAGTGATAGCACTAATATGGTAATGCAGCAGGAGGTGTCACACAGCAGCAGGGATAGCACTAATATGGTAATGCAGCAGGAGGCGTCACATAGCAGCAGCGATAGCACTAATATGGTAATACAGCAGGGGGCGTCACACAGCAGCAGTGATAGCACTAATATGGTAATACAGCAGGAGGCGTCACACAGCAGCAGCGATAGCACTAATATGGTAATTCAGCAGGGGGCGTCACACAGCAGCAGTGATAGCACTAATATGGTAATGCAGCTGGTGGTGTCACACCGCAGCAGTGATAGCACTAATATGGTAATGCAGCAGGGGGCGTCACACAGCAGCAGCAATAGCACTAATATGGTAATGCAGCAGGAGGCGTCACATAGCAGCAGCGATAGCACTAATATGGTAATGCAGCAGGAGGCGTCACGCAGCAGCAGTGATAGCACTAATATGGTAATACAGCAGGAGGCGTCACACAGCAGCAGTGATAGCACTAATATGGTAATTCAGCAGGGGGCGTCACACAGCAGCAGTGATAGCACTAATATGGTAATACAGCAGGGGGCGTCACACAGCAGCAGCGATATCACTAATATGGTAATGCAGCAGGAGGCGTCACACAGCAGCAGCGATAGTACTAATATGGTAATACAGCAGGAGGCGTCACATAGCAGCAGTGATAGCACTAATATGGTAATGCAGCAGGAGGCGTCACATAGCAGCAGCGATAGCACTAATAAGGTAATGTAGCAGGAGGTGTCACACAGCAGCAGTGATAGCACTAATATGGTAATGCAGCAGGAGGCGTCACACAGCAGCAGCGATAGCACTAATATGGTAATGCAGCAGGAGGTGTCACACAGCAGCAGCGATAGCACTAATATGGTAATGCAGCAGAGGGTGTCACACAGCAGCAGTGATAGCACTAATATGGTAATACAGCAGAGGGTGTCACACAGCAGCAGTGATAGCACTAATATGGTAATACAGCAGAGGGTGTCACACAGCAGCAGTGATAGCATTAATATGGTAATACAGCAGAGGGTGTCACACAGCAGCAGTGATAGCACTAATATGGTAATACAGCAGAGGTCGTCACACAGCAGCAGTGATAGCACTAATATGGTAATACAGCAGAGGGTGTCACACAGCAGCAGTGATAGCACTAATATGGTAATGCAGCAGAGGGTGTCACACAGCAGCAGTGATAGCACTAATATGGTAATGCAGCAGGGGGCGTCACATAGCAGCAGTGATAGCACTAATATGGTAATACAGCAGGAGGTGTCACACAGCAGCAGTGATAGCACTAATATGGTAATACAGCAGAGGTCGTCACACAGCAGCAGATATAGCACTAATATGGTAATACAGCAGGAGGTGTCACACAGCAGCAGTGATAGCACTAATATGGTAATGCAGCAGGAGGTGTCACACAGCAGCAGTGATAGCACTAATATGGTAATGCAGCAGGGGGCGTCACACAGCAGCAGTGATAGCACTAATATGGTAATGCAGCAGGAGGTGTCACACAGCAGCAGTGATAGCACTAATATGGTAATACAGCAGGAGGTGTCACACAGCAGCAGTGATAGCACTAATATGGTAATGCAGCAGGAGGTGTCACACAGCAGCAGTGATAGCACTAATATGGTAATGCAGCAGGAGGTGTCACACAGCAGCAGTGATAGCACTAATATGGTAATGCAGCAGGGGGCGTCACACAGCAGCAGTGATAGCACTAATATGGTAATGCAGCAGGAGGTGTCACACAGCAGCACTGATAGCACTAATATGGTAATGCAGCAGGAGGTGTCACACAGCAGCAGTGATAGCACTAATATGGTAATGCAGCAGGGGGCGTCACACAGCAGCAGTGATAGCACTAATATGGTAATGCAGCAGGAGGTGTCACACAGCAGCAGTGATAGCACTAATATGGTAATACAGCAGGAGGTGTCACACAGCAGCAGTGATAGCACTAATATGGTAATACAGCAGAGGTCGTCACACAGCAGCAGATATAGCACTAATATGGTAATACAGCAGGAGGTGTCACACAGCAGCAGTGATAGCACTAATATGGTAACGCAGCAGGAGGTGTCACACAGCAGCACTGATAGCACTAATATGGTAATGCAGTAGGAGGCGTCACACAGCAGCAGTGATAGCAGTAATATGGTAATACAGCAGGGGGCGTCACACAGCAGCAGTGATAGCACTAATATGGTAATGCAGCAGGAGGTGTCACACAGCAGCAGTGATAGCACTAATATGGTAATGCAGCAGGAGGTGTCACACAGCAGCAGCGATAGCACTAATATGGTAATACAGCAGGGAGGGGTCACACAGCAGCAGCAGATATAGCACTAATATGGTAATACAGCAGGAGGTGTCACACAGCAGCAGTGATAGCACTAATATGGTAATGCAGCAGGGGGCGTCACACAGCAGCACTGATAGCACTAATATGGTAATACAGCAGGGGTGTCACACAGCAGCAGCGATAGCACTAATATGGTAATGCAGCAGGAGGCGTCACACAGCAGCAGTGATAGCACTAATATGGTAATGCAGCAGGAGGTGTCACACAGCAGCACTGATAGCTCTAATATGGTAATGCAGCAGGAGGCGTCACACAGCAGCAGTGATAGCACTAATATGGTAATACAGCAGGAGGTGTCACACAGCAGCAGTGATAACACTAATATGGTTATGCAGCAGGAGGCGTCACACAGCAGCAGTGATAGCACTAATATGGTAATACAGCAGGAGGAGTCACACAGCAGCAGTGATAGCACTAATATGGTAATACAGCAGAGGGTGTCACACAGCAGCAGTGATAGCACTAATATGGTAATGCAGCAGGGGGCGTCACACAGCAGCACTGATAGCTCTAATATGGTAATGCAGCAGGAGGCGTCACACAGCAGCAGTGATAGCACTAATATGGTAATGCAGCAGGAGGCGTCACACAGCAGCAGTGATAGCACTAATATGGTAATACAGCAGAGGGTGTCACACAGCAGCAGCGATAGCACTAATATGGTAATACAGCAGGGGGCATCACACAGCAGAAGCGATAGCACTAATATGGTAATGCAGCAGGAGGTGTCACACAGCAGCAGTGATAGCACTAATATGGTAATGCAGCTGGAGGCGTCACACAGCAGCAGCGATAGCACTAATATGGTAATGCAGTAGGTGGCGCCACACAGCAGCAGTGATAACACTAATATGGTAAAGCAGCAGGAGGCGTCACACAGCAGCAGTGATAGCACTAATATGGTAATGCAGTAGGTGGCGCCACACAGCAGCAGTGATAGCACTAATATGGTAATGCAGTAGGAGGCGTCACACAGCAGCAGTGATACCACTAATATGGTTATGGAGCAGGAGGCGTCACACAGCAGCAGTGATAGCACTAATATGGTAATGCAGCAGGTGGCGTCACACAGCAGCAGTGACAGCACTAATATGGTAATGCAGTAGGAGGTGTCACACAGCAGCAGCGATAGCACTAATATGGTAATGCAGCAGGAGGCGTCACACAGCAGCAGTGATAGCACTAATATGGTAATGCAGTAGGAGGCGTCACACAGCAGCAGTGATAGCACTAATATGGTAATGCAGCAGGTGGCGTCACACAGCAGCAGTGACAGCACTAATATGGTAATGCAGTAGGAGGTGTCACACAGCAGCAGCGATAGCACTAATATGGTAATGCAGCAGGAGGCGTCACACAGCAGCAGTGATAGCACTAATATGGTAATGCAGTAGGTGGCGTCACACAGCAGCAGTGATAGCACTAATATGGTAATGCAGTAGGTGGCGTCACACAGCAGCAGTGATAGCACTAATATGGTAATGCAGCAGGGGGTGTCACACAGCAGCAGTGATAACACTAATATGGTTATGCAGCAGGAGGCGTCACACAACAGCAGCGATAGCACTAATATGGTAATGCAGCAGGGGGCATCACACAGCAGCGATAGCACTAATATGTTAATGCTGCAGGAGGTGTCACACAGCATCAGTGATAGCACTAATATGGTAATGCAGCAGGAGGCGTCACACAGCAGCAGCGATAGCACTAATATGGTAATGCAGCAGGAGGTGTCACACAGCAGCAGTGATAGCACTAATATGGTAATGCAGCAGGAGGTGTCACACAGCAGCAGTGATAGCACTAATATGGTAATGTAGCAGGAGGCGTCACACAGCAGCAGTGATAGCACTAATATGGTAATGCAGCAGGGGGCATCACACAGCAGCGATAGCACTAATATGTTAATGCTGCAGGAGGTGTCACACAGCAGCAGCGATAGCACTTATATGGTAATGCAGCAGGAGGCGTCACACAGCAGCAGCGATAGCACTAATATGGTAATACAGCAGGGGGCGTCACACAGCAGCAGTGATAGCACTAATATGGTAATGCAGCAGGGGGCATCACACAGCAGCGATAGCACTAATATGTTAATGCTGCAGGAGGTGTCACACAGCAGCAGCGATAGCACTTATATGGTAATGCAGCAGGAGGCGTCACACAGCAGCAGCGATAGCACTAATATGGTAATACAGCAGGGGGCGTCACACAGCAGCAGCGATAGCACTAATATGGTAATACAGCAGGAGGCGTCACACAGCAGCAGTGATAGCACTAATATGGTAATGCAGCAGGGGGCATCACACAGCAGCGATAGCACTAATATGTTAATGCTGCAGGAGGTGTCACACAGCAGCAGCGATAGCACTTATATGGTAATGCAGCAGGAGGCGTCACACAGCAGCAGCGATAGCACTAATATGGTAATACAGCAGGGGGCGTCACACAGCAGCAGCGATAGCACTAATATGGTAATACAGCAGGAGGCGTCACACAGCAGCAGCGATAGCACTAATATGGTATTACAGCAGGAGGCGTCACACAGCAGCAGCGATAGCACTAATATGGTAATACAGCAGGAGGCGTCACACAGCAGCAGTGATAGCACTAATATGGTAATGCAGCAGGAGGCGTCACACAGCAGCAGTGATAGCACTAATATGGTAATGCAGCAGGTGGTGTCACACCGCAGCAGTGATAGCACTAATATGGTAATGCAGCAGGGGGCGTCACACAGCAGCAGCAATAGCACTAATATGGTAATGCAGCAGGAGGCGTCACACAGCAGCAGTGATAGCACTAATATGGTAATGCAGCAGGGGGTGTCACACAGCAGCAGCGATAGCACTAATATGGTAATGCAGCAGGAGGTGTCACACAGCAGCAGCGATAGCACTAATATGGTAATACAGCAGGAGGCGTCACACAGCAGCAGTGATAGCACTAATATGGTAATGCAGTAGAGGTCGTCACACAGCAGCAGTAATAGCACTAATATGGTAATACAGCAGGGGTGTCACACAGCAGCACTGATAGCTCTAATATGGTAATGCAGCAGGAGGCGTCACACAGCAGCAGTGATAGCACTAATATGGTAATGCAGTAGGAGGCGTCACACAGCAGCAGTGATAGCACTAATATGGTAATGCAGTAGGTGGCGTCACACAGCAGCAGTAATAGCACTAATATGGTAATACAGCAGGAGGCGTCACACAGCAGCAGTGATAGCACTAATATGGTAATACAGCAGGAGGTGTCACACAGCAGCAGCGATAGCACTAATATGGTAATACAGCAGAGGGTGTCACACAGCAGCAGTGATAGCACTAATATGGTAATGCAGTAGGAGGCGTCACACAGCAGCAGTGATAGCACTAATATGGTAATGCAGCAGGAGGCGTCACACAGCAGCAGTGATAGCACTAATATGGTAATACAGCAGGGGGCGTCACACAGCAGCAGTGATAGCACTAATATGGTAATACAGCAGAGGCTGTAACACAGCAGCAGTGATAGCACTAATATGGTAATGCAGCAGGAGGTGTCACACAGCAGCAGTGATAGCACTAATATGGTAATACAACAGGAGGTGTCACACAGCAGCAGTGATAGCACTAATATGGTAATGCAGCAGGAGGCGTCACACAGCAGCAGTGATAGCACTAATATGGTAATGCAGTAGGTGGCGTCACACAGCAGCAGTGATAGCACTAATATGGTAATGCAGCAGGGGGCGTCACACAGCAGCAGTGATAGCACTAATATGGTAATACAGCAGGAGGCGTCACACAGCAGCAGTGATAGCACTAATATGGTAATACAGCAGGAGGCGTCACACAGCAGCAGTGATAGCACTAATATGGTAATACAGCAGGAGGTGTCACACAGCAGCAGTGATAGCACTAATATGGTAATGCAGTAGGTGGCGTCACACAGCAGCAGTGATAGCACTAATATGGTAATACAGCAGGAGGCGTCACACAGCAGCAGTGATAGCACTAATATGGTAATACAGCAGGAGGTGTCACACAGCAGCAGCGATAGCACTAATATGGTAATACAGCAGAGGGTGTCACACAGCAGCAGTGATAGCTCTAATATGGTAATGCAGTAGGAGGCGTCACACAGCAGCAGTGATAACACTAATATGGTTATGCAGCAGGAGGCGTCACACAGCAGCAGTGATAACACTAATATGGTTATGCAGCAGGAGGCGTCACACAGCAGCAGTGATAACACTAATATGGTTATGCAGCAGGAGGCGTCACACAGCAGCAGTGATAGCACTAATATGGTAATGCAGCAGGTGGTGTCACACAGCAGCAGTGATAGCACTAATATGGTAATGCAGCAGGAGGCGTCACACAGCAGCAGTGATAACACTAATATGGTAATACAGCATGAGGTGTCACACAGCAGCAGTGATAGCACTAATATGGTAATGCAGCAGGAGGCGTCACACAGCAGCAGTGATAACACTAATATGGTTATGCAGCAGGAGGCGTCACACAGCAGCAGTGATAACACTAATATGGTTATGCAGCAGGAGGCGTCACACAGCAGCAGTGATAGCACTAATATGGTAATGCAGCAGGAGGTGTCACACAGCAGCAGCGATAGCACTAATATGGTAATACAGCAGGAGGCGTCACACAGCAGCAGTGATAGCACTAATATGGTAATGCAGCAGAGGTCGTCACACAGCAGCAGTGATAGCACTAATATGGTAATGCAGCAGAGGTCGTCACACAGCAGCAGTGATAGCACTAATATGGTAATGCAGCAGAGGGTGTCACACAGCAGCAGTGATAGCACTAATATGGTAATACAGCAGAGGGTGTCACACAGCAGCAGTGATAGCACTAATATGGTAATACAGCAGAAGGTGTCGCACAGCAGCAGTGATAGCACTAATATGGTAATACAGCAAGAGGTGTCACACAGCAGCAGTGATAGCACTAATATGGTAATACAGCAAGAGGTGTCACACAGCAGCAGTGATAGCACTAATATGGTAATGCAGCAGAGGTCGTCACACAGCAGCAGTGATAGCACTAATATGGTAATGCAGCAGAGGTTGTCACACAGCAGCAGTGATAGCACTAATATGGTAATGCAGCAGGAGGCATCACACAGCAGCAGTGATAGCACTAATATGGTAATGCAGTAGGTGGCGTCACACAGCAGCAGTGATAGCACTAATATGGTAATACAGCAGGAGGCGTCACACAGCAGCAGCGATAGCACTAATATGGTAATACAACAGGAGGTGTCACACAGCAGCAGTGATAGCACTAATATGGTAATACAGCAGGGGGCGTCACACAGCAGCAGTGATAGCACTAATATGGTAATACAACAGGAGGTGTCACACAGCAGCAGTGATAGCACTAATATGGTAATGCAGCAGGGGGTGTCACACAGCAGCACTGATAGCTCTAATATGGTAATGCAGCAGGAGGCGTCACACAGCAGCAGTGATAGCACTAATATGGTAATGCAGTAGGTGGTGTCACACAGCAGCAGTGATAGCACTAATATGGTAATGCAGCAGGGGGCGTCACACAGCAGCAGTGATAGCACTAATATGGTAATGCAGCAGGGGGCGTCACACAGCAGCAGTGATAGCACTAATATGGTAATACAGCAGGAGGCGTCACACAGCAGCAGTGATAGCACTAATATGGTAATGCAGCAGGAGGCGTCACACAGCAGCAGTGATAGCACTAATATGGTAATGCAGCAGGAGGTGTCACACAGCAGCAGCGATAGCACTAATATGGTAATACAGCAGAGGGTGTCACACAGCAGCAGTGATAGCACTAATATGGTAATGCAGTTGGAGGCGTCACACAGCAGCAGTGATAACACTAATATGGTTATGCAGCAGGAGGCGTCACACAGCAGCAGTGATAGCACTAATATGGTAATGCAGCAGGGGGCGTCACACAGCAGCAGCGATAGCACTAATATGGTAATACAGCAGGGGGCGTCACACAGCAGCAGTGATAACACTAATATGGTTATGCAGCAGGAGGCGTCACACAGCAGCAGTGATAACACTAATATGGTAATGCAGCAGGAGGCGTCACACAGCAGCAGCGATAGCACTAATATGGTAATACAGCAGGGGGCGTCACACAGCAGCAGTGATAGCACTAATATGGTAATGCAGCAGGAAGCGTCACACAGCAGCAGTGACAGCACTAATATGGTAATGCAGCAGGAGGTGTCACACAGCAGCAGTGATAGTACTAATATGGTAATGCAGCAGAGGGTGTCACACAGCAGCAGTGATAGCACTAATATGGTAATACAGCAGAGGGTGTCACACAGCAGCAGTGATAGCACTAATATGGTAATACAGAAGAGGGTGTCACACAGCAGCAGTGATAGCACTAATATGGTAATGCAGCAGGAGGTGTCACACAGCAGCAGTGATAGCACTAATATGGTAATACAGCAGAGGGTGTCACACAGCAGCAGTGATAGCACTAATATGGTAATGCAGCAGGAGGTGTCACACAGCAGCAGTGATAGCACTAATATGGTAATACAGCAGAGGGTGTCACACAGCAGCAGTGATAGCACTAATATGGTAATGCAGCAGAGGTCGTCACACAGCAGCAGTGATAGCACTAATATGGTAATACAGCAGGAGGCGTCACACAGCAGCAGTGATAGCAGTAATATGGTAATACAGCAGAGGGTGTCACACAGCAGCAGTGATAGCACTAATATGGTAATGCAGCAGGAGGTGTCACACAGCAGCAGTGATAGCACTAATATGGTAATACAGCAGAGGGTGTCACACAGCAGCAGTGATAGCACTAATATGGTAATGCAGCAGAGGTCGTCACACAGCAGCAGTGATAGCACTAATATGGTAATACAGCAGGAGGCGTCACACAGCAGCAGTGATAGCACTAATATGGTAATACAGCTGGAGGTGTCACACAGCAGCAGTGATAGCACTAATATGGTAATACAGCAAGAGGTGTCACACAGCAGCAGTGATAGCACTAATATGGTAATGCAGCAGGAGGCGTCACACAGCAGCAGTGATAGCACTAATATGGTAATGCAGCAGGGGGTGTCACACAGCAGCAGTGATAGCACTAATATGGTAATGCAGCAGAGGTCGTCACACAGCAGCAGTGATAGCACTAATATGGTAATACAGCAAGAGGTGTCACACAGCAGCAGTGATAGCACTAATATGGTAATGCAGCAGGAGGCGTCACACAGCAGCAGTGATAGCACTAATATGGTAATGCAGCAGGGGGTGTCACACAGCAGCAGTGATAGCACTAATATGGTAATACAGCAGGAGGCGTCACACAGCAGCAATGATAGCACTAATATGGTAATGCAGCAGGAGGTGTCACACAGCAGCAGTGATAGCACTAATATGGTAATACAGTAGGAGGCGTCACGCAGCAGCTGCGATAGCACTAATATGGTAATGCAGCAGGAGGCGTCACACAGCAGCAGTGATAGCACTAATATGGTATTACAGCAGAGGGTGTCACACAGCAGCAGTGATAGCACTAATATGGTAATGCAGCAGGAGGTGTCACACAGCAGCAGCGATAGCACTAATATGGTAATACAGCAGGAGGCGTCACACAGCAGCAGCGATAGCACTAATATGGTAATGCAGCAGGGGGCGTCACACAGCAGCAGTGATAGCACTAATATGGTAATGCAGCAGGGGGCGTCACACAGCAGCAGGGATAGCACTAATATGGTAATGCAGCAGGAGGCGTCACATAGCAGCAGCGATAGCACTAATATGGTAATACAGCAGGGGGCGTCACACAGCAGCAGTGATAGCACTAATATGGTAATACAGCAGGAGGCGTCACACAGCAGCAGCGATAGCACTAATATGGTAATTCAGCAGGGGGCGTCACACAGCAGCAGTGATAGCACTAATATGGTAATGCAGCAGGAGGCGTCACGCAGCAGCAGTGATAGCACTAATATGGTAATACAGCAGGAGGCGTCACACAGCAGCAGCGATAGTACTAATATGGTAATACAGCAGGAGGCGTCACACAGCAGCAGTGATAGCACTAATATGGTAATGCAGCAGGAGGCGTCACATAGCAGCAGTGATAGCACTAATATGGTAATGCAGCAGGAGGCGTCACATAGCAGCAGCGATAGCACTAATAAGGTAATGTAGCAGGAGGTGTCACACAGCAGCAGCGATAGCACTAATATGGTAATGCAGCAGAGGGTGTCACACAGCAGCAGTGATAGCACTAATATGGTAATACAGCAGAGGGTGTCACACAGCAGCAGTGATAGCACTAATATGGTAATACAGAAGAGGGTGTCACACAGCAGCAGTGATAGCACTAATATGGTAATGCAGCAGGGGTGTCACACAGCAGCAGCGATAGCACTAATATGGTAATGCAGCAGGAGGTGTCACACAGCAGCAGTGATAGCACTAATATGGTAATGCAGCAGGAGGTGTCACACAGCAGCAGTGATAGCACTAATATGGTAATACAGCAGAGGTCGTCACACAGCAGCAGTGATAGCACTAATATGGTAATACAGCAGGAGGTGTCACACAGCAGCAGTGATAACACTAATATGTTAATACAGTAGGAGGCGTCACACAGCAGCAGTGATAGCACTAATATGGTAATACAGCAGGAGGTGTCACACAGCAGCAGTGATAGCAGTAATATGGTAATGCAGCAGGAGGTGTCACACAGCAGCAGTGATAGCAGTAATATGGTAATACAGCAGGAGGTGTCACACAGCAGCAGTGATAGCACTAATATGGTAATACAGCAGGAGGCGTCACACAGCAGCAGCGATAGCACTAATATGGTAATGCAGCAGGGGGCGTCACACAGCAGCAGTGATAGCACTAATATGGTAATGCAGCAGGGGGCGTCACACAGCAGCAGTGATAGCACTAATATGGTAATGCAGCAGGAGGCGTCACACAGCAGCAGTGATAGCACTAATATGGTAATACAGCAGGAGGTGTCACACAGCAGCAGCGATAGCACTAATATGGTAATACAGCAGGAGGCGTCACACAGCAGCAGCGATAGCACTAATATGGTAATGCAGCAGGGGGCGTCACACAGCAGCAGTGATAGCACTAATATGGTAATGCAGCAGGGGGCGTCACACAGCAGCAGTGATAGCACTAATATGGTAATGCAGCAGAGGGTGTCACACAGCAGCAGTGATAGCACTAATATGGTAATGCAGTAGGAGGTGTCACACAGCAGCAGTGATAGCACTAATATGGTAATGCAGCAGGAGGTGTCACACAGCAGCAGGGATAGCACTAATATGGTAATGCAGCAGGAGGCGTCACATAGCAGCAGCGATAGCACTAATATGGTAATACAGCAGGGGGCGTCACACAGCAGCAGTGATAGCACTAATATGGTAATACAGCAGGAGGCGTCACACAGCAGCAGCGATAGCACTAATATGGTAATTCAGCAGGGGGCGTCACACAGCAGCAGTGATAGCACTAATATGGTAATGCAGCTGGTGGTGTCACACCGCAGCAGTGATAGCACTAATATGGTAATGCAGCAGGGGGCGTCACACAGCAGCAGCAATAGCACTAATATGGTAATGCAGCAGGAGGCGTCACATAGCAGCAGCGATAGCACTAATATGGTAATGCAGCAGGAGGCGTCACGCAGCAGCAGTGATAGCACTAATATGGTAATACAGCAGGAGGCGTCACACAGCAGCAGTGATAGCACTAATATGGTAATTCAGCAGGGGGCGTCACACAGCAGCAGTGATAGCACTAATATGGTAATACAGCAGGGGGCGTCACACAGCAGCAGCGATATCACTAATATGGTAATGCAGCAGGAGGCGTCACACAGCAGCAGCGATAGTACTAATATGGTAATACAGCAGGAGGCGTCACATAGCAGCAGTGATAGCACTAATATGGTAATGCAGCAGGAGGCGTCACATAGCAGCAGCGATAGCACTAATAAGGTAATGTAGCAGGAGGTGTCACACAGCAGCAGTGATAGCACTAATATGGTAATGCAGCAGGAGGCGTCACACAGCAGCAGCGATAGCACTAATATGGTAATGCAGCAGGAGGTGTCACACAGCAGCAGCGATAGCACTAATATGGTAATGCAGCAGAGGGTGTCACACAGCAGCAGTGATAGCACTAATATGGTAATACAGCAGAGGGTGTCACACAGCAGCAGTGATAGCACTAATATGGTAATACAGCAGAGGGTGTCACACAGCAGCAGTGATAGCATTAATATGGTAATACAGCAGAGGGTGTCACACAGCAGCAGTGATAGCACTAATATGGTAATACAGCAGAGGTCGTCACACAGCAGCAGTGATAGCACTAATATGGTAATACAGCAGAGGGTGTCACACAGCAGCAGTGATAGCACTAATATGGTAATGCAGCAGAGGGTGTCACACAGCAGCAGTGATAGCACTAATATGGTAATGCAGCAGGGGGCGTCACATAGCAGCAGTGATAGCACTAATATGGTAATACAGCAGGAGGTGTCACACAGCAGCAGTGATAGCACTAATATGGTAATACAGCAGAGGTCGTCACACAGCAGCAGATATAGCACTAATATGGTAATACAGCAGGAGGTGTCACACAGCAGCAGATATAGCACTAATATGGTAATACAGCAGGAGGTGTCACACAGCAGCAGTGATAGCACTAATATGGTAATGCAGCAGGGGGCGTCACACAGCAGCAGTGATAGCACTAATATGGTAATGCAGCAGGAGGTGTCACACAGCAGCAGTGATAGCACTAATATGGTAATGCAGCAGGAGGTGTCACACCGCAGCAGCGATAGCACTAATATGGTAATGCAGCAGGAGGTGTCACACCGCAGCAGTGATAGCACTAATATGGTAATGCAGCAGGGGGCGTCACACAGCAGCAGTGATAGCACTAATATGGTAATGCAGCAGGGGGCGTCACATAGCAGCAGTGATAGCACTAATATGGTAATACAGCAGGAGGTGTCACACAGCAGCAGTGATAGCACTAATATGGTAATACAGCAGAGGTCGTCACACAGCAGCAGATATAGCACTAATATGGTAATACAGCAGGAGGTGTCACACAGCAGCAGATATAGCACTAATATGGTAATACAGCAGGAGGTGTCACACAGCAGCAGTGATAGCACTAATATGGTAATGCAGCAGGGGGCGTCACACAGCAGCAGTGATAGCACTAATATGGTAATGCAGCAGGAGGTGTCACACAGCAGCAGTGATAGCACTAATATGGTAATGCAGCAGGAGGTGTCACACCGCAGCAGTGATAGCACTAATATGGTAATGCAGCAGGGGGCGTCACACAGCAGCAGTGATAGCACTAATATGGTAATGCAGCAGGGGGTGTCACACAGCAGCAGTGATAGCACTAATATGGTAATGCAGCAGGAGGTGTCACACCGCAGCAGCGATAGCACTAATATGGTAATACAGCAGGAGGGGTCACGCAGCAGCAGATATAGCACTAATATGGTAATACAGCAGGAGGTGTCACACAGCAGCAGTGATAGCACTAATATGGTAACGCAGCAGGAGGTGTCACACAGCAGCAGCAGCGATAGCACTAATATGGTAATGCAGCAGGAGGTGTCACACAGCAGCAGCAGTGATAGCACTAATATGGTAATGCAGCAGGAGGCGTCACACAGCAGCAGTGATAGCACTAATATGGTAATGCAGCAGGAGGTGTCACACAGCAGCACTGATAGCTCTAATATGGTAATGCAGCAGGAGGCGTCACACAGCAGCAGTGATAGCACTAATATGGTAATACAGCAGGAGGTGTCACACAGCAGCAGTGATAACACTAATATGGTAATGCAGCAGGAGGTGTCACACAGCAGCAGCGATAGCACTAATATGGTAATGCAGCAGGAGGCGTCACACAGCAGCAGTGATAGCACTAATATGGTAATACAGCAGAGGGTGTCACACAGCAGCAGTGATAGCACTAATATGGTAATGCAGCAGGAGGCGTCACACAGCAGCAGTGATAGCACTAATATGGTAATGCAGCAGGAGGCGTCACACAGCAGCAGTGATAGCACTAATATGGTAATACAGCAGAGGGTGTCACACAGCAGCAGCGATAGCACTAATATGGTAATACAGCAGGGGGCATCACACAGCAGAAGCGATAGCACTAATATGGTAATGCAGCAGGAGGTGTCACACAGCAGCAGTGATAGCACTAATATGGTAATGCAGCTGGAGGCGTCACACAGCAGCAGCGATAGCACTAATATGGTAATGCAGTAGGTGGCGCCACACAGCAGCAGTGATAACACTAATATGGTAAAGCAGCAGGAGGCGTCACACAGCAGCAGTGATAGCACTAATATGGTAATGCAGTAGGTGGCGCCACACAGCAGCAGTGATAGCACTAATATGGTAATGCAGTAGGAGGCGTCACACAGCAGCAGTGATACCACTAATATGGTTATGGAGCTGGAGGCGTCACACAGCAGCAGTGATAGCACTAATATGGTAATGCAGCAGGTGGCGTCACACAGCAGCAGTGACAGCACTAATATGGTAATGCAGTAGGAGGTGTCACACAGCAGCAGCGATAGCACTAATATGGTAATGCAGCAGGAGGCGTCACACAGCAGCAGTGATAGCACTAATATGGTAATGCAGTAGGAGGCGTCACACAGCAGCAGTGATAGCACTAATATGGTAATGCAGCAGGTGGCGTCACACAGCAGCAGTGACAGCACTAATATGGTAATGCAGTAGGAGGTGTCACACAGCAGCAGCGATAGCACTAATATGGTAATGCAGCAGGAGGCGTCACACAGCAGCAGTGATAGCACTAATATGGTAATGCAGTAGGTGGCGTCACACAGCAGCAGTGATAGCACTAATATGGTAATGCAGTAGGTGGCGTCACACAGCAGCAGTGATAGCACTAATATGGTAATGCAGCAGGGGGTGTCACACAGCAGCAGTGATAACACTAATATGGTTATGCAGCAGAAGGCGTCACACAACAGCAGCGATAGCACTAATATGGTAATGCAGCAGATGGCGTCACACAGCAGCAGTGACAGCACTAATATGGTAATGCAGCAGGAGGTGTCACACAGCAGCAGCGATAGCACTAATATGGTAATGCAGCAATAGGTGTCACACAGCAGCAGTGATAGCACTAATATGGTAATGCAGCAGGAGGCGTCACACAGCAGCAGTGATAGCACTAATATGGTAATACAGCAGGAGGCGTCACACAGCAGCAGTGATATCACTAATATGGTAATACAGCAGGGGGTGTCACAAAGCAGCAGTGATAGCACTAATATGGTAATACAGCAGGGGGTGTCACACAGCAGCAGCGATAGCACTAATATGGTAATACAGCAAGAGGTGTCACACAGCAGCAGTGATAGCACTAATATGGTAATGCAGCAGGGGGCGTCACACAGCAGCAGCGATAGCACTAATATGGTAATACAGTAGGGGGCGTTACACAGCAGCAGCGATAGCACTAATATGGTAATACAGCAGGAGGTGTCACACAGCAGCAGTGATAGCACTAATATGGTAATGCAGCAGGAGGCGTCACACAGTAGCACTGATAGCACTAATATGGTAATGCAGCAGGAGGCGTCACACAGAAGCAGTGATAGTACTAATATGGTAATGCAGCAGGAGGTGTCACACAGCAGCAGTGATAGCACTAATATGGTAATGCAGCAGGAGGTGTCACACAGCAGCAGTGATAGCACTAATATGGTAATACAGCAGAGGGCGTCACACAGCAGCAGTGATAGCACTAATATGGTAATACAGCAGAGGGCGTCACACAGCAGCAGTGATAGCACTAATATGGTAATACAGCAGGAGGCGTCACACAGCAGCAGTGATAGCACTAATATGGTAATGCAGCAGGGGGCATCACACAGCAGCGATAGCACTAATATGTTAATGCTGCAGGAGGTGTCACACAGCATCAGTGATAGCACTAATATGGTAATGCAGCAGGAGGCGTCACACAGCAGCAGCGATAGCACTAATATGGTAATGCAGCAGGAGGTGTCACACAGCAGCAGTGATAGCACTAATATGGTAATGCAGCAGGAGGTGTCACACAGCAGCAGTGATAGCACTAATATGGTAATGTAGCAGGAGGCGTCACACAGCAGCAGTGATAGCACTAATATGGTAATGCAGCAGGGGGCATCACACAGCAGCGATAGCACTAATATGTTAATGCTGCAGGAGGTGTCACACAGCAGCAGCGATAGCACTTATATGGTAATGCAGCAGGAGGCGTCACACAGCAGCAGCGATAGCACTAATATGGTAATACAGCAGGGGGCGTCACACAGCAGCAGTGATAGCACTAATATGGTAATGCAGCAGGGGGCATCACACAGCAGCGATAGCACTAATATGTTAATGCTGCAGGAGGTGTCACACAGCAGCAGCGATAGCACTTATATGGTAATGCAGCAGGAGGCGTCACACAGCAGCAGCGATAGCACTAATATGGTAATACAGCAGGGGGCGTCACACAGCAGCAGCGATAGCACTAATATGGTAATACAGCAGGAGGCGTCACACAGCAGCAGTGATAGCACTAATATGGTAATGCAGCAGGGGGCATCACACAGCAGCGATAGCACTAATATGTTAATGCTGCAGGAGGTGTCACACAGCAGCAGCGATAGCACTTATATGGTAATGCAGCAGGAGGCGTCACACAGCAGCAGCGATAGCACTAATATGGTAATACAGCAGGGGGCGTCACACAGCAGCAGCGATAGCACTAATATGGTAATACAGCAGGAGGCGTCACACAGCAGCAGCGATAGCACTAATATGGTATTACAGCAGGAGGCGTCACACAGCAGCAGCGATAGCACTAATATGGTAATACAGCAGGAGGCGTCACACAGCAGCAGTGATAGCACTAATATGGTAATGCAGCAGGAGGCGTCACACAGCAGCAGTGATAGCACTAATATGGTAATGCAGCAGGTGGTGTCACACCGCAGCAGTGATAGCACTAATATGGTAATGCAGCAGGGGGCGTCACACAGCAGCAGCAATAGCACTAATATGGTAATGCAGCAGGAGGCGTCACACAGCAGCAGTGATAGCACTAATATGGTAATGCAGCAGGGGGTGTCACACAGCAGCAGCGATAGCACTAATATGGTAATGCAGCAGGAGGTGTCACACAGCAGCAGCGATAGCACTAATATGGTAATACAGCAGGAGGCGTCACACAGCAGCAGTGATAGCACTAATATGGTAATGCAGTAGAGGTCGTCACACAGCAGCAGTAATAGCACTAATATGGTAATACAGCAGGGGTGTCACACAGCAGCACTGATAGCTCTAATATGGTAATGCAGCAGGAGGCGTCACACAGCAGCAGTGATAGCACTAATATGGTAATGCAGTAGGAGGCGTCACACAGCAGCAGTGATAGCACTAATATGGTAATGCAGTAGGTGGCGTCACACAGCAGCAGTAATAGCACTAATATGGTAATACAGCAGGAGGCGTCACACAGCAGCAGTGATAGCACTAATATGGTAATACAGCAGGAGGTGTCACACAGCAGCAGCGATAGCACTAATATGGTAATACAGCAGAGGGTGTCACACAGCAGCAGTGATAGCACTAATATGGTAATGCAGTAGGAGGCGTCACACAGCAGCAGTGATAGCACTAATATGGTAATGCAGCAGGAGGCGTCACACAGCAGCAGTGATAGCACTAATATGGTAATACAGCAGGGGGCGTCACACAGCAGCAGTGATAGCACTAATATGGTAATACAGCAGAGGCTGTAACACAGCAGCAGTGATAGCACTAATATGGTAATGCAGCAGGAGGTGTCACACAGCAGCAGTGATAGCACTAATATGGTAATACAACAGGAGGTGTCACACAGCAGCAGTGATAGCACTAATATGGTAATGCAGCAGGAGGCGTCACACAGCAGCAGTGATAGCACTAATATGGTAATGCAGTAGGTGGCGTCACACAGCAGCAGTGATAGCACTAATATGGTAATGCAGCAGGGGGCGTCACACAGCAGCAGTGATAGCACTAATATGGTAATACAGCAGGAGGCGTCACACAGCAGCAGTGATAGCACTAATATGGTAATACAGCAGGAGGCGTCACACAGCAGCAGTGATAGCACTAATATGGTAATACAGCAGGAGGTGTCACACAGCAGCAGTGATAGCACTAATATGGTAATGCAGTAGGTGGCGTCACACAGCAGCAGTGATAGCACTAATATGGTAATACAGCAGGAGGCGTCACACAGCAGCAGTGATAGCACTAATATGGTAATACAGCAGGAGGTGTCACACAGCAGCAGCGATAGCACTAATATGGTAATACAGCAGAGGGTGTCACACAGCAGCAGTGATAGCTCTAATATGGTAATGCAGTAGGAGGCGTCACACAGCAGCAGTGATAACACTAATATGGTTATGCAGCAGGAGGCGTCACACAGCAGCAGTGATAACACTAATATGGTTATGCAGCAGGAGGCGTCACACAGCAGCAGTGATAGCACTAATATGGTTATGCAGCAGGAGGCGTCACACAGCAGCAGTGATAACACTAATATGGTTATGCAGCAGGAGGCGTCACACAGCAGCAGTGATAACACTAATATGGTTATGCAGCAGGAGGCGTCACACAGCAGCAGTGATAACACTAATATGGTTATGCAGCAGGAGGCGTCACACAGCAGCAGTGATAGCACTAATATGGTAATGCAGCAGGTGGTGTCACACAGCAGCAGTGATAGCACTAATATGGTAATGCAGCAGGAGGCGTCACACAGCAGCAGTGATAACACTAATATGGTAATACAGCATGAGGTGTCACACAGCAGCAGTGATAGCACTAATATGGTAATGCAGCAGGAGGCGTCACACAGCAGCAGTGATAACACTAATATGGTTATGCAGCAGGAGGCGTCACACAGCAGCAGTGATAACACTAATATGGTTATGCAGCAGGAGGCGTCACACAGCAGCAGTGATAGCACTAATATGGTAATGCAGCAGGAGGTGTCACACAGCAGCAGCGATAGCACTAATATGGTAATACAGCAGGAGGCGTCACACAGCAGCAGTGATAGCACTAATATGGTAATGCAGCAGAGGTCGTCACACAGCAGCAGTGATAGCACTAATATGGTAATGCAGCAGAGGTCGTCACACAGCAGCAGTGATAGCACTAATATGGTAATGCAGCAGAGGGTGTCACACAGCAGCAGTGATAGCACTAATATGGTAATACAGCAGAGGGTGTCACACAGCAGCAGTGATAGCACTAATATGGTAATACAGCAGAAGGTGTCGCACAGCAGCAGTGATAGCACTAATATGGTAATACAGCAAGAGGTGTCACACAGCAGCAGTGATAGCACTAATATGGTAATACAGCAAGAGGTGTCACACAGCAGCAGTGATAGCACTAATATGGTAATGCAGCAGAGGTCGTCACACAGCAGCAGTGATAGCACTAATATGGTAATGCAGCAGAGGTTGTCACACAGCAGCAGTGATAGCACTAATATGGTAATGCAGCAGGAGGCATCACACAGCAGCAGTGATAGCACTAATATGGTAATGCAGTAGGTGGCGTCACACAGCAGCAGTGATAGCACTAATATGGTAATACAGCAGGAGGCGTCACACAGCAGCAGCGATAGCACTAATATGGTAATACAACAGGAGGTGTCACACAGCAGCAGTGATAGCACTAATATGGTAATACAGCAGGGGGCGTCACACAGCAGCAGTGATAGCACTAATATGGTAATACAACAGGAGGTGTCACACAGCAGCAGTGATAGCACTAATATGGTAATGCAGCAGGGGGTGTCACACAGCAGCACTGATAGCTCTAATATGGTAATGCAGCAGGAGGCGTCACACAGCAGCAGTGATAGCACTAATATGGTAATGCAGTAGGTGGTGTCACACAGCAGCAGTGATAGCACTAATATGGTAATGCAGCAGGGGGCGTCACACAGCAGCAGTGATAGCACTAATATGGTAATGCAGCAGGGGGCGTCACACAGCAGCAGTGATAGCACTAATATGGTAATACAGCAGGAGGCGTCACACAGCAGCAGTGATAGCACTAATATGGTAATGCAGCAGGAGGCGTCACACAGCAGCAGTGATAGCACTAATATGGTAATGCAGCAGGAGGTGTCACACAGCAGCAGCGATAGCACTAATATGGTAATACAGCAGAGGGTGTCACACAGCAGCAGTGATAGCACTAATATGGTAATGCAGTTGGAGGCGTCACACAGCAGCAGTGATAACACTAATATGGTTATGCAGCAGGAGGCGTCACACAGCAGCAGTGATAGCACTAATATGGTAATGCAGCAGGGGGCGTCACACAGCAGCAGCGATAGCACTAATATGGTAATACAGCAGGGGGCGTCACACAGCAGCAGTGATAACACTAATATGGTTATGCAGCAGGAGGCGTCACACAGCAGCAGTGATAACACTAATATGGTAATGCAGCAGGAGGCGTCACACAGCAGCAGCGATAGCACTAATATGGTAATACAGCAGGGGGCGTCACACAGCAGCAGTGATAGCACTAATATGGTAATGCAGCAGGAAGCGTCACACAGCAGCAGTGACAGCACTAATATGGTAATGCAGCAGGAGGTGTCACACAGCAGCAGTGATAGTACTAATATGGTAATGCAGCAGAGGGTGTCACACAGCAGCAGTGATAGCACTAATATGGTAATACAGCAGAGGGTGTCACACAGCAGCAGTGATAGCACTAATATGGTAATACAGAAGAGGGTGTCACACAGCAGCAGTGATAGCACTAATATGGTAATGCAGCAGGAGGTGTCACACAGCAGCAGTGATAGCACTAATATGGTAATACAGCAGAGGGTGTCACACAGCAGCAGTGATAGCACTAATATGGTAATGCAGCAGGAGGTGTCACACAGCAGCAGTGATAGCACTAATATGGTAATACAGCAGAGGGTGTCACACAGCAGCAGTGATAGCACTAATATGGTAATGCAGCAGAGGTCGTCACACAGCAGCAGTGATAGCACTAATATGGTAATACAGCAGGAGGCGTCACACAGCAGCAGTGATAGCACTAATATGGTAATACAGCAGAGGGTGTCACACAGCAGCAGTGATAGCACTAATATGGTAATGCAGCAGGAGGTGTCACACAGCAGCAGTGATAGCACTAATATGGTAATACAGCAGAGGGTGTCACACAGCAGCAGTGATAGCACTAATATGGTAATGCAGCAGAGGTCGTCACACAGCAGCAGTGATAGCACTAATATGGTAATACAGCAGGAGGCGTCACACAGCAGCAGTGATAGCACTAATATGGTAATACAGCTGGAGGTGTCACACAGCAGCAGTGATAGCACTAATATGGTAATACAGCAAGAGGTGTCACACAGCAGCAGTGATAGCACTAATATGGTAATGCAGCAGGAGGCGTCACACAGCAGCAGTGATAGCACTAATATGGTAATGCAGCAGGGGGTGTCACACAGCAGCAGTGATAGCACTAATATGGTAATGCAGCAGAGGTCGTCACACAGCAGCAGTGATAGCACTAATATGGTAATACAGCAAGAGGTGTCACACAGCAGCAGTGATAGCACTAATATGGTAATGCAGCAGGAGGCGTCACACAGCAGCAGTGATAGCACTAATATGGTAATGCAGCAGGGGGCGTCACACAGCAGCAGTGATAGCACTAATATGGTAATGCAGCAGGGGGTGTCACACAGCAGCAGTGATAGCACTAATATGGTAATACAGCAGGAGGCGTCACACAGCAGCAATGATAGCACTAATATGGTAATGCAGCAGGAGGTGTCACACAGCAGCAGTGATAGCACTAATATGGTAATACAGTAGGAGGCGTCACGCAGCAGCAGCGATAGCACTAATATGGTAATGCAGCAGGAGGCGTCACACAGCAGCAGTGATAGCACTAATATGGTATTACAGCAGAGGGTGTCACACAGCAGCAGTGATAGCACTAATATGGTAATGCAGCAGGAGGTGTCACACAGCAGCAGCGATAGCACTAATATGGTAATACAGCAGGAGGCGTCACACAGCAGCAGCGATAGCACTAATATGGTAATGCAGCAGGGGGCGTCACACAGCAGCAGTGATAGCACTAATATGGTAATGCAGCAGGGGGCGTCACACAGCAGCAGGGATAGCACTAATATGGTAATGCAGCAGGAGGCGTCACATAGCAGCAGCGATAGCACTAATATGGTAATACAGCAGGGGGCGTCACACAGCAGCAGTGATAGCACTAATATGGTAATACAGCAGGAGGCGTCACACAGCAGCAGCGATAGCACTAATATGGTAATTCAGCAGGTGGCGTCACACAGCAGCAGTGATAGCACTAATATGGTAATGCAGCAGGAGGCGTCACGCAGCAGCAGTGATAGCACTAATATGGTAATACAGCAGGAGGCGTCACACAGCAGCAGCGATAGTACTAATATGGTAATACAGCAGGAGGCGTCACACAGCAGCAGTGATAGCACTAATATGGTAATGCAGCAGGAGGCGTCACATAGCAGCAGTGATAGCACTAATATGGTAATGCAGCAGGAGGCGTCACATAGCAGCAGCGATAGCACTAATAAGGTAATGTAGCAGGAGGTGTCACACAGCAGCAGCGATAGCACTAATATGGTAATGCAGCAGAGGGTGTCACACAGCAGCAGTGATAGCACTAATATGGTAATACAGCAGAGGGTGTCACACAGCAGCAGTGATAGCACTAATATGGTAATACAGCAGAGGGTGTCACACAGCAGCAGTGATAGCACTAATATGGTAATACAGCAGAGGGTGTCACACAGCAGCAGTGATAGCACTAATATGGTAATACAGCAGAGGTCGTCACACAGCAGCAGTGATAGCACTAATATGGTAATGCAGCAGAGGGTGTCACACAGCAGCAGTGATAGCACTAATATGGTAATACAGCAGAGGGTGTCACACAGCAGCAGCGATAGCACTAATATGGTAATACAGCAGGGGGCGTCACACAGCAGCAGTGATAGCACTAATATGGTAATACAGCAGAGGTCGTCACACAGCAGCAGTGATAGCACTAATATGGTAATGCAGCAGAGGGTGTCACACAGCAGCAGTGATAGCACTAATATGGTAATAAAGCAGAGGGTGTCACACAGCAGCAGCGATAGCACTAATATGGTAATACAGCAGGGGGCGTCACACAGCAGCAGTGATAGCACTAATATGGTAATGCAGCAGGAGGCGTCACACAGCAGCAGTGATAGCACTAATATAATAATGCAGCAGGAGGCGTCACACAGAAGCAGTGATAGCACTAATATGGTAATGTAGCAGGGGGTGTCACACAGCAGCAGTGATAGCACTAATATGGTAATACAGCAGGAGGCGTCACACAGCAGCAATGATAGCACTAATATGGTAATGCAGCAGGAGGTGTAACACAGCAGCAGTGATAGCACTAATATGGTAATACAGCAGGAGGCGTCACGCAGCAGCAGCGATAGCACTAATATGGTAATGCAGCAGGGGGCGTCACACAGCAGCAGTGATAGCACTAATATGGTAATACAGCAGGAGGCGTCACGCAGCAGCAGCGATAGCACTAATATGGTAATGCAGCAGGGGGTGTCACACAGCAGCAGCGATAGCACTAATATGGTAATACAGCAGGAGGCGTCACACAGCAGCAGCGATAGCACTAATATGGTAATGCAGCAGGGGGCGTCACACAGCAGCAGTGATAGCACTAATATGGTAATGCAGCAGGAGGTGTCACACAGCAGCAGCGATAGCACTAATATGGTAATACAGCAGGAGGCGTCACACAGCAGCAGCGATAGCACTAATATGGTAATACAGCAGGAGGCGTCACACAGCAGCAGTGATAGCACTAATATGGTAATGCAGCAGGAGGTGTCACACAGCAGCAGCGATAGCACTAATATGGTAATACAGCAGGAGGCGTCACACAGCAGCAGCGATAGCACTAATATGGTAATACAGCAGGAGGCGTCACACAGCAGCAGTGATAGCACTAATATGGTAATGCAGCAGGAGGCGTCACACAGCAGCAGCGATAGCACTAATATGGTAATACAGCAGGGGGCGTCACACAGCAGCAGCGATAGCACTAATATGGTAATACAGCAGGAGGCGTCACACAGCAGCAGTGATAGCACTAATATGGTAATGCAGCAGGAGGCGTCACACAGCAGCAGCGATATCACTAATGAGGTAATGCAGCAGGGTGTGTCACACAGCAGCAGTGATAGCACTAATATGGTAATGCAGCAGGAGGCGTCACACAGCAGCAGTGATATCACTAATATGGTAATACAGCAGGAGGCGTCACACAGCAGCAGCGATAGCACTAATATGGTATTACAGCAGGGGGTGTCACACAGCAGCAGTGATAGCACTAATATGGTAATACAGCCGGAGGCGTCTCACAGCAGCAGTGATAGCACTAATATGGTAATGCAGCAGAAGGCGTCACACAGCAGCAGTGATAGCACTAATATGGTAATACAGCAGGAGGCGTCACACAGCAGCAGTGATAGCACTAATATGGTAATGCAGCAGAAGGCGTCACACAGCAGCAGTGATAGCGCTAATATGGTAATACAGCAATAGGCGTCACGCAGCAGCAGCGATAGCACTAATAATGTAATGCAGCAGGAGGCGTCACACAGCAGCAGCAATAGCACTAATATGGTAATGCAGCAGGAGGCGTCACACAGCAGCAGCGATAGCACTAATATGGTAATACAGCAGGGGGCGTCACACAGCAGCAGCGATAGCACTACTATGGTAATACAGCAGGGGGCGTCACACAGCAGCAGCGATAGCACTAATATGGTAATGCAGCAGGAGGCGTCACACAGCAGCAGCGATAGCACTAATATGGTAATACAGCAGGGGGCGTCACACAGCAGCAGTGATAGCACTAATATGGTAATGCAGCAGGAGGCGTCACACAGCAGCGGTGATAGCACTAATATGGTAATGCAGCAGGAGGCGTCACACAGCAGCAGTGATAGCACTAATATGGTAAAACAGCAGGAGGTGTCACACAGCAGCAGCGATAGCACTAATATGGTAATACAGCAGGGGGTGTCACACAGCAGCAGTGATAGCACTAATATGGTAATACAGCAGGAGGCGTCACACAGCAGCAGTGATAGCACTAATATGGTAATACAACAGGAGCCGTCACACAGCAGCAGTGATAGCACTAATATGGTAATGCAGCAGGAGGTGTCACACAGCAGCAGTGATAGCACTAATATGGTAATGCAGCAGGAGGCGTCACACAGCAGCAGTGATAGCACTAATATGGTAATACAGCAGGAGGTGTCACATAGCAGCAGCGATAGCACTAATATGGTAATGCAGCAGGAGGCGTCACACAGCAGCAGCGATAGCACTAATATGGTAATGCAGCAGGAGGTGTCACACAGCAGCAGTGATAGCACTAATATGGTAATACAGCAGGGGGTGTCACACAGCAGCAGTGATAGCACTAATATGGTAATGCAGCAGGAGGCGTCACACAGCAGCAGTGATAGCACTAATATGGTAATGCAGCAGGAGGTGTCACACAGCAGCAGTGATAGCACTAATATGGTAATACAGCAGGGGGTGTCACACAGCAGCAGTGATAGCACTAATATGGTAATGCAGCAGAGGGTGTCACACAGCAGCAGTGATAGCACTAATATGGTAATGCAGCAGGAGACGTCACGCAGCAGCAGTGATAGAACTAATATGGTAATACAGCAGGAGGCGTCACACAGCAGCAGCGATAGCACTAATATGGTAATGCAGCAGGAGGCGTCACACAGCAGCAGTGATAGCACTAATATGGTAATACAGCAAGAGGTGTCACACAGCAGCAGCGATAGCACTAATATGGTAATGCAGCAGGAGGTGTCACACAGCAGCAGTGATAGCACTAATATGGTAATACAGCAAGAGGTGTCACACAGCAGCAGCGATAGCACTAATATGGTAATGCAGCAGGAGGTGTCACACAGCAGCAGTGATAGTACTAATATGGTAATACAGCAGGGGGCGTCACACAGCAGCAGTGATAGCACTAATATGGTAATGCAGCAGGAGGTGTCACACAGCAGCAGTGATAGCACTAATATGGTAATGCAGCAGGGGGTGTCACACAGCAGCAGTGATAGCACTAATATGGTAATGCAGCAGGAGGCGTCACACAGCAACAGTGATAACATTAATATGGTAATGCAGCAGGAGGCGTCACACAGCAGCAGTGATAGCACTAATATGGTAATGCAGCAGGAGGCGTCACACAGCAGCACTGATAGCACTAATATGGTAATGCAGCAGGAGGCGTCACACAGCAGCAGTGATAGCACTAATATGGTAATACAGCAGGTGGCGTCACACAGCAGCAGCGATATCACTAATATGGTAATGCAGTAGGTGGTGTCACACAGCAGCAGTGATAGCGCTAATACGGTAATGCAGCAGGAGGTGTCACACAGCAGCACTGATTGCACTAATATGGTAATGCAGCAGGAGGCGTCACACAGCAGCAGTGATAGCACTAATATGGTAATGCAGCAGGAGGCGTCACACAGCATCAGTGATAGCACTAATATGGTAATGCAGCAGGAGGCGTCCCACAGCAACAGTGATAACATTAATATGGTAATGCAGCAGGAGGCGTCACACAGCAGCAGTGATAGCACTAATATGGTAATGCAGCAGGAGGCGTCACACAGCAGCACTGATAGCACTAATATGGTAATGCAGCAGGAGGCGTCACACAGCAGCAGTGATAGCACTAATATGGTAATACAGCAGGGGGCGTCACGCAGCAGCAGCGATATCACTAATATGGTAATGCAGCAGGAGGCGTCACACAGCAGCAGTGATAGCACTAATATGGTAATGCAGCAGGAGGTGTCACACAGCAGCAGTGAAAACACTAATATGGTAATGCAGCAGGAGGTGTCACACAGCAGCAGTGATAGCACTAATATGGTAATGCAGCAGGAGGCGTCACACAGCAGCAGCGATAGCACTAATATGGTAATGCAGCAGGAGGTGTCACACAGCAGCAGTGATAGCACTAATATGGTAATGCAGCAGGGGGCGTCACACAGCAGCAGTGATAGCACTAATATGGTAATACAGCAGGAGGTGTCACACAGCAGCAGCAATAACACTAATATGGTAATGCAGCAGGGGGCGTCACACAGCAGCAGAGATAGCACTAATATGGTAATGCAGCAGGAGGTGTCACACAGCAGCAGTGATAGCACTAATATGGTAATGCAGTAGGGGGCGTCACACAGCAGCAGTGATAACACTAATATGGTTATGCAGCAGGAGGCGTCACACAGCAGCAGTGATAGCACTAATATGGTAATGCAGTAGGAGGCGTCACACAGCAGCAGTGATAGCAGTAATATGGTAATACAGCAGGGGGCGTCACAAAGCAGCAGTGATAGCACTAATATGGTAATGCAGCAGGTGGCGTCACACAGCAGCAGTGACAGCACTAATATGGTAATGCAGCAGGGGGCGTCACACAGCAGCAGTGATAGCACTAATATGGTAATGCAGCAGGGGGCGTCACACAGCAGCAGTGATAGCACTAATATGGTAATGCAGTAGGGGGCGTCACACAGCAGCAGTGATAACACTAATATGGTAATGCAGCAGGAGGTGTCACACAGCAGCAGTGACAACACTAATATGGTAATGCAGCAGGAGGCGTCACACAGCAGCAGTGATAGCACTAATATGGTAATGCAGTAGGAGGCGTCACACAGCAGCAGTGATAGCAGTAATATGGTAATACAGCAGGGGGCGTCACACAGCAGCAGTGATAGCACTAATATGGTAATGTAGCAGGAGGTGTCACACAGCAGCAGTGATAGCACTAATATGGTAATGCAGCAGGTTGCGTCACACAGCAGCAGCGATAGCACTAATATGGTAATGTAGCAGGAGGCGTCACACAGCAGCAGTGATAGCACTAATATGGTAATACAGCAGGAGACGTCACACAGCAGCAGCGATAGCACTAATATGGTAATGCAGCAGGAGGCGTCACACAGCAGCAGCGATAGCACTAATATGGTAATACAGCAGGAGGTGTCACACAGCAGCAGCGATAGCACTAATATGGTAATGCAGCAGGAGGCGTCACACAGCAGTGATAGTACTAATATGGTAATGCAGCAGGAGGTGTCACACAGCAGCAGTGATAGCACTAATATGGTAATGCAGCAGGGGGCGTCACACAGCAGCAGTGATAGCACTAATATGGTAATACAGCAGGAGGCGTCACACAGCAGCAGCGATAGCACTAATATGGTAATGCAGCAGGAGGCGTCACACAGCAGCAGGGATAGCACTAATATAGTAATACAGCAGGAGGTGTAACACAGCAGCAGCGATAGCACTAATATGGTAATGCAGCAGGAGGCGTCACACAGCAGCAGTGATAGCACTAATATGGTAATACAGCAGGAGGTGTCACACAGCAGCAGTGATAGTACTAATATGGTAATACAGCAGGGGGCGTCACACAGCAGCAGTGATAGCACTAATATGGTAATGCAGCAGAAGGTGTCACACAGCAGCAGTGATAGCACTAATATGGTAATGCAGCAGGAGGTGTCACACAGCAGCAGTGATAGCACTAATATGGTAATGCAGCAGGAGGCGTCACACAGCAACAGTGATAACATTAATATGGTAATGCAGCAGGAGGCGTCACACAGCAGCAGTGATAGCACTAATATGGTAATGCAGCAGGAGGCGTCACACAGCAGCACTGATAGCACTAATATGGTAATGCAGCAGGAGGCGTCACACAGCAGCAGTGATAGCACTAATATGGTAATACAGCAGGTGGCGTCACACAGCAGCAGCGATATCACTAATATGGTAATGCAGTAGGTGGTGTCACACAGCAGCAGTGATAGCGCTAATACGGTAATGCAGCAGGAGGTGTCACACAGCAGCACTGATTGCACTAATATGGTAATGCAGCAGGAGGCGTCACACAGCATCAGTGATAGCACTAATATGGTAATGCAGCAGGAGGCGTCACACAGCATCAGTGATAGCACTAATATGGTAATGCAGCAGGAGGTGTCCCACAGCAACAGTGATAACATTAATATGGTAATGCAGCAGGAGGCGTCACACAGCAGCAGTGATATCACTAATATGGTAATGCAGCAGGAGGCGTCACACAGCAGCACTGATAGCACTAATATGGTAATGCAGCAGGAGGCGTCACACAGCAGCACTGATAGCACTAATATGGTAATGCAGCAGGAGGCGTCATACAGCAGCAGTGATAACACTAATATGGTAATGCAGCAGGAGGTGTCACACAGCAGCAGTGATAGCACTAATATGGTAATGCAGCAGGAGGCGTCACACAGCAGCAGCGATAGCACTAATATGGTAATACAGCAGGAGGTGTCACACAGCAGCAGCAATAACCCTAATATGGTAATGCAGCAGGGGGCGTCACACAGCAGCAGTGATAGCACTAATATGGTAATGCAGCAGGAGGTGTCACACAGCAGCAGTGATAGCACTAATATGGTAATGCAGTAGGGGGCGTCACACAGCAGCAGTGATAGCACTAATATGGTAATGCAGCAGGAGGCGTCACACAGCAGCAGTGATAGCACTAATATGGTAATGCAGCAGGAGGCGTCACACAGCAGCAGTGATAGCACTAATATGGTAATGCAGTAGGAGGCGTCACACAGCAGCAGTGATAGCAGTAATATGGTAATGCAGCAGGTGGCGTCACACAGCAGCAGTGACAGCACTAATATGGTAATGCAGCAGGGGGCGTCACACAGCAGCAGTGATAGCACTAATATGGTAATGCAGCAGGGGGCGTCACACAGCAGCAGTGATAGCACTAATATGGTAATGCAGCAGGGGGCGTCACACAGCAGCAGTGATAGCACTAATATGGTAATGCAGTAGGGGGCGTCACACAGCAGCAGTGATAGCACTAATATGGTAATGCAGTAGGGGGCGTCACACAGCAGCAGTGATAGCACTAATATGGTAATGCAGCAGGAGGCGTCACACAGCAGCAGTGATAGCACTAATATGGTTATGCAGCAGGAGGCGTCACACAGCAGCAGTGATAGCACTAATATGGTAATGCAGTAGGAGGCGTCACACAGCAGCAGTGATAGCACTAATATGGTAATGCAGTAGGAGGCGTCACACAGCAGCAGTGATAGCAGTAATATGGTAATACAGCAGGGGGCGTCACACAGCAGCAGTGATAGCACTAATATGGTAATGTAGCAGGAGGTGTCACACAGCAGCAGTGATAGCACTAATATGGTAATGCAGCAGGTTGCGTCACACAGCAGCAGCGATAGCACTAATATGGTAATGTAGCAGGAGGCGTCACACAGCAGCAGTGATAGCACTAATATGGTAATACAGCAGGAGACGTCACACAGCAGCAGCGATAGCACTAATATGGTAATGCAGCAGGAGGCGTCACACAGCAGCAGCGATAGCACTAATATGGTAATACAGCAGGAGGTGTCACACAGCAGCAGCGATAGCACTAATATGGTAATGCAGCAGGAGGCGTCACACAGCAGTGATAGTACTAATATGGTAATGCAGCAGGAGGTGTCACACAGCAGCAGTGATAGCACTAATATGGTAATGCAGCAGGGGGCGTCATACAGCAGCAGTGATAGCACTAATATGGTAATACAGCAGGAGGCGTCACACAGCAGCAGCGATAGCACTAATATGGTAATGCAGCAGGAGGCGTCACACAGCAGCAGTGATAGCACTAATATAGTAATACAGCAGGAGGTGTAACACAGCAGCAGCGATAGCACTAATATGGTAATGCAGCAGGAGGCGTCACACAGCAGCAGTGATAACACTAATATGGTAATGCAGCAGGGGGTGTCACACAGCAGCAGTGATAGCACTAATATGGTAATACAGCAGGAGGTGTCACACAGCAGCAGTGATAGTACTAATATGGTAATACAGCAGGGGGCGTCACACAGCAGCACTGATAGCACTAATATGGTAATGCAGCAGAAGGTGTCACACAGCAGCAGTGATAGCACTAATATGGTAATGCAGCAGGAGGTGTCACACAGCAGCAGTGATAGCACTAATATGGTAATGCAGCAGGAGGCGTCACACAGCAACAGTGATAACATTAATATGGTAATGCAGCAGGAGGCGTCACACAGCAGCAGTGATAGCACTAATATGGTAATGCAGCAGGAGGCGTCACACAGCAGCACTGATAGCACTAATATGGTAATGCAGCAGGAGGCGTCACACAGCAGCAGTGATAGCACTAATATGGTAATACAGCAGGTGGCGTCACACAGCAGCAGCGATATCACTAATATGGTAATGCAGTAGGTGGTGTCACACAGCAGCAGTGATAGCGCTAATACGGTAATGCAGCAGGAGGTGTCACACAGCAGCACTGATTGCACTAATATGGTAATGCAGCAGGAGGCGTCACACAGCATCAGTGATAGCACTAATATGGTAATGCAGCAGGAGGCGTCACACAGCATCAGTGATAGCACTAATATGGTAATGCAGCAGGAGGTGTCCCACAGCAACAGTGATAACATTAATATGGTAATGCAGCAGGAGGCGTCACACAGCAGCAGTGATAGCACTAATATGGTAATGCAGCAGGAGGCGTCACACAGCAGCACTGATAGCACTAATATGGTAATGCAGCAGGAGGCGTCACACAGCAGCACTGATAGCACTAATATGGTAATGCAGCAGGAGGCGTCATACAGCAGCAGTGATAACACTAATATGGTAATGCAGCAGGAGGTGTCACACAGCAGCAGTGATAGCACTAATATGGTAATGCAGCAGGAGGCGTCACACAGCAGCAGCGATAGCACTAATATGGTAATGCAGCAGGAGGTGTCACACAGCAGCAGATATAGCACTAATATGGTAATACAGCAGGGGGCGTCACACAGCAGCAGTGATAGCACTAATATGGTAATACAGCAGGAGGTGTCACACAGCAGCAGTGATAGCACTAATATGGTAATGCAGCAGGGGGCGTCACACAGCAGCAGTGATAGCACTAATATGGTAATACAGCAGGAGGTGTCACACAGCAGCAGCAATAACCCTAATATGGTAATGCAGCAGGGGGCGTCACACAGCAGCAGTGATAGCACTAATATGGTAATGCAGCAGGAGGTGTCACACAGCAGCAGTGATAGCACTAATATGGTAATGCAGTAGGGGAGCGTCACACAGCAGCAGTGATAGCACTAATATGGTAATGCAGCAGGAGGCGTCACACAGCAGCAGTGATAGCACTAATATGGTAATGCAGCAGGAGGCGTCACACAGCAGCAGTGATAGCACTAATATGGTAATGCAGTAGGAGGCGTCACACAGCAGCAGTGATAGCAGTAATATGGTAATGCAGCAGGTGGCGTCACACAGCAGCAGTGACAGCACTAATATGGTAATGCAGCAGGGGGCGTCACACAGCAGCAGTGATAGCACTAATATGGTAATGCAGCAGGGGGCGTCACACAGCAGCAGTGATAGCACTAATATGGTAATGCAGCAGGGGGCGTCACACAGCAGCAGTGATAGCACTAATATGGTAATGCAGTAGGGGGCGTCACACAGCAGCAGTGATAGCACTAATATGGTAATGCAGTAGGGGGCGTCACACAGCAGCAGTGATAGCACTAATATGGTAATGCAGCAGGAGGCGTCACACAGCAGCAGTGACAGCACTAATATGGTAATGCAGCAGGAGGCGTCACACAGCAGCAGTGATAGCACTAATATGGTAATGCAGTAGGAGGCGTCACACAGCAGCAGTGATAGCACTAATATGGTAATGCAGCAGGTGGCGTCACACAGCAGCAGTGACAGCACTAATATGGTAATGCAGCAGGGGGCGTCACACAGCAGCAGTGATAGCACTAATATGGTAATGCAGCAGGGGGCGTCACACAGCAGCAGTGATAGCACTAATATGGTAATGCAGTAGGGGGCGTCACACAGCAGCAGTGATAACACTAATATGGTAATGCAGCAGGAGGTGTCACACAGCAGCAGTGATAACACTAATATGGTAATGCAGCAGGAGGCGTCACACAGCAGCAGTGATAGCACTAATATGGTAATGCAGTAGGAGGCGTCACACAGCAGCAGTGATAGCAGTAATATGGTAATACAGCAGGGGGCGTCACACAGCAGCAGTGATAGCACTAATATGGTAATGTAGCAGGAGGTGTCACACAGCAGCAGTGATAGCACTAATATGGTAATGCAGCAGGTTGCGTCACACAGCAGCAGCGATAGCACTAATATGGTAATGTAGCAGGAGGCGTCACACAGCAGCAGCGATAGCACTAATATGGTAATACAGCAGGAGGCGTCACACAGCAGCAGTGATAGCACTAATATGGTAATGCAGCAGGAGACGTCACACAGCAGCAGCGATAGCACTAATATGGTAATGCAGCAGGAGGCGTCACACAGCAGCAGCGATAGCACTAATATGGTAATACAGCAGGAGGTGTCACACAGCAGCAGCGATAGCACTAATATGGTAATGCAGCAGGAGGCGTCACACAGCAGTGATAGTACTAATATGGTAATGCAGCAGGAGGTGTCACACAGCAGCAGTGATAGCACTAATATGGTAATGCAGCTGGAGGCGTCACACAGCAGCAGTGATAGCACTAATATGGTAATACAGCAGGAGGTGTCACACAGCAGCAGTGAAAGCACTAATATGGTAATGCAGCAGGAGACGTCACACAGCAGCAGTGATAGCACTAATATGGTAATGCAGCAGGAGGTGTCACACAGCAGCAGTGATAGCACTAATATAGTAATGCAGCAGGAGGTGTCACACAGCAGCAGTGATAGCACTAATATGGTAATGTAGCAGGAGGCGTCACACAGCAGCAGCGATAGCACTAATATGGTAATGCAGCAGGGGGCGTCACACAGCAGCAGTGATAGCACTAATATGGTAATGCAGCAGGGGGCGTCACACAGCAGCAGTGATAGCACTAATATGGTAATGCAGCAGGGGGCGTCACACAGTAGCAGCGATATCACTAATATGGTAATGCAGCAGGAGGCGTCACACAGCAGCAGTGATAGCACTAATATGGTAATGCAGCAGGAGGTGTCACACAGCGGCAGTGATAGCACTAATATGGTAATGCAGCAGGAGACGTCACACAGCAGCAGCGATAGCACTAATATGGTAATGCAGCAGGAGGCGTCACACAGCAGCAGTGATAGCACTAATATGGTAATGCAGCAGGAGGTGTCACACAGCAGCAGTGATAGCACTAATATGGTAATGCTGCAGGAGGTGTCACACAGCAGCAGTGATAGCAGTAATATGGTAATACAGCAGGAGGTGTCACACAGCAGCAGTGATAACACTAATATGGTAATACAGCAGGAGGTGTCACACAGCAGCAGTGATAGCACTAATATGGTAATACAGCAGGAGGTGTCACACAGCAGCAGTGATAGCACTAATATGGTAATACAGCAGGAGGCGTCACACAGCAGCAGTGATAGCACTAATATGGTAATGCAGCAGGAGGTGTCACACAGCAGCAGTGATAACACTAATATGGTAATGCAGCAGGAGGTGTCACACAGCAGCAGTGATAGCACTAATATGGTAATACAGCAGGAGGTGTCACACAGCAGCAGTGATAACACTAATATGGTAATGCAGCAGGGGGCGTCACACAGCAGCAGTAATAGCACTAATATGGTAATGCAGCAGGAGGCGTCACACAGCAGCAGTGATAGCACTAATATGGTAATGCAGCAGGAGGCGTCACACAGCAGCAGTGATAGCACTAATATGGTAATACAGCAGGGGGCGTCACACAGCAGCAGTGATAGCAGTAATATGGTAATGCAGCAGGAGGCGTCACACAGCAGCAGCGATAGCACTAATATGGTAATGCAGCAGGGGGCGTCACACAGCAGCAGTGATAACACTAATATGGTAATGCAGCAGGAGGCGTCACACAGCAGCAGTGATAGCACTAATATGGTAATGCAGCAGGAGGCGTCACACAGCAGCAGTGATAGCACTAATATGGTAATACAGCAGGGGGCGTCACACAGCAGCAGTGATAGCAGTAATATGGTAATGCAGCAGGAGGCGTCACACAGCAGCAGCGATAGCACTAATATGGTAATGCAGCAGGGGGCGTCACACAGCAGCAGTGATAACACTAATATGGTAATGCAGCAGGAGGTGTCACACAGCAGCAGGGATAGCACTAATATGGTAATGCAGCAGGAGGCGTCACACAGCAGCAGCGATAGCAATAATATGGTAATACAGCAGGAGGTGTCACGCAGCAGCAGTGATAGCACTAATATGGTAATGCAGCAGGAGGCGTCACACAGCAGCACTGATAGCACTAATATGGTAATACAGCAGGAGGTGTCACACAGCAGCAGTGATAGCACTAATATGGTAATGCAGCAGGGGGCGTCACACAGCAGTAGCGATAGCACTAATATGGTAATGCAGCAGGGGGCGTCACACAGCAGCAGTGATAGCACTAATATGGTAATGCAGCGGGGGCGTCACACAGCAGCAGTGATAGCACTAATATGGTAATGCAGTAGGAGGCGTCACACAGCAGCAGTGATAGCACTAATATGGTAATGCAGCAGGCGGCGTCACACAGCAGCAGTGATAGCACTAATATGGTAATACAGCAGGAGGCGTCACACAGCAGCAGTGATAGCACTAATATGGTAATGCAGCAGGGGGCGTCACACAGCAGCAGTGATAGCACTAATATGGTAATGCAGCAGGAGGCGTCACACAGCAGCAGTGATTGCACTAATATGGTAATGCAGCGGGGGCGTCACACAGCAGCAGTGATAGCACTAATATGGTAATGCAGCAGGAGGTGTCACACAGCAGCAGTGATAGCACTAATATGATAATGCAGCAGGGGGCGTCACACAGCAGCAGTGATAGCACTGATATGGTAATGCAGCAGGGGGCGTCACACAGCAGCAGTGATAGCACTAATATGGTAATACAGCAGGAGGCGTCACACAGCAGCAGTGATAGCAATAATATGGTAATGCAGCAGGAGGCATCACACAGCAGCAGTGATAGCACTAATATGGTAATGCAGCAGGAGGCGTCACACAGCAGCAGCAGCAATAGCACTGATATGGTAATGCAGCAGGGGTCGTCACACAGCAGCAGCAGCGATAGCACTAATATGGTAATGCAGCGGGGGCGTCACACAGCAGCAGTGATAGCACTAATATGGTAATGCAGCAGGAGGTGTCACACAGAAGCAGTGATAGTACTAATATGGTAATACAGCAGGGGGTGTCACACAGCAGCAGTGATAGCACTAATATGGTAATACAGCAGGAGGCGTCACACAGCAGCAGTGATAGCACTAATATGGTAATACAGCAGGAGGCGTCACACAGCAGCAGTGATAGCAATAATATGGTAATGCAGCAGGAGGCGTCACACAGCAGCAGTGATAGCAGTAATATGGTAATACAGCAGGAGGTGTCACACAGCAGCAGTGATAGCACTAATATGGTAATACAGCAGGAGGTGTCACACAGCAGCAGTGATAGCACTAATATGGTAATGCAGCAGGAGGCGTCACACAGCAGCAGCGATAGCACTAATATGGTAATGCAGCAGGAGGTGTCACACAGCAGCAGTGATAGCACTAATATGTTAATGCAGCAGGAGGCGTCACACAGCAGCAGTGATAGCACTAATATGGTAATGCAGCAGGGGGCGTCACACAGCAGCAGTGATAGCACTAATATGGTAATGCAGCAGGAGGTGTCACACAGCAGCAGTGATAGCACTAATATGGTAATGCAGCAGGAGGCGTCACACAGCAGCAGCGATAGCACTAATATGGTAATGCAGCAGGAGGTGTCACACAGCAGCAGTGATAGCACTAATATGTTAATGCAGCAGGAGGCGTCACACAGCAGCAGTGATAGCACTAATATGGTAATGCAGCAGGGGGCGTCACACAGCAGCAGTGATAGCACTAATATGGTAATGCAGCAGGGGGTGTCACACAGCAGCAGTGATAGCACTAATATGGTAATGCAGCAGGAGGTGTCACACAGCAGCAGTGATAGCACTAATATGGTAATGCAGCAGGAGGTGTCACACAGCAGCAGTGATAGCACTAATATGTTAATGCAGCAGGAGGCGTCACACAGCAGCAGTGATAGCACTAATATGGTAATGCAGCAGGGGGCGTCACACAGCAGCAGTGATAGCACTAATATGGTAATGCAGCAGGGGGCGTCACACAGCAGCAGTGATAGCACTAATATGGTAATACAGCTGGAGGCGTCACACAGCAGCAGCAGTGATAGCACTAATATGGTAATACAGCAGGAGGCGTCACACAGCAGCAGTGATAGCACTAATATGGTAATGCAGCAGGAGGCGTCACACAGCAGCAGTGATAGCACTAATATGGTAATGCAGCAGGAGGTGTCACACAGCAGCAGTGATAGCAATAATATGGTAATACAGCAGGAGGTGTCACACAGCAGCAGTGATAGCACTAATATGTTAATGCAGCAGGAGGCGTCACACAGCAGCAGTGATAGCACTAATATGGTAATGCAGCAGGGGGCGTCACACAGCAGCAGTGATAGCACTAATATGGTAATGCAGCAGGAGGTGTCACACAGCAGCAGTGATAGCACTAATATGGTAATGCAGCAGGAGGTGTCACACAGCAGCAGTGATAGCAATAATATGGTAATACAGCAGGAGGTGTCACACAGCAGCAGTGATAGCACTAATATGGTAATGCAGCAGGAGGTGTCACACAGCAGCAGCGATAGCACTAATATGGTAATGCAGCAGGAGGCGTCACACAGCAGCAGCAGTGATAGCACTAATATGGTAATACAGCAGGCGGCGTCACACAGCAGCAGTGATAGCACTAATATGGTAATGCAGCAGGAGGTGTAACACAGCAGCAGCAGTGATAGCACTAATATGGTAATGCAGCGGGGGCGTCACACAGCAGCAGTGATAGCACTAATATGGTAATACAGCAGGAGGCGTCACACAGCAGCAGCAGTGATAGCACTAATATGGTAATGCAGCGGGGGCGTCACACAGCAGCAGTGATAGCACTAATATGGTAATGCAGCAGGAGGTGTCACACAGCAGCAGCGATAGCACTAATATGGTAATGCAGTAGGAGGCGTCACACAGCAGCAGTGATAGCACTAATATGGTAATACAGCAGGCGGCGTCACACAGCAGCAGTGATAGCACTAATATGGTAATGCAGCAGGAGGCGTCACACAGCAGCAGCAGTGATAGCACTAATATGGTAATGCAGCGGGGGCGTCACACAGCAGCAGTGATAGCACTAATATGGTAATGCAGTAGGAGGCGTCACACAGCAGCAGTGATAGCACTAATATGGTAATACAGCAGGCGGCGTCACACAGCAGCAGTGATAGCACTAATATGGTAATGCAGCAGGAGGTGTCACACAGCAGCAGTGATAGCACTAATATGGTAATACAGCAGGAGGTGTCACACAGCAGCAGTGATAGCAATAATATGGTAATGTAGCAGGAGGCATCACACAGCAGCAGTGATAGCACTAATATGGTAATGCAGCAGGAGGTGTCACACAGCAGCAGTGATAGCACTAATATGGTAATGCAGCAGGAGGTGTCACACAGCAGCAGTGATAGCACTAATATGGTAATGCAGCAGGAGGCGTCACACAGCAGCAGTGATAGCTCTAATATGGTAATGCAGCAGGGGGCGTCACACAGCAGCAGCAGCGATAGCACTAATATGGTAATGCAGCAGGGGGCGTCACACAGCAGCAGCAGTGATAGCACTAATATGGTAATGCAGCAGGAGGTGTCACACAGCAGCAGTGATAGCACTAATATGGTAATGCAGCAGGAGGTGTCACACAGCAGCAGTGATAGCACTAATATGGTAATGCAGCAGGAGGCGTCACACAGCAACAGTGATAACATTAATATGGTAATGCAGCAGGAGGTGTCACACAGCAGCAGCAGTGATAGCAATAATATGGTAATGCAGCAGGAGGCGTCACACAGCAGCAGCAGTGATAGCACTAATATGGTAATACAGCAGGAGGTGTCACACAGCAGCAGTGATAGCACTAATATGGTAATGCAGCAGGAGGTGTCACACAGCAGCAGTGATAGCACTAATATGGTAATGCAGCAGGAGGCGTCACACAGCAACAGTGATAGCACTAATATGGTAATGCAGTAGGAGGTGTCACACAGCAGCAGCAGTGATAGCAATAATATGGTAATGCAGCAGGAGGCGTCACACAGCAGCAGCAGTGATAGCACTAATATGGTAATACAGCAGGGGGCGTCACACAGCAGCAGTGATAACACTAATATGGTAATGCAGCAGGAGGTGTCACACAGCAGCAGCGATAGCACTAATATGGTAATACAGCAGGGGGCGTCACACAGCAGCAGTGATAGCAGTAATATGGTAATGCAGCAGGAGGTGTCACACAGCAGCAGTGATAGCAGTAATATGGTAATACAGCAGGAGACGTCACACAGCAGCAGTGATAGCACTAATATGGTAATACAGCAGGAGGTGTCACACAGCAGCAGTGATAGCACTAATATGGTAATGCAGCAGGGGGCGTCACACAGCAGCAGTGATAACACTAATATGGTAATGCAGCAGGGGGCGTCACACAGCAGCAGCGATAGCACTAATATGGTAATGCAGCAGGAGGCGTCACACAGCAGCAGCAGCGATAGCACTAATATGGTAATGCAGCAGGAGGCGTCACACAGCAGCAGTGATAGCACTAATATGGTAATACAGCAGAGGGTGTCACACAGCAGCAGTGATAGCACTAATATGGTAATACAGCAGGAGGCGTCACACAGCAGCAGTGATAGCACTAATATGGTAATGCAGCAGGAGGCGTCACACAGCAGCAGTGATAGCACTAATATGGTAATACAGCAGAGGGTGTCACACAGCAGCAGTGATAGCACTAATATGGTAATACAGCAGGAGGCGTCACACAGCAGCAGTGATAGCACTAATATGGTAATGCAGCAGGAGGCGTCACACAGCAGCAGTGATAGCACTAATATGGTAATGCAGCAGGAGGTGTCACACAGCAGCAGTGATAACACTAATATGGTAATGCAGCAGGAGGTGTCACACAGCAGCAGTGATAGCAGTAATATGGTAATGCAGCAGGGGGTGTCACACAGCAGCAGTGATAACACTAATATGGTAATGCAGCAGGGGGTGTCACACAGCAGCAGTGATAACACTAATATGGTAATGCAGCAGGGGGTGTCACACAGCAGCAGTGATAACACTAATATGGTAATGCAGCAGGGGGTGTCACACAGCAGCAGTGATAGCACTAATATGGTAATGCAGTAGGTGGCGTCACACAGCAGCAGTGATAGCACTAATATGGTAATACAGCAGGAGGCGTCACACAGCAGCAGTGATAGCACTAATATGGTAATACAGCAGGGGGCGTCACACAGCAGCAGTGATAGCACTAATATGGTAATACAGCAGGGGGCGTCACACAGCAGCAGTGATAGCACTAATATGGTAATGCAGCAGGGGGCGTCACACAGCAGCAGTGATAACACTAATATGGTAATGCAGCAGGGGGCGTCACACAGCAGCAGTGATAGCACTAATATGGTAATACAGCAGGAGGTGTCACACAGCATCAGTGATAGCACTAATATGGTAATACAGCAGGAGGTGTCACACAGCAGCAGTGATAGCACTAATATGGTAATACAGCAGGAGGTGTCACACAGCAGCAGTGATAGCACTAATATGGTAATACAGCAGGGGGCGTCACACAGCAGCAGTGATAACACTAATATGGTAATGCAGCAGGGGGCGTCACACAGCAGCAGTGATAGCACTAATATGGTAATACAGCAGGAGGTGTCACACAGCAGCAGTGATAGCACTAATATGGTAATGCAGCAGGAGGTGTCACACAGCAGCAGTGATAGCACTAATATGGTAATGCAGCAGGGGGCGTCACACAGCAGCAGTGATAACACTAATATGGTAATGCAGCAGGGGGCGTCACACAGCAGCAGTGATAGCACTAATATGGTAATACAGCAGGAGGTGTCACACAGCAGCAGTGATAGCACTAATATGGTAATACAGCAGGAGGTGTCACACAGCAGCAGTGATAGCACTAATATGGTAATGCAGCAGGGGGCGTCACACAGCAGCAGTGATAACACTAATATGGTAATACAGCAGGAGGCGTCACACAGCAGCAGCAGCGATAGCACTAATATGGTAATGCAGCAGGAGGCGTCACACAGCAGCAGTGATAGCACTAATATGGTAATACAGCAGGGGGCGTCACACAGCAGCAGTGATAGCACTAATATGGTAATACAGCAGGAGGCGTCACACAGCAGCAGTGATAGCACTAATATGGTAATGCAGCAGGAGGTGTCACACAGCAGCAGTGATAGCACTAATATGGTAATACAGCAGGAGGCGTCACACAGCAGCAGTGATAGCACTAATATGGTAATGCAGCAGGAGGTGTCACACAGCAGCAGTGATAGCACTAATATGGTAATACAGCAGGGGGCATCACACAGCAGCAGTGATAGCACTAATATGGTAATGCAGCAGGGGTCGTCACACAGCAGCAGTGATAGCACTAATATGGTTATGCAGCAGGAGGCGTCACACAGCAGCAGTGATAGCACTAATATGGTAATGCAGCAGGAGGCGTCACACAGCAGCAGTGATAGCACTAATATGGTAATACAGCAGGGGGCGTCACACAGCAGCAGTGATAGCACTAATATGGTAATACAGCAGAGGGTGTCACACAGCAGCAGTGATAGCACTAATATGGTGATGCAGCAGGAGGCGTCACACAGCAGCAGTGATAGCACTAATATGGTAATGCAGCAGGGGGTGTCACACAGCAGCAGTGATAGCACTAATATGGTAATGCAGCAGAGGGTGTCACACAGCAGCAGTGATAGCACTAATATGGTAATACAGCAGGAGGTGTCACACAGCAGCAGTGATAGAACTAATATGGTAACGCAGCAGGAGGTGTCACACAGCAGCAGTGATAGCACTAATATGGTAATACAGCAGGAGGTGTCACACAGCAGCAGTGATAGCACTAATATGGTAATACAGTTGGAGGCGTCACAGCTCCTGCTACATTAGTGATCAGAGTTGTGTCCTAGGAGGCACCATTGGCTGGCTGCGGGACACGCAAGCCGATTGCCTCAGCTACCAAGAAGCCAGGAAATCTCTGTCCTCGTCCCTTCCCTTGCAACGTTACTGACATGTCTCCGTTTAGAGAAACAGAGGCTGGCCCCGCCCCCTCTGCATCCCCATATGGTTTCAGATTGTTAATCACTGGCAGTCTGATGCCATCCTGCGTCCGTTGTCGCAGGACTCATTTCCCTTGTGGAGAACGGGTCCTGTACATACACAAAGTACCTATATTTGGTACTTTACTGTGGGCGCAGCACCTCCACCCACACCTGAATGACCCCCTTACTGTAAAGTGCTATCCACAGTATGACAGTTCCCAAGTGGGTCACTGCCATAAGTATCAATAGGGAGGCACTGATTTTCTAAGAGTCAGACACTTTCAGCCAATCAGCAGATGGTTTCTCTGGCAGCCTTTGCTGATTAAGTCTTAGCCAATCAGCGCTTCACTAAGCAATTGTGTAAGGCCACTACGTGGTCTTCGACTCACACGTTTCTAAAATTCTACTCATTTGATACCTTTGCATAGGGCCGTAACTAGGTGTGTGCCAGTGGTGCCTTGCACACAGCACAACTGTACTGTGGGCGCACCATCTGGCAGCATCACCCACATGGCCGCTGCCCGCTCTCTTTCACTGCCTGTCGCCTCTGCAGTGCTGTCCTGCACTCAGGGGGTGGGTTTCTGATGTTTTTTATGTAAAGATGCTGATTCTGCAGGCCACTATTTAAGCCCCTCCCCTCCAGAATTTGGTACCGCCCCTTCAAAGAACCGCGAATCACGGGTTGTGCTCTTGTGCTGTGTGCACTGTGCTGTTGTGCTGCCGTAACCCCCGACTGCCTCAGTCCCTTCACTGGCTGCTGCATCCTATTACTTCAGCTCATTGCCTGGTCCTCTTCCTGGAGGCACTTGTAAATGATATTATTCCAAAAATACTTATATCTGCAGTAATGTGTACAAAAGGGACTCTGCTGCCGTAATGTGTAAAATGGGGGACTCTGCTGCCATAATGTGTAAAAAGGGGGACTCTGCTGCCGTAATATGAAAAAAGGGGACTCTGCTGCTGTGATGTGTAAAAAGGGGGACTCTACTGCCGTAATGTGATAAAAGGGGACTCTGCTGCCATAATGTGTAAAAAGGGGACTCTGCTGCCGTAATGTGTAAAAAGGGGACTCTGCTGCCGTTATGTGAAAAAAGGGGACTCTGCTGCCGTAATGTGTAAAAAGGGGGACTCTGCTGCCATAATGTGAAAAAGGGAACTCTGCTGCTGTAATGTGTATAAAGGGGACTCTGCTGCCATAATGTGTAAAAATGGGGACTCTGCTGCCATAATGTGTAAAAATGGGGACTCTGCTGCCGTAATGTGTAAAAGGGGACTCTGCTGCCGTAATGTGTAAAAAGAGGACTCTGCTGCCGTAATGTGTAAAAAGGGGGACTCTGCTGCTGTAATGTGATAAAAGGGGACTCTGCTGCCGTAATGTGTAAAAAGGGGACTCTGCTGCCGTAATGTGTAAAAAGGGGACTCTGCTGCCGTAATGTGTAAAAAGGGGACTCTGCTGCCGTTATGTGAAAAAAGGGGACTCTGCTGACGTAATGTGTAAAAAGGGGGACTCTGCTGCCATAATGTGAAAAAGGGGACTCTGCTGCTGTAATGTGTATAAAGGGGACTCTGCTGCCATAATGTGTAAAAATGGGGACTCTGCTGCCATAATGTGTAAAAATGGGGACTCTGCTGCCGTAATGTGCAAAAGGGGACTCTGCTGCCGTAATGTGTAAAAAGAGGACTCTGCTGCCGTAATGTGTAAAAAGGGGGACTCTGCTGCTGTAATGTGATAAAAGGGGACTCTGCTGCCGTAATGTGTAAAAAGGGGACTCTGCTGCCGTTATGTGAAAAAAGGGGACTCTGCTGCCGTAATGTGTAAAAAGGGGACTCTGCTGCCGTTATGTGAAAAAAGGGGACTCTGCTGACGTAATGTGTAAAAAGGGGGACTCTGCTGCCATAATGTGAAAAAGGGGACTCTGCTGCTGTCATGTGTATAAAGGGGACACTGCTGCCATAATGTGTAAAAATGGGGACTCTGCTGCCGTAATGTGTAAAACGGGACTCTGCTGCTGTAATGTGTAAAAAGAGGACTCTGCTGCCGTAATGTGTAAAAAGGGGGACTCTGCTGCCGTAATGTGTAAAAAGGGGGACTCTGCCTGCCTAATGTGTAAAAAGGGGGACTCTACCTGCCGTAATGTGTAAAAAGGGAGACTCTACCTGCCATAATGTGTAAAAAGGAGGACTCTACCTGGCGTAATGTGTAAAAAGGAGGACTCTACCTGGCGTAATGTGTAAAAAGGAGGACTCTACCTGGCGTAATGTGTAAAAAGGAGGACTCTACCTGGCGTAATGTGTAAAATGGGGCTCTACCTGGTGTAATGTGTGATGGGTTCTACCTAGTGTAATGTGTGTAAGTGGCGCTACTGTGCAGCATTATATGAATTGGTATTATTTTGTGGCCACGCCTCTTCCCTATGATTTCACGCCCCTATATTTTTGCCGCACGCACTGGCTGTGTTTTATATAAGGTGGGTGGGTGATGCTGTTTCTTGCACACAGCGCTGAAATGTCTAGTTACGGCACTGCCTGTGCATCCCAGGATGCAGGATTCTTTTATCCTCCCAGGCGCATCCCCTGCTTCAGGACATCCCCGATGTTCTCCCTGTGGAGCCCTATGAATCCCATAGAAGGAGAGTTATGGTAGACTTATCTTTGTGAACTCTCTTTCCTCGAGGTCATAGGATCCACAGGGCGCCCACCCTGACGCACCTGACCTCTCTGGGTTTTTGTGGCATTAGTCACTGGTTCCTTTCTCCTGTCTGTGAGAATGTGTTCTTATGTGTACAATATTTTTCTTCTCTCTTATCCACTTCCTAGTGATGGCCATCGGCCATCGATGATTCCTAATCATCGATGGTTTGTGGCCGATGTCGAATGCTTTTGCCATCGATGGGAGAGAACCAGATGGTTTCCCTCCATCAATGACACAGCATATTTTTTTTTTGCAAGGTGTCGGGACACGGAGCATAGCTCCGCCCCAGATACTGCTAAGCTCCACCCCATTTTTTTATTGGTCCGCGGCCCAGCCAGCAAATTTTAGTGGTGGCCATAGAGTGGTGTTAAACCATCGATAGTTTGCCATAGATGGTTTATGTACCATCGATAGTTATCACCGATGATATCATCGATGGCAACCATCGATGGACAGCCCACGATGGCCATCCCTACCACTTCCTGCTTTGGGCTGGTTAACAAAACTGATCTGCCTGAGCATGAGGCGGGGTTATAGGGGAGAGGAGCCGAGCATTCTGGGAAGCTGGAAAGCTTAACTGTTTGGTGCCCAGACTCTCATCCACCATCTACAACCCCGATGTTCTACTTCTGGACCCTATGGAAACAAAGGTGAGTCTACCATAACTCTTGTTATTTTTTTTTTAAATACAGGGTTAAAACAATCGGTGTGTACTGTTATTATTTGAATATAAACCAAATAATATAGAAGATAAGACTGCTGACAATATTACACACATACTGTAAGATAAGAAAACATATTTATTTATGTCTCGTTACTGTGTGATCTCTCTAATCACTATCTCCGATCAGTAAAACAAGCATTGTGTAATTACATTTGTCAGTGATCATTTACTTTAGATGTCGTGTTAGGTTTATTAGATTATTTTACTGCCGGTGAAATCACCATCTGCCGGTTACATCACAGTAATGAGCTTGTTTGATGTTTTTTTCCACCAGAAGATTAATTATTGGTCCAGAAGTAATTACTCAGGTCGGTGTATAAATAACGAGGCCGGCTGCGCCATGGACAGGAGATGTGTGACCGAGGCCAGCAGACGTGGGACTGAGGCCAGGAGATGTGGGACTGAGACCAGGAGACGTGGGACTGAGGATGCAGCAACGCTTATTAAAGTGTTTACAAAGCAATGGTCTCGGTGGAGACTGGCGGCCATTGTGGACTGTCCCCTCCAGGAGCTGTGCTAATTGTCAGCCCTTCACCAGCTCAGCACCGTCCAGCCTAACCCCTTCTCTGCTGCCGGCTGGAATAATAAAACATTAAATGTAATGAGTCTTTTCATAATATGCTCTATAGGTGTATAAACTGCTTATTATCAGCAGGTGCCTCTGATTCATGTAACGCTCACTCCAAGTAATCACTATATACAGGTATTTGTACTTTATAACACATATATCAGCTATTACACCCCATCAGTACTGGACAGCACAGAGGAATAACCCACATTGTGGGGGTTATTCAGAGACAGAGACCTTGCTCCCGCAGCAAAATCCACGACCATCTACTCACATGCCAGGCACCACCCAGCACAGGGGAAGGCTGCCCAGCATGTGTGACACCCCGTCCCATGATGCGGTCGCAATTTAATTGTGAACTCATCGATTTGAGGTTGACCCCAGCTTGGCTGCGCTGGCAGGTGGTCCGGCGCCATTTTTTTCTCAAAGATGATGTCACACACAGCCACCCCAAAAACGCTCCCAACATGCCTCCATTTTGCCCACCACGTCCCTGCAACGCTGCGTTGCCGCCCACCCAACGCCCGCTGCTGTCATTCATCTTGCGGTCACATCCTTCGGGGATGCAGCTGCAATGTGAATGGCCACACAGGCGCAATGCGCAGTTTACCAATATATAGCAAATGCTTCACATTCTGGAGATTTGTCTTGGCAGCTCTGGATGGCATTAGCCCTTTGTGAACCCTGCTATGTTCACTTGAGATTTCAGAGCTACCTCTCACACATGTATATGAGCTATCAAGTTGAGTTCATGAATGTTGTATAAGTATTAGTGATGGAAGGGGTGGGGGTAGGAGACAGGGACGGTCAGGAGATGCTGGTCTTCAAAAAGGGGGGAAGCTGCAAGTGTAAGCAATTAAAACAGCGTCCCCTACCCTAGATGTATGAGGACAAATCTATAGACATCTGTAATGTGGAGGGTGAGGAAGAGAGGTGACTGTAACGTGGAGGGTGAGGAAGAGAGGCGGCTGTAACGTGGATGGTGAGGAAGAGAGGTGACTGTAACGTGGAGGGTGAGGAAGAGAGGCGGCTGTAACGTGGATGGTGAGGAAGGCAGGTGGCTGTAATGTGGAGGGTGAGGAAGAGAGGCAGCTGTAATGTGGAGGGTGAGGAAAGGAGGCGGCTGTAATGTGGAGGGTGAGGTAGAGAGGCGGCTGTAACATGGAGGGAGAGGAAGGGAGGAGGCTGTAACGTGTATGGTGAGGAAGAGAGGCGACTGTAACGTGGAGGGTGAGGAAGGGAGGCAGCTGTAATGTGGAGGGTAAGGCAGGGAGGTGGCTGTAATGTGGCGGGTGAGGAAGAGAGGCGGCTGTAATGTGGAGGGTGAGGAAGGGAGGCGGCTGTAACGTGGAGGGTGAGGAAGGGAGGCGGCTGTAATGTGGAGGGTGAGAAAGGTAGGTGGATGTAATGTGGAGGGTGGGGAAGGGAGGCAGCTGTAATGTGGAGGGTGAGGAAGTGAGGCAGCTATAACGTGGAGGGTGAGGAAGTGTGGCAGCTGTAATGTGGAGGGTGAGGAAGGGAGGCGGCTGTTATGTGGAGTGTGAGGAAGAGTGGCGGCTGTAATGTGGAGGGTGACGAAGGGAGGCGGCTGTAACGTGGAGGGTGAGGAAGGGAGGCGGCTGTAATGTGGAGGGTGAGGAAGAGAGGTGGCTGTAATGTGGAGGGTGAGGAAGAGTAGCGGCTGTTATGTGGAGGGTGAGGAAGGGAGGCGGCTGTAATGTGGAGGATGAGGAAGGGAGGCGGCTGTAATGTGGAGGGAGAGGAAGAGTAGCGGCTGTTATGTGGATTGTGAGGAAGGGAGGCGGCTGTAATGTGGAGGGTGAGGAAGGGAGGCGGCTGTAATGTGGAGGGTGAGGAAGGGAAGAGGCTGTAATGTGGAGTGTGAGGAAGAGTGGCGGCTGTAATGTGGAGGGTGAGGAAGGGAGGCGGCTGTAATGTGGATGGTGAGGAAGAGAGGCTGCTGTAATGTGGAGGGTGAGGAAGAGAGGCAGCTGTAATGTGGAGGGTGAGGAAGGGAGGCAGCTGTAATGTGGAGGGTGAGGAAGAGTGGCGGCTGTAACGTGGATGGTAAGGAAGAGAGGCGGCTGTAATGTGGAGGGTGAGGAAGGGAGGCAGCTGTAATGTGGAGGGTGGGGAAGTGAGGCAGCTGTGAAGTGGAGGGTGAGGAAGGGAGGAGGCTGTAATGTGGATAGTTAGGAAGGGAGGCGGCTGTAATGTGGATGGTGAGGAAGGGAGGCGGCTGTAATGTGGAGGGTGAGGAAGGGAAGAGGCTGTAACGTGGAGGGTCAGGAAGAATGGTGGCTGTAATGTAGAGGGTAAGAAGGGAGGCGGTAAGTAGGGAGGGAGCTGTAATGTGGAGGGTGAGGAAGTGTAGAGGCTGTAACGTGGAGGGTGAGGAAGGAAGGCGGCTGTAAAGTGGAATGTGAGGAAGGTAGGAAGGTGTAATGTGGAGGGCGAGGAAGGTAGGAAGCTGTAATGTGGAGGGTGGGGAAGGGAGGTGGCTGTAATGTGGAGGGTGGGGAAGGGAGGTGGCTGTAATGTGGAGGGTGAGGAAGTGAGGCAGCATAACGTGGAGGGTGAGGAAGTGTGGCAGCTGTAACGTAGAGTGTGAGGAAGGGAGACGGCTGTAGTGTGGAGTGTGAGGAAGGGAGACGGCTGTAATGTGAAGTGTGAGGAAGAGTGGCGGCTGTAATGTGGAGGGTGAGGAAGGGAGGCGGCTGTAATGTGGAGGGTGAAGAAGAGTAGCGGCTGTAACGTGGATGGTGAGGAAGAGAGGCGGCTGTAATGTGGAGGGTGAGGAAGAGAGGTGACTGTAACGTGGAGGGTGAGGAAGAGAGGCGGCTGTAACGTGGATGGTGAGGAAGAGAGGCGGCTGTAACGTGGATGGTGAGGAAGAGAGGCGGCTGTAATGTGGAGGGTGAGGAAGAGAGCCGGCTGTAATGTGGAGAGTGAGGAACGGAGGCAGCTGTAATGTGGAGGGTGAGGAAGAGTGGCGGCTGTAACGTGGATGGTAAGGAAGAGAGGCTGCTGTAATGTGGAGGGTGAGGAAGGGAGGCAGCTGTAATGTGGATGGTGAGGAAGGCAGGCGGCTGTAATGTGGATGGTGAGGAAGGGAGGCGGCTGTTATGTGGAGGGTGAGGAAGGGAAGAGGCTGTAACGTGGAGGGTCAGGAAGAGTGGTGGCTGTAATGTGGAGGGTAAGAAGGTAGGCGGTAAGAAGGGAGGCAGCTGTAATGTGGAGGGTGAGGAAGAGTGGTGGCTGTAATGTGGAGGGTAAGAAGGTAGGCGGTAAGAAGGGAGGCGGCTGTAATGTGGAGAGTGAGGAAGAGTAGAGGCTGTAACGTGGAGGGTGAGGAAGGAAGGCGGCTGTAAAGTGGAATGTGAGGAAGGTGTAATGTGGAGGGTGAGGAAGGGAAACGACTGTAATGTGGAATGTGAGGAAGGTAGGAAGGTGTAATGTGGAGGGTGAGGAAGGTAGGAAGCTGTAATGTGGAGGGTGGGGAAGGGAGGCGGCTGTAATGTGGAGGGTGGGGAATGAAGGTGGCTGTAATGTGGAGGGTGAGGAAGTGAGGCAGCTACAACGTGAAGGGTGAGGAAGGGAGACGGCTGTAATGTGGAGTGTGAGGAAGAGTGGCGGCTGTAATGTGGAGGGTGAGGAAGGGAGGCGGCTGTAATGTGGAGGGTGAGGAAGAGTAGCGGCTGTAACGTGGATGGTGAGGAAGAGAGGCGGCTGTAATGTGGAGGGTGAGGAAGAGAGGTGACTGTAACGTGGAGGTTGAGGAAGAGAGGCGGCTGTAACGTGGATGGTGAGGAAGAGAGGTGACTGTAATGTGGAGGGTGAGGCAGGGAGGTGGCAGTAATTTGGAGGGTGAGGAAAGGAGGCGGCTGTAATGTGGAGGGTGAGGTAGAGTAGCGGCTGTAACGTGTATGGTGATGAAGAGAGGCGACTGTAACGTGGAGGGTGAGGAAGGGAGGCAGCTGTAATGTGGAGGGTGATGCAGGGAGGCGGCTGTAATGTGGATGGTGAGGAAGAGAGGCGGCTGTAACGTGGATGGTGAGGAAGAGAGGCGGCTGTAACGTGGATGGTGAGGAAGAGAGGCGGCTGTTATGTGGAGGGTGAGGAAGAGAGGCGGCTGTAATGTGGAGGGTGAGGAACGGAGGCAGCTGTAATTTGGAGGGTGAGGAAGAGTGGCGGCTGTAACGTGGATGGTAAGGAAGAGAGGCTGCTGTAATGTGGAGGGTGAGGAAGGGAGGCAGCTGTAATGTGGAGGGTGGGGAAGTGAGGCAGCTGTGATGTGGAGGGTGCGGAAGTGAGGCAGCTGTGATGTGGAGGGTGAGGAAGGGAGGAGGCTGTAATGTGGATGGTGAGGAAGGCAGGCGGCTGTAATGTGGATGGTGAGGAAGGGAGGTGGCTGTTATGTGGAGGGTGAGGAAGGGAAGAGGCTGTAACGTGGAGGGTCAGGAAGAGTGGTGGCTGTAATGTGGAGGGTAAGAAGGTAGGCGTTAAGAAGGGAGGCAGCTGTAATGTGGAGGGTGAGGAAGAGTAGAGGCTGTAACGTGGAGGGTGAGGAAGGAAGGCGGCTGTAAAGTGGAATGTGAGGAAGGTGTAATGTGGAGGGTGAGGAAGGGAAGCGGCTGTAATGTGGAATGTGAGGAAGGTAGGAAGGTGTAATGTGGAGGGTGAGGAAGGTAGGAAGCTGTAATGTGGAGGGTGGGGAAGGGAGGCGGCTGTAATGTGGAGGGTGGGGAATGAAGGTGGCTGTAATGTGGAGGGTGGGGAAGGGAGGCGGCTGTAATGTGGAGGGTGGGGAATGAAGGTGGCTGTAATGTGGAGGGTGAGGAAGTGTGGCAGCTGTAACGTGGATTGTGAGGAAGGGAGACGGCTGTAGTGTGGAGTGTGAGGAAGAGTGGCGGCTGTAATGTGGAGGGTGAGGAAGGGAGGCGGCTGTAATGTGGAGGGTGAGGAAGAGTGGCGGCTGTAATGTGGAGGGTGAGGAAGGGAGGCGGCTGTAATGTGGAGGGTGAGGAAGAGTAGCGGCTGTAACGTGGATGGTGAGGAAGAGAGGCAGCTGTAATGTGGAGGGTGAGGAAGAGAGGTGACTGTAACGTGGAGGGTGAGGAAGAGAGGCGGCTGTAACGTGGATGGTGAGGAAGAGAGGCGGCTGTAACGTGGATGGTGAGGAAGAGAGGTGACTGTAACGTGGAGGGTGAGGAAGAGTGGCGGCTGTAATGTGGAGGGTGAGGAAGGGAGGCGGCTGTAACGTGGAGGGTGAGGAAGAGTAGCGGCTGTAACGTGGATGGTGAGGAAGAGAGGCGGCTGTAACATGGATGGTGAGGAAGAGAGGCAGCTTTAACATGTATGGTGAGGAAGAGAGGCGGCTGTAACGTGGATGGTGATGAAGAGAGGCGACTGTAACGTGGAGGGTGAGTAAGGGAGGCAGCTGTAATGTGGAGGGTGAGGCAGGGAGGTGGCTGTAATGTGGCGGGTGAGGAAGGGAGGCGGCTGTAATGTGGATGGTGAGGAAGGGAGGAGGCTGTAATGTGGAGGGTTAGGAAGGGAGGCGGCTGTAACGTGGAGGGTGAGGAAGGGAGGTGGCTGTAAGATGGAGGGTGAGAAAGGTAGGTGGATGTAATGTGGAGGGTGGGGAAGGGAGGCAGCTGTAATGTGGAGGGTGAAGAAGTGAGGCAGCTATAACGTGGAGGGTGAGGAAGTGTGGCAGCTGTAACGTGGAGTGTGAGGAAGGGAGGCGGCTGTAATGTGGAGTGTGAGGAAGAGTGGCGGCTGTAATGTGGAGGGTGAGGAAGGGAGGCGGCTGTAATGTGGAGGGTGAGGAAGGGAAGAGGTTGTAATGTGGAGTGTGAGGAAGAGTGGCGGCTGTAATGTGGAGGGTGAGGAAAGGAGGCGGCTGTAATGTGGAGGATGGGGAAGGGAGGCAGCTGTAATGTGGATGGTGAGGAAGGGAGGCGGCTGTAACGTGGAGGGTCAAGAAGAGTGGCAGTTGTAATGTGGAGGGTGAGGAAGGGAGGCAGCTGTAATGTGGAGGATGAGGAAGGGAGGCAGCTGTAATGTGGATGGTGAGGAAGGTAGACGGCTATAATGTGGAGGGTGAGGAAGGGAGGCGGCTGTAATGTGGAGGGTGAGGAAGGGAGGCGGCTGTAATGTGGAGGGTGAGGAAGGGAAGAGGCTGTAATGTGGAGTGTGAGGAAGAGTGGCGGCTGTAATGTGGAGGGTGAGGAAGGGAGGTGGCTGTAATGTGGAGGGTGAGGAAGGGAGGCGGCCGTAATGTGGAGGGTGAGCAAGAGAGGTGACTGTAACGTGGAGGGTGAGGAAGAGAGGCGGCTGTAACGTGGATGGTGAGGAAGAGAGGCGGCTGTAACGTGGATGGTGAGGAAGAGAGGCGGCTGTAACGTGGATGGTGAGAAAGAGAGGCGGCTGTAACGTGGATGGTGAGGAAGAGAGGCGGCTGTAATGTGGAGGGTGAGGAAGAGAGCCGGCTGTAATGTGGAGAGTGAGGAACGGAGGCAGCTGTAATGTGGAGGGTGAGGAAGAGTGGCGGCTGTAACGTGGATGGTAAGGAAGAGAGGCTGCTGTAATGTGGAGGGTGAGGAAGGGAGGCAGCTGTAATGTGGAGGGTGGGGAAGTGAGGCAGCTGTGATGTGGAGGGTGAGGAAGGGAGGAGGCTGTAATGTGGATGGTGAGGAAGGCAGGCGGCTGTAATGTGGATGGTGAGGAAGGGAGGCGGCTGTTATGTGGAGGGTGAGGAAGGGAAGAGGCTGTAACGTGGAGGGTCAGGAAGAGTGGTGGCTGTAATGTGGAGGGTAAGAAGGTAGCCGGTAAGAAGGGAGGCAGCTGTAATGTGGAGGGTGAGGAAGAGTAGAGGCTGTAATGTGGAGGGTGAGGAAGGAAGGCGGCTGTAAAGTGGAATGTGAGGAAGGTGTAATGTGGAGGGTGAGGAAGGTAGGAAGCTGTAATGTGGAGGGTGGGGAAGAGTGGCGGCTGTAATGTGGAGGGTGAGGAAGTGTGGCAGCTGTAACGTGGAGTGTGAGGAAGGGAGACGGCTGTAATGTGGAGTGTGAGGAAGAGTGGCGGCTGTAATGTGGAGGGTGAGGAAGAGTAGCGGCTGTAACGTGGATGGTGAGGAAGAGAGGCAGCTGTAATGTGGAGGGTGAGGAAGAGAGGTGACTGTAACGTGGAGGGTGAGGAAGAGAGGCGGCTGTAACGTGGATGGTGAGGAAGAGAGGCGGCTGTAACGTGGATGGTGAGGAAGAGAGGTGACTGTAACGTGGAGGGTGAGGAAGGGAGGCAGCTGTAATGTGGAGGGTGAGGCAGGGAGGTGGCAGTAATGTGGAGGGTGAGGAAAGGAGGCGGCTGTAATGTGGAGGGTGAGGTAGAGTAGCGGCTGTAACATGGATGGTGAGGAAGAGAGGCAGCTTTAACATGTATGGTGAGGAAGAGAGGCGGCTGTAACGTGGAGGGTGAGGAAGGGAGGCAGCTGTAATGTGGAGTGTGATGCAGGGAGGCGGCTGTAATGTGGATGGTGAGGAAGAGAGGCGGCTGTAACGTGGATGGTGAGGAAGAGAGGCGGCTGTAACGTGGATGGTGAGGAAGAGAGGCGGCTGTAATGTGGATGGTGATGAAGAGAGGCGACTGTAACGTGGAGGGTGAGGAAGGGAGGCAGCTGTAATGTGGAGGGTGATGCAGGGAGGCGGCTGTAATGTGGATGGTGAGGAAGAGAGGCGGCTGTAACGTGGATGGTGAGGAAGAGAGGCGGCTGTAACGTGGATGGTGAGGAAGAGAGGCGGCTGTAATGTGGAGGGTGAGGAAGGGAGGCAGCTGTAATGTGGAGGGTGAGGAACGGAGGCAGCTGTAATTTGGAGGGTGAGGAAGAGTGGCGGCTGTAACGTGGATGGTAAGGAAGAGAGGCTGCTGTAATGTGGAGGGTGAGGAAGGGAGGCAGCTGTAATGTGGAGGGTGGGGAAGTGAGGCAGCTGTGATGTGGAGGGTGCGGAAGTGAGGCAGCTGTGATGTGGAGGGTGAGGAAGGGAGGAGGCTGTAATGTGGATGGTGAGGAAGGCAGGCGGCTGTAATGTGGATGGTGAGGAAGGGAGGTGGCTGTTATGTGGAGGGTGAGGAAGGGAAGAGGCTGTAACGTGGAGGGTCAGGAAGAGTGGTGGCTGTAATGTGGAGGGTAAGAAGGTAGGCGTTAAGAAGGGAGGCAGCTGTAATGTGGAGGGTGAGGAAGGGAAGAGGTTGTAATGTGGAGTGTGAGGAAGAGTGGCGGCTGTAATGTGGAGGGTGAGGAAAGGAGGCGGCTGTAATGTGGAGGATGGGGAAGGGAGGCAGCTGTAATGTGGATGGTGAGGAAGGGAGGCGGCTGTAACGTGGAGGGTCAAGAAGAGTGGCAGTTGTAATGTGGAGGGTGAGGAAGGGAGGCAGCTGTAATGTGGAGGATGAGGAAGGGAGGCAGCTGTAATGTGGATGGTGAGGAAGGTAGACGGCTATAATGTGGAGGGTGAGGAAGGGAGGCGGCTGTAATGTGGAGGGTGAGGAAGGGAGGCGGCTGTAATGTGGAGGGTGAGGAAGGGAAGAGGCTGTAATGTGGAGTGTGAGGAAGAGTGGCGGCTGTAATGTGGAGGGTGAGGAAGGGAGGTGGCTGTAATGTGGAGGGTGAGGAAGGGAGGCGGCCGTAATGTGGAGGGTGAGCAAGAGAGGTGACTGTAACGTGGAGGGTGAGGAAGAGAGGCGGCTGTAACGTGGATGGTGAGGAAGAGAGGCGGCTGTAACGTGGATGGTGAGGAAGAGAGGCGGCTGTAACGTGGATGGTGAGAAAGAGAGGCGGCTGTAACGTGGATGGTGAGGAAGAGAGGCGGCTGTAATGTGGAGGGTGAGGAAGAGAGCCGGCTGTAATGTGGAGAGTGAGGAACGGAGGCAGCTGTAATGTGGAGGGTGAGGAAGAGTGGCGGCTGTAACGTGGATGGTAAGGAAGAGAGGCTGCTGTAATGTGGAGGGTGAGGAAGGGAGGCAGCTGTAATGTGGAGGGTGGGGAAGTGAGGCAGCTGTGATGTGGAGGGTGAGGAAGGGAGGAGGCTGTAATGTGGATGGTGAGGAAGGCAGGCGGCTGTAATGTGGATGGTGAGGAAGGGAGGCGGCTGTTATGTGGAGGGTGAGGAAGGGAAGAGGCTGTAACGTGGAGGGTCAGGAAGAGTGGTGGCTGTAATGTGGAGGGTAAGAAGGTAGCCGGTAAGAAGGGAGGCAGCTGTAATGTGGAGGGTGAGGAAGAGTAGAGGCTGTAATGTGGAGGGTGAGGAAGGAAGGCGGCTGTAAAGTGGAATGTGAGGAAGGTGTAATGTGGAGGGTGAGGAAGGTAGGAAGCTGTAATGTGGAGGGTGGGGAAGAGTGGCGGCTGTAATGTGGAGGGTGAGGAAGTGTGGCAGCTGTAACGTGGAGTGTGAGGAAGGGAGACGGCTGTAATGTGGAGTGTGAGGAAGAGTGGCGGCTGTAATGTGGAGGGTGAGGAAGAGTAGCGGCTGTAACGTGGATGGTGAGGAAGAGAGGTGACTGTAACGTGGAGGGTGAGGAAGAGAGGCGGCTGTAACGTGGATGGTGAGGAAGAGAGGCGGCTGTAACGTGGATGGTGAGGAAGAGAGGTGACTGTAACGTGGAGGGTGAGGAAGGGAGGCAGCTGTAATGTGGAGGGTGAGGCAGGGAGGTGGCAGTAATGTGGAGGGTGAGGAAAGGAGGCGGCTGTAATGTGGAGGGTGAGGTAGAGTAGCGGCTGTAACATGGATGGTGAGGAAGAGAGGCAGCTTTAACATGTATGGTGAGGAAGAGAGGCGGCTGTAACGTGGAGGGTGAGGAAGGGAGGCAGCTGTAATGTGGAGTGTGATGCAGGGAGGCGGCTGTAATGTGGATGGTGAGGAAGAGAGGCGGCTGTAACGTGGATGGTGAGGAAGAGAGGCGGCTGTAACGTGGATGGTGAGGAAGAGAGGCGGCTGTAATGTGGATGGTGATGAAGAGAGGCGACTGTAACGTGGAGGGTGAGGAAGGGAGGCAGCTGTAATGTGGAGGGTGATGCAGGGAGGCGGCTGTAATGTGGATGGTGAGGAAGAGAGGCGGCTGTAACGTGGATGGTGAGGAAGAGAGGCGGCTGTAACGTGGATGGTGAGGAAGAGAGGCGGCTGTAATGTGGAGGGTGAGGAAGGGAGGCAGCTGTAATGTGGAGGGTGAGGAACGGAGGCAGCTGTAATTTGGAGGGTGAGGAAGAGTGGCGGCTGTAACGTGGATGGTAAGGAAGAGAGGCTGCTGTAATGTGGAGGGTGAGGAAGGGAGGCAGCTGTAATGTGGAGGGTGGGGAAGTGAGGCAGCTGTGATGTGGAGGGTGCGGAAGTGAGGCAGCTGTGATGTGGAGGGTGAGGAAGGGAGGAGGCTGTAATGTGGATGGTGAGGAAGGCAGGCGGCTGTAATGTGGATGGTGAGGAAGGGAGGTGGCTGTTATGTGGAGGGTGAGGAAGGGAAGAGGCTGTAACGTGGAGGGTCAGGAAGAGTGGTGGCTGTAATGTGGAGGGTAAGAAGGTAGGCGTTAAGAAGGGAGGCAGCTGTAATGTGGAGGGTGAGGAAGAGTAGAGGCTGTAACGTGGAGGGTGAGGAAGGAAGGCGGCTGTAAAGTGGAATGTGAGGAAGGTGTAATGTGGAGGGTGAGGAAGGGAAACGACTGTAATGTGGAATGTGAGGAAGGTAGGAAGGTGTAATGTGGAGGGTGAGGAAGGTAGGAAGCTGTAATGTGGAGGGTGGGGAAGGGAGGTGGCTGTAATGTGGAGGGTGAGGAAGTGTGGCAGCTGTAACGTGGATTGTGAGGAAGGGAGACGGCTGTAGTGTGGAGTGTGAGGAAGGGAGACGGCTGTAATGTGGAGTGTGAGGAAGAGTGGCGGCTGTAATGTGGAGGGTGAGGAAGGGAGGCGGCTGTAATGTGGAGGGTGAGGAAGAGTAGCGGCTGTAACGTGGATGGTGAGGAAGAGAGGCGGCTGTAATGTGGAGGGTGAGGAAGAGAGGTGACTGTAACGTGGAGGGTGAGGAAGAGAGGCGGCTGTAACGTGGATGGTGAGGAAGAGAGGCGGCTGTAACGTGGAGGCTGAGGAAGGGAGGCAGCTGTAATGTGGAGGGTGAGGCAGGGAGGTGGCAGTAATGTGGAGGGTGAGGAAAGGAGGCGGCTGTAATGTGGAGGGTGAGGTAGAGTAGCGGCTGTAACGTGGATGGTGAGGAAGAGAGGCGGCTGTAACATGGATGGTGAGGAAGAGAGGCGGCTGTAACGTGGATGGTGATGAAGAGAGGCGACTGTAAAGTGGAGGGTGAGTAAGGGAGGCGGCTGTAATGTGGCGGGTGAGGAAGGGAGGCGGCTGTAATGTGGATGGTGAGGAAGGGAGGAGGCTGTAATGTGGAGGGTTAGGAAGGGAGGCGGCTGTAACGTGGAGGGTGAGGAAGGGAGGTGGCTGTAAGATGGAGGGTGAGAAAGGTAGGTGGATGTAATGTGGAGGGTGGGGAAGGGAGGCAGCTGTAATGTGGAGGGTGAAGAAGTGAGGCAGCTATAACGTGGAGGGTGAGGAAGTGTGGCAGCTGTAACGTGGAGTGTGAGGAAGGGAGGCGGCTGTAATGTGGAGTGTGAGGAAGAGTGGCGGCTGTAATGTGGAGGGTGAGGAAGGGAGGCGGCTGTAATGTGGAGGGTGAGGAAGGGAAGAGGCTGTAATGTGGAGTGTGAGGAAGAGTGGCGGCTGTAATGTGGAGGGTGAGGAAAGAAGGCGGCTGTAATGTGGAGGATGAGGAAGGGAGGCAGCTGTAATGTGGATGGTGAGGAAGGGAGGTGGCTGTAACGTGGAGGGTCAAGAAGAGTGGCAGTTGGAATGTGGAGGGTGAGGAAGGGAGGCAGCTGTAATGTGGAGGATGAGGAAGGGAGGCAGCTGTAATGTGGATGGTGAGGAAGGGAGACGGCTATAATGTGGAGGGTGAGGAAGGGAGGCGGCTGTAATGTGGAGGGTGAGGAAGGGAGGCGGCTGTAATGTGGAGGGTGAGGAAGGGAAGAGGCTGTAATGTGGAGTGTGAGGAAGAGTGGCGGCTGTAATGTGGAGGGTGAGGAAGGGAGGTGGCTGTAATGTGGAGGGTGAGGAAGGGAGGCGGCCGTAATGTGGAGGGTGAGGAAGAGTAGCAGCTGTAACGTGGATGGTGAGGAAGAGAGGCGGCTGTAATGTGGAGGGTGAGGAAGAGAGGCAGCTGTAATGTGGAGGGTGAGGAAGGGAGGCAGCTGTAATGTGGAGGGTGAGGAAGAGTGGCGGCTGTAACGTGGATGGTAAGGAAGAGAGGTGGCTGTAATGTGGAGGGTGAGGAAGGGAGGCAGCTGTAATGTGGAGGGTGGGGAAGTAAGGCAGCTGTGAAGTGGAGGGTGAGGAAGGGAGGAGGCTGTAATGTGGATGGTGAGGAAGGGAGGCGGCTGTAATGTGAGTGGTGAGGAAGGGAGGCGGCTGCAATGTGGAGGGTGAGGAAGGGAAGAGGCTGTAACGTTGAGGGTCAGGAAGAGTGGTGGCTGTAATGTGGAGGGTAAGAAGGGAGGCGGTAAGAAGGGAGGGAGCTGTAATGTGGAGGGTGAGGAAGTGTAGAGGCTGTAACGTGGAGGGTGAGGAAGGAAGGCGGCTGTAAAGTGGAATGTGAGGAAGGTAGGAAGGTGTAATGTGGAGGGTGAGGAAGGGAGGCGGCTGTAATGTGGAATGTGAGGAAGGTAGGAAGGTGTAATGTGGAGGGTGAGGAAGGTAGGAAGCTGTAGTGTGGAGGGTGGGGAAGGGAGGCGGCTGTAATGTGGAGGGTGGGGAAGGGAGGTGGCTGTAATGTGGAGGGTGAGGAAGTGAGGCAGCATAACTTGGAGGGTGAGGAAGTGTGGCAGCTGTAACGTAGAGTGTGAGGAAGGGAGACGGCTGTAGTGTGGAGTGTGAGGAAGGGAGACGGCTGTAATGTGAAGTGTGAGGAAGAGTGGCGGCTGTAATGTGGAGGGTGAGGAAGGGAGGCGGCTGTAATGTGGAGGGTGAGGAAGAGTAGCGGCTGTAACGTGGATGGTGAGGAAGAGAGGCGGCTGTAATGTGGAGGGTGAGGAAGAGAGGTGACTGTAACGTGGAGGGTGAGGAAGAGAGGCGGCTGTAACGTGGATGGTGAGGAAGAGAGGCGGCTGTAACGTGGATGGTGAGGAAGAGAGGCGGCTGTAACGTGGATGGTGAGGAAGAGAGGCGGCTGTAACGTGGATGGTGAGGAAGAGAGGCGGCTGTAACGTGGATGGTGAGGAAGAGAGGTGACTGTAACGTGGAGGGTGAGGAAGGGAGGAAGCTGTAATGTGGAGGGTGAGGCAGGGAGGTGGCAGTAATGTGGAGGGTGAGGAAAGGAGGCGGCTGTAACATGGATGGTGAGGAAGAGAGGCGGCTTTAACATGTATGGTGAGGAAGAGAGGCGGCTGTAACGTGGATGGTGATGAAGAGAGGCGACTGTAACGTGGAGGGTGAGGAAGGGAAGCAGCTGTAATGTGGCGGGTGAGGAAGGGAGACGGCTGTAATGTAGATGGTGAGGAAGGGAGGAGGCTGTAATGTGGATGGTGAGGAAGGGAGGCGGCTGTAACGTGGAGGGTGAGGAAGGGAGGCGGCTGTAATATGGAGGGTGAGAAAGGTAGGTGGATGTAATGTGGAGGGTGGGGAAGGGAGGCAGCTGTAATGTGGAGGGTGAGGAAATGAGGCAGCTATAACGTGGAGGGTGAGGAAGTGTGGCAGCTGTAACGTGGAGTGTGAGGAAGGGAGGTGGCTGTAATGTGGAGTGTGAGGAAGAGTGGCGGCTGTAATGTGGAGGGTGAGGAAGGGAGGCGGCTGTAATGTGGAGGGTGAGGAAGGGAAGAGGCTGTAATGTGGAGGGTGAGGAAGGGAGGCGGCTGTAATGTGGAGTGTGAGGAAGGGAGATGGCTGTAATGTGGAGTGTGAGGAAGAGTGGCGGCTGTAATGTGGAGGGTGAGGAAGGGAGGCGGCTGTAATGTGGAGGGTGAGGAAGAGTAGCGGCTGTAACGTGGAAGGTGGGGAAGAGAGGCGGCTGTAATGTGGAGGGTGAGGAAGAGAGGCGGCTGTAATGTGGAGGGTGAGGAACGGAGGCAGCTGTAATGTGGAGGGTGAGGAAGAGTGGCGGCTGTAACGTGGATGGTAAGGAAGAGAGGCTGCTGTAATGTGGAGGGTGAGGAAGGGAGGCAGCTGTAATGTGGAGGGTGCGGAAGTGAGGCAGCTGTGATGTGGAGGGTGAGGAATGGAGGAGGCTGTAATGTGGATGGTGAGGAAGGCAGGCGGCTGTAATGTGGATAGTGAGGAAGGGAGGCGGCTGTTATGTGGAGGGTGAGGAAGGGAAGAGGCTGTAACGTGGAGGGTCAGGAAGAGTGGTGGCTGTAATGTGGAGGGTAAGAAGGTAGGCGGTAAGAAGGGAGGCAGCTGTAATGTGGAGGGTGAGGAAGAGTAGAGGCTGTAACGTGGAGGGTGAGGAAGGAAGGCTAGTGTAAAGTGGAATGTGAGGAAGGTGTAATGTGGAGGGTGAGGAAGGGAAGCAGCTGTAATGTGGAATGTGAGGAAGGTAGGAAGGTGTAATGTGGAGGGTGAGGAAGGTAGGAAGCTGTAATGTGGAGGGTGGGGAAGGGAGGCGGCTGTAATGTGGAGGGTGGGGAAGGAAGGTGGCTGTAATGTGGAGGGTGAGGAAGTGAGGCAGCTACAACGTGGAGGGTGAGGGAGTGTGGCAGCTGTACCGGGGAGTGTGAGGAAGGGAGACGGCTGTAGTGTGGAGTGTGAGGAAGGGAGACGGCTGTAATGTGGAGTGTGAGGAAGAGTGGCGGCTGTAATGTGGAGGGTGAGGAAGGGAGGCGGCTGTAATGTGGAGGGTGAGGAAGGGAAGAGGCTGTAATGTGGAGGGTGAGGAAGGGAGGCAGCTGTAACGTGGAGTGTGAGGAAGGGAGGCGGCTGTAATGTGGAGTTTGAGGAAGGGAGATGGCTGTAATGTGGAGTGTGAGGAAAAGTGGCAGCTGTAATGTGGAGGGTGAGGAAGGGAGGCGGCTGTAATGTGAAGGGTGAGGAAGAGTAGCGGCTGTAACATGGATGGTGAGGAAGAGAGGCGGCTGTAATGTGGAGGGTGAGGAAGAGTGGCGGCTGTAAAGTGGATGGTAAGGAATAGAGGCGGCTGTAATGTGGAGGGTGAGGAAGGGAGGCAGCTGTAATGTGGAGGGTGAGGAAGTGAGGCAGCTGTGATGTGGAGGGTGAGGAAGGGAGGAGGCTGTAATGTGGATAGTGAGGAAGGGAGGCGGCTGTAATGTGGATGGTGAGGAAGGGAGGCGGCTGTTATGTGGAGGGTGAGGAAGGGAAGAGGCTGTAACGTGGAGGGTCTGGAAGAGTGGTGGCTGTAATGTGGAGGGTAAGAAGGTAGGCGGTAAGAAGGGAGGCAGCTGTAATGTGGAGGGTGAGGAAGAGTAGAGGCTGTAACGTGGAGGGTGAGGAAGGAAGGCGGCTGTAAAGTGGAATGTGAGGAAGGTGTAATGTGGAGGGTGAGGAAGGGAGGCGGCTGTAATGTGGAATGTGAGGAAGGTAGGAAGGTGTAATGTGGAGGGTGAGGAAGGTAGGAAGCTGTAATGTGGAGGGTGGGGAAGGGAGGTGGCTGTAATGTAGAGGGTGAGGAAGTGAGGCAGCTATAACGTGGAGGGTGAGGAAGTGTGGCAGCTGTAACGTGGAGTGTGAGGAAGGGAGACGGCTGTAATGTGGAGGGTGAGGAAGGGAGGCGGCTGTAATGTGGAGGGTGAGGAAGAGTAGCGACTGTAACGTGGATGGTGAGGAAGAGAGGCGGCTGTAATGTGGAGTGTGAGGAAGGGAGGCGGCTGTAATGTGGAGGGTGAGGAAGGGAGGCGGCTGTAATGTGGAGTGTGAGGAAGGGAGGCGGCTGTAATGTGGAGGGTGAGGAAGGGAGGCGGCTGTAATGTGGAGGGTGAGGAAGAGTAGCGACTGTAACGTGGATGGTGAGGAAGAGAGGCGGCTGTAATGTGGAGGGTGAGGAAGAGAGGTGACTGTAACGTGGAGGGTGAGGAAGAGAGGCGGCTGTAACGTGGATGGTGAGGAAGAGAGGCGGCTGTAACGTGGATGGTGAGGAAGAGAGGTGACTGTAACGTGGATGGTGAGGAAGAGAGGTGACTGTAACGTGGAGGGTGAGGAAGGGAGGCGGCTGTAATGTGGAGGGTGAGGAAGAGTAGCGGCTGTAACGTGTATGGTGAGGAAGAGAGGCGGCTGTAACATGGATGGTGAGGAAGAGAAGCGGCTGTAACGTGGATGGTGAGGAAGAGAGGTGACTGTAACGTGGAGGGTGAGGAAGGGAGGCAGATGTAATGTGGAGGGTGAGTCAGGGAGGTGGCTGTAATGTGGCGGGTGAGGATGGGAGGCGGCTGTAATGTGGAGGGTGAGAAAGGTAGGTGGATGTAATGTGGAGGGTGGGGAAAGGAGGCGGCTATAATGTGGAGGGTGGGGAAGGGAGTTGGCTGTAATGTGGAGGGTGAGGAAGTGAGGCAGCTATAACGTGGAGGGTGAGGAAGGGAGGCGGCTGTAATGTGGAGTGTGAGGAAGGGAGACGGCTGTAATGTGGAGGGTGAGGAAGAGTGGCGGCTGTAATGTGGAGGGTGAGGAAGGGAGGCGGCTGTAATGTGGAGGGTGAGGAAGAGTAGCGGCTGTAACGTGGATGGTGAGGAAGAGAGGCGGCTGTAATGTGGAGGGTGAGGAAGAGAGGCGGCTGTGATGTGGAGGGTGAGGAAGGGAGGCAGCTGTAATGTGGAGGGTGAGGAAGAGTAGCGGCTGTAACGTGGATGGTGAGGAAGAGAGGCGGCTGTAACGTGGAGGGTGAGGAAGGGAGGTGACTGTAATGTGGAGGGTGAGGAAGGGAGGCAGCTGTCATGTGGAGGGTGGGGAAGTGAGGCAGCTGTGATGTGGAGGGTGAGGAAGGGAGGAGGCTGTAATGTGGATGGTGAGGAAGGGAGGCGGCTGTAATGTGGATGCTGAGGAAGGGAGGCGGCTGTAATGTGGAGGGTGAGGAAGGGAAGAGGCTGTAATGTGGAGGGTCAGGAACAGTGGTGGCTGTAATGTGGAGGGTAAGAAGGGAGGCGGTAAGAAGGGAGGCAGCTGTAATGTGGGGGGTGAGGAAGAGTTAAGGCTGTAACGTGGAGGGCGAGGAAGGAAGGCGGCTGTAAAGTGGAATGTGAGAAAGGTAGGAACGTGTAATGTGGAGGGTGAGGAAGGGAGGCGGCTGTAATGTGGAGGGTGAGGAAGGTAGGAAGGTGTAATGTGGAGGGTGAGGAAGGGAGGCGGCTGTAATGTGGAGGGTGAGGAAGGGAGGCGGCTGTAATGTGGAGGGTGAGGAAGGTAGGAAGGTGTAATGTGGAGGGTGAGGAAGGGAGGCGGCTGTAATGTGGAGGGTGAGGAAGGGAGGCGGCTGTAATGAGGAAGGTAAGGAAGGTTGGAAGCTGTAATGTGGAGGGTGAGGAAGGGAGGCGGCTGTAATGAGGAAGGTAAGGATGCGAGGCGCCTGTAATGTGGAATGTGAGGAAGGTTGGAAGCTGTAATGTGGAGGGTGAGGAAGGGAGGAGGCTGTAATGTGGACGGTGACAAAGAGAGGCGGCTGTAATCTGGAGGGTGAGGAAGGGAGGCAGCTGTAATGTGGAGGGTGAGGAAGGGAGGCAGCTGTAACATGGATGGTGAGGAAGGGAGGCAGCTGTAATCTGGAGAAAGAGGAAGGGGAGAGGCTGTAACGTGGATGATGAGGAAGGGAGGCGGCTGTAACGTGGAGGGTGAGGAAGGGAGGCAGCTGTAATGTGGAAGGTGAGGAAGGGAGGCAGCTGTAATGTGAAGGGTGAGGAAGGGAGGCGGTAAGAAGGGGAGGCAGCTGTAATGTGAATGGTGAAGAAGGGAAATGGCTGTAATGTGGAGGGTGAGGAAGGGAGGCGGCTGTAATGTGGTGAGTGAGGAAGAGTGGCAGCTGTAATGTGGAGGGTGAGGAAGGTAAGAAGCTGTAATGTGGATGGTGAGGAAGGGAGGCGGCTGTAACGTGGAGGGTCAGGAAGAGTGGCAGTTGTAATGTGGAGAGTGAGGAAGAGTGGTGGCTGTAATGTGGAGGGTAAGAAGGGAGGCGGTAAGAAGGGGAGGCAGCTGTAATGTGAATGGTGAAGAAGGGAAATGGCTGTAATGTGGATGGTGAGGAAGGGAGGCGGCTGTAATGTGGAGGGTGAGGAAGGGAGGAAGCTGTAATGTGGATGGTGAGGAAGGGAGGCGGCTGTAACGTAGAGGGTCAGGAAGAGTGGCAGTTGTAATGTGGAGGGTAAGGAAGAGTGGTGGCTATAATGTGGAGGGTAAGATTGGAGGCAGCTGTAATGTGGAGGGTAAGAAGGGAGGCGGCTGTAATGTGGAGGGTGAAGAAGGGAGATGGCTGTAATGTGGTGAGTGAGGAAGAGTGGCAGCTGTAATGGGGAGGGTGAGGAAGAGTAGTGGCTGTATCGTGGAGGGTGAGGAAGGGAGGCGGCTGTAAAGTGGAGGGTATGGATGGGAGGCGGCTGTAATGTGGAATGTGATTTAGGTTGGAAGATGTAACATGGAGGGTGAGGAAGAGAGGCGGCTGTAAAGTGGAGGGTAAGGATGGGAGGTGGCTTTATTGTGGAATGTGAGGAAGGTAGGAAGCTGTAATGTGGAGGGTGAGTAAGGGTGACGGCTGTAATGTGGAGGGTGAGGAAGGGAGGCGGCTGTAACGTGGATGGTGAGGAAGTGAGGCAGCTGTGATGTGGAGGATGAGGAAGGGAAGAGGCTGTAATGTGGAGGGTGAGGAAGGGAGGCGGCTGTAACGTGGAGTGTGAGGAAGTGAGGCAGCTGTAAGGTGGATGGTGAGGAAGGGAGGCGGCTGTAATGTGGAGGGTCAGGAAGAGTGGCAGTTGTAATGTGGAGGGTGAGAAAGGGAGGCGGCTGTGACGTGGAGTGTAAGGAAGTGAGGCAGCTGTGATGTGGAGGATGAGAAAGGGAAGAGGCTGTAATGTGGAGGGTGAGGAAGGGAGGCGGCTGTAACGTGGAGGGTGAGGAAGTGAGGCAGCTGTAATGTGGAGTGTGAGGAAGGGAGGCGGCTGTAACGTGGAGGGTCAGGAAGAGTGGCAGTTGTAATGTGGAGGGTGAGAAAGGGAGGCGGCTGTGACGTGGAGTGTGAGGAAGTGAGGCAGCTGTGATGTGGAGGATGAGGAAGGGAAGAGGCTGTAACGTGGAGGGTGAGGAAGGGAGGAGGCTGTAATGTGGAGGGTGAGGAAGGGAGGCGGCTGTAACGTGGATGGTGAGGAAGTGAGGCAGCTGTAATGTGGATGGTGAGGAAGGGAGGCGGCTGTAAAGTGGAGGGTCAGGAAGAGTGGCAGTTGTAATGTGGAGGGTGAGAAAGGGAGGCGGCTGTGACGTGGAGTGTGAGGAAGTGAGGCAGCTTTGATGTGGAGGATGAGGAAGGGAAGAGGCTGTAATGTGGAGGGTGAGGAAGGGAGGCAGCTGTAATGTGGAGGATGAGGAAGGGAGGCAGCTGTAATGTGGATGGTGAGGAAGGGAGGCGGCTGTAACGTGGAGGGTCAGGAAGAGTGGCAGTTGTAATGTGGAGGGTGAGGAAGGGATGTGGCTGTAACGTGGATGGTGAGGAAGAGAGGCGGCTGTAATGTGGAATGTGAGGATGGGAGGAGGCTGTAATGTGGAGGGTGAGGAAGGGAGGTGGCTGTAACGTGGATGGTGAGGAAGAGAGGCGGCTGTAATGTGGAAGGTGAGGATAGGAGGAGGCTGTAATGTGGAAGGTGAGGAAGGGAGGTGGCTGTAACGTGGATGGTGAGGAAGAGAGGCGGCTGTAACGTGGAAGGTGAGGATGGGAGGAGGCTGTAATGTGGAAGGTGAGGATGAGAGGAGGCTGTAATGTGGAGGGTGAGGAAGGGAGGCAGCTGTAATGTAGAGGGTCAGGAAGAGTGGCAGTTGTTGTAATGTGGAGGGTGAGGAAGAGTGGTGGCTGTAATGTGGAGGGTGAGGATGGTAGCTGTCTTTAATGTGGAAGGTGAGTAAGGTGAGTTGAGGAAGTCCCAAGGCATTGTGGTACGAAACGCATTGATACCGTACTCCTGAAAACGTATACTGGTGTACCATCACGGGAAGCTGAAAGCACAGATCACCGTCCACTACCCACCCTGCTATTACATTTATCCGGGAGAGGTGGTGAGCTTCTGAAGCCACAGGCAATCCAGCATCGCAGCTATCTGGCCGATCAGTAAATATCGGAGCCCGCAGTGAGCGCACCTTGGCTGAGAGTCTGCAGTTCCACCCATCTGGATATCCCATCCGGCGCACATCACACGGGGCGGTGACGGCCTCACCACCGGGTGAAAAAGGGACGGATACGTCATCCTAGCAGGGAGAATCAGTGGTAACTATAAATACTGCCTTCAGTTTCTCACTGAACTGTTCTTATTACAGCCGGAACGCCGGTATACAAAGTAGCAATTCCGTGTGTGGACTCAGTATCAAAGACTGTTCATTACAGTGTTACACACTGCTTAATTATTCAGGACTTCAGCATTTATTCACATAAAGTGTTGCCAATGCAGCTATTTAATTAATTATACATATTCTATGCTAATCAGGGATTATTCCCTTATTCAAGTTATAATTAGTATTTGCATGCTTGTAAAGGTGACTAATATTTTAGATTTTAGATGTTTGTTTTTATGTATATGTAATAAATGTTATTTGAGATATTTGCGGACGTCTCCCGATCTCATCACTGATTCACACAGAGCCACTCCTACAATATATATCTCTTTTTCTTTATATTTTTATATATATAATTTAATACTGCTTATATCTATTAAAGTAAAAAAAACAGTAACACACAGCGCAATGTTTTATATATCTATGGTGAGTACGGGAAGCAGCTATAACGTCGGGGTCTGGGACTCCAGGTCGACAACAAAAAGGTCGACACACCTTAGGTCGACGTCAATTGGTCGACACACCTTAGGTCGACATGGACAAAAGGTCGACATGGACAAAAGGTCGACATGGATAAAGGTCGACATGAGTTTTTTATGTTTTTTTATGTCGTTTTCTTCGTAGAGTGACCGGGAAACCCAATTAGTGCACCGCGTCCCCTCGCATGGCTCGCTTCGCTCGCCATGCTTCGGGCATGGTGCCTTCGCTCCGCTCCGTTTCGCTCGGCACAGATTACCGTTCCAATCGTAGTCCACGTGGATCGTTTAGTATGAAAAGGTTCCAAAAAAGAAAAAAATTGTGAAAAACTAATGTCGACCTTTTGTCCATGTCGACCTTTTGTCCATGTCGACCTAAGGTGTGTCGACCAATTGGCGTCGACCTAAGGTGTGTCGACCTTTTTGTTGTCAACCTGGAGTCCGGATACCTTAACGTCGAGGGTGAGGAAGGTAGGAAGCTGTAATGTGGTAGTTGAGGAAGGGAGGTGGATGGGGAGGGGGTCCCGGGGTGCAGAGTGTGGTGGATGGATAGGTGCGGGGGTCCTGTGGGTGGGGGAGGGGCACTGTATATACTGTACATAATACCATTCACACATGATACACTGTACACATACCCCATGTACACACTCTACAAAATACACCACACACACAATCTGCTGGAGCAGCAGCAGCGCTGTAGTGAACCGGATGAGCGCTCTCAGACACTTGCTGCTGGCGCTGCTCCTGCTGTCCGGATAACGGCGGCGGGGGCTCGGAATTGGGGTCGCGCCTAGGCTGCAGCAGCAGCAGGTGATGGGCGGAAGCGAGCCAGGCAGTGACATGCGCAGGGCGCGGCCCCGGCGGGTGACACAGACTCGGGAGAGGGGATCCGTGAATCCTCGGTGGCCGCAGCAACGGCGGGAGGCAGCCTCATCCTCCGCCTCATGGCATCCTGTGGCCGGCCTCAGCCGCCCTCCTATCCCCAGCACAGGAGCCAGGAACGGCGGGGAAGACGACGCGTCTGGTCGCGAAGATGGCGGAGAGGTGTTTGCCCAGATCTGTGACTCTATGACTGTGACTCCGCCCAGCATCATACACACAGTCACAGAGTCACACCTGACAATTTTTATTTTATTATAATAATTACCGTGACACTGCCGGTCAGATTGCAGTATCTTATTATTTCGTACTCATAGGGGGTCATTCCGAGTTGTTCGCTCGTTGCCGATTTTCGCAATGGAGCGATTAATGCGAAAATGCGCATGCGCATGGTACGCAGTGCGCATGCGCTAAATATTTTAGCTCAAAACTTAGTAGATTTACTCACGGCAGAACGAAGAATTTTCATCGTTGAAGTGATCGGAGTGTGATTGACAGGAAGTGGGTGTTTCTGGGCTGAAACTGCCCGTTTTCAGGGAGTGTGCGGAAAAACGCAGGCGTGCCAGGATAAAACGCGGGAGTGTCTGGAGAAACGGGGGAGTGGCTGTCCGAATGCAGGGCGTGTTTGTGACGTCAAACCAGGAATGAAACTGACTGAACTGATCGCTAATCGTGAGTAAGTCTCGAGCTACTCAGAAACTGCTAAGAATTTTCTATTCGCAATTTTGCTAATCTTTCGTTCGCTATTCTGCTAAGCTAAGATACACTCCCAGAGGGCGGCGGCCTAGCGTGTGCAATGCTGCTAAAATCAGCTAGCGAGCGAACAACTCGGAATCACCCCCATAGTTTCATACACGTATTTTGCGACACTGTTTGTGAAATTTAACGGCAGTGTTTGATAGTGATGAGCGGGTTCGGTTCCTCGGAAACCGAACCCCCCCGAACTTTACCCATTTTACACGGGTCCGAGGCATACTCGGATTCTCCCATATGGCTCGGTTAACCCGAGCACGCCCGAACGTCATCATCCCGCAGTCGGATTCTCGCGAGATTCAGATTCTATATAAGGAGCCGCATGTCGCCGCCATTTTCACTCGTGCATTGGAAATGTTAGGGAGAGGACGTGGCTGGCGTCCTCTCCGTTTATTAATGTTGCTGCAAATATTTGTGCTTATTGCTTAATTGTGGGGACTGGGGAGCAGCTGTATTATATAGGAGGAGTACAGTGCAGAGTTTTGCTGCTCAGTGACCACCAGTTTTATCCGTTCTCTGCCTGAAAAACGCTCCATATCTGTGCTCAGTGTGCTGCATATATCTGTGCTCACACTGCTTAATTGTGGGCAGGGCCGTTTCTTGGGGCAGGCGAGCAGTGCAACCGCACTGGGCGCCCGCCGTGGCACTAAATGTGGCTCCCTGCTTCCCCCTCATATTTCTCCCCGAGTAACCCACTCGGGGGGCGGAGTTTCATGGAATGACGCGTTTGCGTCGTTACGTCACGACGCAACCCCGTCACGACGCGAAACTCCCCACCCCCCGAGCGGAGTACAGAGGGGGATGCAAGTTAGCAAGAGGGAAAGGCCGGCGCGAGGAGCGACTGGTGAGGCGGGCCGAAGAGCGGTAATCGCCTCTGTAAGTATTCTCTCTCTCTCTCTCTCTCTCAATGTGTAAAATGGGGACACCTGCCGTAATGTGTGAAATGGGGACTCTTGCCTGCCGTAGTGTGGGGATTTAATGTATCAAGGGCATTGCGGTGTGTGGCATAATATGGTGCAGGGGGCATTACTGTGTGGGGCTTAATATGGTAGAATTTTTTTTCCTGTGGTGGTCGTGATCTGTTGGAGCAGGGTCAAAAACTGGATTGTGAGGTAGTCTTTTCAGACGAGGCCATGCCCATTTAAATGAGGCCACAACCATTTCGATGAGGCCACGCCCCCTTGCTGGGTGCGCGCACAAGGTTTTTTTTTTTATCTAGGTGTGTGTGTATGGGGGGGGGGGGCACATTTTTTTATGTCATGGGGGGCGCATTTTTAAATGTCGCACTGGGAGCCAAATTGGCTAGAAACAGCCCTGATTGTGGGTACTGGGGACCAGTAGTATTATATAGGAGGAGTACAGTGCAGAGTTTTGCTGACCAGTGACCACCAGTATTATACGTTCTCTGCCTAAAAAACGCTCCATATCTGTGCTCAGTGTGCTGCATATATCTGTGCTCACACTGCTTTATTGTGGGGACTGGGGACCAGCAGTATTATATAGGAGGAGTACAGTGCAGAGTTTTGCTGACCAGTGACCACCAGTATTATACGTTGTCTGCTTGAAAAACACTCCATATCTGTGCTCAGTGTGCTGCATATATCTGTGCTCACACTGCTTTATTGTGGGGACTGGGGACCAGCAGTATTATATAGGAGGAGTACAGTGCAGAGTTTTGCTGACCAGTGACCACCAGTATTATACGTTGTCTGCCTGAAAAACACTCCATATCTGTGCTCAGTGTGCTGCAAATATCTGTGCTCACACTGCTTTATTGTGGGGACTGGGGACCAGCAGTATTATATAGGAGGAGTACAGTGCAGAGTTTTGCTGACCAGTGACCACCAGTATTATACGTTCTCTGCCTGAAAAACACTCCATATCTGTGCTCAGTGTGCTGCATATATCTGTGCTCACACTGCTTTATTGTGGGGACTGGGGACCAGCAGTATTATATAGGAGGAGTACAGTGCAGAGTTTTGCTGACAGTGACCACCAGTATATATAGCAGTACGGTACGGAAGGCCACTGCTCTACCTACCTCTGTATCGTCAAGTATACTATCCATCTAGATTCTATACCTGTGGTGCATTTTAGTTTTGCAGTTTGCTGACAGTGACCACCAGTATATATAGCAGTACGGTACGGAAGGCCACTACTCTACCTACCTCTGTGTCGTCAAGTATACTATCCATCCATACCTGTGGTGCATTTCAGTTGTGCGCAGTATATATAGTAGTAGGCCATTGCTATTGATACTGGCATATAGTTCCACACATTAAAAAATGGAGAACAAAAATGTGGAGGTTAAAATAGGGAAAGATCAAGATCCACTTCCACCTCGTGCTGAAGCTGCTGCCACTAGTCATGGCCGAGACGATGAAATGCCATCAACGTCGTCTGCCAAGGCCGATGCCCAATGTCATAGTAGAGAGCATGTAAAATCCAAAAAACAAAAGTTCAGTAAAATGACCCAAAAATCAAAATTAAAAGCGTCTGATGAGAAGCGTAAACTTGCCAATATGCCATTTACGACACGGAGTGGCAAGGAACGGCTGAGGACTTGGCCTATGTTCATGGCTAGTGGTTCAGATTCACATGAGGATGAAAGCACTCATCCTCTCGCTAGAAAACTGCAGTGCCACTCCTAGATGGGCCAGGTGTTTGTGTCGGCCACTTGGGTCGCTTAGCTTAGTCACGCAGCTACCTCATTGCACCTCTTTTTTTCTTTGCATCATGTGCTGTTTGGGGACTATTTTTTTAAATCTGCCATCCTGTCTGACACTGCAGTGCCACTCCTAGATGGGCCAGGTGTTTGTGTCGGCCACTTGTGTCGCTTAGCTTAGTCACACAGCGACCTTGGTGCGTCTCTTTTTTTCTTTGCATCATGTGCTGTTTGGGGACTATTTTTTTGAAGTGCCATCCTGTCTGACACTGCAGTGCCACTCCTAGATGGGCCAGGTGTTTGTGTCGGCCACTTGTGTCGCATAGCTTAGTCACACAGCGACCTTGGTGAGCCTCTTTTTTTCTTTGCATCATGTGCTGTTTGGGGACTATTTTTTTGAAGTGCCATCCTGTCTGACACTGTAGTGCCACTCCTAGATGGGCCAGGTGTTTGTGTCGGCCACTTGTGTCGCTTAGCTTAGTCACACAGCGACCTTGGTGCGCCTCTTTTTTTCTTTGCATCATGTGCTGTTTGGGGACTATTTTTTTGAAGTGCCATCCTGTCTGACACTGCAGTGCCACTCCTAGATGGGCCAGGTGTTTGTGTCGGCCACTTGTGTCGCTTTGCTTAGTCACACAGCGACCTTGGTGCGCCTCTTTTTTTCTTTGCATCATGTGCTGTTTGGGGACTATTTTTTTGAAGTGCCATCCTGCCTGACACTGCAGTGCCACTCCTAGATGGGCCAGGTGTTTGTGTCGGCCACTTGTGTCGCTTAGCTTAGCCATCCAGCGACCTCGGTGCAAATTTTAGGACTAAAAATAATATTGTGAGGTGTGAGGTGTTCAGAATAGACTGAAAATGAGTGTAAATTATGGTTATTGAGGTTAATAATACTATGGGATCAAAATGACCCCCAAATTCTATGATTTAAGCTGTTTTTGAGGGTTTTTTGTAAAAAAAACACCCGAATCCAAAACACACCCGAATCCGACAAAAAATTTTCAGGGAGGTTTTGGCAAAACGCGTCCGAATCCAAAACACGGCCGCGGACCCGAATCCAAAACCAAAACACAAAACCCGAAAAATTTCCGGTGCACATCTCTAGTGTTTGATTACTATTCCTGACTCATACACGTATTGTGTGACACTTTTGGTGAAATTAAGCTGCAGTATTGTGCGACACTGTGGGTGAAGGTGGTACCACAGTAATATATTTTTGTACAAATTGTGGTGTGTGCTGTACCCCACTTCATTCGTGTTTGTGTATAGATATGGAGGACGAACAATTGAGAGGAGAGCAAGAAGCACATACTAGTGGTGCAGGTGCTGCCAGCAGTCATGACAATACAAGTAACAGAAAAGACTACTTGTACAGCGCCTCACCCAAATATGTGAATACGTAAACAAAAACAACAATATAGATAACAATATATGTATAAATATAAAGAAACTCCTGAGACACTGCGCTTGCCACAAGCCACTATGTGAAGATGGATGGAGAAACTGAACAAAAACAAAAGTGGCCGCGCTGTGTGTCAGAAGTTTTGTAATAAAAGAGAGCACAACGTGTATGAAAGATTTAAATATTTAATATCATAAAAGGCAATCAATTAATAAAATTAAATGCACACCTATATCTGTCTCAGGTGATGAATCAAGTCCTGTTTAGTAGTGCAAAAAGGAAAGATGTAAAAACGGATAAGCACAGTTCCAGATAATACGCTCTATCATTCACCGGATAAATGATGATGCATGTAATACCTCTCCAGGATGGGCTGGTATTAGCCGAGCGTCCCCGGCTAGTGAGTCCTGCGTTGCCCACTGTACTGCACAGATGAGAGGATTGTTCACGTACCCGGTGTTAGGCGCCTGCCGTCATGGAGGAGTGTGTGGCCGTCTCATGTTTCCGTAGTGGCTGCCCAGCGGAGAGTCACGAGCCGCAGCGGTGAGATGAAATGCGGCTGCTGGTATTAGTGAGCCGGTAAGCGCTGGTAAGGATGAAGCAATGTGATTTGCACAGGGATTATTCACCTGGACCAGCAGCAATCCAGAGTTTGGCATCCAATCCTGAGATCGTGATTCGCCCCGCAGATAAGGGCGGGGCTATCGTCATCCTGGACACTGCCAAGTATATATTGGATATTGGTCAACAACTGGCAGATGGACATACATACAAGAGGCTTTCCCACAATCCGATGGAGACCTTTAAACAGGACCTTGACAATATTCTATCCACAGCATGTAAAGATGGATTGATAGATCACAAACTGTTAGGAGCTTTATCTCAGGCCTACCCCAGGGTTCCAATACTATACACGATTCCCAAGGTGCACAAGGATGCAAAGAACCCCCCGGGCAGACCTATTATATCTGCCCGAGGGTCTTTGCTACAGCCAATATCAGTGACGTGCAGTGAGGTCAGTGTTTGGGGAGGCACTGATTAGTATTGTCCCGCCCAAGGGGGTGGGTTTGATGATGCAGTGAGCCATGCTTGGCTCACAGCGGCAACTTTGAATCATTTGCACAGAAACCACTTTACAAGAGCAATATTTAACAGGGTGTGTCCTTATGGCAAGGGCTTGGAGCTGTAATTGTGGCCTACATCTAGTATGCAGATTTATTGTAACAAAAAGGGCTAGATGTTATAAGCCTTGAAAAGTGATGACTGTCATGTTACAGGCTGTGTTTGAAAAATGACAGTTAGAAGCTGGTTGGTTGGTAGTTTATCACTCTCCACTTTATCACTTTTCAAGGCTTAATACATCTGTCAGAGTTGCAAGATACTTGGATATGTTAAAATAAATGAGACGTTATGGTGTCTAGTATGGGTGATAGTGAAGATAGTTCTCACAGCACATTGCAATCATTGAAAATCATTGAAATATCTAAACACAAGCAGAAATGAATAAATCCTGTAATTTTGTAGTGTAAGAGGTGGCTTACTGGGCCCTTGGGGCAAAGAATGATCGTGGACCTCCACTGTCTGCCCAGCCCATCATGCTACCCATTTACTATACTATAGAACTTTACTACCAAAAGTGCCCTATATGGATCACCCCAGTACTTTTCTCCATTGTTTATGTTACTGTACATATTTGCTGTAGTAACTATACCAACTTCTGTTTAAAAAAAAAAAAAAAATCTACAGTACTTCCCAGTTTTCTCACCACCCCTAATCAGAAGTACCTTTTTGGTATTGTGCTTCATATAATTGAGGGGCGACCAGAGATCCTTTGAGATGATAGGACTTCCGGAGACCTATCTGCTCATGCCTCGAGAGACGCACGCTGCAGGTGGGTGCTGGGAGGTATCCGGTTGAATCCCTCTGAGAAGGAGCAGTGGAATAGAAGTTCAAAGGCTTCTGCTGGGCACACTATCTGAAGATGGGGTTGCCCACCGCATCCAAGCCCCGGGCTTGGTGCATATGTGGTATGCGGCCAAACCTCCGGATACTGCATTTTCAGAGGTTTGGCCGCATATTTAAGCATCCTGAGAGAGAGAGAGAGAGAGAGAGAGAGAGAGAGAGAGAGAGAGAAAGAGAGAAACTGAGAGAGAAGAAAAGAGAGTAGGGGGCTAGAGAGAGAAACATGAAGAGAGGTGTAAGAGAGAATGAGAGAGAACAGGAGAGATAGTGCACAAGAGAGAAGGAAGGGGGGGTCCTGAGGCAGCCAGGTGACCCACACAGTAAATTTTAAAAGCTGGGTTTGGAGTGATTCGCATGTGATACAAATACACAAAGTACAGTAGATCCCTGGACAGATTAGTGTCCTCCCTACCTTGCCATGCAGAGATCAGCAACAGCAGATCCCAGGAGCGAGGGTATAACACATATACTGCAGTCCCTGGCAGTGGCAGCATCTTCCTGTACCTGTTTGCCTTCCTTTCCCTGCAGCATTGCAGTGTGGAACGCAACTCAGGCTAGGTGGGCTTTCCTTCCCCAGAACCAGTCTCCGTACTGTTGCTGTCAGTCCTCTGCCATATAGGTCATATAGGTAGAGGCTGGCTGACTTCTTGGAGTTCAGGTGAACGCAGGGGAAGGGATAGACCGGTGGTGGCTAAGCAGGAGAGATAGGAGAGGAAGAGGGGACTTTGGAGGGGGGGAGGGGGGGGAAGGGGCACAAGACTGCAGTGCTCTGTGGAAGAAATGGGGGAAGAGGAGATAGAAACCAGAATGCTCCTGCTGGTGAGTAGCATAGCACCCGGATAGCGCAACTGCTATTACGCTCATACAGATAGCAAACGACATGTGCGCTGCAGTGCTGGAAACAGGGACATTGTTCCCTTCGGCAGCTTTCTCGGTCCCCTCGGATTTCCAATAATTAACACCTGCTTACCTAATACTTTTCTGTGGAATCCGCTGCGGCAGGCAGGGTGCAGTGGAGCTGCTCAGCCACGCAGGTCCACTGAGCAGCAGACATGGGTTCAGTCACAGAGAGACCAGCAGCCATCAGAACCCTCCATGGAGGATGACCGCCGGCTCCCAGTCACCAGAGCCCACCTCAGCACACAGGAGGCCGCTTGTGTCATACAGGCAGCAGAGGGGGACAAAGTTACTTCCACTCCCCTACACAATTTGTCATAGTCAGGCACCCAATCAGGAAGGGCAGGCAGCCGTGCGTTACACCTCTCCCCTCCCCAACACCTCCCTCACAATCAGCTCTAGTCACGACCCCCTCAGTGAGGCACATGTGATAGCTGCCTCCACTGATCCTTTTTCCCAGCGCAGTATTGCAGCCGGCGCCGTGGCCCCGCCCCGTGCTCCAGACAGTCTCAGATTGCCAAAGGAGAGGCAAAGCTCGTTGCTGCCTCTCATATCGAATTAGTACGTTTTGACAATGAAAATGATGTATGCAAAGAAGATATTATAACACAGAATCTGTGTTATAAATATCTATTTTGTATTACTCTGAACATTAGATCTGAATATGACAGGTGAGGCTCTGCCTCCCCTGCCTCCCCTGACTGCACGTCCCTGGCCAATATCACAATTTTTAGATTTTCTGTTACAGCCGTTAGTGATGAAACAGGAAACTTTTTTGAAAGATACCACACAATTTTTGTTGAAACTTGAAAAAATGGGGCAGATTCCAGCAGGTGCCTTGATGTGCACCTTGGATGTAAAGAATCTGTATACGATTATACCACACTCCATGGGTTTAGAATGCACGAGGAGTTTTCTATATTCTAATCAGTTTTGTGATCTTGATATCCCATTATTTTTACGGTTGTTGGAATTTATACTAACACGAATTTTTTTCCTTCACAACAGTAAATTTTACTTACAGTGCACTGGCTGTGCGATGGGGACGAATGTTTCCCCATCGTACGCCAATGTATTTATGTTTGAACAGGAACGTCATTTTTTCTTTTCAGATCAGGATATTCATCAGAGGATCATGATGTATACGAGATATATAGATGATCTCTTTATGATCTGGACGGGATCAGAGAGTGAATTGACCCAATTGATTTCACAAATCAATGCTCTTGACCACCCTGTAAAATTTACATTTCAATACAGTTGTGAAACAATTAATTATTTAGATGTGAAGGTAAAGATTGTAGATGGTAGGGTCGCCACGGAGTTGTACCATAAGAGTACTGATCGTAATACGCTACTACATTATAGCAGTTGCCACCCACCTCCTTTGAAAAAAGCTCTCCCTGGAACACAGATGTTGAGAGCAGCTAGAATTACAAGTGATGTGAACACATTGGAACCGGCCTTAGATCTCGTTCAAGATAAATTTACACATAGGGGGTATCCAAGATCACTTTTGGAAGAATCTAAGCTAAAGGTGTTAGATACTCCGAGGGAGGCCCTTTTGAGATCTGATACCCCCCAAGACTAAACCAGAAAAGATCCCATTAATATCGGATTATACTCTAGCCAGTCAAGTTATGCCCCGGGCAATGAAAGCGCTGTGGCCAATAGTGAGTGGGGATAGTGAGTTACCTATCTTCAAAGATAAACAGCTGATGCCTTGTTACAAAAGAGGCAAGAACCTGAGAGACATACTTATTAAATCTAGAGTAGAATATACTCCTAATACTGGTAAGACATCCTTTCTGGTTCAGAAAAAGAAAATGGGGTGTTATAGGTGTATATCATGTACAACATGCAATTATCTAGAACCAGGGCCATACTTTAAACACCCACATACTGGACATGAATATAAGATCAATCATGTATTGACATGTACAACCCAGTATGTAGTGTACATCATAATATGCCCTTGCGGGCTCTATTATGTAGGCCAAACGACACGGACCTTCTGGGAAAGGATGGCCCTACACCGATCGGCCATTAAGGCCGCATTGGAAGATAAAGACTGCGACCAACCGGTGGCACGCCACTTTAAGAAAGCACACCATCCACTGACTTCTTTGAAGTACAAGATCATCGACCACGTCCCCCTCGATGTTAGAGGAGGGGATAGAAAGAGACGGTTGAGTCAATGTGAATCCAAGTGGATTCACATTTTGGATACTATAGCTCCAAGGGGTCTCAATGAGAAGATCTCTTGGAGTATATTCTTATGAAATAGAATAGTGGAGTGGATCCCATTTAGCTTAAGCTCTCTAGACGTCTATATTTAATATTTAATGTTTCCTTGGTGGGAGATTATGATATAAAGAGATTTAGGTATAACGATATAAGAACTTTTTGATTTCATGCATTGGAGTAGAAAGAGATTGTGCATTAACCATAATATCGATTATATCTCTGGCATTGTTTTTAAGTTTTTGATTTTAGACTAATAATATGCACTAACATATCATCACTATTTAAATCACACTTTTGTTTCACCGATTTGAGCACAGTTTTTCACTTGATTTAAGCTTGTTTGTCACTATATATGATATGATTATGTATTTTTGTAGTGACCACAGGAGGGCGCACACCGCACTCCCGGGAGGCAGTGAGAGAGCTGCGACTGGTTGCTATGGAAACCCTGGTGACCGGCCGGCCGGGCGCTGAGATGACGTCAGATCCGGGAGGACGTCACGCTGGCCGAACGGGAGGACGACGGACGCCAACACCTGTGGTACACCTGCATCTTATAAAAGGTATGTCAAAGTTCATCTATTTGCAATGTTGTACATTCACTATTCTGCACTTTTGTAATTGCGTCCTGACGAAAAGGCCTGAGGGCCTTGAAACGTTGACGACTATTTAATATGAAGTTTCACTTAAAGAACCTATTTATATTGAAGAAATTGGAGTGCCGCCCTTTATTCTTATTTATAAGAACCAAGGAACTATATATATATATATATATAATGGGAATAGTTGGCACTCGAAAAAACGTAAATACAGACCGGGGTGCCCTCCTAGGATGAATGCACGATGTGGGTGTTCATGATGACTGAAGCCACAATCCACTGACCCCCTCACCACAGAAACAGGCGGCACTCCACGGATTTGATGTGAGATAAAAATTTTATGGAACAAACTGCATGACGAGTCCAACGTTTCAACACCGCGGCGGGTGTTTTTGTCAAGGACACATGGTGAAAATAAACATAGTGTACATTGTTCTTACCTTAAATGCTCCTCTCGTATCAGTGCAGTCACGCAGGTGCGGCGGGCGGGAGAGACGCCGGCGGCTCCGGCATCGGGCGGCTGAAAATGACGTCACCGTTGCTAGGCTACCAGAGTGTATCAACACCCGGCGCATCCCGTCGCTGCACTGTGGAGAGGAAACAAGTGATACAAAGTATAAAAAAGTGATACAGTGGTACAGTCAAACTATAAGAGGAAACAAAATAAAGTTTCCAACAAGTGTAAGTGAAGACATATTAAAATAGCTGAGCGATCGTGTGTCGGGTATCGAATCTAAACCTTTTTAAATTAATCTATGTAAGAATACTGTACGGTGTACACTGTATTACTGTAAAACATAACAAGAACCCACAAGCTACACACTGCTACAAATGACCCACTAGACAAATACAAATTGCTCCAAAGGGAAAAGATACACTGAACTAGCCAGTAAAATATTGTTTAAAGAAAAACACTCCATGTCAGTTTTTCATTCAGTCCCTGGGGGGCAGCGGAATTCAACAACGAAATCCATCGCATTTCTCGCTGTGACAGCAGTTTTTGTCTGTCCCCACCACGATTGGATGTAGGGACATGATCTACTATCTGGTACATCAAGCTTGAGAGGGGATGTCCAAATAGCTTAAAGTGACGAGCAACTGGCTGGTCATTATCCTTGCCTTCAATGGCAGCTTTAATGGCTGATCGATGGAGAGCCATGCGTTCTTTAAATGTTCTAATCGTTTGGCCAACATACAATAGTCCACACAGACAAGTGATAACGTAAATGACGTACTGAGAACTACAGGTTAAGAAATGATGTATCATATATTTTTTGCCCGTGAGTCTTGCAATGGGGTCTTGTATCGTACCGTCGCTAGCCAACGTATATATGTTTGCTAAAGAACACGAGTTGTTCTTCTCGGATGTCTCCATTAGCTCAAACATTCTGCTATACAAACGGTATATCGACGATCTGATTCTGTTTTGGATTGGAGACGAAGATAGCCTAAAGCAACTCTTGAGCTCGATCAACCTGGTAGATTCACCAATTCAGTTCACCCATCAATACAGTAAGGAAGTGATCCAGTATCTAGATGTCTGTATTACCATCAAGGACTGCCATATACATACGGCTGTCTATTAGAAACCGACAGACCGGAACACACTCCTTGAGCACTCTAGTTTTCATCCGCCAGCTTTGAAGGCTGGATTGCCTAAATCCCAGATGACTAGGGTGGCCCGCATTACAAGCAATCCGAGAGAGTTGGATCTAGCACTAACACAGGTGGCAGATAGATTCAGAGCCAGAGGATATCCATACAAGAAGCTGTTACAACAGAAGACTGAGGTTTTAAAAAAACCGCGGGCAATGCTATTACAACCCAAAAGGGACGAGGCGACATTTGAGAAGATCCCATTAGTGACAGAATTCACCACAGCAAGTTCTGTCATCCCTAGGGCCGTTAGTGCTCTCTGGCCGATTGTGGAAAGTGACCATACATTGCCGTGTTTTCATAATAAATCAGTGATGGCTAGCTACAAGCGTGGACGCAATCTACGCGATATTCTGGTTCATACGGATGTTTCTCCTAAAGTCAGAACATCCACTCGTAAAGGGTGTTATAAATGCCCCTCATGCACCACATGCAACTATCTTATTGCTGGCTCTTTTTTCCAACATCCACTCACGGGCAAAAAATATATGATACATCATTTCTTAACCTGTAGTTCTCAGTACGTCATTTACGTTATCACTTGTCCGTGTGGACTATTAAAGCTGCCATTGAAGGCAAGGATAATGACCAGCCAGTTGCTCGTCACTTTAAGCTATTTGGACATCCCCTCTCAAGCTTGATGTACCAGATAGTGGATCATGTCCCTACATCCAATCGTGGTGGGGACAGACAAAAACTGCTGTCACAGCGAGAAATGCGATGGATTTCGTTGTTGAATTCCGCTGCCCCCCAGGGACTGAATGAAAAACTGACATGGAGTGTTTTTCTTTAAACAATATTTTACTGGCTAGTTCAGTGTATCTTTTCCCTTTGGAGCAATTTGTATTTGTCTAGTGGGCCATTTGTAGCAGTGTGTAGCTTGTGGGTTCTTGTTATGTTTTACAGTAATACACTGTACACCGTACAGTATTCTTACATAGATTAATTTAAAAAGGTTTAGATTCGATACCCGACACACGATCGCTCAGCTATTTTAATATGTCTTCACTTACACTTGTTGGAAACTTTATTTTGTTTCCTCTTATAGTTTGACTGTACCACTGTATCACTTTTTTATACTTTGTATCACTTGTTTCCTCTCCACAGTGCAGCGACGGGATGCGCCGGGTGTTGATACGCTCTGGTAGCCTAGCAACGGTGACGTCATTTTCAGCCGCCCGATGCCGGCGCCGCCGGCGTCTCTCCCGCCCGCCGCACCTGCGTGACTGCACTGATACGAGAGGAGCATTTAAGGTAAGAACAATGTACACTATGTTTGTTTTCACCATGTGTCCTTGACAAAAACACCCCCCGCGGTGTTGAAACGTTGGACTCGTCATGCAGTTTGTTCCATAAAATTTTTATCTCACATCAAATCCGTGGAGTGCCGCCTGTTTCTGTGGTGAGGGGGTCAGTGGATTGTTGCTTCAGTCATCATGAACACCCACATCGTATATATATATATATATATATATATATATATATATATATATAAATTCCTATATCCCCACAGTTTTGCCCCCAGCACCATATTATGTTGCCCCACACAGTAATGCCCCAGTATCTGCTCATTGTCGGGGGTTTTGCTGGTTGTCAGGGACCAGGGTTCTGCTAGTCTCCGCCCCCCTACCCTGCCGCTGCTGCCGCCGCAGACTGTTTGGCAGCCTGCCTCAGGTAAAAATATTGAAAATGTCCCTCCCAAAATGGCCGCCACCTTGGAGGAGACAGGTATTAAAGATACTGGAGCCTCCTTTAGTATCTTTAATAACCATCTCCTCTGGGGCGGCGGCCATCTTGAGAGGGACATTTTCAATAGCCTGCTGGCGCCGGGCAAACAACGGCAGTGGCGGCAGGAGGATGGATGGTGGCAGGCGGTCAGCAGCATGAGCGGCCCAGGCCAGCTGTGCCCGCAGCACCCCCCCTGATGGCGGGCCTGTATATGGAAGGGGCAAGTCCTCCCTTTGTCACAATATAGGTGAATGCTCGCTGTGTTGTATATTGGGCATTGGAATTGGTCTATCTGATTATAATGTTTAGACACAAATATTTGTTATATATTTCATTGCCCATTTAAACCTCACCCACATAGGATAAACCAAACACACATAATATAAGCCACACCCACGTAGGATAAACATCACCCTTATAACGTAAACCACACCCACATAAGATAAGCCACACCCACATAAAATAATCCACACCCACACATAAAATTGGACACTCCCGCATATTGTAAGCCACACCCACATATGATAAACCACACCCACATACAATAAACCACACCCACATAAGGTATGTCACAGCGGCAGGTTTGTAACCATATCTTTTTTTTCCCACTTCCCTGAGCCAGTAGAAAAGCCCCATGCTAAAACTTGCCAGCCCTTGCCCCCAGGACCGGCCCTATGCATAGGCAAACTAGGCAAATTCCTAGGGTATTTGGAATACCTGGGGGCACAAGCAGCCTCTGCTGATTAAAATGATATGTGGCATGCCTTTATTCTGTGTGTGACTGCGGCTGTATCTGCATACGAAATATGTATTCCTGGAAATCACTGTAACGTAGCATTTCGTATGCAGATACAACCACAGTCGTACACAGAATATGGGCATGCCGCATATCATTTTATTCAGCAGGAGCTGCTTGTGCATCCTAGACACATAGCAATGCAAATAAGATGCATGTTCGGAAAAATGGCGCACAGCATTAGCAGAGCTGCCGGTTGACTCACATCAAAAATCTCCTGCTGCATGGTGTATTCAGACAACATGTATGAGGGCACATCTGTATCCAAGCAGAGTTCACAGTGTTAGCGGCCATGTGAGTGCTGTGTGCGGGTGGGTTGGTTGTGCAGTAGTGTTCGTCATGTGTAAGGGGCATTATGTGTGTCATGTGTATAAGTGCACTAATAATGTGCAGCATATGTGTAAGGGGCATTATGTGTGTCATGTGTATAAGGGCATTAATAATGGCCCTCATTCCGAGTTGTTCGCTAGTTATTTTTCTTTGCATTGCAGCGATTTTCCGCAAACTGCGCATGCGCAATGTTCGCACCGCGCCTGCGCCAAGTAAATTTGCTAAGAAGTTTGGTATTTTACTCTCGGCTTAACGAAGAAATTTCTTCGTTCTGGTGATCGGAGTGTGATTGACAGGAAGTGGGTGTTTCTGGGCAGAAACTGGCCGTTTTATGGGTGTGTGCGAAAAAACGCTGCCGTTTCTGGGAAAAACGCATGAGTGGCTGGAGAAACGGGGGAGTGTCTGGACGAACGCTGGGTGTGTTTGTGACGTCAAACCAGGAACGAAAAGGACTGAACTGATCGCAGTGGCAGAGTAAGTCTCGAGCTACTCGGAAACTGCAAAGAAATTTCTGATCGCTATTCTATTCGCTATTTTGCGAATCTTTCGTTCGCTAATCTGCAAAGCTAAGATTCACTCCCAGTAGGCGGCGGCTTAGTGTGTGCAAAGCTGCTAAAAGCAGCTAGCGAGCGAACAACTCGGAATGAGGGACTATGGCCCTCATTCCGAGTCGTTCGCTCGGTAATTTTCTTCGCATCGCAGTGAAATTCAGCTTAGTACGCATGCGCAATATTCGCACTGCGACTGCGCCAAGTAATTTTACAATGAAGATAGTATTTTTACTCACGGCTTTTTCTTCGCTCTGGCGAACGTAGTGTGATTGACAGGAAATGGGTGTTACTGGGCGGAAACAGGCTGTTTTATGGGCGTGTGGATAAAAACGCTACCGTTTCCGGAAAAAACGCAGGAGTGGCCGGAGAAACGGGGGAGTGTCTGGGCGAACGCTGGGTGTGTTTATGACGTCAAACCAGGAACGACAAGCACTGAACTGAACGCAGATGCCGAGTAAGTCTGAAGCTACTCTGAAACTGCTAAGTAGTTTGTAATCGCAATATTGCGAATACATCGGTCGCAATTTTAAGAAGCTAAGATACACTCCCAGTAGGCGTAGGCTTAGCGTGAGCAACTCTGCTAAATTCGCCTTGCGAGCGATCAACTCGGAATGAGGGCCTATGTGCAGTATATGAGTAAGGGACATGGGCCCTCATTCCGAGTTGTTCGCTCGTTAATTTTCTTCGCATCGCAGCGATTTTCCGCAAACTGCGCATGCGCAATGTTCGCACCGCGGCTGCGCCAAGTAAATTTGCAAAGAAGTTTGGTATTTTACTCACGACTTAGCGAAGAAATTTCTTCGTTCTGGTGATCGGAGTGTGATTGACAGGAAGTGGGTGTTTCTGGGCGGAAATTTGCCATTTTATGGGAGTGTGTGAAAAAACGCTGGCGTTTTCGGAAAACACACGGGAGTGGCTGGAGAAACGGGGGAGTGTCTTGGCAAACGCTGGGTGTGTTTGTGACGTCAAACCAGGAACGAAAAGGACTGAACTGATCGCAGTTGCAGAGTAAGTCTCGAGCTACTCGGAAACTGCAAAGAAATTTCTGATGGCTATTCTATTCGCAATTCTGCGAATCTTTCGTTTGCTATTCTGCAAAGCTAAGATTCACTCCCAGTAGGCGGCGGCTTAGCGTGTGCAAAGCTGCTAAAAGCAGCTAGCGAGTGAACAACTCGGAATGAGGGCCATTATGTGTGTCATTATGTGTATAAGGGCATTAATAACGTGCGGCCTATGTGTAAGGGGCATTATGTGTGTCATGTGTATAAGGGCATTAATAATGTGCAGTATATGAGTAAGGGACATTATGTGTGTCATTATGTGTATAAGAGCATTAATGTGCGGCCTATGTGTAAGGGGCATTATGTGTGTCATGTGTATAAGTGCACTAATAATGTACAGCATATGTGTAAGGGACATTATGTGTGTCATTATGTGTATTCGGGCATTAATAATATGCGGCGTATGTGTAAGGGGCATTATGTGTATAAGGGCATTAATACAGGTTGGCATAATGTGTAAGATGCATTATGTTTATAAGGACATAAATAATGTGTGTCATATGTGTAAGAGGCATTACTGTGTGGTATTATGTGTATAAATGCATTACTAATGTGTGGCATTATGTGTATAAGGTGCTCTACTGTGTGGTGTAACATATAGAAATGGCACTACTGTGTGGTCTAATGTGAATAAAGAGCAATATGGTGTGGTGTAATGTGAATAAGGGGCACTACTGTGAGGAGTAACGTACAGTATATAAGGTAAAGTGGTACTACTGTGCGATGTAACGTGAATAAGGGACACTATCACATGATATAATGTGAATAACATTGCACTACAGTGCAGCATAATTTGAATTGGGGGTGCTATTGTGTGGCCACGACCCTTCCCAGCAAGAACAACCATTTTTGGACTGCGCACCGAATGTGTGCACTATTCCTATTTAAACTATAGGGGGTAGGAGCACCAACATAAGGAATGCTATGGGTGAGGGGTGATGGTTCTGGGAAAGGGTCGCAGGGTCAGAGGTGTAACTACTGGTGGTGCTAGGGGGCGCCAGCCAAAATCTTGCTTACGGCATCATATTGGTTAATGACGGCTCTGAATGCCCCCAGCGGTAATATGGATTGGCCGATATGTAAATTTTACCTCCTAGCTGGATTTACAGCTCTGAATAACTAAGAGTTTGACAAGGCCAAAGATAATGAAAATAAATAATAAATAATAGCATTTATCATCCTATCTGGTAAAAAATGGCATCTGGTCATGTGACAACCTTCAGGCGATGAGGCGGTACAGATGGAGTGTATTTATTATGTGAGATAGACATGGCACCGATATACGCTCCATCTGTATAATTATAACCCAGATATATAGTGTGTGTGTGTGCATTAATTAATTTTACTAAAATTGTTAAAAGTTTTGAACAATCTAATACTTATTGGCAGACATAATGTCATTCAAATGCCCCAGTTGGCTCAAGCACTGTTAATGTCCCAATGTCCTGATTGGTTACAGACTGGATTGTCTCTCTGAATGTTCCAATCCTCCGACTGCTCTAATGTTCTGATTGGCTGCAGGTTATTCTGGACCTCTGTTCTAATGCTCCAAATTGATGTAGAGTATGTTGCTCTAGACCTGCACATATTATAAATTATAATGATCTGTTTATAGGCCTGTCTGCTCCGTGGGCCCTATTCAGATTTGTACATAGGCCCAATGGTTTAAATGCACACTTTAAAGTCATTTATACATGGACATCACAGAGGAAAGACAAGTGCATACAGTAGGCAGAAATTACACTTTCCCACCTATATAAAACACAGAGGTATTGTACTGAAGTTCCAGAGATGAAGATGCTGCAGACCACATAACCTCCGGAACCATGTTCCAATTAGTCACAGCAGGCCATTCCATGTTACCGGGAAATGTGATGGTCATTTGGGGAAAAGAACTTGATCACCTGCTCTCTGATTTGCTTAGTTCTTATCCCATAAACCAGGGGGTTTAGCATTGGGGCATGAGGAGGTAGAAGTCCGCCAGCAATATGTGCGTATGGTGAGGGACATTTGTTCCAAATCTGTGCACCAGGGAGGAGCAGAGGATTGGGGTGTAAAAGCACAGGATAGCACATATATGAGACACACATGTCCCAAAGGACTTCATGCGAGCCTTGGCGGTCAGTCTTAGAAGAGCCCGTAGGATCATCACGTAGGAGAAGGTAATAAACACTGTGTCCATAACCAGCACAAGAAACCCAACGGCCATGCCGACGTGATCATTGAAGGAGATGTCAGCACAGATGAGCCTGACCACTGCCATGTGCTCGCAGTACGAGTGGACAATGACATTGCTGGTGTATAGATGGAACCTGATCAGCAAGAGCGGTAGGGGAAGGATGTACGTCACCCCCCTCAGCACTGACAATACTCCACTTTTAATAATAAAACTTGAGGTCACTGTGGCTGAATACCGTAGTGGGTTGCAGATGGCGGCGTAACGATCAAAGGCCATGGCTAGGAAGATTCTAGACTCGATGGTGGAGAACGCATGCACGAAGAACATTTGAAGGAGGCATGCACTGAAGGCAATCTCATTTTGCTGGAACCAGAAGATGCCAAAGAGCTTGGGCATCGTGGAATTCGCTAAGATGAGGTCTACGAAACCAAGCACAATGAAGTAGATATACATGGGCTGGTGGAGTCTCACATCCTTGACAATGATAAGGACAACGGTATAATTCCCGATGATAGCTGTGAGGAACACGGAGCAGAAAGGAATGGAGATCCAGATGTGTAAGTGTTCCAGGCCTGGGATCCCCAACAGCATAAAGGAGGATGGATGAAAGCATGTATCATTGGGAGATACCATCATGGGTCTCCAGTGTCCTCTTCCAGAAGAAGAGTAGGTCTACACAAAGCATAGAACACATAATACATTGTAAGACCATGGGTATTATGCCACATTTTGATGCAATTAAACCTATGACTGAACAAATATGTAATATACTGTACGTTATAAGGATTTTGAAAGTTTGAAGAATTATTGCAGAACTTTACTTACTGACATTTCTCCACAATGGACAATGAACTAAATGTTTGCAGTCTAAAAAACAGCACGTACTGTAATAAGACTCACCTCTAGTCTCCAAACCTTCAAGCGTTCCCTGAAAACTCACCTCTTCAGACAAGCTTATCAAATTCCGAGCTCACCCACGTAACCTTCAATGACTTCCCCTCTGTACAGTCCACACATAACCTCACTTATTTTTTCTTTCTTCACTTTCACACCCTCCTGACCCTTGGCCAACATTACTGGGTGATCATACCATACAACCCATTAAGAACCTAGCAATCTGGCAGGACCATTATGCAGTATATAGCATCTATCCTTGTGTATCCATGCCTATTTCCCTATAATGTGTAAGCTTGCGAGCAGGGCCCTCCTACCTCTATGTCTGTCTGTTATTGGCCAGTTTTGTTCTATTACTGTTGCACCAACTGTAATGCGCAACGGAATATGCTGCGCTATATAAGAGACTGTTACTAAATAACGATAAATAAATAATAATACTATGCATTGGTTTTGACTTTTATTTAAAAGCATTGTCGATACCCGTCGGCATTCACATCCTTATACTGCGGCAGAACAACAGCAAATCCACTTCATTAGGTTCAAAAGGAAATAAAATGGTTAAAATGAGAAATAAAGCATAGTTACCCCCCTCCCCACAATACAAAACCAACCCCAGGCCTCTGCGCCTAGGCTGTTATTGGAAATGGGGGGAAAAACTGCATGGGGTTCCAACAACCGTCTGGCGTGGGATCTCCTACCAGAATGGCAACAGCTACAAAATAATCAATTAATTAATATTGATTTTTGCAGGGGGGGTGGGGGGTGGGGTGGCGGGGCCGGTTTTAGGGGGTAATTCATTTCAGACCTGATGGCTAGGCTGCGTTTTTGCACAGCGGGCGATCTGGTCCAAACTGCGCATGCGTATGCACCGAATTGCGCAGGCGCGTCTAATGGGTACAAAGTGGGTCGCTGCTCAGTGATGGGTTTGTGCGACGGATCCGTTCGCATGGGCGTTTGCAAGGAGATTGACAAGAAGAAGGCGTTTGTGGGTGACAACCGACCGTTTTCTGGTAGTGGTTGGAAAAACGCAGGCGTGTCCAGGCGTTTGCAGGGAGGATGTCTGACGTCAATTCCGGGACCGGATAGGCTGATGTGATTGCAACAGCTGAGTAAGTTCTGGGCTGCGCAGAGACTGCACAAGATCTGTTTGTACCGCTCAGCTACACATGCGATCGCACACTTACACAGCGAAAATACACTCCCCTATGGGCGGCGACTATCTGATCGCAGTAGTGCAAAAATCGCCTGCTAGCGTTCAGGTCTGAATTAGGCCCTAAGGGTCAATTGGGCCTGGGGCTGAAGATACTCAAGGGCCTAGTGTGAGAATCGTCGGTGTGGCTAGAGCTACGTGCACGCCCCCTGCAATATAAGCCACATTGGGGTAAATTTACTAAGATGGGAGTTCTATTTAAGATGGGATGTTGCCCATGGCAACCAACCAGATTCTACTTCTCATTTATCTGCACCCTCTAGAAGATAATACCTGGAATCTGATTGGTTGCTATGGGCAACATCTTAAATAGAACTCCCATCTTGGTAAATTTACCACAATGTCTCCCTAATTATGTAAAAATATACACATTTCAGAATTTTATGAGTAATATAGAAATATAATCTTAATAGTTATGATTTATGGCCAACTATGTGGCCAGTTGATGGCTGATCATCATCATACCACCATGATGATGGGCCTATTTTTATGTGGAGGTCTGGAGCTGCTGCTCCATCCGTCACATTTTTAATCTGGCACTAATGGGGGGGGGGGGGGGGGGGGTTATTTAATAAAATAGTACAACATATGGTGAGCATGTTCTGCCTTTGTTTTAATATTGTTTTTACAGGTGGACTACAGGTACCAGTGGCCCTTAATGTCCCAGCACACGGTTTGAGCCGCCTGCTATATCGTCAGCCCCCCTACTGGATACTGGAAAATAGGGAGGACCCCACACAGTTTTTCCCCCTATTTACAAATACCAGCCCAGGCCCAGAGGCCTTGCATTGGTTGTGGATTTGGCGGACCCCATGCTTTTTGTTTTTGTAATTTCTTTACTTTCTAACCTAATGAAGCCAGCACAGATCATAGAGATCTCCGCAGGGCTTCACCAGACTCCCCTGCCGCATGCAGGCCTAGGGTTTGGTTGGGCGTGCTGTCGTTTTAGGGTCATTTTGTGGTTAGTTGAAAAACCGCCCATTAGTTACATATGCGGCTCCTGTACTGTACAGGCAGCACAGATGGTGTAGTGGTTAGCATTACTGCCTCACAGCACTGAGATCATGGGTTCCATTCCCACCAAGGCCCTAACTGTGTGGAGTTTGTATATTCTCCCCGTACTTGTGTGGGTTTCCTCCCACTTTCCAAAAATGTACTGGCAGGTTAATTGGATCCAAATAAAATTAACCCTAGAGTGAATGTGTGTGCGTGTACATGCGGTAGGGAATATAGATTGTAAGCTCCACTGGGGCTCTTTACCGCTCTGTGGAATCCACATATTCTTACTCCTGCGACACCTCTTTCTGCTGCATACTACATACTGCCGTCCCCATACACAGCGGCTTCAGCCACGACAAGAAAACCAGACTTCTTATTATGCTGTTAGTGATAAGAGATGTGCACTGACTACACCGATTAGTTTTCGTGTTCTTGTTTTGGTTCTGGTTTTGAAAAACCACCCTCACGTGTTTTGGTTTTGGATCAATTTTTTTTTTTCAATGCTAAAAACAGGTAAAGTCATGTAATTAAGGCCTGTTATTGTTCCTACAGAATTTTTAACCTCAATAATATTGATTTCCAGTAATTTCCAATTAATAATATTTTTTTTATCCAGTTTAGGTCAAAGGCTGCTGTGAGCTGGCTGGTTACTAAGCGACAGAGCAGTGGCACAAACACCCGGCAGTTTATAGCACATCTATAAAGCATTTCCACATAGCAGTGTCAGAAAAGAAGAGTGGCTCCGGATAGAATTATCCTCCCTCCCATCCTTATGTAAGATATTGAAAATGACATGCAGAGTTTAATAAACCAAGCCCTTCAGCGACGGGGACTGCTACTTTTGTAGCTGAAGTGTTTGGTCCCCCACAAAAAGTTTTTTAGAAGACTACGTCCGATTATTAATGAGAAGGTTGATGATGAGGGTGTTAGCGGTGGAGATTGTATGGACTGGTCCAAACTGTTGTCAGCTGGTACTTTACTGCTTGTTATTATTTTACAATTATTATAATGTTATAAAATAATTTTCATGAACGTGCCGCAAATGACGTAACATGGAGGAGCCATGAGGTCTAGATGGATAACGTCCCTACCTTTAGTAACTTTGGCTTCACAAATAGAGCAGATGCTTCACAAACTTTGTCAAGATGTGGGTAAAATTAATTCCAGACCCAAGAGGTGGCTTTCTGGTCTTATGCCCAGTCATGACAATGCCTTTCATTTTATCATGGGCAAGTGCTGCAACCACTGGTGGCTGACTTACACAAACAATATCATCAACATCCTCCTCATTAGTGTCAGGCAGTACACAAATATCCCCCTCATCCTGTTCCACTTCCACACAAGCATCCTCAATTTCTATTATGTCACTATCTTTACTTGTGCTGCTCATTCCTACATGTGCAGATGGTGCAGAAATGGTGGAAGGAGGCTTCTCTATAAGCACAGTGTGAGAAAAGTCAGACTCACACATACTGTAGCTAACGTGGAACCCATAGTCTCTCCTCATGGATTTGTGACTGTTAAATTCTCTTGGTTAACTAAATTAACCATCTTGTTGCTGTTTGGATTGTTAAGTAAAATTAATGAATTGAAAACGGATTTATAAAAATCAATTATTATTTATTCAAAGGGCCACGCCCGTATACAGGGACGAGGGACATCCTCTCGTCCTGTCTCAAATCATTTAACCATGACATACACGTATCAACAATGAGTTTTATATAATACAAAGTAACGCCCATTTTGTATATCACTCCCATATGATTTCATTCTTCTGGAATACAATGTTAGGCAATATAGTTATGCAATATTTGGACAATTGTCAAGAATACTACATGATACTCGTGAGCTTCAACTGTGTCCATATTAGGAATTACATCTGTACTCTGTGAGCTTTTAGAAAGTGCGTATGTGGAATTAATACTCAGCCAACAAAGTTGTTTTTCTCTCAGGGTGTGTATAAAGTTCAATATGAATTTGCTATATCATCTAGCTAGAATCAAAATGGATTCTGTTATGCTTTCATATTATACTAGTGAATATGAGAACACTTTGCTTATTGGATGTATACATAAAATACGTACTATCCCGTAGTGCACACACATAACTGTTAGGCCTTCAGCAGGTTGCCTCAGTCCCAGTATTCGACAGCTCCACCCTTTGATCAGGGACATTATCCATGTGCCCTGTCATCTCAGGAGAATTTCTGGGAACGTATAGTTCACTAATGATCATTTCATGTAATATTGCTATTCTGCGTTTGACAGTAGCCTTCTAAATATAACATATGCCGCACCTGTATGCGGTGAACATCAAATGAATGTCTATAATCACATTGGGGTCGCCAAAGAATAAACCTCATCACAGAATACATCATCACATACAATCACATACAATATATTTAAAAAACGTTTTCCTAATCCTGAAATTGAATACTAGGATTTAAACATTTATCTTTTCCAGTCCATATAATAATGCCTTGGTTAAAGTTCTTTTATATCATGGACCTCCTCTATATACTTGGCATTACACGTATCAGGATTCGTAATGTCTTTGGTCAGATAAGCACAGCATTGAGCTTAAAGTGCTGTTTCCGGACATCAACAATATCCTCCAATCTGTGGTATTAAAAAAATGTAGAACAATATGGTATCGTAATAGTTCATGTCCAATGTCCTGGAATCATCACAAATGTCCACAGTTCTGGAATATCCTATCATAAAGTTCAATCATGTTATCAATAATTTACTTGAAATAAAACATGAACTTCCAGTTGATTAATCATACGACTTCATTAGCCATAGGAGAACTTATTAGCCATCTTTACCACTTCGAGGTTTTATTGATGCTCTGGTGGCAGGAACATGTTTCCTGATTACTGAGTCAATTACTCTTTTTAGGAATAGTTCATCCTGCAAGAAAACTTTTCTCAAGTTAATATATGTTTTTGTATAAAACTGCTAAATCAATCTTCTTAAATAACAAACATTTTTAGAATTAATAGGTAACCAATTATATATCATATCCTAAGGACATGGTGACAACTACCATTCCCCGTTATGTATGATATCTTCTTTTAACCTTTGAATCTACTCCTAGTAAAATACATATTACATCATAAACTTTAATGAACATCATATGTAACCATTACTATTTATATACCTAACTCATTATATCCAGCACATCTAGAAATCTTAGGTTAGTATATTGTAACAATCCTTTCACATTCCCTTAAATCAACCTTTTCTATCTACATAAGATCTTTTATTGTTATTTTTTTTTTATTTTTTTTTATTATTGACCTATTTTATTTCCACTAACTGAAATACACCCGACATTTGTAACTAATATTATCACCAGTGGTTCTTTCTTGAGATACTGTTGTATCTATACACATGTACCGTGTTTCACTATTATCACGACTCTATAAAGTTTTGGTAATCACATCAAATGTAACTTGCATAGAGAACTTTGGCCTGCTAGTGTCTATGTATACATATCTAACAATTATAATAGTCTTAAATAATGATTAGCAATACAATTTATATAGCTGCAGTACTTAAAATCTTTCCAACAATTAATGGTATTGCTGGACTGGATACTCCTCAGAATAATATCCTAAATTATTTAAATTATCCATGCATTAATCTATACATCTGTCTTCAAGTGGAGTATAATACTCACAACCACGTTTTTCAAAGTGTGTGTTCGTTACACCAGTCATAAATCCCTCTGGATTTCCTGCTTAGAAAAGAAAAGAGGAAGGAAGGGTCTTATTGAAATAATTCCCATCCACAATAATGGATGAGTACTCATACCTACACCATACGTTTGCTCGCTCTCTCTTCAAAGAAAAATAAATAAATTAAGTCCTAATGCTGTTATAAATAACGTCGCTCCCGTATACTTTCAAAAATGTTAAAAGTTCTGTAGGATATTAGCTTATAAGCACATAGTCTATTATCAATGATCATAATCATCTCTATCTTGATTGAAGGGTTCATTCAAATACAACTCTGTGGTAGTAACCGTAGTAACAGTCTCTGTATTGTATCTCCATACAATTGTTTTTAGTGTTAGGTTCCTTTAAGCTCTGGTCTCTGACCTTTTCATTTCATTGCAAGCTCATGGATCTAGGTGTCCTTCTTCTGCAGCCTTTGCAACGGCTGTATCAGAGTCAGCGGTACTTGCCAAGGACCATCCTATGCGATCTGTAATGGAACCAAAACATAAGCAACTTCTCACCATAACACCGTCTTCACTCTCTTAGTGATTGTCCTGTGCCGGACTGTGTGTTTTCGTGTTGGTTAAATATCTTTCCAAGGTTCTTGCAGCTTTTGATATTCTTGTAACTGTTTAAATAATTTGTGTGACACATTTGAATCGTCAAATCATTTTGTAGTTTTGAATCAGTCTCTGGATAATATATCTTTGCGGGATAACATATCTTTGCTGGATTCCAAAAAGAATAACAAAAAATGATATAGAAGAGAGACTAAGCAGAGGCTTAGGTGTAATTCTACCACTATTGAACCAACGATTGGACCATGCCATGATTCAAATTCTGCCTTTCCTGTCTCTTTTGTAGATTAATAATGCTTAATTCTTTAAACTTTCCTTGTCACATTATGACTTTTTATTCTCAACATTACACATACTAAACACAAAATATTTTTCAAACTCCTATAAACTCTTTCTATCAGTAAAGAAACTTTACTGTCTTTTGAAACAATAGCTCACACCTCTGGCCTTATTATTCATCTCTCAAATAACCCCTTAACACCTGTTACACATACTATAGTTCCTTTTTAGCATTACACTATGTTGTATTAAAACAATGTTGTTTTTAATCAACCCAATCATCTGCAGTAAACATGCTATAGCTTTCTTTATCACCATCACGATCCCTCTTATTATCACATAATTTGTTATTTTGGTCCCATGCCAAAACACAATGTACACTTCTCCATTAAACTTCATCCTACCATAGAAAGCTTGTGAATCTATTTCATGTTAATTACCCTTAGTTTTGCATCCTCATGACATTTCCCCTTAATGAAAATTGGCAACAACACTTTATTATTAATAATACTAATTCACCAATTCACTAATTCACCAACATTATCCCCTATGGATGCTCAAGAAATTATTCTCCTGTTAATCAGTTTTTTTTTTTTTTTTTTTTCAATTCCTTTAAATACAATGTAAAATGCGATGTAATCATTATAATTGTCTTACTCATCCACATTATATTCCTTATACTCCCCACTTTTGGGGGTGAGGAAGACAAGTATGCAGCTGTATCTAAGTTGTGGTGGATCCTGTGAATCGGGAAAACACTCTGAGCTGGGCATCACTGTGCCACCAGAGGAAACCCTACCAGGATAGGTTCTTGGACAGGGGAATCGGGTGACGAGGGTCAGTGAAGCAAGTAAAAGGACTGATACGCTGAATAAACCATCTGCGGTGGTGCCTAGGCTATTTTCAGCCTCGGACCCATGTTGCTTCTTTAAGCTAGCCCACCGCAATCCCATTATATGGTGAGAGATTTACATCTATCACACGGTCACTTTAACTGGTCCAGATTCACCCATGCACTTTATGTATGTAGTATGTCAGTGAGTTTATGTGTCCTAATAAACACATTTTTCATGGAACAAATCATTTGTTACAATTTCCCTGTTGGTTCATATATCCCCTATTGAGTGAAGGGATATATCTTTAAATCTGAAATCTCTCCGTGAGCTACACTATTGCATTTTATATTTAAGTTGTATACTGTCAGAGGTAAAATGTACACATCATATAAAATCTACTGCTTAACCTCAGTATTAAACCTATATACTCAGTATTAAACATATATGTTCTTGCTGATGCATAAGTGGATGGTTTGGCTCTGACTGTGTATTCATAATGTTTTATTTATGATAAAGTGTAATATTGTATTACCTTCTATAATTTCTTTGGTTATGACCTTAAATGTATGCATATAGCATTTCCCAAAAAAAAAATTACTGTATCTAGAGATTTATCATCTGGTCATACATATCTATCTATCAATAAATGTATACCAAGGCTCCACCCTCTAAGGGTTTTAACTATCTTTGGCCTAGCGCCAAAAAAAAATCATCTAGGTAGTTAACTATGTCAGCACACAGTTGACTTTTTGTCTTTCGACACCGTGTGTCCTTTTCTGTAAGAAAACACAACTGTTTAGTATCTGACACCAATACTTCAAATAATTTATAGCACAAAGGTATATCATCCACATACTGGTTACATTACTCAACATATCATTCAGACTGGCCAGTCCACACAAACTGTACGTTTCTCATGCACACCCATCCCTTCCTGTGCTTCTAAGCAAACTTTTCTTGGACTGTGTCCATCCCATGGATGTTTTGGCACATATACATATTCACTGAAAAATCACTTACAAAACTGAACAACGCTCCTGCTCACATTTCTATCTGTATAACTATTCTATACAATCATATCCCCACACTTCCTGGCTACGGAACCTGGTTCATCACTGCATATTGTGCAGTCCACTAAGAACTTTTGCAATGTATTATATCGATGCCTATACAATGAGATGGATTTTAGCAAGCATATTTTTTTTTTACCTCACGAACCCAGGGTAAGTGATATATAGATATGCTATGCATCCAATGTAATCTGTTCCTACTTTATTCTTCCTGGAATCTTTAGAAATACCCAGGGTAACTTTTACATTAGGATTCTTCCAAATAACTTTGAAGAATTGTCTAAAAGTATGTTAATACTGGAATCGTAGTGATTAATTGCTTGTCGCAATGTTTGATTTACATATACATTAAAGAATGCGTATTCCTTTATCTTTTCCTATGATTTTAGCTGCTGTTTTTACTGCTTTTCCCCGTCTAGTTCACCAGAGTTAGGGCGTTGTCTTCTTGACTGTCTGCCAGATGCAGATCTGTCAGCGATAACGCTGTTAGCGCTGACATCTCTAGCCCATATCTGTTGCTGGGATTTTTTTGTTCTTATATTTTCTGATTACAGTTATGCTGTAGAAAGAAATTGGCAGCCTTCTCTACAGGTTATCTGGTTAAGATATTAGTTCTTATATTAAACTGGAGTAGATAGTTTGTATAACAAACATTTCTAGAGTATTGCTTATGCAGAGGTTCCCAAACTGTGTGCCGTAGCTACCTGGGGTGCCTAGGACACTTGTAGGGGTGCCCTGGGTTGATGGTCTAGTACCAATTCAAATTATTCAGTGCTGGTGGCTGCCAGTCATAAAATATGTGGCCAAACAGAAGCAAATATCCCTCACCACACAACTGATTCTAAGGATGGCATATAAACGCCATCTACTCCTTTTTTTACATTTCTTCCTAGGGGTGTTGTGAAAAAAATTCTGATATTCTAGGGCTACATGATTAAAAAAAATTTGGGAACCACTGACTTATGCTTATTATGATCCATCTTGTTAGATGAAAAAATTAAAGCTCACTGAACACTTTTTTTTTCTTTACTGCGTCATGGCTTACACTGCTGCTGGAAAGGTGTGGGCACGTTTCTGCGTTGTTACACAGCTCTCAGTGCTTTTAAACAGCATTGGAAACTGAAGGGGTTTTCTTTCCTTTTTTTTTTCTTTCTGCTGGCAGACCTCCTCACAATATATTGCATTAAAGAATATTTACGTGTTAAACAATACCATATGGAAACTTCACTTCATAGTTAGATAGTAACATTAGAGAAACACATATTTTTAACTACAGATTTGCCAAAAGCCATTTGAACACGGACATCAACTTTTGTTTCCTCAGTTCACAAATATATATATATATAAATATATAAACTTTATTATTTCAAAACTTGTAACCATGCCAATCACAGACAGAAGGTTTCTATTAGACACAGATCTGAGAATATACTTAACTGAACATTATGTTCCACCCACACAAAAAAAAAAAAAAAAAAAAACCATAACACAAAAAATTTAAATAGTTTGCAAACTTCAATTTCTTGCAGATTTCAACAGTTTTGCCGATTTCAAAATACGCTTAGTATTGGTTGATCAGGCCAATATTATACAGCATGATTGAAATGCAAAACATAGACTGTACCCTTTGTCACTGTCTTATACAAAATTTGTGCTTCTATGGAATATTTCTTCCATACATGATATGCACACTTAGGGTTAATCCTCCCTGCCCTTCCCATACGCTGGAAAAATTTGCAATCCCTGCAATTTTTCACACACGCGACACGTCTGTCATCTGGGAAGCTGCAGTAGATCCTCTTATCACAGACTACAATCACAACGCAACATGCTTAGGTTATGCTTAGCACAACACCTCTTATGGTTAAAACAACCAGCAGCTCTTAGCAGCTCAGTATTGCAACATATACTTACACTCAGTTACATATAATCCCTATAACCTCGGGTTGTTCACTCTATTTATTTAAAGTACTCTTCTTATACATGTGTAGCTGACTAACAAGGGGAGGTGATCTATGTGCTTTTTACTTTATTTGGCTCTTGGTCCAAAGCACTTATTCACACAATCATTCATAGAGTGAAAAACACAGGTCACTGTTTCTTTGCTCAAATCTTTGAATTAATTTTGGTATTCTTATTTACATGCAACAGCATCTGTCAATCATCATTTCCGAGTTACTTGGTCCTTCAACCGATTTGGACATAATTTTGGTATTAATTTTACAAACAAACAACAACAACAAACAGGTCCCTGAGTTATTGTACTAGTTTGTCAATCTCTCCACTTATAATTCTCATATTATAAAAAATACAATCACACAGACAGCTGGCAGGTATAGAAACAGCATGTACTGGAATATAGCACATACCATGGTATTCTATACTTACCAGTGCTGTAGTGACTTTGGATGTTCCTTCCATCATCAGCTGCTGGCTGGCACACCCCTTTGAGAATTTGATGAAGAGATTGAGATCTATAGTTCCCGGACGAGCCCCCATCTTGTTAAATTCTCTTGGTTAACTAAATTAACCATCTTGTTGCTGTTTGGATTGTTAAGTAAAATTAATGAATTGAAAACGGATTTATAAAAATCAATTATTATTTATTCAAAGGGCCACGCCCGTATACAGGGACGAGGGACATCCTCTCGTCCTGTCTCAAATCATTTAACCATGACATACACGTATCAACAATGAGTTTTATATAATACAAAGTAACGCCCATTTTGTATATCACTCCCATATGATTTCATTCTTCTGGAATACAATGTTAGGCAATATAGTTATGCAATATTTGGACAATTGTCAAGAATACTACATGATACTCGTGAGCTTCAACTGTGTCCATATTAGGAATTACATCTGTACTCTGTGAGCTTTTAGAAAGTGCGTATGTGGAATTAATACTCAGCCAACAAAGTTGTTTTTCTCTCAGGGTGTGTATAAAGTTCAATATGAATTTGCTATATCATCTAGCTAGAATCAAAATGGATTCTGTTATGCTTTCATATTATACTAGTGAATATGAGAACACTTTGCTTATTGGATGTATACATAAAATACGTACTATCCCGTAGTGCACACACATAACTGTTAGGCCTTCAGCAGGTTGCCTCAGTCCCAGTATTCGACAGTGACATTTCTGAATACACAGTTTGTTCAGCCTTAGTGGGCTGATTTGCCTGTTTTATGTTTGACACCTCTTCTAGACTCCGATTGAGGTGTTGCATTATCATGTACTGTTACAGAAGTAGATGACTTACTGACAGAAGTTCCAGAACCACCAATTGCTAATAAAGGCCAAGGCCTGAGTCTTTCCTTGCCACTGTTTGTGGTGTATGGTATGTTGCCAATTTTATGTTTTTTGGCAGTAAACTTTCCATTTATTAGAGGTGATATTTTTTTCTTTAACATTGTGAAATATTGTTTTGATTTCAGGTGTCCTGACTTAAACCCTTTATGCCAAGCATTCCCAACCTTGCTCCTCAAGGCACACTAATAGTCCAGGCTTTAGTTATATGCAGGCTTCAGCACAGATGGAACAATCAAAATAACTGAGGTACTAATTAAACGATCTGTGTTCGAGCATGGATAACACTAAAACATGGACTGTTAGTGTGCTATGAGGACCAAGGTTGGGAATGCCTGCACTTTGCCCTCAAGTACCAGCTTTAGTAGATTTTGAAGTACTAATATCATCATGTCTGGCAACAGACACAGCACTAGTACTTGGTTGCTGCTTCTGCTCTTTTATCAACTGATCACGATACATATCGAATAACAGTGCTTATATTATTGACGTAGTTCAGTGTTTCCCAACCTCGGTCCTCAAGGCACACTAACAGTCCTGGTTTTAGTGATCTCCAGGCTTGAACACAGGTGACTTAATTAGTACCTCAGTTATTTTGATTTAACCATCTGTGCTGAAGCCTGGATATCACTAAAACCTGCACTGTTGGTGTGCCTTGAGAACCTGACGTAGTAGCACGGCAACTACTGAGCATTATTGTAACACAGTGCCACTGCCTGGGCCTGAACACTAGAGATGAGCGGGTTCGGTTCCTCTGAATCCGAACCCGCCCGAACTTCAGTTTTTTTTACACGGGGCCGAGCAACTCGGATCTTCCCGCCTTGCTCGGTTAACCCGAGCGCGCCCGAACGTCATCATCACGCTGTCGGATTCTCGCGAGGCTCGGATTCTATCGCGAGACTCGGATTCTATATAAGGAGCCGCGCGTCGCGGCCATTTTCACACGTGCATTGAGATTGATAGGGAGAAGACGTGGCTGGCGTCCTCTCCGTTTAGAAATTAAAATAGATAGGAGAGTGAGAGTGAGACACTTCATTTACTTACTGGAGCTTAGGAGGAGTTATACTAGTGACTGATGACCACCAGTGACCTGACCACCAGTGCAGTTTTATAATTTATTATTATTTAATAATCCGTTCTGTTCTTGTTCTCTGCCTGAAAAAAACGATACACAGTGACTCAGTCACACTCACATACCATATCTGTGCTCAGCCCAGTGTGCTGCATCATCTATGTATAATATCTGACTGTGCTCACACAGCTTAATTGTGGGGGAGACTGGGGAGCAGTTATAGGTTATAGCAGGAGCCAGGAGTACATATTAAACAGTGCACACTTTTGCTGCCAGAGTGCCACTGCCAGTGTGACTGACCACTGACCACTGTGACCAGTGACCTGACCACACTGACCACCAGTATAGTATATTGTGATTGAATGTCTGCCTGAAAAAGTACACTCGTCGTGTGACTTGTGTGGTGTTTTTTTATTCTATAAAAATTAAAAAACTCATTCTGCTGACAGACAGTGTCCAGCAGGTCCGTCATTATATAATATATACCTGTCCGGCTGCAGTAGTGATATATATATATTTTTTATATCATTATTTATCATCCAGTCTATACTAGCAGCAGACACAGTACGGTAGTTCACGGCTGTAGCTACCTCTGTGTCGGCACTCGGCAGTCCATCCATAATTGTATACCACCTACCCGTGGTTTTTTTTTTCTTTCTTCTTTATACATACTACATCTCATTATCATCCAGTCTATATTAGCAGCAGACACAGTACAGTACGGTAGTCCACGGCTGTAGCTACCTCTGTGTCGGCACTCGGCAGTCCATCCATAATTGTATACCACCTACCCGTGGTTTTTTTTTTCTTTCTTCTTTATACATACTACATCTCATTATCATCCAGTCTATATTAGCAGCAGACACAGTACAGTACGGTAGTCCACGGCTGTAGCTATCTCTGTGTCGGCACTCGGCAGTCCATCCATAATTGTATACCACCTACCCGTGGTTTTTTTTTCTTTCTTCTTTATACATACTACATCTCATTATCAACCAGTCTATATTAGCAGCAGACACAGTACAGTACGGTAGTCCACGGCTGTAGCTACCTCTGTGTCGGCACTCGGCAGTCCATCCATAATTGTATACCACCTACCCGTGGTTTTTTTTTTCTTTCTTCTTTATACATACTACATCTCATTATCAACCAGTCTATATTAGCAGCAGACACAGTACGGTAGTTCACGGCTGTAGCTACCTCTGTGTCGGCACTCGGCAGTCCATCCATAATTGTATACCACCTACCCGTGGTTTTTTTTTTCTTTCTTCTTTATACATACTACATCTCATTATCATCCAGTCTATATTAGCAGCAGACACAGTACAGTACGGTTGTCCACGGCTGTAGCTACCTCTGTGTCGGCACTCGGCAGTCCATCCATAATTGTATACCACCTACCCGTGGTTTTTTTTTTCTTTCTTCTTTATACATACTACATCTCATTATCATCCAGTCTATATTAGCAGCAGACACAGTACAGTACGGTAGTCCACGGCTGTAGCTACCTCTGTGTCGGCACTCGGCAGTCCATCCATAATTGTATACCACCTACCCGTGGTTTTTTTTTTCTTTCTTCTTTATACATACTACATCTCATTATCAACCAGTCTATATTAGCAGCAGACACAGTACAGTACGGTAGTCCACGGCTGTAGCTACCTCTGTGTCGGCACTCGGCAGTCCATCCATAATTGTATACCACCTACCCGTGGTTTTTTTTTTCTTTCTTCTTTATACATACTACATCTCATTATCATCCAGTCTATATTAGCAGCAGACACAGTACAGTACGGTAGTCCACGGCTGTAGCTACCTCTGTGTCGGCACTCGGCAGTCCATCCATAATTGTATACCACCTACCCGTGGTTTTTTTTTCTTTCTTCTTTATACATACTACATCTCATTATCAACCAGTCTATATTAGCAGCAGACACAGTACAGTACGGTAGTCCACGGCTGTAGCTACCTCTGTGTCGGCACTCGGCAGTCCATCCATAATTGTATACTAGTATCCTTCCATCTCCATTGTTTACCTGAGGTGCCTTTTAGTTGTGCCTATTAAAATATGGAGAACAAAAATGTTGAGGTTCCAAAATTAGGGAAAGATCAAGATCCACTTCCACCTCGTGCTGAAGCTGCTGCCACTAGTCATGGCTGAGACGATGAAATGCCAGCAACGTCGTCTGCCAAGGCCGATGCCCAATGTCATAGTACAGAGCATGTCAAATCCAAAACACCAAATATCAGTAAAAAAAGGACTCCAAAACCTAAAATAAAATTGTCGGAGGAGAAGCGTAAACTTGCTAATATGCCATTTACCACACGGAATGGCAAGGAACGGCTGTGGCCCTGGCCTATGTTCATGGCTAGTGGTTCAGCTTCACATGAGGATGGAAGCACTCAGCCTCTCGCTAGAAAACTGAAAAGACTCAAGCTGGCAAAAGCACCGCAAAGAACTGTGCGTTCTTCGAAATCCCAAATCCACAAGGAGAGTCCAATTGTGTCGGTTGCGATGCCTGACCTTCCCAACACTGGACGTGAAGAGCATGCGCCTTCCACCATTTGCACGCCCCCTGCAAGTGCTGGAAGGAGCACCCGCAGTCCAGTTCCTGATAGTCAGATTGAAGATGTCAGTGTTGAAGTACACCAGGATGAGGAGGATATGGGTGTTGCTGGCGCTGGGGAGGAAATTGACCAGGAGGATTCTGATGGTGAGGTGGTTTGTTTAAGTCAGGCACCCGGGGAGACACCTGTTGTCCGTGGGAGGAATATGGCCACTGACATGCCTGGTGAAAATACCAAAAAAATCAGCTCTTCGGTGTGGAAGTATTTCAACAGAAATGCGGACAACAGGTGTCAAGCCGTGTGTTGCCTTTGTCAAGCTGTAATAAGTAGGGGTAAGGACGTTAACCACCTCGGAACATCCTCCCTTATACGTCACCTGCAGCGCATTCATAATAAGTCAGTGACAAGTTCAAAAACTTTGGGCGACAGCGGAAGCAGTCCAGTGACCAGTAAATCCCTTCCTCTTGTAACCAAGCTCACGCAAACCACCCCACCAACTCCCTCAGTGTCAATTTCCTCCTTCCCCAGGAATGCCAATAGTCCTGCAGGCCATGTCACTGGCAATTCTGACGAGTCCTCTCCTGCCTGGGATTCCTCCGATGCATCCTTGCGTGTAACGCCTACTGCTGCTGGCGCTGCTGTTTTTGCTGCTGGGAGTCGATGGTCATCCCAGAGGGGAAGTCGTAAGCCCACTTGTACTACTTCCAGTAAGCAATTGACTGTTCAACAGTCCTTTGCGAGGAAGATGAAATATCACAGCAGTCATCCTGCTGCAAAGCGGATAACTGAGGCCTTGACAACTATGTTGGTGTTAGACGTGCGTCCGGTATCCACCGTTAGTTCACAGGGAACTAGACAATTTATTGAGGCAGTGTGCCCCCGTTACCAAATACCATCTAGGTTCCACTTCTCTAGGCAGGCGATACCGAGAATGTACACGGACGTCAGAAAAAGACTCACCAGTGTCCTAAAAAATGCTGTTGTACCCAATGTCCACTTAACCACGGACATGTGGACAAGTGGAGCAGGGCAGGGTCAGGACTATATGACTGTGACAGCCCACTGGGTAGATGTATGGACTCCCGCCGCAAGAACAGCAGCGGCGGCACCAGTAGCAGCATCTCGCAAACGCCAACTCTTTCCTAGGCAGGCTACGCTTTGTATCACCGGTTTCCAGAATACGCACACAGCTGAAAACCTCTTACGGCAACTCAGGAAGATCATCGCGGAATGGCTTACCCCAATTGGACTCTCCTGTGGATTTGTGGCATCGGACAACGCCAGCAATATTGTGTGTGCATTAAATATGGGCAAATTCCAGCACGTCCCATGTTTTGCACATACCTTGAATTTGGTGGTGCAGAATTTTTTAAAAAACGACAGGGGCGTGCAAGAGATGCTGTCGGTGGCCAGAAGAATTGCGGGACACTTTCGGCGTACAGGCACCACGTACAGAAGACTGGAGCACCACCAAAAACTACTGAACCTGTCCTGCCATCATCTGAAGCAAGAAGTGGTAACGAGGTGGAATTCAACCCTCTATATGCTTCAGAGGTTGGAGGAGCAGCAAAAGGCCATTCAAGCCTATACAATTGAGCACGATATAGGAGGTGGAATGCACCTGTCTCAAGCGCAGTGGAGAATGATTTCAACGTTGTGCAAGGTTCTGATGCCCTTTGAACTTGCCACACGTGAAGTCAGTTCAGACACTGCCAGCCTGAGTCAGGTCATTCCCCTCATCAGGCTTTTGCAGAAGAAGCTGGAGACATTGAAGGAGGAGCTAACACGGAGCGATTCCGCTAGGCATGTGGGACTTGTGGATGGAGCCCTTAATTCGCTTAACAAGGATTCACGGGTGGTCAATCTGTTGAAATCAGAGCACTACATTTTGGCCACCGTGCTCGATCCTAGATTTAAAGCCTACCTTGGATCTCTCTTTCCGGCAGACACAAGTCTGCTGGGGTTGAAAGACCTGCTGGTGAGAAAATTGTCAAGTCAAGCGGATCGCGACCTGTCAACATCTCCTCCTTCACATTCTCCCGCAACTGGGGGTGCGAGGAAAAGGCTCAGAATTCCGAGCCCACCCGCTGGCGGTGATGCAGGGCAGTCTGGAGCGACTGCTGATGCTGACATCTGGTCCGGACTGAAGGACCTGACAACGATTATGGACATGTCGTCTACTGTCACTGCATATGATTCTCTCAACATTGAAAGAATGGTGGAGGATTATATGAGTGACCGCATCCAAGTAGGCACGTCACACAGTCCGTACTTATACTGGCAGGAAAAAGAGGCAATTTGGAGGCCCTTGCACAAACTGGCTTTATTCTACCTAAGTTGCCCTCCCACAAGTGTGTACTCCGAAAGAGTGTTTAGTGCCGCCGCTCACCTTGTCAGCAATCGGCGTACGAGGTTACATCCAGAAAATGTGGAGAAGATGATGTTCATTAAAATGAATTATAATCAATTCCTCCGCGGAGACATTGACCAGCAGCAATTGCCTCCACAAAGTACACAGGGAGCTGAGATGGTGGATTCCAGTGGGGACGAATTGATAATCTGTGAGGAGGGGGATGTACACGGTGATATATCGGAGGATGATGATGAGGTGGACATCTTGCCTCTGTAGAGCCAGTTTGTGCAAGGAGAGATTAATTGCTTCTTTTTTGGTGGGGGTCCAAACCAACCCGTCATTTCAGTCACAGTCATGTGGCAGACCCTGTCACTGAAATGATGGGTTGGTTAAAGTGTGCATGTCCTGTTTACACAATATAAGGGTGGGCCAGGTGTTTGTGTCGGCCACTTGGGTCGCTGAGCTTAGTCACACAGCTACCTCATTGCGCCTCTTTTTTTCTTTGCGTCATGTGCTGTTTGGGGAGTGTTTTTTGGAAAGGCCATCCTGCGTGACACTGCAGTGCCACTCCTAGATGGGCCAGGTGTTTGTGTCGGCCACTAGGGTCGCTTAGCTTACTCACACAGCTACCTCATTGCGCCTCTTTTTTTCTTTGCGTCATGTGCTGTTTGGGGAGTGTTTTTTGGAAGGGCCATCCTGCGTGACACTGCAGTGCCACTCCTAGATGGGCCAGGTGTTTGTGTCGGCCACTAGGGTCGCTTAGCTTACTCACACAGCTACCTCATTGCGCCTCTTTTTTTCTTTGCGTCATGTGCTGTTTGGGGAGTGTTTTTTGGAAGGGCCATCCTGCGTGACACTGCAGTGCCACTCCTAGATGGGCCAGGTGTTTGTGTCGGCCACTAGGGTCGCTTATCTTACACAGCTACCTCATTGCGCCTCTTTTTTTCTTTGCGTCATGTGCTGTTTGGGGAGTGTTTTTTGGAAGGGCCATCCTGCGTGACACTGCAGTGCCACTCCTAGATGGGCCAGGTGTTTGTGTCGGCCACTAGGGTCGCTTATCTTACTCACACAGCTACCTCATTGCGCCTCTTTTTTTCTTCTTTGCGTCATGTGCTGTTTGGGGAGTGTTTTTTGGAAGGGCCATCCTGCGTGACACTGCAGTGCCACTCCTAGATGGGCCAGGTGTTTGTGTCGGCCACTAGGGTCGCTTAGCTTACTCACACAGCTACCTCATTGCGCCTCTTTTTTTCTTCTTTGCGTCATGTGCTGTTTGGGGAGTGTTTTTTGGAAGGGCCATCCTGCGTGACACTGCAGTGCCACTCCTAGATGGGCCAGGTGTTTGTGTCGGCCACTAGGGTCGCTTAGCTTACTCACACAGCTACCTCATTGCGCCTCTTTTTTTCTTTGCGTCATGTGCTGTTTGGGGAGGGTTTTTTGGAAGGGCCATCCTGCGTGACACTGCAGTGCCACTCCTAGATGGGCCAGGTGTTTGTGTCGGCCACTAGGGTCGCTTAGCTTACTCACACAGCTACCTCATTGCGCCTCTTTTTTTCTTCTTTGCGTCATGTGCTGTTTGGGGAGTGTTTTTTGGAAGGGCCATCCTGCGTGACACTGCAGTGCCACTCCTAGATGGGCCAGGTGTTTGTGTCGGCCACTAGGGTCGCTTATCTTACACAGCTACCTCATTGCGCCTCTTTTTTTCTTTGCGTCATGTGCTGTTTGGGGAGTGTTTTTTGGAAGGGCCATCCTGCGTGACACTGCAGTGCCACTCCTAGATGGGCCAGGTGTTTGTGTCGGCCACTAGGGTCGCTTATCTTACTCACACAGCTACCTCATTGCGCCTCTTTTTTTCTTTGCGTCATGTGCTGTTTGGGGAGTGTTTTTTGGAAGGGCCATCCTGCGTGACACTGCAGTGCCACTCCTAGATGGGCCAGGTGTTTGTGTCGGCCACTAGGGTCGCTTATCTTACTCACACAGCTACCTCATTGCGCCTCTTTTTTTCTTTGCGTCATGTGCTGTTTGGGGAGTGTTTTTTGGAAGGGCCATCCTGCGTGACACTGCAGTGCCACTCCAAGATGGGCCAGGTGTTTGTGTCGGCCACTAGGGTCGCTTAGCTTAGTCATCCAGCGACCTCGGTGCAAATTTTAGGACTAAAAATAATATTGTGAGGTGTGAGGTATTCAGAATAGACTGAAAATGAGTGGAAATTATGGTTTTTGAGGTTAATAATACTTTGGGATCAAAATGACCCCCAAATTCTATGATTTAAGCTGTTTTTTTAGTGTTTTTTAAAAAAAACACCCGAATCCAAAACACACCCGAATCCGACAAAAAAAATTCGGTGAGGTTTTGCCAAAACGCGGTCGAACCCAAAACACGGCCGCGGAACCGAACCCAAAACCAAAACACAAAACCCGAAAAATTTCAAGTGCACATCTCTAGTACTAATATCATCATGTCTGGCAACAGACACAGCACTAGTACTTGGTTGCTGCTTCTGCTCTTTTATCAACTGATCGCGATACATATCGAATAACAGTGCTTATATTATTGACGTAGTTCAGTGTTTCCCAACCTCGGTCCTCAAGGCACACTAACAGTCCTGGTTTTAGTGATCTCCAGGCTTGAACACAGGTGACTTAATTAGTACCTCAGTTATTTTGATTTAACCATCTGTGCTGAAGCCTGGATATCACTAAAACCTGCACTGTTGGTGTGCCTTGAGAACCTGACGTAGTAGCACGGCAACTACTGAGCATTATTGTAACACAGTGCCACTGCCTGGGCCTGAACACACACAGTTTTTTAATATTTATTTTTAAACGAGTTTAAACAAACTGTTATAACTCACTGCATTTATAGTATTGGTGGCACATTGGCACCTTTAAAAACTGGCACACACTAAAAACTTTTGCGAGCAGCTACAGCACCAGTGTGCACCAATAAAGGGTTAATGCTGCCCTGTATTACTATTAGGAGCTCTGGGATGCACTGTGGACAGTTACAGTACCAGTGTGCTACATTAAAGAGTTATTGATGCACTGTAGGCAGTTACAACTAGAGATGAGCGGGTTCGGTTTCTCTGAATCCGAACCCGCCAGAACTTCATGTTTTTTTTCACGGGTCCGAGCGACTCGGATCTTCCCGCCTTGCTCGGTTAACCCGAGCGCGCCCGAACGTCATCATGACGCTGTCGGATTCTCGCGAGGCTCGGATTCTATCGCGAGACTCGGATTCTATATAAGGAGCCGCGCGTCGCCGCCATTTTCACACGTGCATTGAGATTGATAGGGAGAGGACGTGGCTGGCGTCCTCTCCGTTTAGAATTAGAATAGATTAGAGAGACACTTGATTTACTAATTTTGGGGAGCATTAGGAGTACTCAGTAGTGTACAGTGCAGAGTTTTGCTGATAGTGACCAGTGACCACCACTTTTATTTATAATCCGTTCTCTGCCTGAAAAAAGCGATACACAGCACACAGTGACTCAGTCACATACCATATCTGTGTGCACTGCTCAGGCTCAGGCCAGTGTGCTGCATCATCTATTATCTATATATAATATTATATATATCTGTCTGACTGCTCAGCTCACACAGCTTATAATTGTGGGGGAGACTGGGGAGCACTACTGCAGTGCCAGTTATAGGTTATAGCAGGAGCCAGGAGTACATAATATAATCCGTTCTCTGCCTGAAAAAAGCGATACACAGCACACAGTGACTCAGTCACATACCATATCTGTGTGCACTGCTCAGGCTCAGGCCAGTGTGCTGCATCATCTATTATCTATATATAATATTATATATATCTGTCTGACTGCTCAGCTCACACAGCTTATAATTGTGGGGGAGACTGGGGAGCACTACTGCAGTGCCAGTTATAGGTTATAGCAGGAGCCAGGAGTACATAATATATTATATAGTGAGTGACCACCAGACACACAGTGCAGTTTATTTAATATATCCGTTCTCTGCCTGAAAAAAGCGATACACACAGTGACTCAGTCAGTCACATACCATATCTGTGTGCACTGCTCAGGCTCAGGCCAGTGTGCTGCATCATCTATATATATTATATATCTGTCTGACTGCTCAGCTCACACAGCTTATAATTGTGGGGGAGACTGGGGAGCACTACTGCAGTGCCAGTTATAGGTTATAGCAGGAGCCAGGAGTACATAATATTATATTAAAATTAAACAGTGCACACTTTTGCTGCAGGAGTGCCACTGCCAGTGTGACTAGTGACCAGTGACCTGACCACCAGTATATAATATTAGTAGTATACTATCTCTTTATCAACCAGTCTATATTAGCAGCAGACACAGTACAGTGCGGTAGTTCACGGCTGTGGCTACCTCTGTGTCGGCACTCGGCAGCCCGTCCATAATTGTATATACCACCTAACCGTGGTTTTTTTTTCTTTCTTTATACATACATACTAGTTACGAGTATACTATCTCTTTATCAACCAGTCTATATATTAGCAGCAGACACAGTACAGTGCGGTAGTTCACGGCTGTGGCTACCTCTGTGTCGGCACTCGGCAGCCCGTCCATAATTGTATATACCACCTAACCGTGGTTTTTTTTTCTTTCTTTATACATACATACTAGTTACGAGTATACTATCTCTTTATCAACCAGTCTATATATTAGCAGCAGACACAGTACAGTGCGGTAGTTCACGGCTGTGGCTACCTCTGTGTCGGCACTCGGCAGCCCGTCCATAATTGTATATACCACCTAACCGTGGTTTTTTTTTCATTCTTTATACATACATACTAGTTACGAGTATACTATCTCTTTATCAACCAGTCTATATTAGCAGCAGACACAGTACAGTGCGGTAGTTCACGGCTGTGGCTACCTCTGTGTCGGCACTCGGCAGCCCGTCCATAATTGTATATACCACCTAACCGTGGTTTTTTTTTCTTTCTTTATACATACATACTAGTTACGAGTATACTATCTCTTTATCAACCAGTCTATATATTAGCAGCAGACACAGTACAGTGCGGTAGTTCACGGCTGTGGCTACCTCTGTGTCGGCACTCGGCAGCCCGTCCATAATTGTATATACCACCTAACCGTGGTTTTTTTTTCTTTCTTTATACATACATACTAGTTACGAGTATACTATCTCTTTATCAACCAGTCTATATATTAGCAGCAGACACAGTACAGTGCGGTAGTTCACGGCTGTGGCTACCTCTGTGTCGGCACTCGGCAGCCCGTCCATAATTGTATATACCACCTAACCGTGGTTTTTTTTCTTTCTTTATACATACATACTAGTTACGAGTATACTATCTCTTTATCAACCAGTCTATATATTAGCAGCAGACACAGTACAGTGCGGTAGTTCACGGCTGTGGCTACCTCTGTGTCGGCACTCGGCAGCTCGTCCATAATTGTATATACCACCTAACCGTGGTTTTTTTTTCTTTCTTTATACATACATACTAGTTACGAGTATACTATCTCTTTATCAACCAGTCTATATATTAGCAGCAGACACAGTACAGTGCGGTAGTTCACGGCTGTGGCTACCTCTGTGTCGGCACTCGGCAGCCCGTCCATAATTGTATATACCACCTAACCGTGGTTTTTTTTTCTTTCTTTATACATACATACTAGTTACGAGTATACTATCTCTTTATCAACCAGTCTATATATTAGCAGCAGACACAGTACAGTGCGGTAGTTCACGGCTGTGGCTACCTCTGTGTCGGCACTCGGCAGCCCGTCCATAATTGTATATACCACCTAACCGTGGTTTTTTTTTCTTTCTTTATACATACATACTAGTTACGAGTATACTATCTCTTTATCAACCAGTCTATATATTAGCAGCAGACACAGTACAGTGCGGTAGTTCACGGCTGTGGCTACCTCTGTGTCGGCACTCGGCAGCCCGTCCATAATTGTATATACCACCTAACCGTGGTTTTTTTTTCTTTCTTTATACATACATACTAGTTACGAGTATACTATCTCTTTATCAACCAGTCTATATATTAGCAGCAGACACAGTACAGTGCGGTAGTTCACGGCTGTGGCTACCTCTGTGTCGGCACTCGGCAGCCCGTCCATAATTGTATATACCACCTAACCGTGGTTTTTTTTCTTTCTTTATACATACATACTAGTTACGAGTATACTATCTCTTTATCAACCAGTCTATATGTTAGCAGCAGACACAGTACAGTGCGGTAGTTCACGGCTGTGGCTACCTCTGTGTCGGCACTCGGCAGCTCGTCCATAATTGTATATACCACCTAACCGTGGTTTTTTTTTCTTTCTTTATACATACATACTAGTTACGAGTATACTATCTCTTTATCAACCAGTCTATATATTAGCAGCAGACACAGTACAGTGCGGTAGTTCACGGCTGTGGCTACCTCTGTGTCGGCACTCGGCAGCCCGTCCATAATTGTATATACCACCTAACCGTGGTTTTTTTTTCTTTCTTTATACATACATACTAGTTACGAGTATACTATCTCTTTATCAACCAGTCTATATATTAGCAGCAGACACAGTACAGTGCGGTAGTTCACGGCTGTGGCTACCTCTGTGTCGGCACTCGGCAGCCCGTCCATAATTGTATACTAGTATCCAATCCATCCATCTCCATTGTTTACCTGAGGTGCCTTTTAGTTGTGCCTATTAAAATATGGAGAACAAAAATGTTGAGGTTCCAAAATTAGGGAAAGATCAAGATCCACTTCCACCTCGTGCTGAAGCTGCTGCCACTAGTCATGGCCGAGACGATGAAATGCCAGCAACGTCGTCTGCCAAGGCCGATGCCCAATGTCATAGTACAGAGCATGTCAAATCCAAAACACCAAATATCAGTAAAAAAAGGACTCCAAAACCTAAAATAAAATTGTCGGAGGAGAAGCGTAAACTTGCCAATATGCCATTTACCACACGGAGTGGCAAGGAACGGCTGAGGCCCTGGCCTATGTTCATGGCTAGTGGTTCAGCTTCACATGAGGATGGAAGCACTCAGCCTCTCGCTAGAAAACTGAAAAGACTCAAGCTGGCAAAAGCACCGCAAAGAACTGTGCGTTCTTCGAAATCCCAAATCCACAAGGAGAGTCCAATTGTGTCGGTTGCGATGCCTGACCTTCCCAACACTGGACGTGAAGAGCATGCGCCTTCCACCATTTGCACGCCCCCTGCAAGTGCTGGAAGGAGCACCCGCAGTCCAGTTCCTGATAGTCAGATTGAAGATGTCAGTGTTGAAGTACACCAGGATGAGGAGGATATGGGTGTTGCTGGCGCTGGGGAGGAAATTGACCAGGAGGATTCTGATGGTGAGGTGGTTTGTTTAAGTCAGGCACCCGGGGAGACACCTGTTGTCCGTGGGAGGAATATGGCCGTTGACATGCCTGGTGAAAATACCAAAAAAATCAGCTCTTCAGTGTGGAGGTATTTCAACAGAAAAGCGGACAACAGGTGTCAAGCCGTGTGTTGCCTTTGTCAAGCTGTAATAAGTAGGGGTAAGGACGTTAACCACCTCGGAACATCCTCCCTTATACGTCACCTGCAGCGCATTCATAATAAGTCAGTGACAAGTTCAAAAACTTTGGGCGACAGCGGAAGCAGTCCACTGACCAGTAAATCCCTTCCTCTTGTAACCAAGCTCACGCAAACCACCCCAACAACTCCCTCAGTGTCAATTTCCTCCTTCCCCAGGAATGCCAATAGTCCTGCAGGCCATGTCACTGGCAATTCTGACGAGTCCTCTCCTGCCTGGGATTCCTCCGATGCATCCTTGCGTGTAACGCCTACTGCTGCTGGCGCTGCTGTTGTTGCTGCTGGGAGTCGATGGTCATCCCAGAGGGGAAGTCGTAAGCCCACTTGTACTACTTCCAGTAAGCAATTGACTGTCCAACAGTCCTTTGCGAGGAAGATGAAATATCACAGCAGTCATCCTGCTGCAAAGCGGATAACTGAGGCCTTGACAATTATGTTGGTGTTAGACGTGCGTCCGGTATCCGCCGTTAGTTCACAGGGAACTAGACAATTTATTGAGGCAGTGTGCCCCCGTTACCAAATACCATCTAGGTTCCACTTCTCTAGGCAGGCGATACCGAGAATGTACACGGACGTCAGAAAAAGACTCACCAGTGTCCTAAAAAATGCAGTTGTACCCAATGTCCACTTAACCACGGACATGTGGACAAGTGGAGCAGGGCAGGGTCAGGACTATATGACTGTGACAGCCCACTGGGTAGATGTATGGACTCCCGCCGCAAGAACAGCAGCGGCGGCACCAGTAGCAGCATCTCGCAAACGCCAACTCTTTCCTAGGCAGGCTACGCTTTGTATCACCGCTTTCCAGAATACGCACACAGCTGAAAACCTCTTACGGCAACTGAGGAAGATCATCGCGGAATGGCTTACCCCAATTGGACTCTCCTGTGGATTTGTGGCATCGGACAACGCCAGCAATATTGTGTGTGCATTAAATATGGGCAAATTCCAGCACGTCCCATGTTTTGCACATACCTTGAATTTGGTGGTGCAGAATTTTTTAAAAAACGACAGGGGCGTGCAAGAGATGCTGTCGGTGGCCAGAAGAATTGCGGGACACTTTCGGCGTACAGGCACCACGTACAGAAGACTGGAGCACCACCAAAAACTACTGAACCTGCCCTGCCATCATCTGAAGCAAGAAGTGGTAACGAGGTGGAATTCAACCCTCTATATGCTTCAGAGGTTGGAGGAGCAGCAAAAGGCCATTCAAGCCTATACAATTGAGCACGATATAGGAGGTGGAATGCACCTGTCTCAAGTGCAGTGGAGAATGATTTCAACGTTGTGCAAGGTTCTGATGCCCTTTGAACTTGCCACACGTGAAGTCAGTTCAGACACTGCCAGCCTGAGTCAGGTCATTCCCCTCATCAGGCTTTTGCAGAAGAAGCTGGAGACATTGAAGGAGGAGCTAACACGGAGCGATTCCGCTAGGCATGTGGGACTTGTGGATGGAGCCCTTAATTCGCTTAACAAGGATTCACGGGTGGTCAATCTGTTGAAATCAGAGCACTACATTTTGGCCACCGTGCTCGATCCTAGATTTAAAGCCTACCTTGGATCTCTCTTTCCGGCAGACACAAGTCTGCTGGGGTTGAAAGACCTGCTGGTGAGAAAATTGTCAAGTCAAGCGGAACGCGACCTGTCAACATCTCCTCCTTCACATTCTCCCGCAACTGGGGGTGCGAGGAAAAGGCTCAGAATTCCGAGCCCACCCGCTGGCGGTGATGCAGGGCAGTCTGGAGCGACTGCTGATGCTGACATCTGGTCCGGACTGAAGGACCTGACAACGATTACGGACATGTCGTCTACTGTCACTGCATATGATTGTCTCACCATTGAAAGAATGGTGGAGGATTATATGAGTGACCGCATCCAAGTAGGCACGTCACACAGTCCGTACTTATACTGGCAGGAAAAACAGGCAATTTGGAGGCCCTTGCACAAACTGGCTTTATTCTACCTAAGTTGCCCTCCCACAAGTGTGTACTCCGAAAGAGTGTTTAGTGCCGCCGCTCACCTTGTCAGCAATCGGCGTACGAGGTTACATCCAGAAAATGTGGAGAAGATGATGTTCATTAAAATGAATTATAATCAATTCCTCCGTGGAGACATTGACAGCAGCAATTGCCTCCACAAAGTACACAGGGAGCTGAGATGGTGGATTCCAGTGGGGACGAATTGATAATCTGTGAGGAGGGGGATGTACACGGTGATATATCGGAGGATGATGATGAGGTGGACATCTTGCCTCTGTAGAGCCAATTTGTGCAAGGAGAGATTAATTGCTTCTTTTTTGGTGGGGGTCCAAACCAACCCGTCATTTCAGTCACAGTCGTGTGGCAGACCCTGTCACTGAAATGATGGGTTGGTTAAAGTGTGCATGTCCTGTTTATACAACATAAGGGTGGGTGGGAGGGCCCAAGGACAATTCCATCTTGCACCTCTTTTTTCTTTAATTTTTCTTTGCGTCATGTGCTGTTTGGGGAGGGTTTTTTGGAAGGGACATCCTGCGTGACACTGCAGTGCCACTCCTAGATGGGCCCGGTGTTTGTGTCGGCCACTAGGGTCGCTTATCTTACTCACACAGCTACCTCATTGCGCCTCTTTTTTTCTTTGCGTCATGTGCTGTTTGGGGAGGGTTTTTTGGAAGGGACATCCTGCGTGACACTGCAGTGACACTCCTAGATGGGCCCGGTGTTTGTGTCGGCCACTAGGGTCGCTTATCTTACTCACACAGCTACCTCATTGCGCCTCTTTTTTTCTTTGCGTCATGTGCTGTTTGGGGAGGGTTTTTTGGAAGGGACATCCTGCGTGACACTGCAGTGCCACTCCTAGATGGGCCCGGTGTTTGTGTCGGCCACTAGGGTCGCTTATCTTACTCACACAGCTACCTTATTGCGCCTCTTTTTTTCTTTGCGTCATGTGCTGTTTGGGGAGGGTTTTTTGGAAGGGACATCCTGCGTGACACTGCAGTGACACTCCTAGATGGGCCCGGTGTTTGTGTCGGCCACTAGGGTCGCTTATCTTACTCACACAGCTACCTCATTGCGCCTCTTTTTTTCTTTGCGTCATGTGCTGTTTGGGGAGGGTTTTTTGGATGGGACATCCTGCGTGACACTGCAGTGACACTCCTAGATGGGCCCGGTGTTTGTGTCGGCCACTAGGGTCGCTTATCTTACTCACACAGCTACCTCATTGCGCCTCTTTTTTTCTTTGCGTCATGTGCTGTTTGGGGAGGGTTTTTTGGAAGGGACATCCTGCGTGACACTGCAGTGACACTCCTAGATGGGCCCGGTGTTTGTGTCGGCCACTAGGGTCGCTTATCTTACTCACACAGCTACCTCATTGCGCCTCTTTTTTTCTTTGCGTCATGTGCTGTTTGGGGAGGGTTTTTTGGAAGGGACATCCTGCGTGACACTGCAGTGACACTCCTAGATGGGCCCGGTGTTTGTGTCGGCCACTAGGGTCGCTTATCTTACTCACACAGCTACCTCATTGCGCCTCTTTTTTTCTTTGCGTCATGTGCTGTTTGGGGAGGGTTTTTTGGAAGGGACATCCTGCGTGACACTGCAGTGACACTCCTAGATGGGCCCGGTGTTTGTGTCGGCCACTAGGGTCGCTTAGCTTAGTCATCCAGCGACCTAGGTGCAAATTTTAGGACTAAAAATAATATTGTGAGGTGTGAGGTATTCAGAATAGACTGAAAATGAGTGTAAATTATGGTTTTTGAGGTTAATAATACTTTGGGATCAAAATGACCCCCAAATTCTATGATTTAAGCTGTTTTTTAGTGTTTTTTGAAAAAAACACCCGAATCCAAAACACACCCGAATCCGACAAAAAAAATTCGGTGAGGTTTTGCCAAAACGCGGTCGAACCCAAAACACGGCCGCGGAACCGAACCCAAAACCAAAACACAAAACCCGAAAAATTTCCAGCGCTCATCTCTAGTAGTTATATGATCTTGGTTCTGGAAATATCGCCACATCCTAGCTCAAAGAGCATGGTGTTCTCACAGTGGAAGTGATAGATGTTGGACCTGCAATACTGGAGGCTGGAGAGCAGAGAGAGAAGAGGAACCACAGCAAAACCTATGCAAATGAACACGTTGAGCCACAGGTGGACCAGCAGATGTTTGTTGATAATTTGCCAATACTGCAAAGGCTGGCTGATGGCTAGGTACCTGTCCACGGCCATCACCATCAATAGGGCACTTTCGGACATGATACTTGAATACACTGTAAATATTTGCACCAGACATCCAGCCAGAGTAATCTGGTTGAGCCCCAGAAGAGCCAGGATCATCTTGGGTATCATTGCGGTGGTGTAAGGGACATTGACAGCAAGAAGAGAGAAGATGAGGATGTACATGGGCGAGTGTAGACTTTTCTCCAGTACAATTATAGACATGACCACCGAATTACCAGCCAGGATTGCTGCATATATGGAGGAGAATGGAATCACGAGAAGAGGCCTGTATCTTGTGACCCCCGTAAACCCGAGGTGGATGAATACCGTGTGAGAGAGTGAAGTCTTGTTTAGGTTCATTATTTCCATCATTCTTTCTGGAATGTAAAACAAAATGTAATGTATGACATGTTATTTATATATAATTCTATCTGCAGACAGTTACAGTCACGGTGGAGTGGGAAGAACCTACACTAGTGTCCAATTGCAGCAGATATAAGGTTTTACATTGGAGGAAAACTGGTGTCACCCCTCGGGATACAATTGTGTCCATTGTCTAATTTCATGGAAACCTATAGGCTTGGGGACCTGGCTTGGGCACACGAGTAGAGCTTGATTATTCATATGTTCTCTGGGGTGTTGGACTCCTGCATTGAATCTGTTGCTTTTTTGGACAATGCGCCACTTTGGATACTGTTATGTTATGTATCAGGTGATACAAAGCAATGGCTTTTCCCAGTCAAATTGATGATCTCCTTAAGGTTTAAGTCAAAGTTCAAACCTGCTTGGATGAATTATTATCTTGACAATTTTACATATTTAGATGATCTGGGGCTATTCTGGCAAACCATGAAGGAGGTACTACAGGGGAGGGGGCGGGTGGCTCGGGTCTATTCCCACTCTATGGGTGTTGTGGTGACCGGCGGGCTATTCAGCGTTTGGGATCCCGGCATTGGTATTGTGACCGGCGGTCTCTCGACCGCTGGTCACATAGCCGCATCCCGGAAGATGGATGCTCTGCAGCGTAAAAGCAGGTGCCACAGTTTGCAGCTGCCATGGGAGTGGTGAGCCAGAGAAAGCCCTTGCTTATAACTGTTATGTGCCCCAGACAGGGGCTGGCTGGTAAGTTTCAGCATGGGGGCAGCCACAAGCTAGTGGACCGACAGAGAGGAAGCACAAAGTCTACTGGGATGAAACTGGACAGAGGTGGCTAAGCTGGAGAGGAACACACGGTTACCCAATGTCAGTACGAGCCCCAGGCTATTTGAGCTGGTCCTGGTAGAAGGGAAAAAATGTGTGAGGTCCCCCATATTTTGTAAACCAGCACCGAGCTACACTAGCCAGGGAAGTAATGCAACAGCCAGGGGACCCCTCAGTAAAGGGGTTTCCCCCTCCAGGCACCCGAGGCCAGGGCTGGAGCCCGGGGCTCTCCCCGGCACCCCTGGGCTGTGTGACCGAGTTCATAGTCCATTAAATTCACTTAAATTGTAAAAAAATATTGTCTTATACAGGAGAGACTACAGGTCCCAGCAAGGCACCCCCACTTGCTGGTACTTGGAAAAACACAAGTACAGTATCAGCATGCTGGACATTACGGGCACACTGGTACCTATAGTCCCCCTGTAAACGAAATACAAAAAAAACACAGAACATGCACACCATGATAGTATAAATGTCATTATCGGTCTTGCAAACACACACACACACACACACACACACACACACACCTACAATTCCTGTAGCCATTCATGTCCTCTTCTTTGTCACGTTGCATCCACAAAACCTGGAATAAAAAAATCTATACTCACCTATTCCTAGTGTATAGTAGGAGAGAGAATTGACTGCATAGGAAAGGAAAGAGTTAAACATCTGGTGAGGGGTGGACCTAGCTGTGAGGAAAGTACAGCCCTTTTTGAAGGGGAGGGTTTGTGGTATATAAGAAAGGTGAGGCCATTTTAGCTCTCTCTGGTGGTGATTTGCCTTCCCACCCTCCCGCCCTGTGGTCAGAAATTCTGGCACGTGGTGCCTTGGCGTTAAATTGTTGGCTGGTTTTATCGTTGGCTATTTATTGGCGGAAAAGAACGGCAGTTTTGTATTTGTATGGTAAGCTGTAGTGTTTTACAGTTTGGTGTGGTTTAGGTGCACTCACCTCCATCGACTTAGTGGCCGCTTGACCACCCGACCGGGAAGGCAGCGGCAGGGCACCCATCAGGGTGGGTAGTCACTGTGGGGGTTGAGTTGTCACCTATTACCGGTTTTTGATAGTTGTAGTAAAATTAGGATGGTTTCGAATTTTTTGTATTTTACGGTTAGTTTAGGTTAATAGAGCCGTTCTTTTTGCTGCCACCATATGCCGGCTGGATCGGCATCTTAATAAAATTTTCTATTACAGGTTTGCTATTGGTTAGGGTCAAATAAATAGCTAGCAATTTTTCTGCCAAAATCCAAGTCTCCGTGTCTTTATTTCTGGGTTTGAAGGTAATGAATGCTTTACTTTGAAGGAAGGGGGTCCACCAAATATCACTATGATGTTTATAACATTTATTTCAGATTAAATTTGGCTTTCATCAATGTGTCCTCCTTTGGTGCGTATCACTGCGTCACATAATTTCAGCATTCAAGACACAACATTTCTAAAGCTTTGTGAGTTCCATGTCTCGTTCAGACATTCCCGTAAGTTTTTACTTTTTGTTGAGTTTCTCAATGGGATGAGATCAGGTGACTGAGGAGGTCATGTCATCATTTTTAGAACTTTCTTTTTTTCTTTACTCTCCAAATATTTGATACACACATTAGATGTGTGCTTAGTGTTGTTATCTTGTTGCATGACGAAACCCTTTCCTATATTTTGAGTTCCACTTGGTACAGCGTGATGTACTAAATTACCGTGGTATCGTTTCTTATCCATAGTTGATGTTATTTAAACTAAATCTCCAACCTTTCCTCCACCAAAACCCCCCCAAATCATGACATGACCACCACCATGTTTAACTGTATGACTTATACAATTATCTAACACACGTTCACGGATCATTCTTCCAACATACTGATGTCTTCTGGTTCCGAAAAGTTCAAATTTGGACAAGTTAGTCCAAAACACCTTTCTCCACTGATCCAATACCGGTGATCTTTTGCCCATTGAAGGCGTTTACGTTGTTTTTACAGACCTTAACAATCGTTTACTGCAATCTATGCGACCACTTAGACCTAAGGGGGTCATTCAGACTTGATCGCACGCTAGGTTTTTTCACTGCGCTGCGATCAGGTCAGAACTGCGCATACATATGGACTGCAATACGCAGGCACGTCGCACAGGTACAAAGCGGATCGTTGCTGTGCGATGGGTTTTATTAAGAATCCGTTCGCACAGCTGATCGTAAGGAGATTGACAGCCAGAGGGTGTTTGTGGGTGGCAACTGACCGTTTTCTGGGAGTGGTTGGAAAAACGCAGGCGTGTCCAAGTGTTTGCAGGGCGGGTGTCTGACGTCAATTCCGGGACCGGACAGGCTGATGTGATCGCAGCGGCTGAGTTCTGGTCTGCGCAGAAACTGCACAAGATCTGTTTGTACAGCTCTGCTACACATGTTCACACACTTACACAGCGAAAATACACTCCCCGGTGGGCGACAACTATGCGAACGCAGGACTGCAAATAAACCTAGCGAACGATCAGGTCTGAATTAGGCCCTAAGTACACAGACGGATTTTAACTATATCATGTGATACTGGAATTTGTCTAATTTCATTGAGTTCTTCACTGATTGCAGTTAATGGGAGTCTTCGGTTCCGCTTACTGATTATGATATTGTATTTCTCTTTCCTATTTGATGTACACCTGGGTCATCCAGAACGTTTTTTAGTCATGTTTGTACCTGTTTCCTTCTCTCTAGCTAATGTGTCCGTTATATTGGACCGTGGAATTTTACATTTTTTAGCAATTTGTCGATGAGTATACTGTAGCTTTCTTCACATTTTAAATTTGCCGCGCAATGCAAATGAATATTAACGTCTTTTTTTTTTCACTTTGCAAAATGTATGTAGATTATTATTATTGATTTTAGCAGAGTAAAAAAAGAAATTAAAATAAAAAAAGTAAGATATAAAATATTCAATTAATAAAAAATATTTTATATAAAAATATTTTTGAATAAAATGAATCTACATACATACCGGGTTTATTAATGACCAGCTATAAATTACGTACGTAGCATATAAATAAACTCTTTGGAACTGCGATGACAATGAGATACGCTTGTGTTTACAAAGTATATGGTAAATTAAGTATAGTGCATTTGAAGGAAAGTCCTAAAGTCCCGTTTCTAATCATAATAATAATTATGTGGAGCAATTAAAGTTGATATTCATTAATATAGAGAAATATAAGCTTTGCCAAAGACTTTTGCACACGTGTGTGTGTGTGTGTGTGTGTGTGTGTGTGTGTGTGTGTGTGTGTGTATCTAGTATCACAAAAGATGGCGCTCATGACATCTGAACAATAAACTCTCTGGGCCCCAAGATGGTAAGTCAATGTTTCAGAGTTCTTCAACTCAAATGGGAATTCCTATGATGTTGTCTGTGAATTAAGGGTTAGGGTTATGCTGTGGGATGGGGAGGGTTAGGGTTATGCTGTGGGAAGGGAGGGTTAGGGTTAGGCTGCTGGAAGGGAGGGTTAGGCTGTGGGAAGGGAGGGTTAGGGTTAGGCTGCTGGAGGGGAGGGTTAGGGTTAGGCTGCGGGAGGGGAGGGTTAGGATCAGGCTGCGGGAGGGGAGGGTTAGGGTTAGGCTGCAGTAGGAGAGGTTAGGGTTATGCTGTGGGAGGGGAGGGTTAGAGATATGCTGTGGGAGGGGAGGGTTAGGGTTAGGCTGTGGGAAGGGAGGGTTAGGATTAGGCTGCTGGAGGGGAGGGTTAGGGTTAGGCTGCGGGAGGGGATGGTTAGGGTTAGGCTGTAGGAGGAGAGGTTAGGGTTATGCTGTGGGAGGGGAGGGTTAGAGATATGCTGTGGGAGGGGAGGGTTAGGGTTAGGCTGTGGGAAGGGAGGGTTAGGGTTAGTCTGCAGTAGGGGAGGGTTAGGGTTAGGCTGTGGGAGGGGAGGGTTAGGGTTAGGCTGTGGGAGGGGAAGGTTAGGGTTAGGCTGCGGGGGTCTGGGTTAGGGTTAGGCTACAGTAGGGGAGGCTTAGGGTTAGGCTGTGGGTTGGGGAGGGGAGGGGAGGGTTAGGGTTATGCTGTGGGAGGGGATGGTTAGGGTTAGGCTGTGGGAGGGGAGGTTAGCGCTAGGCTGTTAGAAGGGAGGGTTAGGGTTAGTCTGCAGGAGGGGAGGGTTAGGGTTAGGCTGTGGGAGGGGAGGGTTATGGTTAGGCTGCGGGGGTCTGGGTTAGGGTTAGGCTGCAGTAGGGGAAGGTTAGGGTTAGGCTGTGGGATGGGGAGGGTTAGGGTTATGCTGTGGGAGGGGAGGGTTAGGGTTATGCTGTGGGAGGGGAGGTTAGGGTTAGGCTGTGGGAAGGGAGGGTTAGGGTTATTCTGTAGGAGGGGAGGGTGAGGGTTAGGCTGCGGAAGGGGAGGGTTAGGGTTAGGATGTGGGAGGGGAGGGTTAGGGTTATTCTGCAGGAGGGGAGGGTTAGGGTTATGCTGTGGGAAGGGAGGGTTAGGGTTAGTCTGCAGGAGGGGAGGGTTAGGGTTAGGCTTTTGGAGGGGAGGGTTTGGGTTAGTTTGGGGAGGGGATGGTTAGGGTAATGTTGTGGAAGGGGAGGGTTAGGTTTAGGCTGTGGGAGGGGAAGGTTAGGGTTAGGCTGTGTGAGGGGTGGGTTAGGGTTAGGCTGTGGGAGGGGAAGGTTAGGGTTAGGCTGCAGGAAGGGAGGTTTAGGGTTAGGCTGTGGGGGGTGGGTTAGGGTTAGGCTGAGGGAAGGGAGGGTTAGGCTGTGGGAGGGTAGGGTTGGGGTTAGGTTTGTGGAGGGGATGGTTTGGGTTATGCTGCGGGAAGGGAGGGTTAGGGTTAGGCTGCGGGAGGGGAGGGATAGGGTTAGGCTGTGGGAGGGGAGGATTAGGCTGATGGAGGGTAGGGATAGGCTGTGGGAGGGTTTGGTTAGGGTTAGTCAGTGGGAAAGGAGGGTTAGGGTTAGGCTGCGTGATGGGAGGGTTAGGGTTAGGCTGTGGGAGGGCAGGGTTAGGGTGAGGCTGTGGGTTGGGGAGGGGAGGGTTAGGGTTATGCTGTGGGAGGGGATGGTTAGGGTTAGGCTGTGGGAGGGGAGGTTAGCGTTAGGCTGTTAGAAGGGAGGGTTAGGGGTTAGTCTGCAGGAGGGGAGGGTAAGGCTGTGGGAGGGGAGGTTAGGGTTAGGCTGTGGGAGGGGAGGGTTAGGCTGCAGGAGGGGAAGGTTAAAGTTAGGCTGTGGGAGGGGAGGGTTAGGGTTATTCTGTGGAGGGATGGTTAGGGTTATGCTTCAGGAGGGGAGGGTTAGGGTTAGGCTGTTGGAGGGGAGGGTTATGCTGCTGAAGTGTTGGGTTAGGCTGATGGAGGGGAGGTTTAGCCTGCAGTAGGGGAGGGTTAGGGTTAGATTGGGGGAGGGGTGGTTAGGGTTATGCTGTGGGAGGGGAGGGTTAGGGTTTGGCTGATGGAGGGGATGGTTAGGTTTAGGCTTTGGGAGGGGCGGGTTATGCTTTGGGAGGGGAGGGTTAGGTTTAGGCTTTGGGAGGGGAGGGTTAGGTTTAGGCTGTGGGAGGGGGTTTAGGGTTTGGCTGCAGGAGCAGAGGGTTAGGGTTAGGCAGCGAGAGAGGAGGGTTAGGTTTAGGCTGCGGGAGGGGAGGTTTAGGTTTAGGCTGTGGGAGGGGAGGGTTAGGGTTAGGCTGATGGAGGGGAGGGCTAGGGTTAGGCTGTGGGAGGGGTGGGTTAGGGTTAGGCTGCAAGAGGGGAGGGTTAGACTGCAAGAGGGGAAGGTTAGGGTTAGGCTGTGGGAGGGGAGGGTTAGGGTTAGGCTGTGGGATGGGAGGGTTAGGGTTAGGTTGGGGAAGGGGATAGTTAGGGTTATGCTGCGGGAGGGGAGGGTTAGGGTTATGCTGTAGGAGGGGAGGGTTAGGTTATGCTGTGGGAGGGGAGGGTTAGGTTATGCTGTGGGAGGGGAGGGTTAGGTTATGCTGTGGGAGGGGAGTGTTAGGGTTATGGTGTGAGAGGGGAGGGTTAGGTTTAGGCTGTGGGAAAGGAGGGTTAGGGTTTGTCTGCAGGAAGGGAGGGTTAGGGTTATAGTGTGGGAGGGGTGGGTATGGGTTAGGCTGTAGGAAGGGAGGGTTAGGGTAAGTCTGCAGGAGGGGAGGGTTAGGTAACGGTTTAGGCTGATGGAGGGGAGGGTTAGGCTGTGTGAGTGGAGGTTAGGGTTATGCTGCTGGAATGGACGGTTAGGGTGAGGCTGCAGGAGGGGAGGTTTAGGGTTAGGCTGTGGGAGGGGAGGGTTAGGATTAGCCTGTGTGAGGGGTGGGTTAGGGTTAGGCTGCAGGAGGGGAGGGTTAGGGTTAGGCTGTGGGAGGGGAGGTTTAGGGTTAGGCTGCAGGAGGGGAGGGTTAGGGTTAGGCTGCAGTAGGGGAAGGCTAGGGTTAGGCTGTGGGAGGGGAGGTTTAGGGTTAGGCTGCAGGAGGGGAGGGTTAGGGTTAGGCTGTGGAGGGGGAGGTTAGGGTTATCCTACAGTAGGAGAAGGTTAGGGTTAGGCTGTGGGAGGGGAGGTTTAGGGTTAGGCTGCAAGAGGGGAGGGTTAGGGTTAGGCTGCAGTAGCGGAAGGTTACGGTTAGGCTGTGGGAGGATTAGGGTTAGGTTGGGGGAGGGAATGGTTAGGGTTATGCTGCGGGAGGGGAGGGTTATGCTGTGGGAGGGGAGGGTTTGGCTGATGGAGGGGAGGGTTAGGCTGCAGGAGGGGAGGGTTAGGTTTAGGCTGTGGGAGGGGAGGGTCAGGGTTATGGTGTGGGAGGGGAGGGTTAGGGTTATGATGTGGGAGGGGAGGGTTAAGGTTATGTTTCGGGAGGGGAGGTTTAGGGTTAGGCTGCAGGAGGGGAGGGTTAGGGTTAGGCTGCAGTAGGGGAAGGTTACGGTTAGGCTGTGGGAGGATTAGGGTTAGGTTGGGGGAGGGAATGGTTAGGGTTATGCTGCGGGAGGGGAGGGTTAGGGTTATGCTGTGGGAGGGGAGGGTTTGGCTGATGGAGGGGAGGGTTAGGCTGCAGGAGGGGAGGGTTAGATTTAGGCTGTGGGAGGGGAGAGTCAGGGTTATGGTGTGGGAGGGGAGGGTTAGGGTTATGATGTGGGAGGGGAGGGTTAAGGTTATGTTTCGGGAGGGGAGGGTTAGTGTTATGCTGTGGAAGGGGAGGTTAGGTTTAGGCTGTGGGAGGGGAGGGTTAGGGTTATTCTGTGTAAGGAGGGTTAGGGTTATGCTTAGGGAGGGGAGGGTTAGGGTTATGCTTCGGGATGGGAGGCTAGGTTTAGGCTGTGGGACGAGAGGGTTAGGGTTAGGCTGCGGGAGGGGAGGGTTTTGCTACTGAAGTGTTGGGTTAGGCTGTGGGAGGGGAAGGTTTGGCTGATGGAGGGATGGGTAGGTTTAGGCTTTGGGAGGGTTAGGGTTAGGCTGCTGGAGTCGTGGGTTAGGGTTTGGCTGCGGGAGGGGAGAGTAAGGGTTAGGCTGCAGGAGGGGAGGGTTAGGTTTAGGCTGTGAAAGGGGAGGGTTAGGGTTAGGCTGCGGGAGGAGGTTAGGGTTAGGCTGTGGGAGGGGAGGGTTAGGGTTAGGCTGCAGGAGGGGAGGGTTAGGTTTAGGCTGTGAAAGGGGAGGGTTAGAGTTAGGCTGCGGGAGGAGGTTAGGGTTAGGCTGTGGGAGGGGAGGGTTAGGGTTAGGCTGTGAAAGGGAAGGTTAGGGTTAGGCTGTGGGAGGGGAGGGTTAGGGTTAGGCTGTGGGAGGAGAGGGTTAGGTTTAGGCAGCAGGAGGGGAGGGTTAGGGTTAGGCAGTGGGAGGGGAGGGTTAGGGTTAGGCTGCGGGAGGGGAGGTTAGGGTTAGGCAGCGGGAGGGTTAGGGTTAGGCTGTGGGAGGGGAGGGTTAGGCTGCGGGAGGAGGTTAGGGTTAGGCTGTGGGAGGGGAGGGTTAGGCTGTGTAAGGGAAGGTAAGGGTTAGGCTGTGGGAGGGGAGGGTTAGGGTTAGGCTGTGGGAGGGGAGGGTTAGGTTTAGGCAGCAGGAGGGGAGGGTTAGGGTTAGGCAGCGGGAGGGGAGGGTTAGGGTTAGGCTGCGGGAGGGGAGGTTAGGGTTAGGCAGCGGGAAGGTTAGGGTTAGGCTGCGGGAGGGGAGGGTTAGGCTGTGGGAGGGGAGGGTTCGGGTTAGGCTGTGAAAGGGGAGGGTTAGGGTTAGGCAGCGGGAGGGGAGGGTTAGGGTTAGGCAGCGGGAGGGGAGGGTTAGGGTTAGGCTGCGGGAGGGGAGGGTTAGGGTTAGGCAGCAGGAGGGGAGTGTCAGGGTTAGGCTGTGGGAGGTTAGGGTTAGACTCCGGGAGTGAAGGGTTAGGATTAGGCTGTGAAAGGGGAAGATTAGGTTTAGGCTGCAGGAGGGGAGGGTTATGGTTAGGCTGTGGGAGGGGAGGGTTAGGGTTAGGCTGCGGGAGGGGAGGGTTAGGGTTAGGCTGTGGGAGGGGAGGGTTAGGGTTAGGCAGCAGGAGGGGAGGGTTAGGGTTAGGCTGTGGGAGGGGAGGGTTAGGGTTAGGCTGTGGGAGGGGAGGGTTAGGGTTAGGCAGCGGGAGGGGAAGAGTAGGGTTAGGCTGCGGGAGGGAAGGTTAGGGTTAGGCTGCAGGAGGGGAGGGTTAGGCTGTGAAAGGGGAAGGTCAGGGTTAGGCTGTTGGAGGGGATGGTTAGGGTAATGTTGTGGGAGGGGAGGTTAAGTTTAGGCTGTGGGAGGGGAAGGTTAGGGTTATTCTTCGGGAGGGTTAAGATTATGCTGCGGAAGGGGAGGGTTAAGAGTTATGCTGCTAGAGGAGAGGGTTAGGTTGAGGGAGGGTAAAGGTTAGGGTTAGAGGGAGGGTAAAGGTTAGGGTTAGAGGGAGGGTAAAGGTTAGGGTTAGAGGGAGGGTAAAGGTTAGGGTTAGAGGGAGGGTAAGGGTTACAGTTACAGTACTTACTAAAATGTGTCGGGAAGATGACAGTTGGGATGCCGCTGTTAGTAATTTGACCGTTTGCATCATGACTGTCAGGATAATGTACCCCACCCACTGTATATAAATATATCACTGTATGTATATTAGTGATGAGCGGGTTCGGATCCTCGGGATCCGAACCCGCCCGAACTTCACCTTTTTTTTCACGGGTCCGAGCGACTCGGATCCTCCCGCCTTGCTCGGTTAACCCGAGCGCGCCCGAACGTCATCATCCCGCTGTCGGATTCTCGCGAGATTCGGATTCTATATAAGGAGCCGCGCGTCGCCGCCATTTTCACACGTGCATTGAGATTGATAGGGAGAGGACGTGGCTGGCGTCCTCTCCGTTATAGTAGAAGAAAAGAGTAAAGAGACTGAGTGACTTATAATTGTGGGGAGGATTGGGGACGGGGAGCAGCTGTTGGAGTACAGTGCAGGGTTTTGATTATACCACCAGTGAGTTTAATCCTTTGTTTCTCTGCCTGAAAAAAACGCTCCACCATATATGTGCTCACTCAGTGTGCTGCACTGCTGCATGATATATCTGTGCTGAGTGCACTGCTCAGTGCTCACACTGCCTAATTGTGGGGACTGGGGAGCAGTTATAGCAGGAGTACAGTGCACAGTTTTGCTGACAGTGACCACCAGTCCAGTATACGTTTGTCTGCCTGAAAAACACTCCTGTGGTGGCTTTTTTTTTCTTCATACTAGTTTAGCAGTCTGCTGACAGTGTCCACCAGGTCCGTTATTATTATACAGTATATTTATTATATCTATTAGCAGTACGGTAGGCCACGGCTGTACCTACCTCTGTGTCGTCAGTGCACTCGTCGTCCATAAGTAATATACTACTATACTATCCATCCATCTACATTGTATACCTGTGGTGGCTTTTTTTTTCTTCATACTAGTTTAGCAGTCTGCTGACAGTGTCCACCAGGTCCGTTATTATTATATAGTATATTATATATATATATATAGCAGTACGGTAGGCTACGGCTGTACCTACCTCTGTGTCGTCAGTGCACTCGTCGTCCATAAGTAATATAATACTATACTATCCATCCATCTACATTGTATACCTGTGGTGGCTTTTTTTTTCTTCATACTAGTTTAGCAGTCTGCTGACAGTGTCCACCAGGTCCGTTATTATTATACAGTATATTATATATAGCAGTACGGTAGGCCACGGCTGTACCTACCTCTGTGTCGTCAGTGCACTCGTCGTCCATAAGTAATATAATACTATACTATCCATCCATCTACATTGTATACCTGTGGTGGCTTTTTTTTTCTTCATACTAGTTTAGCAGTCTGCTGACAGTGTCCACCAGGTCCGTTATTATTATACAGTATGTTATATATATATATAGCAGTACGGTAGGCCACGGCTGTACCTACCTCTGTGTCGTCAGTGCACTCGTCGTCCATAAGTAATATAATACTATACTATCCATCCATCTACATTGTATACCTGTGGTGGCTTTTTTTTTTTCTTCATACTAGTTTAGCAGTCTGCTGACAGTGTCCACCAGGTCCGTTATTATTATACAGTATATTATATATATATATAGCAGTACGGTAGGCCACGGCTGTACCTACCTCTGTGTCGTCAGTGCACTCGTCGTCCATAAGTAATATAATACTATACTATCCATCCATCTACATTGTATACCTGTGGTGGCTTTTTTTTCTTCATACTAGTTTAGCAGTCTGCTGACAGTGTCCACCAGGTCCGTTATTATTATTATACAGTATATTATATATATATATATATATATATAGCAGTACGGTAGGCCACGGCTGTACCTACCTCTGTGTCGTCAGTGCACTCGTCGTCCATAAGTAATATAATACTATACTATCCATCCATCTACATTGTATACCTGTGGTGGCTTTTTTTTTCTTCATACTAGTTTAGCAGTCTGCTGACAGTGTCCACCAGGTCCGTTATTATTATACAGTATATTATATATATATATAGCAGTACAGTAGGCCACGGCTGTACCTACCTCTGTGTCGTCAGTGCACTCGTCGTCCATAAGTAATATAATACTATACTATCCATCCATCTACATTGTATACCTGTGGTGGCTTTTTTTTTCTTCATACTAGTTTAGCAGTCTGCTGACAGTGTCCACCAGGTCCGTTATTATTATACAGTATATTATATATATATATAGCAGTACGGTAGGCCACGGCTGTACCTACCTCTGTGTCGTCAGTGCACTCGTCGTCCATAAGTAATATAATACTATACTATCCATCCATCTACATTGTATACCTGTGGTGGCTTTTTTTTTCTTCATACTAGTTTAGCAGTCTGCTGACAGTGTCCACCAGGTCCGTTATTATTATACAGTATGTTATATATATATATAGCAGTACGGTAGGCCACGGCTGTACCTACCTCTGTGTCGTCAGTGCACTCGTCGTCCATAAGTAATATAATACTATACTATCCATCCATCTACATTGTATACCTGTGGTGGCTTTTTTTTTTTCTTCATACTAGTTTAGCAGTCTGCTGACAGTGTCCACCAGGTCCGTTACTATTATACAGTATATTATATATATATATAGCAGTACGGTAGGCCACGGCTGTACCTACCTCTGTGTCGTCAGTGCACTCGTCGTCCATAAGTAATATAATACTATACTATCCATCCATCTACATTGTATACCTGTGGCGGCTTTTTTTTTCTTCATACTAGTTTAGCAGTCTGCTGACAGTGTCCACCAGGTCCGTTATTATATTATACAGTATATTATATATATATAGCAGTACGGTAGGCCACGGCTGTACCTACCTCTGTGTCGTCAGTTGTCCTCCATAAGTAATATAATACTATACTATCCATCCATCTACATTGTATACCTGTGGTGGCTTTTAGTTGTGCACATTAAAATATGGAGAACAAAAATGTGGAGGTTAAAAAAATAGGGAAAGATCAAGATCCACTTCCACCTTGTGCTGAAGCTGCTGCCACTAGTCATGGCTGAGATGATGAAATGCCATCAACGTCGTCTGCCAAGGCCGATGCCCAATGTCATAGTACAGAGCATGTAAAATCCAAAACACAAAAGATCAGTAAAATGACCCAAAAATCAAAATTAAAAGCATCTGAGGAGAAGCGTAAACTTGCCAATATGCCATTTACGACACGGAGTGGCAAGGAACGGCTGAGGCCCTGGCCTATGTTCATGGCTAGTGGTTCAGCTTCACATGAGGATGGAAGCACTCATCCTCTCGCTAGAAAAAAGAAAAGACTTAAGCTGGCAAAAGCACAGCAAAGAACTGTGCGTTCTTCGAAATCACAAATCCCAAAGGAGAGTCCAATTGTGTCGGTTGCGATGCCTGACCTTCCCAACACTGGACGGGAAGAGCTTGCGCCTTCCACCATTTGCACGCCCCCTGCAAGTGCTGGAAGGAGCACCCGCAGTCCAGTTCCTGATAGTCAAATTGAAGATGTCAGTGTTGTAGTACACCAGGATGAGGATATGGGTGTTGCTGGCGCTGGGGAGGAAATTGACAAGGAGGATTCTGATGGTGAGGTGGTTTGTTTAAGTCAGGCACCCGGGGAGACACCTGTTGTCCGTGGGAGGAATATGGCCATTGACATGCCTGGTCAAAATACAAAAAAAATCAGCTCTTCAGTGTGGAATTATTTCAACAGAAATGCGGACAACTGGTGTCAAGCCGTGTGTTGCCTTTGTCAAGCTGTAATAAGTAGGGGTAAGGACGTTAACCACCTCGGAACATCCTCCCTTATACGTCACCTGCAGCGCATTCATCATAAGTCAGTGACAAGTTCAAAAACGTTGGGCGACAGCGGAAGCAGTCCACTGACCACTAAATCCCTTCCTCTTGTAACCAAGCTCGCGCAAACCACACCACCAACTCCCTCAGTGTCAATTTCCTCCTTACCCAGGAAAGCCAATAGTCCTGCAGACCATGTCACTGGCAATTCTGACGAGTCCTCTCCTGCCTGGGATTCCTCCGATGCATCCTTGAGTGTAACGCCTACTGCTGCTGGCGCTGCTGTTGTTGCTGCTGGGAGTCGATCGGCATCCCAGAGGGGAAGTCGGAAGACCACTTGTACTCAGTGCCAGATTAAGGTCCACACGGGCCTGGAGCTGAAATTTCTGAAGGGCCTATTGTATACCTCCAGAGGGCGAAGGAGAGGGGGGTATATAAAGACTCTTTCTATTTTGCATTGGATGTTGCTGGCTGCTTACTTCTATCTGAATTCAACATTGTAGGTACAGTGTGAGCAGATCCAGAGACTACTGGCAGGGGCAAAACTAGAACATTGTGGGCCCCCTGTCATTGTCACAACAATGCCCCTTAAGGGGGCAGGAGGGAGTGATTGACAAAGATGGCATCAAGGGAAGAAAGAGAGAGAGGAGGGAGAAAGAGAGGGTTTCATGAAAAATGAAGGAATGAGAGGAAAGAGAGGGTGTCAGGTAGAAAGAGAGAAAAGGATGAGGGGGGAGAGAGAGGGCATCAGGGAGATAGAGAGAGGGTGTCAGAGAGAGAAAGGGGGGAGGAGCAAGAGAGTGGGAGGGTGCGAGCGGGAGTGAGTGAGAGTGTGTCGGGGAGGGAGGGGGGAGAAAGAGAGTGAGTTTTAGGGAGAGAAAGGGTGTCAGGGAGAGAAAGAAAGAGAAAGAGAGAGAGAGACAGCATTAAGGAGAGGGGGGAGAGAGAGAGAGTGTCAGGGAGAGAATGTCAGGGAGAGAGCAAGACAACATCAGGGAGAGAGAGAGAGTGCCAGGGAGAGTGTGCCAGGGAGAGAGAGAGAGAGAAAGAGACAGTGTTAAGGAGAGAGGGGGAGAGAGAAAGGGGGAGAGAGAAAGAAAGAGTGTCAGAGAAAGACAGTGCTAGGGAGAGAGAGACTGTCAGGGAGAGAGACTGTGAGAGAGAAAGAAAGAAAGAAAGAAAGAAAGAAAGAAAGAAAGAAAGAGAGAGGAGCAAGAGAGAGAGTGTTAGTAAAAGGGGGAGGGAGTGAGAGACAAAGATGGCATCAAGGGAAGAAAGAGAGAGGAGAGAGAAAGAGAGGGTTTCATGAAAAATGAAGGAACGAGAGGAGAGAGAGGAGTGAGAGAGAGGGTGTCAGGTAGAAAGAGAGAAAAGGATGAGGGGGAGAGAGGGCATCAGGGAGATAGAGAGAGGGTGTCAGAGAGAGAAAGAGGGGAGGAGCAAGAGAGTGTGAGCGGGAGTGAGTGAGAGTGTGTCAGGGAGGGAGGGGGGAGAAAGAGAGTGAGTTTTAGGGAAAGGGTGTCAGGGAGAGAAAGAGAGAGACAGTGACAGAGAGAGAGAAGGCAACAGTGTCAAAGAGAGAATGTGAGGGAGAGTGAAAGACGGTGTCAGGGAGAGACAGTGCCAGAGAGAGAGAGAGAGAGATAGAGACAGCGTTAAGGAGAGGAGGGAGAGAGAAAGAGAGAGTGTCAGAGAGAGAATGTCAGGGAGAGAGAAAGACAGTATCAGGGAGAGAGAGGGGGATAGAGAGAAAGAGACAGTGTTAAGGAGAGAGGGGGAGAGAGAAAGAGAGTGTCAGAGAAAGACAGTGCTAGGGAGAGAGAGACTGTCAGGGAGAGAGAAAGACTGTGAGAGAGAGAGAGAGAGAGAGAGAGAGAAAGAAAGAAAGAAAGAAAGAAAGAGGAGCAAGAGAGAGAGTGTTAAGAAAAGGGGGAGGAGCAAGCTGGAGACACTACCTGACTATAGCACAGGACGAAGGGAGGGGGGGGGTTAGGCGGACAGATGGATGGGGGGCATGGACAGACGGAGCACCATATAGGGTCATAGACTGACAGACGGACGGGGGAGCATAAATGGACAGAGCACCATATAGGGTATAGATGGATAGATTGACGAGGGACGGGGGGCATAGATGGACAGAGCACCATATGGTGTATAGACAGACAGGCGGAAAGACACGGGGGCATAGATGGACAGACAGAGCACCACATGGGGGCATAGATGGATAGACAAACAATGGAGTGTATAGATGGACGGACAGGGCATAGACAGACAGAGCACCATATAGGAGCATAAAAAGTATAGAAGGACAGACAGACCTGGGGGGGGGGGGGGGTGCATAGACAGACAGAGCACAATATGGGGGCATAGAAAGAAGGATCCGGCATAGATGGATGGTGTTTGGGGGCATAGATGGACAGAACACCATATGGGGGCATACTGCAGATGGATAGATAGACGGGGGCAGGGTATAGACAAATGGACAGGGAGTGGGGGACATAGACGGATGGGGGAGTGCATAGACAGATGGGGGGGTGGGGGTGAATAGACGGACAGATGCGGTTGGCATAGACAGATGTGGGGGCATAGACAGACATATGGACGGATGGTAGGGGAGAGGAGGGCTCACCGTCAACAAGATTGTGTCGCTCTGTCCAAGCACGACCCGTCCGTCAACCACGCTTCCAGGTTCTCTCCAACAAGCGGCTTCGGTCAAATATTGACTCTGTACCCTGCCTCCCTCCCTGGAAGTAAATTGCCAGGCCCTGAATCCAGCACGCAGCAGTATTGCTTTAAACATAAAAATGACTACTGGGACTCCTGCGCTTGAGATGGGTGCGGAGGCGGCAGTGCTTTGACTGGCACACTAGTCTGCAGGGTGGCACAGTCCCGGAAAGGCTATCTCTCTGATCTGCCCTGCTCACTGCTGGGGGTGTCAGGTATTACTGGCCGTGGCTTAACCTCCGGTAGGATGGGGGGGGGGGGGGTTGTCATGATTGCTCGCGGCTCAGTAGTGTAACCTCAGGGTTAGGGGGGAAGCTCCGGCAGAGGGAAGGGATCGGGCTTGACTGCCCACAGCTCACTACACAGCTCACCATATCCTCCGGTGGGGAGAAGAGGTCCGGCCAGCACTGTAGGGGTTGGGGGGGGGGGATCGGTGATTAATGCCCGCAGCTTGTTGTAACCTCTGGTGAGGGTCAGGAGTCCGGGCTTACTGTAAGCTCCGGACAGGGGCTGCAGTAGAGGGGATCGGACTGTATGGCCTGCAGCTTCCTGTAACCTCCGGTGAGGGTCAGGGGTCCAGGCTTACTGTAAGCTCCGGACAGGGGTGGTCACGCTGAAAGCTCTGGGTGTTGGGGCGGCCGCGGGATACCCGAGGCTGCACTGTAAGCTTCGCTGGGAGGAGGGGAGGCGGACATGCAGGTACCTGTATACAGTGTATTCTCCTGGGTGACAACCGGGGAGGTGACGGCCAGAGCCAGCAGGGTTTGCATGGGGCGGGGGCCTGGGAGGACGGCCGCTGGCAGTTTTTTCACTGGAACTTTTTTTTCCCCTGTCAATTCTGCCCGTCTCCGATGGGCCTATTTTCATGGGGAGGCCTGGAGCTGCAGCTCCACCCGCCCCATTGTTAATCCGGCCCTGCTTGTACTACTTCCAGTAAGCAATTGACTGTCCAACAGTCCTTTGCGAGGAAGATGAAATATCACAGCAGTCATCGTGTTGCAAAGCGGATAACTGAGGCCTTGACAACTATGTTGGTGTTAGACGTGCGTCCAGTATCCGCCGTTAGTTCACGGGGAACTAGACAATTGCTTGAGGTAGTGTGCAGTAGCGGATCTTGCCATGGGCAAGCAGGACTTTTGCCCGGGGCGCCGCCTTCCGGAGGGCGCTGGCGCCATCCGGAGGGCGCCGCACCGTGGCAAGATCCGCCACTGCTGCCCGCTGTGTCCCCCGTCCGCCTCAAATGCCCGCTGCCCGCTGCCGTCCCCTGTGAGAGAGTAACTTTGCTGAGCGGTGCGCGATGACGTCATCGCGCACCGCACAGCAAAGGTCCTCTCCACGAAGGGAACTAGACGCATAGCGTCTAGTTTCCCTTCGTGGAGAGGACCTTTTGCTGTGCGGTGCGCGATGACGTCATCGCGCATCGCTCAGCATTCAAGCGGCGCTAGAATGTACAGGGGGCGTAACGGACCACGCCCCCTGTATTAGGCCACGCCCCCTTTCCTGCCCGGGGCGCTATGCGCCCTTGAACCGGTCCTGGTAGTGTGCCCCCGTTACCAAATACCATCTAGGTTCCACTTCTCTAGGCAGGCGATACCGAGAATGTACACGGACGTCAGAAAAAGACTCACCAGTGTCCTAAAAAATGCAGTTGTACCCAATGTCCACTTAACCACGGACATGTGGACAAGTGGAGCAGGGCAGACTCAGGACTACATGACTGTGACAGCCCACTGGGTAGATGTATTGCCTCCCGCTGCAAGAACAGCAGCGGCGGCACCAGTAGCAGCATCTCGCAAACGCCAACTCGTTCCTAGGCAGGCTACGCTTTGTATCACCGCTTTCCAGAATACGCACACAGCTGAAAACCTCTTACGGCAACTGAGGAAGATCATCACAGAATGGCTTACCCCAATTGGACTCTCCTGGGGATTTGTGGCATCGGACAACGCCAGCAATATTGTGCGTGCATTACATCTGGGCAAATTCCAGCATGTCCCATGTTTTGCACATACATTGAATTTGGTGGTGTAGAATTATTTAAAAAACGACAGGGGCGTGCAAGAGATGCTGTCAGTGGCCAGAAGAATTGCGGGCCACTTTCGGCGTACAGGCACCGCGTACAGAAGACTGGAGCACCACCAAAAACACCTGAACCTGCCCTGCCATCATCTGAAGCAAGAGGTGGTAACTAGAGATGAGCGCCGGAAATTTTTCGGGTTTTGTGTTTTGGTTTTGGGTTCGGTTCCGCGGCCGTGTTTTGGGTTCGACCGCGTTTTGGCAAAACCTCACCGAATTTTTTTTGTCGGATTCGGGTGTGTTTTGGATTCGGGTGTTTTTTTCCAAAAAACCTAAAAAACAGCTTAAATCATAGAATTTGGGGGTCATTTTGATCCCAAAGTATTATTAACCTCAAAAACCATAATTTACACTCATTTTCAGTCTATTCTGAATACCTCACACCTCACAATCTTATTTTTAGTCCTAAAATTTGCACCGAGGTCGCTGGATGACTAAGCTAAGCGACCCTAGTGGCCGACACAAACACCTGGCCCATCTAGGAGTGGCACTGCAGTGTCACGCAGGATGGCCCATCCAAAAAACACTCCCCAAACAGCACATGACGCAAAGAAAAAAAGAGGCGCAATGAGGTAGCTGTGTGAGTAAGATAAGCGACCCTAGTGGCCGACACAAACACCGGGCCCATCTAGGAGTGTCACTGCAGTGTCACGCAGGATGGCCCTTCCAAAAAACACTCCCCAAACAGCACATGACGCAAAGAAAAAAAGAGGCGCAATGAGGTAGCTGTGTGAGTAAGATAAGCGACCCTAGTGGCCGACACAAACACCAGGCCCATCTAGGAGTGGCACTGCAGTGTCACGCAGGATGGCCCTTCCAAAAAACACTCCACAAACAGCACATGACGCAAAGAAAAAAAGAGGCGCAATGAGGTAGCTGTGTGAGTAAGATAAGCGACCCTAGTGGCCGACACAAACACCGGGCCCATCTAGGAGTGGCACTGCAGTGTCACGCAGGATGGCTCTTCCAAAAAACACTCCCCAAACAGCACATGACGCAAAGAAAAAAAGAGGCGCAATGAGGTAGCTGTGTGAGTAAGATAAGCGACCCTAGTGGCCGACACAAACACCTGGCCCATCTAGGAGTGGCACTGCAGTGTCACGCAGGATGGCCCTTCCAAAAAACACTCCCCAAACAGCACATGACGCAAAGAAAAAAAGAGGCGCAATGAGGTAGCTGTGTGAGTAAGATAAGCGACCCTAGTGGCCGACACAAACACCGGGCCCATCTAGGAGTGGCACTGCAGTGTCACGCAGGATGGCCCTTCCAAAAAACACTCCACAAACAGCACATGACGCAAAGAAAAATTAAAGAAAAAAGAGGTGCAAGATGGAATTGTCTTTGGGCCCTCCCACCCACCCTTATGTTGTATAAACAGGACATGCACACTTTAACCAACCCATCATTTCAGTGACAGGGTCTGCCACATGACTGTTTCTGAAATGACGGGATGTTTGGACCCCCACCAAAAAAGAAGCAATTAATCTCTCCTTGCACAAACTGGCTCTACAGAGGCAAGATGTCCACCTCATCATCATCCTCCGATATATCACCGTGTACATCCCCCTCCTCACAGATTATCAATTCGTCCCCACTGGAATCCACCATCTCAGCTCCCTGTGTACTTTGTGGAGGCAATTGCTGCTGGTCAATGTCTCCACGGAGGAATTGATTATAATTCATTTTAATGAACATCATCTTCTCCACATTTTCTGGATGTAACCTCGTACGCCGATTGCTGACAAGGTGAGCGGCTGCACTAAACACTCTTTCGGAGTACACACTTGTGGGAGGGCAACTTAGGTAGAATAAAGCCAGTTTGTGCAAGGGCCTCCAAATTGCCTCTTTTTCCTGCCAGTATAGGTACGGACTGTGTGACGTGCCTACTTGGATGCGGTCACTCATATAATCCTCCACAATTCTTTCAATGGTGAGAGAATCATATGCAGTGACAGTAGACGACATGTCCGTAATCGTTGTCAGGTCCTTCAGTCCGGACCAGATGTCAGCATCAGCAGTCGCTCCAGACTGCCCTGCATCACCGCCAGCGGGTGGGCTCGGAATTCTGAGCCTTTTCCTCGCACCCCCAGTTGCGGGAGAATGTGAAGGAGGAGATGTTGACAGGTCGCGTTCCGCTTGACTTGACAATTTTCTCACCAGCAGGTCTTTCAACCCCAGCAGACTTGTGTCTGCCGGAAAGAGAGATCCAAGGTAGGCTTTAAATCTAGGATCGAGCATGGTGGCCAAAATGTAGTGCTCTGATTTCAACAGATTGACCACCCGTGAATCCTTGTTAAGCGAATTAAGGGCTCCATCCACAAGTCCCACATGCCTAGCGGAATCGCTCTGTGTTAGCTCCTCCTTCAATGTCTCCAGCTTCTTCTGCAAAAGCCTGATGAGGGGAATGACCTGACTCAGGCTGGCAGTGTCTGAACTGACTTCACGTGTGGCAAGTTCAAAGGGCAGCAGAACCTTGCACAACGTTGAAATCATTCTCCACTGCGCTTGAGACAGGTGCATTCCGCCTCCTATATTGTGCTCAATTGTATAGGCTTGAATGGCCTTTTGCTGCTCCTCCAACCTCTGAAGCATATAGAGGGTTGAATTCCACCTCGTTACCACTTCTTGCTTCAGATGATGGCAGGGCAGGTTCAGTTGTTTTTGGTGGTGCTCCAGTCTTCTGTACGTGGTGCCTGTACGCCGAAAGTGTCCCGCAATTCTTCTGGCCACCGACAGCATCTCTTGCACGCCCCTGTCGTTTTTTAAAAAATTCTGCACCACCAAATTCAAGGTATGTGCAAAACATGGGACGTGCTGGAATTTGCCCATATTTAATGCACACACAATATTGCTGGCGTTGTCCGATGCCACAAATCCACAGGAGAGTCCAATTGGGGTAAGCCATTCCGCGATGATCTTCCTCAGTTGCCGTAAGAGGTTTTCAGCTGTGTGCGTATTCTGGAAACCGGTGATACAAAGCGTAGCCTGCCTAGGAAAGAGTTGGCGTTTGCGAGATGCTGCTACTGGTGCCGCCGCTGCTGTTCTTGCGGCGGGAGTCCATACATCTACCCAGTGGGCTGTCACAGTCATATAGTCCTGACCCTGCCCTGCTCCACTTGTCCACATGTCCGTGGTTAAGTGGACATTGGGTACAGCTGCATTTTTTAGGACACTGGTGACTCTTTTTCTGAGGTCTGTGTACATTTTCGGTATCGCCTGCCTAGAGAAATGGAACCTAGATGGTATTTGGTACCGGGGACACAGTACCTCCAACAAGTCTCTAGTTGGCTCTGCAGTAATGATGGATACCGGAACCACGTTTCTCACCACCCAGGATGCCAAGACCTCAGTTATCCGCTTTGCAGCAGGATGACTGCTGTGATATTTCATCTTCCTCGCAAAGGACTGTTGGACAGTCAATTGCTTGGTGGAAGTAGTAAAAGTGGTCTTACGATTTCCCCTCTGGGATGACCATCGACTCCCAGCAGCAACAACAGCAGCGCCAGCAGCAGTAGGCGTTACACGCAAGGATGCATCGGAGGAATCCCAGGCAGGAGAGGAATCGTCAGAATTGCCAGTGACATGGCCTGCAGGACTATTGGCATTCCTGGGGAAGGAGGAAATTGACACTGAGGGAGTTGGTGGGGTGGTTTGCGTGAGCTTGGTTACAAGAGGAAGGGATTTACTGGTCAGTGGACTGCTTCCGCTGTCGCCCAAAGTTTTTGAACTTGTCACTGACTTATTATGAATGCGCTGCAGGTGACGTATAAGGGAGGATGTTCCGAGGTGGTTAACGTCCTTACCCCTACTTATTACAGCTTGACAAAGGCAACACACGGCTTGACAAATGTTGCCCGCATTTCTGTTGAAATACTTCCACACCGAAGAGCTGATTTTTTTGGTATTTTCACCAGGCATGTCAACGGCCATATTCCTCCCACGGACAACAGGTGTCTCCCCGGGTGCCTGACTTAAACAAACCACCTCACCATCAGAATCCTCCTGGTCAATTTCCTCCCCAGCGCCAGCAACACCCATATCCTCCTCATCCTGGTGTACTTCAACACTGACATCTTCAATCTGACTATCAGGAACTGGACTGCGGGTGCTCCTTCCAGCACTTGCAGGGGGCGTGCAAATGGTGGAAGGCGCATGCTCTTCACGTCCAGTGTTGGGAAGGTCAGGCATCGCAACCGACACAATTGGAGTCGGACTCTCCTTGTGGATTTGGGATTTCGAAGAAAGCACAGTTCTTTGCGGTGCTACTGCTTTTGCCAGCTTTAGTCTTTTCATTTTTCTAGTGAGAGGCTGAGTGCTTCCATCCTCATGTGAAGATGAACCACTAGCCATGAACATAGGCCAGGGCCTCAGCCGTTCCTTGCCACTCCGTGTGGTAAATGGCATATTGGCAAGTTTACGCTTCTCCTCCGACAATTTTATTTTAGGTTTTGGAGTCCTTTTTTTACTGATATTTGGTGTTTTGGATTTGACATGCTCTGTACTATGACATTGGGCATCGGCCTTGGCAGACGACGTTGCTGGCATTTCATCGTCTCGGCCATGACTAGTGGCAGCAGCTTCAGCACGAGGTGGAAGTGGATCTTGATCTTTCCCTAATTTTGGAACCTCAACATTTTTGTTCTCCATATTTTAATAGGCACAACTAAAAGGCACCTCAGGTAAACAATGGAGATGGATGGATACTAGTATACTTATGGATGGACTGCCGAGTGCCGACACAGAGGTAGCTACAGCCGTGGACTACCGTACTGTGTCTGCTGCTAATATAGACTGGATGATAATGATATGAAATCAATATATATATGTATATATAATATCACTAGTACTGCAGCCGGACAGGTAGATATATATTTATTAGGTAATGATGACTGATGACGGACCTGCTGGACACTGTCAGCTCAGCAGCACCGCAGACTGCTACAGTAAGCTACTATAGTAGTATGTATCAAGAAGAAAGAAAAAAAAAAAACCACGGGTAGGTGGTATACAATTATGGATGGACTGCCGAGTGCCGACACAGAGGTAGCTACAGCCGTGGACTACCGTACTGTGTCTGCTGCTAATATAGACTGGATGATAATGATATGAAATCAATATATATATGTATATATAATATCACTAGGACTGCAGCCGGACAGGTAGATATATATTTATTAGGTAATGATGACTGATGGCGGACCTGCTGGACACTGTCAGCTCAGCAGCACCGCAGACTGCTACAGTAAGCTACTATAGTAGTATGTATCAAGAAGAAAGAAAAAAAAAACCACGGGTAGGTGGTATACAATTATGGATGGACTGCCGAGTGCCGACACAGAGGTAGCTACAGCCGTGGACTACCGTACTGTGTCTGCTGCTAATATAGACTGGATGATAATGATATGAAATCAATATATATATGTATATATAATATCACTAGTACTGCAGCCGGACAGGTAGATATATATTTATTAGGTAATGATGACTGATGACGGACCTGCTGGACACTGTCAGCTCAGCAGCACCGCAGACTGCTACAGTAAGCTACTATAGTAGTATGTATCAAGAAGAAAGAAAAAAAAAACCATGGGTAGGTGGTATACAATTATGGATGGACTGCCGAGTGCCGACACAGAGGTAGCTACAGCTGTGGACTACCATACTGTGTCTGCTGCTAATATAGACTGGATGATAATGATATGAAATCAATATATATATGTATATATAATATCACTAGTACTGCAGCCGGACAGGTAGATATATATTTATTAGGTAATGATGACTGATGACGGACCTGCTGGACACTGTCAGCTCAGCAGCACCGCAGACTGCTACAGTAAGCTACTATAGTAGTATGTATCAAGAAGAAAGAAAAAAAAAAACCACGGGTAGGTGGTATACAATTATGGATGGACTGCCGAGTGCCGACACAGAGGTAGCTACAGCCGTGGACTAACGTACTGTGTCTGCTGCTAATATAGACTGGATGATAATGATATGAAATCAATATATATATGTATATATAATATCACTAGTACTGCAGCCGGACAGGTAGATATATATTTATTAGGTAATGATGACTGATGACGGACCTGCTGGACACTGTCAGCTCAGCAGCACCGCAGACTGCTACAGTAAGCTACTATAGTAGTATGTATCAAGAAGAAAGAAAAAAAAAAAACCACGGGTAGGTGGTATACAATTATGGATGGACTGCCGAGTGCCGACACAGAGGTAGCTACAGCCGTGGACTAACGTACTGTGTCTGCTGCTAATATAGACTGGATGATAATGATATGAAATCAATATATATATGTATATATAATATCACTAGTACTGCAGCCGGACAGGTAGATATATATTTATTAGGTAATGATGACTGATGACGGACCTGCTGGACACTGTCAGCTCAGCAGCACCGCAGACTGCTACAGTAAGCTACTATAGTAGTATGTATCAAGAAGAAAGAAAAGAAAAAACCACGGGTAGGTGGTATACAATTATGGATGGACTGCCGAGTGCCGACACAGAGGTAGCTACAGCCGTGGACTACCGTACTGTGTCTGCTGCTAATATAGACTGGATGATAATGATATGAAATCAATATATATATGTATATATAATATCACTAGGACTGCAGCCGGACAGGTAGATATATATTTATTAGGTAATGATGACTGATGGCGGACCTGCTGGACACTGTCAGCTCAGCAGCACCGCAGACTGCTACAGTAAGCTACTATAGTAGTATGTTTCAAGAAGAAAAAAAAAAAACCACGGGTAGGTGGTATACAATTATGGATGGACTGCCGAGTGCCGACACAGAGGTAGCTACAGCCGTGGACTACCGTACTGTGTCTGCTGCTAATATAGACTGGATGATAATGATATGAAATCAATATATATATGTATATATAATATCACTAGTACTGCAGCCGGACAGGTAGATATATATTTATTAGGTAATGATGACTGATGACGGACCTGCTGGACACTGTCAGCTCAGCAGCACCGCAGACTGCTACAGTAAGCTACTATAGTAGTATGTATCAAGAAGAAAGAAAAAAAAAACCACGGGTAGGTGGTATACAATTATGGATGGACTGCCGAGTGCCGACACAGAGGTAGCTACAGCTGTGGACTACCGTACTGTGTCTGCTGCTAATATAGACTGGATGATAATGATATGAAATCAATATATATATGTATATATAATATCACTAGTACTGCAGCCGGACAGGTAGATATATATTTATTAGGTAATGATGACTGATGACGGACCTGCTGGACACTGTCAGCTCAGCAGCACCGCAGACTGCTACAGTAAGCTACTATAGTAGTATGTATCAAGAAGAAGGAAAAAAAAAAACCACGGGTAGGTGGTATACAATTATGGATGGACTGCCGAGTGCCGACACAGAGGTAGCTACAGCCGTGGACTAACGTACTGTGTCTGCTGCTAATATAGACTGGATGATAATGATATGAAATCAATATATATATGTATATATAATATCACTAGTACTGCAGCCGGACAGGTAGATATATATTTATTAGGTAATGATGACTGATGACGGACCTGCTGGACACTGTCAGCTCAGCAGCACCGCAGACTGCTACAGTAAGCTACTATAGTAGTATGTATCAAGAAGAAAGAAAAAAAAAAACCACGGGTAGGTGGTATACAATTATGGATGGACTGCCGAGTGCCGACACAGAGGTAGCTACAGCCGTGGACTACCGTACTGTGTCTGCTGCTAATATAGACTGGATGATAATGATATGAAATCAATATATATATGTATATATAATATCACTAGTACTGCAGCCGGACAGGTAGATATATATTTATTAGGTAATGATGACTGATGACGGACCTGCTGGACACTGTCAGCTCAGCAGCACCGCAGACTGCTACAGTAAGCTACTATAGTAGTATGTATCAAGAAGAAAAAAAAAAAAAAAAAACACGGGTAGGTGGTATACAATTATGGATGGACTGCCGAGTGCCGACACAGAGGTAGCTACAGCCGTGGACTAACGTACTGTGTCTGCTGCTAATATAGACTGGATGATAATGATATGAAATCAATATATATATGTATATATAATATCACTAGTACTGCAGCCGGACAGGTAGATATATATTTATTAGGTAATGATGACTGATGATGGACCTGCTGGACACTGTCAGCTCAGCAGCACCGCAGACTGCTACAGTAAGCTACTATAGTAGTATGTATCAAGAAGAAAGAAAAAAAAAAAAACCACGGGTAGGTGGTATACAATTATGGATGGACTGCCGAGTGCCGACACAGAGGTAGCTACAGCCGTGGACTAACGTACTGTGTCTGCTGCTAATATAGACTGGATGATAATGATATGAAATCAATATATATATGTATATATAATATCACTAGTACTGCAGCCGGACAGGTATATTTATTTATTATGTAATGACTGATGACGGACCTGCTGGACACTGTCAGCTCAGCAGCACCGCAGACTGCTACAGTAAGCTACTATAGTAGTATGTATAAAGAAGAAAGAAAAAAAAAAAACACGGGTAGGTGGTATACAATTATAATATTATATATATATTAATTATATACAATTATATATATATATATATTAATTAAACTGGTGGTGATTATTAAACTGGTGGTCAGGTCACTGGTCACACTATCAGCAACTTGCAAGTAGTACTCCTAAGCATACAATCACAATATATATTATACTGGTGTGGCACTCTGGCAGCAAAAGTGTGCACTGTACGTTATATGTAGTATGTACTCCTGAGTCCTGAGTCCCGCTCTCAGACTCTAACTGCTCCCCACTGTCAGTGTCTCCCCCACAAGTCAGATAATACAATACAGTCACACTATCTATCACTTCACTTCAGCAAGTACTAGTAGTAGTAGTACTCCTCCTAATGCTCCCCAAAATTACTACTGTGTCTCTCTCTAGTGAGACTGTCTCACTCTCTTCTCGAATCTCTATAAACGGAGAGGACGCCAGCCACGTCCTCTCCCTATGAATCTCAATGCACGTGTGAAAAATGGCGGCGACGCGCGGCTCCTTATATAGAATCCGAGCCTCGCGAGAATCCGACAGCGTGATGATGACGTTCGGGCGCGCTCGGGTTAACCGAGCAAGGCGGGAAGATCCGAGTCGCTCGGACCCGTGTAAAAAAACATGAAGTTCGGGCGGGTTCGGATTCCGAGGAACCGAACCCGCTCATCTCTAGTGGTAACGAGGTGGAATTCAACCCTCTATATGCTTCAGAGGATGGAGGAGCAGCAAAAGGCCATTCAAGCCTATACATCTGTCCATGATATAGGCAAAGGAGGTGGAATGCACCTGTCTCAAGCGCAGTGGAGAATGATTTCAACGTTGTGCAAGGTTCTGCAACCTTTTGAACTTGCCACACGTGAAGTCAGTTCAGACACTGCCAGCCTGAGTCAGGTCATTCCCCTCATCAGGCAGAAGAAGCTGGAGGCATTGAAGGAGGAGCTAAAACAGAGCGATTCCGCTAGGCATGTGGGACTTGTGGATGGAGCCCTTCATTCGCTTAACCAGGATTCACGTGTGGTCAATCTGTTGAAATCAGAGCACTACATTTTGGCCACCGTGCTCGATCCTAGATTTAAAACCTACCTTGGATCTCTCTTTACGGCAGACACAAGTCTGCAGAGGTTCAAAGACCTGCTGGTGAGAAAATTGTCAAGTCAAGCGGAAAGCGACCCGTCAACATCTCCTCCTTCACATTCTCCCGCAACTGGGGGTGCAAGGAAAAGGCTACGAATTCCGAGCCCACCCCTGGCGGTGATGCAGGGCAGTCTGGAGCGACTGCTGATGCTGACATCTGGTCCGGACTGAAGGACCTGCCAACGATTACTCACATGTCGTCTACTGTCACTGCATATGATTCTCTCACCATTGAAAGAATGGTGGAGGATTATATGAGTGACCGCATCCAAGTAGGCACGTCAGACAGTCCGTATGTATACTGGCAGGAAAAAGAGGCAATTTGGAGGCCCTTGCACAAACTGGCTTTATTCTACCTAAGTTGCCCTCCCTCCAGTGTGTACTCCGAAAGAGTGTTTACTGCCGCCGCTCACCTTGTCAGCAATCGGCGTACGAGGTTACTTCCAGAAAATGTGGAGAAGATGATGTTCATTAAAATGAATTATAATCAATTCCTCCATGGAGACATTCCCCAGCAGCAATTGCCTCCAGAAAGTACACAGGGACCTGAGATGGTGGATTCCAGTGGGGACGAATTAATAATCTGTGAGGAGGGGGGTGTACACAGTGAAAGGGGTGATGAATCGGACGATGATGATGAGGTGGACATCTTGCCTCCGTAGAGCCAGTTTGTGCAAGGAGAGATTGATTGCTTCTTTTTTGGTGGGGGCCCAAACCAACCAGTCATTTCAGTCACAGTCGTGTGGCAGACCCTGTCGCTGAAATGATGGGTTCGTTAAAGTGTGCATGTCCTGTTTTTACAACATAAGGGTGGGTGGGAGGGCCCAAGGACAATTCCATCTTGCACCTCTTTTTTCTTTCATTTTTCTTTGCGTCATGTGCTGTTTGGGGAGTATTTTTTTGAAGGGCCATCCTGCGTGACACTGCAGTGCCACTCCTAGATGGGCCAGGTGTTTGTGTCGGCCACTAGGGTCGCTTAGCTTAGTCACACAGCTACCTCATTGCGCCTTTTTTTCTTTGCATCATGTGCTGTTTGGGGAGTATTTTTTTGAAGGGCCATCCTGCGTGACACTGCAGTGCCACTCCTAGATGGGCCAGGTGTTTGTGTCGGCCACTAGGGTCGCTTAGCTTAGTCACACAGCTATCTCATTGCGCCTCTTTTTTTCTTTGCGTCATGTGCTGTTTGGGGAGTATTTTTTTGAAGGGCCATCCTGCGTGACACTGCAGTGCCACTCCTAGATGGGCCAGGTGTTTGTGTCGGCCACTAGGGTCGCTTAGCTTAGTCACACAGCTACCTCATTGCGCCTCTTTTTTTCTTTGCGTCATGTGCTGTTTGGGGAGTATTTTTTTGAAGGGCCATCCTGCGTGACACTGCAGTGCCCCTCCTAGATGGGCCAGGTGTTTGTGTCGGCCACTAGGGTCGCTTAGCTTAGTCACACAGCTACCTCATTGCGCCTCTTTTTTTCTTTGCGTCATGTGCTGTTTGGGGAGTATTTTTTTGAAGGGCCACCCTGCGTGACGCTGCAGTGCCACTCCTAGATGGGCCAGGTGTTTGTGTCGGCCACTAGGGTCGCTTAGCTTAGTCACACAGCTACCTCATTGCGCCTTTTTTTCTTTGCATCATGTGCTGTTTGGGGAGTATTTTTTTGAAGGGCCATCCTGCGTGACACTGCAGTGCCACTCCTAGATGGGCCAGGTGTTTGTGTCGGCCACTAGGGTCGCTTAGCTTAGTCACACAGCTATCTCATTGCGCCTCTTTTTTTCTTTGCGTCATGTGCTGTTTGGGGAGTATTTTTTTGAAGGGCCATCCTGCGTGACACTGCAGTGCCACTCCTAGATGGGCCAGGTGTTTGTGTCGGCCACTAGGGTCGCTTAGCTTAGTCACACAGCTACCTCATTGCGCCTCTTTTTTTCTTTGCGTCGTGTGCTGTTTGGGGAGTATTTTTTTGAAGGGCCATCCTGCATGACACTGCAGTGCCACTCCTAGATGGGCCAGGTGTTTGTGTCGGCCACTGGGGTCGCTTAGCTTAGCCATCCAGCGACCTCGGTGCAAATTTTAGGACTAAAAATAATATTGTGAGGTGTGAGGTGTTCAGAATAGACAGAAAATTAGTGGAAATTATGGTTATTGAGGTTATTAATACTATGGGATCAAAATGACCCCCAAATTCTATGATTTAAGCTGTTTTTTAGGGTTTTTTGAAAAAAACACCCAAATCCAAAACACACCCGAATCCGACAAAAAAAATTCGGTGAGGTTTTGCCAAAATGCGTCCGAACCCAAAACACGGCCACGGAACCGAACCCAAAACCAAAACACAAAACCCGAAAAATTTCAGGTGCACATTACTAATTTATATACACAGGGGTTATTGAGAGCACTCACTAGTTTTATATCAAGGCCCCATTTATTAAGTGTCAGATTTTTTTACTCGATAATTCAGATTTCTTCTCACTACTATTTACAGCAAGAAGAAATGTAATTACGCTGGGACGTCTCTGTGATCACATACAGGGGCGATAAGTGACCGTCCCTTCCATGTGTAAAGTGATCAGAGTAGCGGTCACTTTACTTTCGGTTTCTGTGGTTGGCCGAAATACTGCGCCTGTGAGGACCGCTGCCTGTGCATACGCGAGTGGAGAGTGCTGGGGAGGGATCCTGCAGGACCCTCTCCTGGTATATTTTTTGGGGTTTTAGCCTACAGAATACAATGGCCAATGCTACCACAATTCAGCAATAAAGAAGCACCATAAACACCTATGGGGGCTGCTTTGAGGTTGAAAATAGGGGAAAGCAGCAGATACCGTATCTCTAATATCTGCAGTTCCGGGTAGATACATTCAGGTGATACTTAATATTTGTGGGTACCCTTCAAAACTGATGTTTTCATGGGATATCCTGGTAATATAAAAAGTCATGTTTCATCTACAGGGAGACTTTTCTCAAAAGACCCACCTTGCAGCACAGGAGCGGAATACAATTCCGATTGAGGACCTCATTCAGCTTCAGTGATTGTAGCAGAACTGCAACTGCGTAGAATCGCGCAGCAAGAGCCGCTCAGCATGCGGAAAGTGCGCCCAGCACAGAACAAGCCGTCCACCGATGCGTTTGCAATTCTGCAGAATTGTAAATGCAAAATAAAAATCAAGCACCATCGACAGTTGCGACTAACCCAGAGCTACTCAGAATAATGCGAATGCCATTGCACCGGGTACCGTGTGTTATGTTGCAGCAATTGCAGCTGACATCAGATGGAAACCCCGTAAAGGGCCATAACATGCCAGCATTTTATCAACCACTCCCTGCAAACGCCATGTGTACGCCCACGAACGCCTGCCGCCTGCTAATCGACCTGCGATCGCATCCCGGCAAGATGCGATTGCAGAAGAACCGCAAATCGCGGGATAATCGACCGAACTGCGATTTTGCTACTGAAGCGGAATAAGGCCCAGTAATCGCTTCATACAAGACTGAGGAGTGATCTCATAGGGCCTAATTCAGACCTGATCGCAGCAGCAAAATTGTTCTCTAATGGGCAAAACCATGGGGGTCATTCCGAGTTGTTCGCTCTGTAAATTTTTTCGCATCGCAGCGATTTTCCGCTTAGTGCGCATGCGCAATGTCCGCACTGCGACTGCGCCAAGTAAATTTACTATGCAGTTAGGAATTTTACTCACGTTTTTTTCTTCGTTCAGGTGATCGTAGTGTGATTGACAGGAAGTGGGTGTTTCTGGGCGGAAACTGTCCGTTTTATGGGAGTGTGTGAAAAAACGCTACCGTTTCTGGGAAAAACGCGGGAGTGGCTGGAGAAACGGAGGAGTGTCTGGGTGAACGCTGGGTGTGTTTGTGACGTCAAACCAGGAATGACAAGCACTGAACTGATCGCAGATGCCGAGTAAGTTTGAAGCTACTCAGAAACTGCTACGAGATGTGTAATCGCATTATTGCTAATCTTTCGTTCGCAATTTTAAGAAGCTAAGATTCACTCCCAGTAGGCGGCGGTTTAGCGTGTGCAAAGCTGCTAAAAGCAGCTTGCGAGCGAACAACTCGGAATGAGGGCCCATGTGCAGTGCAGGTGTGGCAGATGTAACATGTGCAGAGAGAGTTAGATTTGGGCGGGTTATTTTGTTTCTGTGCAGGGTAAATACTGGCTGCTTTATTTTTACACTGCAATTTAGATTTCAGTTTGAACACACCCCACCCAAATCTAACTCTCTCTGCACATGTTACATCTGCCCCACCTGCAGTGCACATGGTTTTGCCCATTAGAGAACAATTTTGCTGCTGCGATCAGGTCTGAATTAGGGACAGTCCTGTGCACATGGAGCAGCCTGAAGTCTTGTGTGAGGAGGAATTCAGGAATCTCCTATATATTTGCCTTAGTCTGTGACTCTGTGCCCGTTACGCTGGGCGGAGTCACAGAGCTGGGCGGAGTCAACTGCATCTGCTGCAGAGAGCTACCCCATACCCAGTGCCAGCAGCAGTCAGGTGCAAGACCCTACCTTACAGTATAGGAGGTGAGGATGGCCACTAGCTGCCGGCTGCTGTGCCTGTCCTCCCCCCCCCCCCCCCCCAATCACCTGTGACAGCGGGCTGTGTGCTGTGCAGTGCGGGTCCCGAAAAGGGGGCGGAGATACGGCGTCACGAAGGGGAGGAGCTACACGGAATAGAGGGGCGGAGCTACACTGGACCAGACAGCTGAACAGTGGTGGAATCAGCATTGCAGTGACGGCCAGCCAGACTTGGTAAGTGGAGGGTGAGAGAGAAATGTGTGTGCGTGTGTGTATATAGTGGGTGGGTGGGTGTGTGTGTGTGTATATATGGTGGGGTGTGTGTGTTTGTATATATGTGTGAATTGTGTGTGTGTGTGTGTGTGTGTGTGTGTGTGTGTGTGTGTGTGTGTGTGTGTGTGTTTGTGTGTATATAGTGGGGGGGGGTGTAGTGGGGGTGTGTGTGTGTTTGTATATATGTGTGAATTGTGTGTGTGTGAGGTATGTCTGTGTGTGCGCACTTTATGGACGCCACTGCTGGGGGGGCCATTACATGCAAGGACGCTACTAATATAGGGGGGGCATTACGTATAAGGACGCTACTACTATAGGGGGGGCATTAAGTATAAGGACGCTACTACTATGGGGGGGCATTACGTATAAGGACGCTACTACTATAGGGGGGGCATTACGTATAAGGACGCTACTACTATAGGGGGGGCATTACGTATAAGGACGCTACTACTATAGGGGGGCATTACGTATAAGGACGCTACTACTATGGGGGGGCATTACGTATAAGGACGCTACTACTATAGGGGGGCATTACGTATAAGGAGGCTACTAATACTGGGGGGCATTACATATAAGGACGCTACTACTATGGGGGGGCATTACGTATAAGGACGCTACTACTATGGGGGGGCATTACGTACAAGGACGCTACTACTATAGGGGGGCATTACGTATAAGGAGGCTACTAATACTGGGGGGCATTACATATAAGGATGCTACTACTACTGGGGGGGCATTATGTATAAGTACGGTACTACTACTGGGGGCACATTATGTATAAGGATGCTACTACTACTGGGTGGCATTACGTATAAGGACGCTACTATTACTGTTGGGGAGCATTACATATAACTGCTACTACTACTGGGGGGCATTACGTATAAGGACACTACTACTACGGGTGGGGCATTACGTATAAGGACGCTACTATTACTGTTGTGCGGCATTACATATATCTGCTACTACTACTGGGGGGGCATTATGTATAAGGACACTACTACTATTGGGGGGCATTATGTATAAGGACGCTACTACTACTGGGGGGGCATTATGTATAAGGACGCTACTATTACTGTTGGGGAGCATTACATATAACTGCTACTACTACTGGGGGGGCATTATGTATAAGGATGCTACTACTACTGGGGGGGCATTATGTATAAGGACGCTACTATTACTGTTGGGGAGCATTACATATAACTGCTACTACTACTGGGGGGGCATTATGTATAAGGACACTACTACTATTGGGGGGGCATTACGTATATGGACGCTACTACTACGGGTGGGGCATTACGTATAAGGACGCTACTACTACGGGTGAGGCATTACGTATAAGATGAATAAGATTGTGCTACATTGTGGCGTAATTTTAAATGGGGGTACTATTGTGTGGCCATGCCCCTTAGTTGTGAGACCACACCACTTTTCCCGATGCACAACAAAGGAATATGGGAGGGCGCAAAATTCATAGTTTGCAGGGGGGCGCCGAACACCCTAGCACCGGCCCTGGCCACCAGTAGCAAAAGTACACCACGACCACTGACACTATCTGCAGGGAGGGGAACAGCGCTGATATGGAGGGTACTTGCAGGCAGCGAGTCGCCGCCCGCAGCTCCTCTCCCACCTACACACCATACCTGCCGCCTGACACCCACACCCCAGGGAGAGGGCGCTAGCTCAGGCACCGCTAGATCAGCATCTGCAGCATACACACAAGGGCTGCCATGCTCAGCGGCAAGCGGTGCGGAGCATGTGCAGCGGGACAGCGCCAGGACGGGACACGCACTAATCAACATTGCTGCTGGGCCGGAGCTCCCTCCGTCTGCAGCCTAAGGACGCGCGCCGCACCTCTCCAGGGAAACACCATGCCTGCCCGCCCACAGGGCTCCGGACGCTTACCTATGCTCCGCGATCACAGCAGCTGACGCTGCCATGCAGGATGGAGGAATGACGCCCGTCAGACGGGGCGGACAGTGTGCGGCGGAACGGGGCCAGGAAGGAATGCTGACCACGACCCATTGCTGCTGGGTCTGAGCTCCCTCTCTCTGCAGTCACCATCTCACAGCAGCAGCCTGGAGGTTAGTGGCCACCACGACCCGCACATCCTTACCTCACACATACCTCACACATACCTCACACATACCTCACATATACCTCACATACTTCACACATGAGAGCAAAGGTACACACACTGTGACATCACACCTGTAGCCCACCCCTATATCTGCTAAGTACTCCCCGTCACTATGCCCTGTCACCCTCATCCTGCTCTCTAACTGCCTGTCTGTGTACTGGCCTTCACCCCTCTCACACCATCACCAACCCTCACTAACTACCACAGAGACTATGTGCACTGATATCTGCCCCTCCACCACCTGCAGCGCCCCTGGACCCCTCCCCATCCCCCGCACCTGCCCCTCCACCACCCGTGGCACCCCCACCCACTGCGCCTTCGGACCCCCTACCCCACCCGCAGTGTCTTCCAAACCCCTCCCCCATCTGCAGCAGCCCCTCCCCCATCCGCTGCACCCCCGGACCCATCCCCTGCACCCCCACCCCTCCAGCAACCGCAACACTTTCGGTCCCACTACCCCACCCGCAGCACTCACCCCACCACCAACCACTCCACCTGCGGACCCCCTACACCACCTGCTCCTCCACCACCTACAGCCCCTCCCGATCCACCGCACCCTCACCCCCCTCCCTCCCTCCCCCACCCGCAGCGCCTCCAGGCCCCCAACCTCACCCGCAACACCTGCACCCTTCTCCACCAGCAGTGCCTCCGGAACCCCTCCCCCATCCGCAACAGCCCCTCCCCCGCCTCCCCCACCCACAGCACCCCCACCCCTCCCGCATCCCCTGACCCCCTCCCCATCCGCTGAACCCCCGCACTCACCCCTCCCCCATCCACTGCACCCACTGACCCATCCCCTACACCCCCACCTCTCCAGCAACCGCAACACCTTCGGACCCACTACCCCACCCTCAGCACCCACCCCTCCACCACCCACTGCACCTCAGGACCTCCTACACCACCCGCTCCTCCACCACCTGCAGCCCCTCCCCATCCACCGCACCCCCACCCGCAGCGCCTCCAGGCCCCCTACCTCACCCACAACACCTGCACCCTTCCACCCTGCAGCGCCTTCGGAACCCCTCCCTCATCCGCAACAGCCCCTCACCCGCCTCTCCCCCACCCACAGCATCTCACCTCTCCCACACTTCTTGGACCACCTCCACCATCCGCTACACCCCCGCACCCACCCCCTATCCCACCCGCGCACACAACCCCTCCACCACCTGCAGCACCTCCAGACCCCCTCCCCCATCCACCGCAAATCCACACACCTGTCCCTCCACCACCCGTGGCACCCCCACCCACAGCGCCTACGGACCCCACACCTCAACACACACGGACCCTCCCTCCTCCGGACCCCTAACCCCATTCACTGCACTCCCCCCCTCTCCCACCCGCTACGCCTCCACACCTCCTACCCACCCGCCACACCCTTTCCCACCCGCAGTACCTCTGGAACCCCTCCCCCATCCAGCCCAGCATCTGCCCCTCCCCCACACACAACGCCCCCCCCGGCCCCCTCCCCCGGTACCCACCCGCGGCGCCTCCAGACCCCCTATGCCACCCGCCCCTCCACCACCTACATCACCTCCGGACCCCCTCCCCCATCCGCCACACCCCGCATCTGGCTCTCCCCCGCCCGCTGCACCTTTGGATCCCCTACCCCACCCACGCAGCAGGCCCTTCCCAATCCACATCGCCTACACCATTCGCAACAGCACCGCACCCGCCACTCCCCCACCCACGTTACCCCCCCATCCACCCCTCCCCCACCCACCGCGTCCCCTGGACACCTCCCCCATCCACTGCACACCCGCACCCACCCCTTCCCCATCTGCAGCGCCTTCGGAACCCCTCCTCCATCCGCAACAGCCCTGCAGCTGCCATCCCCTACCTGCGACACCCCTGCTCCTACCCCACCCACAGCGCCTTCATACCCCCTCCCCCATCCGCGGTCCCCACTCCCCAAACCCCTTCCTGTTGCAAGGGACTACGCCCCCTTCACCATCGGAAGGCCTTTCATTGTGCAATATTCAAACACTAACAAAACTAGGAATGCAGGGAATACTCCATATATTGAACCCCAGAAAGGCGTGCAGGGGTTAAAGGGGCGTAGCCCCTTCCGACGGTGTGAAGAGCGCCCGTAGGGCGCGATGAAGCACCTAGTATATATATAATTGTTATCTTGGGAGCGACAGACTACATTCCTCATTAATCCATCTGATGTCTCAGTGAGACAATTATACGAGAGATCTCCCGTCCCTCTGTTTGTATGAGGAGATCCCCGGAGAGAGCAGCCGGCTTTATATCTATGTCCACTTACATGCCACGCTGCACTGATCCCTGTCTTCCTCACAGCGTGGTGGTCCCTGTCTTCCTCACAGCGTGGTGATCCCTGTCTTCCTCAGTGTGTAGTGATCCCTGTCTTCCTCAGTGTGCAGTGATCCCTGTCTTCCTCACAGCATGGTGATCCCTGTCTTCCTCAGTGTGCAGTGATCCCTGTCTTTCTCACAGCGTAGTGATCCCTGTCTTCCTCAATGTGCAATGATCCCTGGCCCTCATTCCGAGTTGTTCGCTCGCAAGGCGATTTTAGCAGAGTTACACACGCTAAGCCGCCGCCTACTGGGAGTGAATCTTAGCTTCTTAAAATTGCGAACGATGTATTCGCAATATTGCGATTACAAACTACTTAGCAGTTTCAGAGTAGCTTCAGACTTACTCGGCATCTGCGATCAGTTCAGTGCTTGTCGTTCCTGGTTTGACGTCACAAACACACCCAGCGTTCGCCCAGACACTCCCCCGTTTCTCCAGCCACTCCCGCGTTTTTTCCGGAAACGGTAGCGTTTTTATCCACATGCCCATAAAACGCCGTGTTTCCGCCCAGTAACACCCATTTCCAGTCAATCACACTACGATCGCCGGAGCGAAGAAAAAGCCGTGAGTAAAAAAACTATCTTCATAGCAAAATTACTTGGCGCAGTCGCAGTGCGAACATTGCGCATGCGCACTAAGCTGAAAAACGCTGCGATGCGAAGAAAATTACCGAGCGAACGACTCGGAATGAGGGCCCCTGTCTTCCTCACAGCGTAGTGATCCCTGTCTTCCTCAGTATGCAGTGATCCCTGTCTTCCTCACAGCGTAGTGATCCCTGTCTTCCTCAGTGTGCAATGATCCCTGTCTTCCTCACAGCGTGGTGATCCCTGTCTTCCCCACAGCGTGATAATCCCTGTCTTCCTTAGTGTACAGTGATCCCTGTCTTCCTCATAGTGTGGTGATCCCTGTCTTTCTCAGTGTGCAGTGATACCTGTCTTCCTCATAGTGTGGTGATCCCTGTCTTCTTCAGTGTGCAGTGATCCCTGTCTTCCTCGCAGCATGGTGATCCCTGTATTCCTCAGAGTGCAGTGATCCCTGTCTTCCTCACAGCATGGTGGTCCCTGTCTTCCTCAGTGTGCAGTGATCCCTGTCTTTCTCACAGCGTGAAAATCCCTGTCTTCCTCAGTGTGCAGTGATCCATGTCTTCCTCAGTGTGCAGTGATCCCTATCTTCCTCACAGCGTAGTGATCCCTGTCTTCCTCAGTGTGCAGTGATCCCTGTCTTCCTCACAGCGTGATAATCCCTGTCTTCCTTAGTGTGCAGTGATCCCTGTCTTCCTCAGTGTGCAGTGATCCCTGTCTGATCCCTGTCTTCCTCACAGCGTAGTGATCCCTGTCTTCCTCAGTGTGTAATGATCCCTGTCTTCCTCAGTGTGCAGTGATCCCTGTCTTCCTCACAGTATAGTGATCCCTGTCTTCCTCAGTGTGCAATGATCCCTGTCTTCCTCACAACATGGTGGTCCCTGTCTTCCTCAGTGTGCAGTGATCCCTGTCTTCCTCACAGTGTAGTGATCCCTGTCTTCCTCAGTGTGCAATGATCCCTGTCTTCCTCACAGCGTGGTGATCCCTGTCTTCCTTACTGTACAGTGATCCCTGTCTTCCTCATAGCGTGGTGATCCCTGTCTTCCTCAGTGTGCAGTGATCCCTGTCTTCCTCACAGCATGGTGGTCCCTGTCTTCCTCAATGTGCAGTGATTCCTATCTTCCTCACAGCGTAGTGATCCCTGTCTTCCTCAGTGTGCAGTGATCCCTATCTTCCTCACAGTGTAGTGATCCCTTTCTTCCTAAGTGTTCAGTGATCCCTGTCTTCCTCACAGCGTAGTGATCCCTGTCTTCCTCACAGTGTGATAATCCCTGTCTTCCTCTGTGTACAGTGATCCCTGTCTTCCTCAGAGTGCAGTGATCCCTTTCTTCCTTAAAGTGCAGTGATCCCTACCTTCCGCAGGGTGCAGTGATCCCTATCCTGCTCAGTGTGTGGTGAGTGTTGTTATTAACCCATTCTACATGACTCTGTATACTGTATAACACAACAGCCGGACAGCTCCCGTCTGATCTGACCGCCAGACTCTGACTAAGCCGCCCCCGAGTAACTCACTCCTGCATATACCGGTGTTCATGCACATTCCTCCTAACCGGCTTTGAGGTGAGGACAATGGCCCGGGGAGCGAGATTTGGGGGCCTATGTATCATTCCATATTTGCTGCATATACCCCCAAAACTATAGATGTGCCGTGCGTTTATTTTGTTTGTTTTAGTTTTTTTAGAAACCGTAATTCACCCGAATTTAGGGGATCTGAGTCTAAAAACGAGCCCAATCTGGAGCTTCCTTCCGTTTGGAACTTAGGTATAAAATCCAAATCTTGGGTTTTGGATTGCTGTTCTGACTGGGAATGACGGAATGACTGGGAATGAATGTTATTGATGTTAATAATTAGTGATGTGCACCGGACATTTTTCGGGTTTTGTGTTTTGGTTTTAAATCCGGTTCCGCGGACGTGTTTTGGATTCGGACGCGTTTTGGCAAAACCTCACCGAAATTTTTTTGTCGGATTCGGGTGTGTTTTGGATTCGGGTGTTTTTTTACAAAACCCCCTCAGAAACAGCTTAAATCATAGAATTTGGGGGTCATTTTGATCCCATAGTATTATTAACCTCAATAACCATAATTTCCACTCATTTCCAGTCTTTTCTGAACACCTCACACCTCACAATATTATTTTTAGTCCTAAAATTTGCACCGAGGTCGCTGGATGACTAAGCTAAGCGACCCAAGTGGCCGACACAAACACCTGGCCCATCTAGGAGTGGCACTGCAGTGTCAGACAGGATGGCACTTCAAAAAAATAGTCCCCAAATAGCACATGATGCAAAGAAAAAAAGAGGCGCAATGAGGTAGCTGTGTGACTAAGCTAAGCGACCCAAGTGGCCGACACAAACACCTGGCCCATCTAGGAGTGGCACTGCAGTGTCAGACAGGATGGCACTTCAAAAAAATAGTCCCCAAACAGCATATGATGCAAAGAAAAAAAGAGGTGCACCAAGGTCGCTGGATGGCTAAGCTAAGCGACACAAGTGGCCGACACAAACACCTGGCCCATCTAGGAGTGGCACTGCAGTGTCAGGCAGGATGGCACTTCAAAAAAATAGTCCCCAAACAGCACATGATGCAAATAAAAATGAAAGAAAAAAGAGGTGCAAGATGGAATTGTCCTTGGGCCCTCCCACCCACCCTTATGTTGTATAAACAGGACATGCACACTTTAACAAACCCATCATTTCAGCGACAGGGTCTGCCACACAACTGTGACTGAAATGACTGGTTGGTTTGGGCCCCCACCAAAAAAGAAGCAATCAATCTCTCCTTGCACAAACTGGTTCTACAGAGGCAAGATGTCCACCTCCTCCTCATCGTCCGATTCCTCACCCCTTTCACTGTGTACATCCCCCTCCTCACAGATTATTAATTCGTCCCCACTGGAATCCACCATCTCAGGTCCCTGTGTACTTTCTGGAGGCAATTGCTGGTGAATGTCTCCATGGAGGAATTGATTATAATTCATTTTGATGAACATCATCTTCTCCACATTTTCTGGAAGTAACCTCGTACGCCGCTTGCTGACAAGGTGAGCGGCTGCACTAAACACTCTTTCGGAGTACACACTGGAGGGGGGGGGCAACTTATGTAAAATAAAGCCAGTTTCTGCAAGGGCCTCCAAATTGCCTCTTTTTCCTGCCAGTATACGTACGGACTGTCTGACATGTCTACTTGGATGCGGTCACTCATATAATCCTCCACCATTCTTTCAATGGTGACAGAATCATATGTAGTGACAGTAGACGACATGTCAGTAATCGTTGGCAGGTCCTTCAGTCCGGACCAGATGTCAGCACTCGCTCCAGACTGCCCTGCATCACCGCCAGTGGGTGGGCTCGGAATTCTTAGCCTTTTCCTCGCACCCCCAGTTGCGGGAGAATGTGAAGGAGGAGCTGTTGACTGGTCACGTTCCACTTGACTTGACAATTTTCTCACCAGCAGGTCTTTGAACCTCTGCAGACTTGTGTCTGCCGGAAAGAGAGATACAAGTAGGTTTTAAATCTAGGATCGAGCACGGTGGCCAAAATGTAGTGCTCTGATTTCAACAGATTGACCACCCGTGAATCCTGGTTAAGCGAATTAAGGGCTCCATCCACAAGTCCCACATGCCTTGCGGAATCGCTCTGTTTTAGCTCCTCCTTCAATGTCTCCAACTTCTTCTGCAAAAGCCTGATGAGGGGAATGACCTGACTCAGGCTGGCAGTGTCTGAACTGACTTCACGTGTGGCAAGATCAAAGGGTTGCAGAACCTTGCACAACGTTGAAATCATTCTCCACTGCGCTTGAGTCAGGTGCATTCCCCCTCCTTTGCCTATATCGTGGGCAGATGTATAGGCTTGAATGGCCTTTTGCTGCTCCTCCATCCTCTGAAGCATATAGAGGGTTGAATTCCACCTCGTTACCACCTCTTGCTTCAGATGATGGCAGGGCAGGTTCAGGACTGTTTGCTGGTGCTCCAGTCTTCGGCACGCGGTGGCTGAATGCCGAAAGTGGCCCGCAATTCTTCGGGCCACCGACAGCATCTCTTGCATGCCCCTGTCATTTTTTAAATCATTCTGCACCACCAAATTCAATGTATGTGCAAAACATGGGACATGCTGGAATTTGCCCAGATGTAATGCACGCACAATATTGGTGGCGTTGTCCGATGTCACAAATCCACAGGAGAGTCCAATTGGGGTAAGCCATTCTGCGATGATGTTCCTCAGTTTCCGTAAGAGGTTGTCAGCTGTGTGCCTCTTATGGAAAGCGGTGATACAAAGCGTAGCCTGCCTAGGAACGAGTTGGCGTTTGCGAGATGCTGCTACTGGTGCCGCCACTGCTGTTCTTGCTGCGGGAGGCAATACATCTACCCAGTGGGCTGTCACAGTCATATAGTCCTGAGTCTGCCCTGCTACACTTATCCACATGTCCGTGGTTAAGTGGACATTGGGTACAACTGCATTTTTTAGGACACTGGTGACTCTTTTTCTGACGTCTGTGTACATTTTCGGTATCGCCTGCCTAGAGAAATGGAACCTAGATGGTATTTGGTACCGGGGACACAGTACCTCAATCAAGTCTCTAGTTGCCTGTGAATTAACGGTGGATACCGGAAACACGTTTCTCACCGCCCAGGCTGCCAAGACCTGAGTTATCTGCTTTGCAGCAGGATGACTGCTGTGATATTTCATCTTCCTCGCAAAGGACTGTTGGACAGTCAATTGCTTACTGGGAGTAGTACAAGTGGTCTTCCGACTTCCCCTCTGGGATGACGATCGACTCCCAGCAGCAACAACAGCAGCGCCAGCAGCAGTAGGCGTTACACTCAAGGATGCATCGGAGGAATCCCAGGCAGGAGAGGACTCGTCAGACTTGCCAGTGACATGGCCTGCAGGACTATTGGCTTTCCTGTGTAAGGAGGAAATTGACACTGAGGGAGTTGGTGGTGTGGTTTTCAGGAGCTTGGTTACAAGAGGAAGGGATTTAGTTGTCAGTGCACTGCTTCCGCTGTCACCTAAAGTTTTTGAACTTGTCAATAACTTCTGATGAATGCGCTCCAGGGGACGTATAAGGGAGGATGTTCAGAGGTGGTTAACGTCCTTACCCCTACTTATTACAGCTTGAAAAAGGCGACACACGGCTTGACACCTGTTGTCCGCATTTGTGTTAAAATAATTCCACACTGAAGAGGTGATATTTTTTGTAATTTGACCAGGCATGTCAATGGCCATATTCGTCCCACGGACAACAGGTGTCTCCCCGGGTGCCTGACTTAAACAAACCACCTCACTATCAGAATCCTCCTTGTCAATTTCCTCCCCAGCGCCAGCAACACCCATATCCTCATCCTGGTGTACTTCAACACTGACATCTTCAATCTGACTATCAGGAACTGGACTGCGGGTGCTCCTTCCAGCAATTGCAGGGGGCGTGCAAACGGTGGAAGGCGCAACCTCTTCCCGTCCAGTGTTGGGAAGGTCAGGCATCGCAACCGACACAATTGGACTCTCCTTGGGGATTTGTGATTTAGAAGAACGCACAGTTCTTTGCTGTGCTTTTGCCATCTTAACTCTTTTAAGTTTTCTAGCAGGAGGATGAGTGCTTCCATCCTCAGGTGAAGCTTATCCACTAGCCTTGAACATAGGCCAGGGCCTCAGCTGTTCCTTGCCACTCCGTGTCGTAAATGGCACATTGGCAAGTTTACGCTTCTCCTCAGACGATTTTGATTTAGATTTTTGGGTCATTTTACTAAGCTTTATTTTTTTGGATTTAACATGCTCTCTACTATGACATTGTGTATCGGCCTTGGCAGACGACGTTGATGGCATTTCAGGGTCTCGGCCATGACTAGTGGCAGCAGCTTCAGCATAAGGTGGAAGTGGATCTTGATCTTTCCCTATTTTACCCTCCATATTTTTGTTCTCCATTTTTTAATGTGTGGAATTATATGCCAGTAATATATCAATAGCAATGGCCTACTACTATATATACTGCGCACAACTGAAATGCACCACAGGTATGGATGGATAGTATACTTGACGACACAGAGGTAGGTAGAGCAGTGGCCTACTGTACCGTACTGCTATATATTATATACTGGTGGTCAGCAAACTGTGCAAAACTGAAATGCACTACAGGTATGGATGGATAGTATACTTGACGACACAGAGGTAGGTAGAGCAGTGGCCTTCTTACCGTACTGCTATATACTATATACTGGTGGTCAGCAAAATTATGCACTGTACTCCTTCTATATACTACAATGCAGAACAGATATGGAGCGTTTTTCAGACAGAGAACGTATAATACTGGTGGTCACTGGTCACTGGTCACTGGTCAGCAAAACTCTGCACTGTACTCCTCCTATATAATACTGGTGGTTCCCAGTCCCCACAATAAAGCAGTATGAGCACAGATATATGCATCACACTGAGCACAGATATGGAGCATTTTTCAGGCAGAGAACGTATAATACTGGTGGTCACTGGTCACTGGTCAGCAAAACTCTGCACTGTACTCCTCCTATATAATACTGGTGGTCCCCAGTCCCCACAATAAAGCAGTGTGAGCACAGATATATGCAGCACACTGAGCACAGATATGGAGCGTTTTTCAGGCAGAGAACGTATAATACTGGTGGTCACCGGTCACTGGTCATCAAAACTCTGCACTGTACTCCTCCTATATAATATTGGTGGTCCCCAGTCCCCACAATAAAGCAGTGTGAGCACGGATATATGCAGCACACTGAGCACAGATATGGAGCGTTTTTCAGGCAGAGAACGTATAATACTGGTGGTCACTGGTCAACAAAACTCTGCACTGTACTCCTCCTATATAATACTGGTGGTCCCCAGTCCCCACAATAAAGCAGTGTGAGCACAGATATATGCAGCACACTGAGCACAGATATGGAGCATTTTTCAGGCAGAGAACGTATAATACTGGTGGTCACTGGTCACTGGTCAGCAAAACTCTGCACTGTACTCCTCCTATATAATACTGGTGGTCCCCAGTACCCACAATAAAGCAGTGTGAGCACAGATATATGCAACACACTGAGCACAGATATGGAGCGTTTTTCAGGCAGAGAACGTATAATACTGGTGGTCACTGGTCAGCAAAACTCTGCACTGTACTCCTCCTATATAATACTGGTGGTCCCCAGTCCCCACAATAAAGCAGTGTGAGCACAGATATATGCAGCACACTGAGCACAGATATGGAGCGTTTTTCAGGCAGAGAACGTATAATACTGGTGGTCACTGGTCAGCAAAACTCTGCACTGTACTCCTATAATACTGCTGGTCCCCAGTCTCCACAATAAAGCAGTGTGAGCACAGATATATGCAGCACACTGAGCACAGATATGGAGCGTTTTTCAGGCAGAGAACGTATAATACTGGTGGTCACTGGTTAGCAAAACTCTGCACTGTACTCCTCCTATATAATACTGGTGGTCCCCAGTCCCCACAATAAAGCAGTGTGAGCACAGATATATGCAACACACTGAGCACAGATATGGAGTGTTTTTCAGGCAGAGAACGTATAATACTGGTGGTCACTGGTCAGCAAAACGCTGCACTGTACTCCTCCTATATAATACTGGTGGTCCCCAGTCCCCACAATAAAGCAGTGTGAGCACAGATATATGCAGCACACTGAGCACAGATATGGAGCGTTTTTCAGGCAGTTAACTAATAATACTGGTGGTCACTGGTCAGCAAAACTCTGCACTGTACTCCTATAATACTGCTGGTCCCCAGTACCCACAATAAAGCAGTGTGAGCACAGATATATGCAACACACTGAGCACAGATATGGAGCGTTTTTCAGGCAGAGAACGTATAATACTGGTGGTCACTGGTCAGCAAAACTCTGCACTGTACTCCTCCTATATAATACTGGTGGTCCCCAGTCCCCACAATAAAGCAGTGTGAGCACAGATATATGCAGCACACTGAGCACAGATATGGAGCGTTTTTCAGGCAGAGAACGTATAATACTGGTGGTCACTGGTCAGCAAAACTCTGCACTGTACTCCTATAATACTGCTGGTCCCCAGTCTCCACAATAAAGCAGTGTGAGCACAGATATATGCAGCACACTGAGCACAGATATGGAGCGTTTTTCAGGCAGAGAACGTATAATACTGGTGGTCACTGGTTAGCAAAACTCTGCACTGTACTCCTCCTATATAATACTGGTGGTCCCCAGTCCCCACAATAAAGCAGTGTGAGCACAGATATATGCAACACACTGAGCACAGATATGGAGTGTTTTTCAGGCAGAGAACGTATAATACTGGTGGTCACTGGTCAGCAAAACGCTGCACTGTACTCCTATATAATACTGGTGGTCCCCAGTCCCCACAATAAAGCAGTGTGAGCACAGATATATGCAGCACACTGAGCACAGATATGGAGCGTTTTTCAGGCAGTTAACTAATAATACTGGTGGTCACTGGTCAGCAAAACTCTGCACTGTACTCCTATAATACTGCTGGTCCCCAGTCCCCACAATAAAGCAGTGTGAGCACAGATATATGCAGCACACTGAGCACAGATATGGAGCGTTTTTCAGGCAGAGAACGTATAATACTGGTGGTCACTGGTCAGCAAAACTCTGCACTGTACTCCTATAATACTGCTGGTCCCCAGTCTCCACAATAAAGCAGTGTGAGCACAGATATATGCAGCACACTGAGCACAGATATGGAGCGTTTTTCAGGCAGAGAACGTATAATACTGGTGGTCACTGGTTAGCAAAACTCTGCACTGTACTCCTCCTATATAATACTGGTGGTCCCCAGTCCCCACAATAAAGCAGTGTGAGCACAGATATATGCAACACACTGAGCACAGATATGGAGTGTTTTTCAGGCAGAGAACGTATAATACTGGTGGTCACTGGTCAGCAAAACGCTGCACTGTACTCCTCCTATATAATACTGGTGGTCCCCAGTCCCCACAATAAAGCAGTGTGAGCACAGATATATGCAGCACACTGAGCACAGATATGGAGCGTTTTTCAGGCAGAGAACGTATAATACTGGTGGTCACTGGTCACTGGTCAGCAAAACTCTGCACTGTACTCCTCCTATATAATACTGGTGGTCCCCAGTCCCCACAATAAAGCAGTGTGAGCACAGATATATGCAGCACACTGAGCACAGATATGGAGCGTTTTTCAAAGAGAGAACGTGTAATACTGGGGGTCACTGGTCACTGGTCAGCAAAACTCTGCACTGTACTCTTCCTGTATAATACTGCTGGTCCCCAGTCCCCACAATAAAGCAGTGAGCACAGATATTTGCAGCCACCTGAATAAAACTGAGAGGACGCCAGCCACGTCCTCTCACTATCATTTCCAATGCACGAGTGAAAAATGACGGCGACGCGCGGCTTTATAAAGAATCCGAATCTCGCGAGAATCCGACCGCGGGATGATGACGTTCGGGCGCGCTCGGGTTAACCGAGCAAGGCGGGAGGATCCGAGTTGCTCGGACCCGTGCAAAAAAAGGTGAAGTTCGGGCGGGTTCGGATTCCGATGAACCGAACCCGCTCATCACTATTAATAATACAGTAGGAACACGTATAGGTCCAAGTTACATGATTTTTGCTTTTTTCATCAATTTTCTCAGTCCTCCAAACCCAAAACCAAATCTGAATCTGGACTAGAACACTTGTGGGTGGTTTTGTCAAAACCGAAAACCGAAACACTGCGGGTCCGTGCACATTTCTTCCTAAAACACCCCGTCTCTGGGGATTCCCGCACCTATAATGTATTATTCCAATGTACCATGGCGGGACAGAGATATCTGCTGCAATCCTATTTTCTGACAGCCGCATAGATTTCTGTGGGGGCGACAGAGCAGTCAGGTCTACAAGCTCCGGAATGCTTCAGCCGCTGCAGCCGATGGGCTATATTTTGCAAAAATGACCGGATGAGGCTTCCTCAGGAACTCTCCCGGCAATGGCTGCCGCACATCGGTGCTCAGTAGACTGCGCATGTGTAGTAAGTAGCGCTCAGGGCTCCTGATAGAGGAGTGAAGTGTCTGCTGATGCCTAGTTCCAGACCCCAGTCCCTGCATGTGAGTTTTGATACTTTCGGGTGGTATATTATTACTTATTGCTGCAATTAGCGGCGATGGTCCGGCTGTACGTCCCCCCAAATACTTACAGTAATCAGACCACATAAGCAGCGTTCTCTGAATGTTGCCCCTGCCATGCCCCCAAGCTCCTACGCCTGTGGCTACACCCTGATCAGCTATTGGTTGATCGCATGCAGCTGACAACACTTCAGGAAAATCACTCAGCATGGTTGGTGTAGTGGTTAACATAGCAACTTCCTCATAACAGCGAGGTCTTGGCTTCGAGTCCCACCACAGCCCTAGCTGTATGGGGTTTGTATGTTCTCCCCGTGCGTATATGCGTTTCCTCCAGGTTCTACGATTTCCTCCCTCACTCCAAAATTTACTGGTTAGGTAAATTGGATTATGACAAAAAAATTACCCTATTATGGGGTCTATGTACTAAGCACTGGAGAGAAATAAAGTGGACGGAGATAAAGTACCAGCTAATCAGCTGTTAACTTCCATTTGTCAAAAACAGCCTGAAACATGGCAGTTAGATGCTGATCTGCTGGTACTTTATCTCCCTCCACTTTATCTCTCTCCGAGGCTTCGTACTGTACATAGACCCCTGTGTTGACCGAAAGTAACCTCACCGCTGACCGCAAAGTTCCCACCATTGGCTACAATGGAGCGCATAGGCGCTACATTGTATCTGTGCCGTGTGCTGCCTGACAGACACTACAGGAGCACACAGCCAATCAGGAGAGTGCCACGATGTGGCGCTCCCTGATTGGCTGAAGGGACCCTCTTTGACAGGAGTCAGGGGGGTCCTGGCAGTCGGGGAAAGGGGTCCCATGTGTAAAGATGGGACCCCTTTCAGTGCGTGGTCGGGTTTCCATTTTATTTTTTTGCCAAGTACGTGGATTATTCAAAGGTCGGATTCTACACTGGATTATGTGAGTATCATTTTTTTCACAGGTACCCCAAGGATTCTACATGGAGAAGAGGACCGAGCCACGTGGGAACATAGGTAAGTATGTATGTATGTATGTATGTATGTATGTATGTATGTATGTATGTATGTTGGTGTGCATGTATGTAATAAACGTATACTTTCACGGTGTGTGTGTCCTGTTTTTTTAGTAGTAGTACTACAGGTACCAGCGGGCTCGGTTTTCCACCGCATGCTGGTACTTGTGGTTCTCCAAGTACCAGCTTGCAGGGGAGGCTTGCTGGGACTTGTAGTACTGCTAATAAAAACAATATTCACATTTTTTCACAAGGCTATCAGCCCCCCATCCGCCGCCCTTGGATGGGGGGGACAACCTCGGGCTTCACCCCTGGCCCTTGGGTGGTTAAAGGGGGGTACCCCTTGATTTAAGGGGTTCCCACTCCTCCAGGGTACCCCGGCCAGGGGTGACTAGTTGGGTATGTAATGCCAGGGCCGCAGGGACCAGTATAAAAGTGTCCCCCGGCTGTGGCATTATGTACCTGGCTAGTGGAGCCCAGTGCTGGTTTCAAAAATATGGGGGACCCCTACGCTTTTTGTCACCTGTATTTTTGGAACCAGGACCAGGCGCAGAGCCCGGTGCTGGTTGATTAAATATGGGGGAACCCCTGTCATTTCCCCCCCCCATATTTTTTCAACCAGGACCGGCTCAAAGAGCCCGAGGCTGGTTGTGCTTAGGAGGGGGGACCCCACGCAATTTTTTTCTCAGTTTTTACACTAAACAGACCCTTTCCCATAGATAACCATGCACAGATCTCACTGATCCGTGCATGGTTATCCAAACTCGACTGGAAAAAGCAGGTCTATTTTTTTGCTGCTTTTTTTAACGATTCGAAAAAAAACAGACCCGCACTTGAGCACTCAGAAACTAACACCCAAATACGAATGAATAGTGAATGCACGTATTGTATGAAATATCAGCCGCGTTTGACCGATGGTCTATTCATTCGTATTTCGGAACTTTGCAAATCAAACCATTACGAATAGTCCAAACACTGCCGAGATTGGTGCTTAGTGAATTCCCGGATTGGGACTTAGAAAAAAAAACACAAATCGGACAAACTCGAATTCTTAGTAAATATTGGCCACTGTCTCCATAACCTCACACACATGCTGCCTCCATAACCTCGCACACATGCTGCCCCCATAGCCTCACACACATGCTGCCCCCATAGCCTCACACACATGCTACCCCCATAGCCTCACACACATGCTGCCCCCATAGCCTCACACACACCATGCCCCATTTTATTTATGTACTTATTTATTAGCAGTTTCTTATATAGCGCAGCATATTCCGTTGCACTTTACAATTAGAAAAACAGTTATAGAACAAAACTGGGCAAAAAACAGGCAGACACAGTGGTAGGAAGGCCCTGCTCGCAAGCTTACAATCTATAGGTAAATAGGCATTGATACACAAGGATAGATGCTACCTGTTACATAATGGTCCACCAGATTACTAGGTTCTTAATGGGTTGTGTGATATGATCACCCAGCAATGTTGGAAGACAAAATGTGAGGTTATGTGTACTGTACAGAGAGGATGTGATTATATAGGAAAGCATTGAAGGTTATGTGGGTGGATCTGGAATTTGATAGGCTTGTCTGAAGAGGTGAGTTTTCAGGGAACATTTAAAGGTTTAGACACACACACACACACACACACACACACACACACACACACACACACACACTGCCCCCATAGACACACACACACACACACACACTGCCCCCATAGACACACACACACACACACACACACACACACACACACACACACACACACACACACACACACACACTGCCCCCATAGACACACACACACACACACACACACACACACACACACACACACTGCCCCCATAGACACACACACTTTCTCCCTTGCAGGTCACACTGCTCCGGCACACAGCCCTCCTCACAGATCACACTGTCTCCCCCTCACATACTCTGGCAGTGAACACTTTCTTGCTGTCCTTGAAATCTCCTCACCTGCCAGGATCCTTCTCTGCAGTGGCGCGTTTCCACAGTCCACAACTAAATAATTACAGGGGGGTCCCTGAGCGTGTGGGACTGTTACTGGGTGGTTCCAACCCTTTCTCCAGTCACCTGCCACTCTGACTTCCGCTGTCTGTCGCTACCAGTGGTCCTGCCCCCAGCTGCACCTGCACTCTGAAGTTAAGAAGTCCTTCTGGTGATGGGGATATCTCTAGCAACTGTTCAGGTAGAGGCCGGTGGTACGATGGCCCTGTCAGCCCATACATTCCCTGACTATGGAGGCTGCTTTTGTGAGTGAGAATGGGAACTGCAGCAGTTATTTCTGATATCTCCTGTGGTCCCCAGAACACACATTTGGGGGAAACTTATATTTGCTGGTAACCACTGAGCCACCATTTTTCCTGGATGTCCAGCAATTCTTCATTCATAAACGGTCCCATTGGTCAGCAATCTCCTGCTGTGGTTTATTTTTGCTTTCTGCGCAGTTGTAATATTTCAAGTTTTAGTGTTGCCCATTGGGGGGGGTGGGGGCAGTCAATTACCGGCGCTAGTGATGGGACCCGGTGGGGTGGAGGCATTGGCAAGTGCATACATACTTGCCGATGCCGGCAGTGAGTTTACTGCCATACTCCTCTCCACAGCGTCCACCAGTCTCCGCTGTGCCTGTGCAACCAGCAAATTCCCTTTCTATTGCCGGCTTGCTACTTTTTTGCTCTTTGCGTCTTCACCGAGCTGCAGCCTCCTAGATTACATTGGCTCCTATAGAATCAGGGGTATCACATCTGTAGAGTTAAGTACGTTATCATATTCTTCAGTGGATCTTGGTTAGTCTTATTGTTACAGGAATGAGGGTTTACCTGGCTGTCATTAAGTATTTGCGCCTCATGTTATCTCACTATGTTTCTTTTCCCCCAGGGTCACGTTGAAATCATCAAATGTCAAATATCACAATTTCCCACCCAACATTTTTTAAGCTACTTGGGATTCCTGGCCTGGAATCATCCTACTTCTACATAGGATGTATCTTCTTCTTGGTGTACGTGATTTCGGTGATGGGAAATATTACCCTTCTCATCATCATAAGAATAGACCAGAGTCTCCATCATCCCATATACTTCTTTCTCTGCATGTTGTCATTAGTAGACCTGGCGTTGACCACCGCCACCACGCCCAAGGTTGTTGGAATCCTTTGGTTCAACTCCCAAGAAATTTACTTTGAGGCCTGTCTGATGCAAATGTTCTTCATCCATTCCTTTGCCACCATGGAGTCCGCAGCTCTTCTAGCCATGGCATTTGATCGATATATCGCCATCTGCCATCCTCTCCGGTATACTACCCTGCTGACCAATCAGCTTATTTTTTCTATCGGTGTCGCTTTGGTGATTAGAGGGGTGTTATGTGTAATGCCGCTGCCTATCCTTTTCCTGAGACTGTCCCTGTGTAATAACAGTGTTATCCATCATTCTTTCTGTGACCACATCGCTGTGGTGAAGTTGGCTTGTTCCGACACAAATCTCAATAGTCTTTATGGATTAGTGGTGGCAATGCTCATTGTTGCCCTAGACTTGGTCTTCATCTGGTCCTATATCCTGATCCTCCATGCTGTGTTTCAGTTGGCCTCCAGAGATGCGAGATCCAAAGCTCTTAGTACATGTGCCTCCCATATTTGTGCCATTGTTATGTTCTACCTCACTGTTGTCCTCTTATCTGTGGTCCAGAGATTTGCAAAAAATGTTCCTCTTTACATTGTTATCTTGTTGGCCAATGTCTACCTGATGCTGCCACCTCTGACGAACCCCATTGTGTACGGTGTGAAGACCCAACAAGTTCGGAATAGAATAAATAATTTTATACATTGTGGGGTCCAAAAATTATGAATGACTGCATGATTGGACCTGTTCAGTATCTGTAAAAAATATTTTTGATGCACAACTTGATTTAATATGGAGTGTCTCTGTCTTTCAGGACCGTGGTAATAAGTCTCAGAAATGTATTATATGCCCCTGGACTTCTGCCCCTACTTTTCCACCATCTTGGGGGTTGCCAAACTGATAGCACCTCTTTTAGGAAAGTATTACACTTCCTTTAGACTCTCCTTAGGCACAAGTTTGGACACATGCCCAAGATATTATTTCCTCCCATATTTAAATATTCCAGTCCATAATTATTATTTTTTTTTTTTTTTTTAGCAGATTTAATTTCTTTTCTTTTTTTTAAACTCGAACAGGTTTGATCATATTCCATCTGGTTCAAGAGTATTTGAGCCCGGTCAAATTTTCATGCTTAAGTTAAATTTTAAATATTTTGTATGTTTTTTGAATTGCGTTATTCTAGTTTAAAATGACAAACATCTTATACAAGCACAATTTTAGAACCTACAGTTCTAAGCAATGTCTCTTGACGATTATGAAACAAATTTGTTCTTGGCCATAGAGCCAGTAAAATTACAACAAATTTCAAACCGGTTCAAAATTGTAATCTTTAATTGTCAGCTACTGCCTACTGTAGGTCTGAGAGCCATGTCCTGTGGCTGATCACGGGGTCTGTACTATAGATCTACAATGTCTAAGTCGTCAGTCAATAGGTCGACACCATATGGTTGACATGACAAAAGGTTGACATGGACAAAAGGTCGTCATGTGAAATGTCGACACTGGAAAATATTGACAGGTTCAAATGGTTGACATGGCAATGGTTTTCGGTTTTGTTTTTCATGTTTTTAGACTTTTTCCATCCTTGACTATCCATGTCACAAATCATAACCTTTAGTAACCTTGTGTTGAGTGAAGTGGGATACGTTCGTTAGGTCGACCCAACATAGGTTGACAGTCATTGGGTTGACCACTGAAGGTTGACATTGGCATTAGGTCGACATGCACTAGGTCAACATGGCCATTAGGTCGACATGTACTAGGTCGACAGGTCAAACTGTGAACATGAGGTTTTTTTTTTTTATAATTTTTGGATTTTTTTCATACATAACGATCCAGGTGGACTACGATTGGAATGGTATCCTGTGCTGAGCGAAGCAGTAGTGAGGCACCTTGCCCGAAGCATGGCAAGCGAAGCATGCAAGGGGACACGGTGCACTAATTGGGGTTCCCCGTCACTTTACGGAGAAAACGACACCAGAAAAAGTACAAAAACTCATGTTGACCTTTTCACCTGATTATTGGGTTCTTATTACGCTCTATGCTTTTAGATTGTGCCACTTATTAGTAGCACCGTGTGTGTACATGTGTAATAATGTCCCACGTGTCAGTAACATCATCATCATCATCATCATCATCAGATAAATATAGTGGTGAGTCTATAACAAAATGTTGTGGCCCAAAAACAAATTGCTAAATATATTTAAAATTATTATTGCTGTCAATCATATTCTTTAAAAATATATACAACATTTAGTGGTTGTGTAAGTTCAAATATTTTGAAAAAATTACACAATTTACTTTAATGGCAACAATTATTATTCAAAATGAAATCTCTTGTCCTTTAGTATAACCCTTACACAAACAACACACGTGTGTATTCAACAAAATAGTCTTTTTTTTATTTTATTAAGAAAACGCTATTTTGAAACCACTTTTGCACCAGTCATTGTAACGTTATTTGTTGTGGTAGAACATTTAGCTTTAGTCTGAAGACAAAAACAGGAAAAGTTATTCTAATTAAATGAATAATTATCATGATGTCATTTTGCCTTCATCATATCTTTCATAATCTGTTGTATCTCCAAATCATGTTAAAATAAATACCTCCCCATGGATACAGTAGGAAACATCTAATAACATAAACTGACTGCCAAGAGATTTTTACACCAGTTGAGTTTAATCCATAATACGATGTGTTTTTGTAAAATATAAATTGTGTGTTATTTTTAGAGCTGTGAAGGTGCTGATCTGCTCGGTTCTTATCGCCAAATTACCGCAAGTTCAGCTTTTTCCAGATTTTTCTATTGGCTATCCAAAACACATGACAGCTGGATAGCCAATAAGATGCCGTTCTGAGATCTGAGTAAATCTAGGTAAATCCGAACCCGCACATCTCCAGGCATTTTTAATAAATGTTCCTTATCTGTGCTTGTCTGGCACGCTACAGATTTCTTCTTGTATCCTGGAGCCACGCAAACCAGATAGAAATATGCAAAAGTATTGTATGAATAAAAATTGTCCATGTGTGTTTTATTGTGTTGGTGCCACATTCTCTTTCAGTTGTGCTGTGAATGATGAATTCGCCAAAAGGATTCATCAATATCCCAGGAGAATATGGGGCACTACACATCTCGTAGGTTCCAATTTTCTGGAACTGATTTTTTCTGGAACTGATTGAGGTCGGAAGGGGTTCCGACCTATTCAATGTCGGACCTTTTCTTCTGGCAAGTCGGGAAACCCGACTTGTCAGAAGAGTGTCAGAATACACGGGGATCGGCGACTTCAGCCGCTGAGCCCCGTGTATTGTCAGGTTTTAGCCCAGTTTCCGACAATGTCAATCCGACTTTAAAAAAAGTCTTATTGACACTGTCGGGATCGGGCCAAACCTGTTGGGTTTGGCTCGGCATTGAATAGAGTGCTGTCGGGTCCTTTCCATCATAAAGGGCCCGACAGCTATTGAATACAGCCCTAAATTTAAATCAGCAATTTGTTTTAAGGCAAAATTAAGTTGGATTTTCCTTAGAACAAATTTCTCCTTTAAATTTAACAGCTGTATCGCCCGAATCTTTCCAGCAAATCAGAACCTGTTATACATATTAGAGATGAGCGGGTTCGGTTTCTCTGAAACCGAACCCGCACGAACTTCATGTTTTTTTTCACGGGTCCGAGCAGACTCGGATCCTCCCGCCTTGCTCGGTTAACCCGAGCGCGCCCGAACGTCATCATGACGCTGTCGGATTCTCGCGAGACTCGGATTCTATATAAGGAGCCGCGCGTCGCCGCCATTTTCACACGTGCATTGAGATTGATAGGGAGAGGACGTGGCTGGCGTCCTCTCCATTAGAAATTAGATTAGAAGAGAGAGAGAGATTGTGCAGAGTCAGACAGAGTTTACCACAGTGACCAGTGCAGTTGTTGTTAGTTAACTTTTATTTATTTTAATATAATATATCCGTTCTCTGCTATATCCGTTCTCTGCCTGAAAAAAAACGATACACAGCAGCAGCCAGTCACACAGTGTGACTCAGTCTGTGTGCACTCAGCTCAGCCCAGTGTGCTGCACATCAATGTATAAAAGGCAAAGCTTATAATAATTGTGGGGGAGACTGGGGAGCACTGCAGGTTGTTATAGCAGGAGCCCCCAGGAGTACATAATATTATATTAATTTAAAATTAAACAGTGCACACTTTTGCTGCAGGAGTGCCACTGCCAGTGTGACTAGTGGTGACCAGTGCCTGACCACCAGTATAGTAGTATATTGTTGTATGTATTGTATACTATCTCTTTATCAACCAGTCTATATTAGCAGCAGACACAGTACAGTGCGGTAGTTCACGGCTGTGGCTACCTCTGTGTCGGCAGTCGGAACTCGGCAGGCAGTCCGTCCATCCATAATTGTATTACAATATATACCACCTAACCGTGGTATTTTTTTTTCTTTCTTTATACCGTCGTCATAGTGTCATACTAGTTGTTACGAGTATACTACTATCTCTTTATCAACCAGTGTACAGTGCGGTAGTTCACGGCTGTGGCTACCTCTGTGTCGGCAGTCGGCAGGCAGTCCGTCCATCCATAATTGTATTATTATTATAATATATACCACCTAACCGTGGTTTTTTTTTCATTCTTTATACCGTCGTCATAGTGTCATACTAGTTGTTACGAGTATACTACTATCTCTTTATCAACCAGTGTACAGTGCGGTAGTTCACGGCTGTGGCTACCTCTGTGTCGGCAGTCGGCAGGCAGTCCGTCCATCCATAATTGTATTATTATTATAATATATACCACCTAACCGTGGTTTTTTTTTCATTCTTTATACCGTCGTCATAGTGTCATACTAGTTGTTACGAGTATACTACTATCTCTTTATCAACCAGTGTACAGTGCGGTAGTTCACGGCTGTGGCTACCTCTGTGTCGGCAGTCGGCAGGCAGTCCGTCCATCCATAATTGTATTATTATTATAATATATACCACCTAACCGTGGTTTTTTTTTCATTCTTTATACCGTCGTCATAGTGTCATACTAGTTGTTACGAGTATACTACTATCTCTTTATCAACCAGTGTACAGTGCGGTAGTTCACGGCTGTGGCTACCTCTGTGTCGGCAGTCGGCAGGCAGTCCGTCCATCCATAATTGTATTATTATTATAATATATACCACCTAACCGTGGTATTTTTTTTTCTTTCTTTATACCGTCGTCATAGTGTCATACTAGTTGTTACGAGTATACTACTATCTCTTTATCAACCAGTGTACAGTGCGGTAGTTCACGGCTGTGGCTACCTCTGTGTCGGCAGTCGGCAGGCAGTCCGTCCATCCATAATTGTATTATTATTATAATATATACCACCTAACCGTGGTTTTTTTTTCATTCTTTATACCGTCGTCATAGTGTCATACTAGTTGTTACGAGTATACTACTATCTCTTTATCAACCAGTGTACAGTGCGGTAGTTCACGGCTGTGGCTACCTCTGTGTCGGCAGTCGGCAGGCAGTCCGTCCATCCATAATTGTATTATTATTATAATATATACCACCTAACCGTGGTTTTTTTTTCATTCTTTATACCGTCGTCATAGTGTCATACTAGTTGTTACGAGTATACTACTATCTCTTTATCAACCAGTGTACAGTGCGGTAGTTCACGGCTGTGGCTACCTCTGTGTCGGCAGTCGGCAGGCAGTCCGTCCATCCATAATTGTATTATTATTATAATATATACCACCTAACCGTGGTTTTTTTTTCATTCTTTATACCGTCGTCATAGTGTCATACTAGTTGTTACGAGTATACTACTATCTCTTTATCAACCAGTGTACAGTGCGGTAGTTCACGGCTGTGGCTACCTCTGTGTCGGCAGTCGGCAGGCAGTCCGTCCATCCATAATTGTATTATTATTATAATATATACCACCTAACTGTGGTATTTTTTTTTCTTTCTTTATACCGTCGTCATAGTGTCATACTAGTTGTTACGAGTATACTACTATCTCTTTATCAACCAGTGTACAGTGCGGTAGTTCACGGCTGTGGCTACCTCTGTGTCGGCAGTCGGCAGGCAGTCCGTCCATCCATAATTGTATTATTATTATAATATATACCACCTAACCGTGGTTTTTTTTTCATTCTTTATACCGTCGTCATAGTGTCATACTAGTTGTTACGAGTATACTACTATCTCTTTATCAACCAGTGTACAGTGCGGTAGTTCACGGCTGTGGCTACCTCTGTGTCGGCAGTCGGCAGGCAGTCCGTCCATCCATAATTGTATTATTATTATAATATATACCACCTAACTGTGGTATTTTTTTTTCTTTCTTTATAATGTCGTCATAGTGTCATACTAGTTGTTACGAGTATACTACTATCTCTTTATCAACCAGTGTACAGTGCGGTAGTTCACGGCTGTGGCTACCTCTGTGTCGGCAGTCGGCAGGCAGTCCGTCCATCCATAATTGTATTATTATTATAATATATACCACCTAACCGTGGTTTTTTTTTCATTCTTTATACCGTCGTCATAGTGTCATACTAGTTGTTACGAGTATACTACTATCTCTTTATCAACCAGTGTACAGTGCGGTAGTTCACGGCTGTGGCTACCTCTGTGTCGGCAGTCGGCAGGCAGTCCGTCCATCCATAATTGTATTATTATTATAATATATACCACCTAACCGTGGTATTTTTTTTTCTTTCTTTATACCGTCGTCATAGTGTCATACTAGTTGTTACGAGTATACTACTATCTCTTTATCAACCAGTGTACAGTGCGGTAGTTCACGGCTGTGGCTACCTCTGTGTCGGCAGTCGGCAGGCAGTCCGTCCATCCATAATTGTATTATTATTATAATATATACCACCTAACCGTGGTTTTTTTATACCACCTAACCGTGGCAGTCCGTCCATAATTGTATACTAGTATCCAATCCATCCATCTCCATTGTTTACCTGAGGTGCCTTTTAGTTCTGCCTATAAAATATGGAGAACAAAAAAGTCATGTGCTGATTGGGGAGGGTTTTTTGGAAGGGACATCCTGCGTGACACTGCAGTGCCACTCCTAGATGGGCCCGGTGTTTGTGTCGGCCACTAGGGTCGCTAATCTTACTCACACAGCTACCTCATTGCGCCTCTTTTTTTCTTTGCATCATGTGCTGATTGGGGAGGGTTTTTTGGAAGGGACATCCTGCGTGACACTGCAGTGCCACTCCTAGATGGGCCCGGTGTTTGTGTCGGCCACTAGGGTCGCTAATCTTACTCACACAGCTACCTCATTGCGCCTCTTTTTTTCTTTGCGTCATGTGCTGTTTGGGGAGGGTTTTTTGGAAGGGACATCCTGCGTGACACTGCAGTGCCACTCCTAGATGGGCCCGGTGTTTGTGTCGGCCACTAGGGTCGCTTATCTTTCTCACACAGTCAGCTACCTCATTGCGCCTCTTTTTTTCTTTGCGTCATGTGCTGTTTGGGGAGGGTTTTTTGGAAGGGACATCCTGCGTGACACTGCAGTGCCACTCCTAGATGGGCCCGGTGTTTGTGTCGGCCACTAGGGTCGCTTATCTTTCTCACACAGTCAGCTACCTCATTGCGCCTCTTTTTTTCTTTGCGTCATGTGCTGTTTGGGGAGGGTTTTTTGGAAGGGACATCCTGCGTGACACTGCAGTGCCACTCCTAGATGGGCCCGGTGTTTGTGTCGGCCACTAGGGTCGCTAATCTTACTCACACAGCTACCTCATTGCGCCTCTTTTTTTCTTTGCGTCATGTGCTGTTTGGGGAGGGTTTTTTGGAAGGGACATCCTGCGTGACACTGCAGTGCCACTCCTAGATGGGCCCGGTGTTTGTGTCGGCCACTAGGGTCGCTTATCTTTCTCACACAGTCAGCTACCTCATTGCGCCTCTTTTTTTCTTTGCGTCATGTGCTGTTTGGGGAGGGTTTTTTGGAAGGGACATCCTGCGTGACACTGCAGTGCCACTCCTAGATGGGCCCGGTGTTTGTGTCGGCCACTAGGGTCGCTTATCTTTCTCACACAGTCAGCTACCTCATTGCGCCTCTTTTTTTCTTTGCGTCATGTGCTGTTTGGGGAGGGTTTTTTGGAAGGGACATCCTGCGTGACACTGCAGTGCCACTCCTAGATGGGCCCGGTGTTTGTGTCGGCCACTAGGGTCGCTAATCTTACTCACACAGCTACCTCATTGCGCCTCTTTTTTTCTTTGCGTCATGTGCTGTTTGGGGAGGGTTTTTTGGAAGGGACATCCTGCGTGACACTGCAGTGCCACTCCTAGATGGGCCCGGTGTTTGTGTCGGCCACTAGGGTCGCTTATCTTACTCACACAGCGACCTCGGTGCAAATTTTAGGACTAAAAATAATATTGTGAGGTGTGATGTGTTCAGAATAGGCTGAAAATGAGTGTAAATTATGTTTTTTGAGGTTAATAATACTTTGGGATCAAAATTACCCCCAAATTCTATGATTTAAGCTGTTTTTTAGGGTTTTTTGAAAAAAACACCCGAATCCAAAACACACCCGAATCCGACAAAAAAAATTCGGTGAGGTTTTGCCAAAACGCGGTCGAACCCAAAACACGGCCGCGGAACCGAACCCAAAACCAAAACACAAAACCCGAAAAATTTCCGGCGCTCATCTCTAATACATATTGCCATGCAGGGACTGATTAAGGGGGACCCAAGGCAGCAAACGTGTAGGTTGGCAAACCAATATACTTGCCAAATGTATATACTGGTGATGTTATTAAAAAAAGTATAATGTATAAATACCCCCAGCACAACAAATGTGTTGAACAGGCTGTAGTGACCCCAGTGCACAATATATCACACAGAAACCCCAGTTCACATTACACCACAATATCCCCCATGCTGATAATGTAGCTATGTGTGGGGCCCTCTGAGTGTGGGTCCCTGGGTGTCGTCCCCCCCCCCCCCTTGCTAATCCATCACAGCCCCTATATGTACAGTATATACTATAGATTATAGACCAGAATACGGTGGGTATAACAGCATGTTGAAGGCCAATAATTACTTTTTTTTGTAAATGTCCCGGTACAGCCGAGGAATGGCTTTTCGGGTAAAGTGGAACCGAGATGGATTTTGTACCAGAATCACAGGACCTCAATTAACTGTGTAAAACCCACTGCATTAATGGCGGATATTGGACACAGATCTAATAGTGGCATAGCCATGATGGTGTCAGTAATCCGCTGTGCGACTGGGTGATAGCTGTCATACTGTTCTTGGTTGCTCTTTCAAAGGATTGTTCCATAATCAATTGATTTTTTACAATAGTACTAGCAGTCTTCTTGGTCCACTTCTTGGATGAAGATCTCCCCCCCCCCCCCAGCAGCAGCCGGTCTAGTGCTGAAGGATTCTTCTGAGGATTCCTGGATAGGAGAAGAGTCACCTAGCCTTAGCCTTAACAAATTGGATGCAGGACTACCTCTGATGATTACTGAGGATATCAAGGATGAAGGTGTTGGCGATGAAGTTTGCAGGTGCTGGGATCTAGTTGAGAGAAGGGAGCTAGCAGATGTAGGACTGCTTTTTGTTTTTTAACACCAGTTTCTGATGTTATCAAAAACTTGTCATGAGCTCGCTGCATGTGACATAACAGGGTGGAGGTTCCTAGATGCTTAACGTCCATACTGCTACTTACTGTGGTTCCACAAAGGCTACAGATGGCTTAACAAATATTGTCAGGATTTGAGTAAAAATATTTCCACACATCTGTGGTGTATTTGTTGGTCCATCCTCTTATTATTGCCAAAAGCTGCTTTCACTGGTGCCAGACTTACACAAACAACATCCTCCTTAGCACCAGCATCAGCTACACAAATACCCCCCTCATGCTCTTGCACTTACTTGATGGCATCCTCAATTTCTATGTTATCAGCTACTGTATACTTCTGCTGCTCATCCCCACATTTGCAGAGGAAGCAGAAATGGTGGAAGGTGGTTTTCCTGTGAGTACAGTGTCAGCAAACTCAAGACACACAGACTCTACTCAGGGATTTCTGACAGTTCTGTTTTTTAATGCACAGTTTGTTCTACTGCTTTAGTGGTTTTCATTTTTTTTGTAATACCTCTTCTGGACTTTGGGCGGGATGTAATGTCATCCGAGTTCGGCTGACCTGCTGGATTCTGGCCAAACTCAGATGTTTTTTTAAGGGGGCAATCAATTACAAGGCAAAACCATGCCTTGTACAGTAAGTGATTGCCCCTTTAAAAAAAAGTCTGCATTCGGCTGGAATCCGGCACGTTGACAGAAAATGGACGACATTACATGCCGCCCTTGGAGTGAAAAGGTCTTGCATCATCATGAGAGGCAAATGAAAATGCCTCATAGACAGTTGCAGAACCACTACTAAGAAATAAAGGTCAGGTCCTGAGCCTTTCCTTGCCACTGCATGTCGTGAATGGCATGTTGCCAATTTTATGATTTTTGGCACCAAACCTTCCCCTTCATAAGAGGTGTCTTTTTCTTTAATACTGTATATTGGATTTTTGATTTTAGATGCCCTGACAAACCCTCTATGCCCTTGAGCATCAGTTTTAGTAGATGACATTGAAGGACCATTAATATCATCATGACTGGTGGCAGCAGCTGCTGCACTAGTATTTGGTTGCTCTACTCTAAACTGATCGTTATCTATTTTTCAATTCGCGGATCACTGTATGGAGCCACAGGGCTTATCGATGCACATCTGGACTATAGATCTACAATGTCAAGGTTGACATACATTAAGTTGACATGGACAAAAGATTAACATATGAAAGGATGACAGGGTCAAATTGTCAACATGGCAATTGTCGACACACATATGGTCGACACATGTTTTTGTTTTATTTTTTTCCACTTTTCCTTTTCCTTATCCATGTCACAAATCATAACCTTTGCTAACTGCACCCAATTTATGTCGAGAGAAGTGAGCCAGCGAGGGGCTGAGTTTCTACAATTGGTGGTCCCAGATGAAAAAGCTATCCACACTAACCCCAAAAATGCAATAAAAAAACCTTTGTTGACCATTTCAATATCGACCTTTTGAACCTGTCGAGCTTTTGTTCCTATCGACCTTTCCAGTGTTGATTTGTCATATGTCGACCTTTATTCCATGTTGACCTTTTGTATGTTGACCATATGGGTTCAACCTAATGACTGTAGACCTAACAACTGAATCTTTTATGCCACACCCAAAGCACACTAGTATAAAGCACACCAAACAGTACAAACAATAGAACTAAACAATATATATTTTATTTTTCTGTTTTTGAACTTGCAGCTCGGTTCAAACTGCATAGAGTCACAGGGCTTATAGATGCACATGAACAATGGGCACCAAACAGTACAATTTATAGCAGAGTACAGCGCAGCATACAGAGTGCCTCCACACAGTTACTTTATACTTGGCACAGCCACTTGTTGTTAGTCTGGAGTCTCAGCACAGCCAATGCAGCAGAGTCACGGCCGCGGCACCTTATATACAATCCAAGTCCCATGAGAATCCAATGCCGGGAGGATGACATTCGGCCTCGAAGTGGGATCTGAGTCTGGTGGGACTCGGATCCCGGGAGCTTGGATTGATTTTCTCCCTTTTTATGTATGGAATGGCTTTGATCCATTGGGAGTCTGAGGAGACCATAAAAACTGTGAAGATGGATGGGATCGTGTTTCGAATTCATTACAAACAGATATATTGGACTATTTTGCGCAAGACTGAAAGGAACATTTTAATACGTGGCTATTGACTGATTACTGTCCTAAAGTGTTGCGCTTGATTACATTTACATAGTTTTACACTACAGACAGTGATGGTACTGTAGCCAGTGTCGGACTGACGCCTGAAGGGTCCACCGGAGAAATGCAGTGGTAGGGACCCATGTTTAAGGGTGTGGCCAGGAATTAGTGGAGGTGTGGCCAACCACCACATAGGCTCTGCTAACCATTAGAGAGTACATGGGCTGGGCCCCATGATAAATATATATAGTAAATACTGCTAGTGCATGCATGAGAATGTACCAGATTAATAACAGTAATGCACTGGGGAAAATACACCACAGTCCTGTGCAGTATAATGTAACATATGTATAATGTATAATTAAAGTGCACTAGGATAGAGTCTGGAACCTAATCCCTAGAGGAGGAGGTGGGCCCGCAGGCAGTGGGGCCCACCGGGGGTTTCCCCTGTTACCCTGTGGGCCAGTCCGACCCTGACTGTAGCTATGAGGATATCTCATGCGTTCCCTGAAAATTCACCGCAGGCAGCTTAATCAAATTCCGGACATACCCACATCTTCATAAGCTTTCCTATCAAATTACATCCCCTCTGTACAGTCCACACATACAGTGCATCCGGAAAGTATTCACTGAGCTTCACTTTTTCCACATTTTGTTATGTTACAGCCTTATTCCAAAATTGAATAAATTAACTTTTCCCCTCAAAATTCTACACACAATACCCCATAATGACAACGTGAAAAAAAGTTTTTTTCGTGATTTTTGCAAATTTATTAAAAATAAAAAACTAAGACATCACATGTAGATAAGTATTCACAGCCTTTGCCATGAAGCTCAAAATTGAGCTCAGGTGCATCCTGTTTCCACTGATCGTCCTGGAGATGTTCCTACAGCTTAATTGGAGTCCGCCTGTGGTAAATTCAGTTAATTGGACATGATTTGGAAAAGCTCACACCTGTCTATATAAGGTCCCACACTTGACAGTGCATGTCTGGGCACAAACCAAGCATGAAGCCAAAGGAATTGTCTGTAGACCTCCGAGACAGGATTGTCTCTAGGCACAAATCAGAGGAAGGGTACAGAAAAAGATATGATGCTTTGAAGGTCCCAATGAGCACAGTGGCCTCCATCATCCGTAAATGGAAGAAGTTCGGAAACCACCAGGACTCTTCCTAGAGCTGGCCGGCCGTCTGAACTGAGCGATCGGGGGAGATGGGCCCTAGTCAGGGAGGTGGCCAAGAACCTGATGGTCACTTTGTCAGAGCTACAGCATTCCTCTGTGGAGAGAGGAGAACCTTCCAGAAGTACAACCACAGTGCTTAAAGTGGTCCTAGAGAGGTGGTGGAACTCACCCCCCTCCCCACGGCGCCCAAGTAATAAAGGTATTGCGCGCGCCGTAGGCGCGTGCCGCAAAAAAAGGGACGTGGTCTCCAAAAGAATGGGGCGTGGTCACACAATAGTAATAATGCCCACAGTAGTAGCACCACGTAATACACATAATGGCCACCACAGTAGCGCTTCCTATACAATGCCCACAGTTGTAGTGCTCATTATGCAATGTCCACTGTACTGGTAGTGCCCACAGTGGTAGTGCCCCTTATATAGACCCCATAGTAGTGGTGCCCCTTATGCAATGCTTGTAGTAATGCCCCCAGTCGTTTAGCGCCCTAGTAGTTATGCCCCCAGTGGTAATGCCCCTGCAGTTATGACCCCAGTAGTTTACCCCCCCCCCCTTTAGTTTAGCCTCCCAGTGGTAATGCCCCCAGTAGTTTGCCTGCTTGTAGTTTAGCCGCCAGTAGTAATGCCCCCCTGTAGTTTGCCCCATTGTAGTTTAGCCCCTGTAGTTATGCCCCCAGTAGTTTGGCCCCCCTGTAGTTTAGCCCCCAAGTATTTACGCCGCCAGTAGTAATGCCCTCCTGTAGTTTGCCCCCAGTAGTTAGCCCCTTTGTAGTTTGCCCCCTTGTAGTTGGCCCCCAGTAATAATGTCCCCTAGTAGTTTGCCCCCAGTAGCTGCCCCCAGTAGTAATGCCCCCCAGGAGTTTGCCCCCAATAGATGACCCCCCAGTAGTAATGCCTCCAGTAGATGCCCCCAGTAGTAATACCCCCAGTAGATGGCCCCCAGTAATAATGTCCCTAAGTAGTTTGCCCCAGTAGTAATGCCCCCAATAGATGACCCCCTCAGTAGTAATGCCCCCAGTAGATGCCCCCCAGAAATAATGCCCCCCCAGTAGTAATGCCCCTTGTTGATGCCCCCCAGTAGTAATGTCTCCCCATAGTTTGCCCCCAATAGATGCCCCCGCTGCACTAAGGAAGAAAAAAAACATCATACTTACCGAGCCCCGTTACCGCTTCCAGACCGCTGCAGTCCTCCTCTCGGCGTCCGCTACTCCGCACTATGAGAGAGACGTCATGACTGACATCTCTCCCATAGCGCATGCCGCACAGTGACAGCGCCGGAGGCAGGAGCTCAGTACTGGGCTCCTGCCTCCGGCTGCCGCTGTGCAGGGAGACGGGCGCCCCCTGGTAACACAATCTCAGCGGGCGCCTGTCATCTCCCTGTGCGGCGCCGGGGACACATAGGGTTAGGTGAGCCGGAGGAGGCGGAACTGCGTTCCGTCTCCAAATGGAACTGACGGAACGCGGTTCCGCCCCGTTCCGGCTCACTTTAACCCCTGGACAACCATCTCTGCAGCAATCCACTAATCAGGCCTGTATGGTAGAGTAGCCAGACGGAAGCCACTCCTTAGTAAAAAGCACATGGCAGCCCATCCGGAGTTTTCCAAAATGCACCTGAAGGACTCTCAGACCATGAGAAACAAAATTCCCTGGTCTGATGAAACAAAGATTGAACTCTTTGGCGTGAATGCCAGGCGTCATGTTTGGAGGAAACCAGGCACCGCTCATCACCAGGCCAATACCATCCCTACAGTGAAGAATGGTGGTGGCAGCATCATGCTGTGGGGATGTTTTTCAGCGGCATGAACTGGGAGATTAGTCAGGATAGAGGAAAAGATGAATGCAGCAAAGTACAGAGACATCCTGGATGAAAACCTGCCCCAGAGCGCTCTTAACCTCAGACTGGGATGACGGTTCATCTTTCAGTAGGACAACAACCCTAAGCACACAGCCAAGATATCAAAGGAGTGGCTTCAGGAGAACTCTGTGAATGTCCTTGAGTGGCCCAGCCAGAGCAGAGACTTGAATACGTTTGAACATCTCTGGAGAGATCTGAAAATGGCTGTGCACCGACGCTTCCCATCCAACCTGATGGAGCTTGAGAGGTGCTGCAAAGAGGAATGTGCGAAACTGCCCAAAGGTATGTGTGCCAAGCTTGTGGCAGAATATTCAAAAAGACTTGAGGCTGTTATTGCTGCCAAAGGTGCATCAACAAAGTATTGAGCAAAGGCTGTGAATACTTATGTACATGTAATTGCGTATTTCTTAAATGTTAATAAATTTGCAAAAATCTCAAAAAAAAACTTTTTTCACTTTGCATTATGGGGTATTGTGTGCAAAATTTGGAGGGAAAAAATTAATTTATTCCATTTCGGAATAAGGCTGTAACATAACAAAATGTGAAAAAGTGAAGCGCTGTGAATACTGTACTTTCCAGATGCACTGTATCCTCACATATCTTCTTCCAAAGAAGTGAAAGGGGGACATGATAGAAACTTTCAAATATATCAGGGGTTTTAACAAAGTCCAGGAGGGAAACATTCTCCAAATGAAGAGAAGTAATAGGACACGAGGACATGCACTGAGACTGGAGGGGGGGAGGTTCAGGGGAAATTTGAGGAAAAATTACTTCACAGAAAGGGTAGTGGACAAGTGGAATAGCCTCCCATCAGAGGTGGTAGAGGCTAAGACAGTAGAGCAATGTAAACATGCATGGGATAGACATAAGGATCCTTACAAAGAATTAAGGATCAAACAAGGTTAGAGATAAAAATAATGTAAAAAAAAAAAGGGGCAGACTAAGTGGGCCAAGAGGTTCTTATCTGCCGTCAAATTCTATGTTTTATGTTTCTCTCTCTTATCTTTCCCTTCCTCCTGACCTCAGGCCAACATCAGTGCCAGATTAATGTGCACATGGGCCTGGAGCTGAATTATAGGAAAGGCCTATTGTGTACCGCTGCAGCAGATTGGATTAAGGAGAGGGGAGCAGGGGATATGCCTCAGCGTCCGTTAGTTACATTACACCGCACAGTAGTGTCCGAGACACGTTACACCGCACAGCAGTGTCCGATAGTTAGATTACACCGCACAGTAGTGTCCGAGTCACATGACACCGCACGGTAGCACCTGATAGTTACATTACACCGCACAGTAGCGTCTGTAGTTACATTACACCGCACGGTAGTGTCCGAGACACGTTACACCGCACAGCAACGTCCGATAGTTACATTACACCGCACAGTAGTGTCCGAATCACATTACACGGCATAGTAGTGTCCGAGTTACAATACACCGCACAGCACCGTCCGATAGTTTCATTACACCGCACAGCACCGTATGATAGTTACAATACACCGCACGGCAGCGTCCGATAGTTACAATACACCGCACAGTAGTGTCCGAGTCACATTACACCGCACGGCAGCGTCCGATAATTACATTACACCGAACTGCAGCGTCCGACAGTTACTGTACATTACACTGCTCAGTAGTGACCTAGTCACATTACACCGCATGGCAGCGTCCTATATTTACATTACACCGTACACTAGTGTCCGAGTCACATTACACTGCACGGCAGCGTCTGCTAGTCACATTACACTGCACTGTAGTGTCCGAGTCACATTACACCGCAAGGCAGCGCTGATAGTTACATTACACTGCACAGCAGCGTCTGATAGTTACATTACACTGCACAGCAGCATCCGATAGTTACAATACACTGCACAGTAGTGTCCAAGTCACATTACACCGCACAGGAGCGTCCGATAGTCACATTACACCGCATGGCAGCATCTGATAGATACATTACACCGCAAGGTAGTGTCCGTATACACACTGGCCGGAATTCAATTGATTATCATGCATGATAAATTAAAACGGCAGCGTCCGATAGTTACATTACACCACACGGCAGCGTCCTATAGTCATATTACACTGCATGGTAGCTTCTGATAGTCACATTACACCGCATGGCAGCGTCCGATAGTTACATTACACCGCACGGCAGCGTTCGATAGTTACATTACACCGCACGGCAGCATCTGATAGTCACATTACACCATACATCAGTGTCCGACAGTTACATTACACCACTCAGTAGTGTCCGAGTCACATTACACTACACGGCAGCGTCCGACAGTTACATTACACCACTCAGTAGTGTCCGAGTCACATTACACTACAAGGCAGTGTCCGATAGTTACATTACACCACACGGCAGCGTCCAATAGTTACATTACACCGCATGGTAGTGTCCGTATACACACTGGACGGAATTCAATTGATTATCATGCATGATAGATTATAACAGTATGCCATTAAGGTCACAGAACATGCACACATAACAAAGTGTGAGAAAGTCCTGGGCATAGGGCTACACAGCATATACTCCTTTGTACCTCAAACCTCAGCTGCAGAACACCTCACAGATCACACAGGCGAGGCGCACTGCAGTGTACTGTCCAGTGGGCGGGGCTTATAACGGCCCGGGGGTGTGGCTTCAGGCAACAGGGGCCAGGGCTCAGCAGTGGAAGAACCAGGGGGCTGAGTTTATAAAGGTCCCACAGAGACACAGCTTGGGTGGGATTGCAAGTGAGAAGAACTTTGAGCAATCGTGGGCACAGCTGTAGATGCACCAGGAGGCGGAGCTTATCGCGATCTGGGTGAGGAGCTTACTTCGATCCTGGGTATGTGCTTCATTGTGCAGTGACAGCTGCTGGCAGCTTCAGAGGGGATAGGCAGAGCATTGGCTCTCCGTGACAGGAGTCTAGTGAGGGAATGCTATTGGTGATGACAGGAGAAAAGTTTTTTTTTTCCTGTCAACACTATCTGAACTGCAGGGGATCTGTGGGCCTATTTCCAGTGGGGGGCCTGGAGCTGCAGCTCCATCCGCCCCATTGTTAATCCGGCCCTGGCCAACATCACTGTGTGACCATATCATGCAGCCCACTGAGAACCTTTCAATCTGATGGATCATTATGCAATAGACAGCACCTATCCTTGTGTATCAATGCCTGATTCCCTATATAGTGCATACTTGCCTACTTTTGAAAAATAGTTTCAGGGAGATTGTAGGTGATAGCAGAATGCACCGTGCGCCATTGAGGGGGCGTGTCATGTTCCACCCAAAGGGAGTGGCTTGCTCCACCTTTACATACAAACACACTGATATTATACGTCCAGAGCAATAAAGTCGTCACATAACTTTGTATAGCAGCCGTTCAACACTGCTTTCACATATATTTATATTCGTTGTATTGTCTGCAGAAAAAATAAATTCCTAAGTATCAGAGTATTTTACATGAATACGCCAGCAGTGCTATTCAAATAAAGCGTCAGGTATCAATCCCGCATTCACATAACGTGCTCTATTAGTGCTGTTCATACAAATAAGTGTGTGGTATGACGAAATTCATCTCAGAGAGGATGCAAACCAAGAATTCTGCTATCAAGAAGAGGAACAAGGGTCAAGGGCGCCAAGAGCAAATATAAAATGTTACCCCTTGAAAAGGTGACTTGTGTTGTGGTCCCCCTTGTATTTTCTGTATAGCAAATCCCACTGTCTGCACATTCCCCCGTACTGACCCCCTTGTCCGTATATTCCCCGTAGTGACCTCCCTTATCCGTATATATCCCCATACTCACCCCTATATCTGTATATTCCCCGTACTCACCCCCATGTCTGTATATCCCCTGTACTGACCCCCATGTCTGTATATCCCCTGTACTGACCCCCATGTCTGTATATCCCCTGTACTCACCCCCATGTCTGTATATCCCCTGTACTCACCCCCATGTCTGTATATTCCCCGTACTCACCCCCATGTCTGTATATCCCCTGTACTGACCCCCATGTCTGTATATCCCCTGTACTGACCCCCATGTCTGTATATCCCCTGTACTGACCCCCATGTCTGTATATCCCCTGTACTGACCCCCATGTCTGTATATCCCCTGTACTGACCCCCATGTCTGTATATCCCCTGTACTGACCCCCATGTCTGTATATCCCCTGTACTGACCCCCATGTCTGTATATCCCCTGTAGTGACCCCCATGTCTGTATATCCCCTGTACTGACCCCCATGTCTGTATATCCCCTGTACTGACCCCCATGTCTGTATATCCCCTGTACTGACCCCCATGTCTGTATATCCCCTGTACAGAGCCCCATGTCTGTATATCCCCTGTACTGACCCCCATGTCTGTATATCCCCTGTACTGACCCCCATGTCTGTATATCCCCTGTACTGACCCCCATGTCTGTATATCCCCTGTACTGACCCCCATGTCTGTATATCCCCTGTACTGACCCCCATTTCTGTATATCCCCTGTACTGACCCCTCTCTCTGTCTGCATATAGTGAGCCATCAGTCTGTGTAGTGACCACCTCTTTTCTTTATTATGGCTAATGAGTCCCAACCTCCCCACCACCACTTGTATGTTCCTTATAGGGCTCCTGTTCCCCTATCCAGCTCCCCCCATTAGTTAGTTACTTACAGTAGTAGAAGAGCCCCCCTCCTTCCTGTCCTCCGCAGTCTCAGCTCCTCTCTGACAGGTAGCTGACTCATCAGCACTTCCTGATGCTGCCGGGAGACGAGTCATCGCATCTCTCTCACTTCCTCCTTGTGTGTGCCTCCTACAGACAGCCGCTAGAGATGAGCGCCTGAAATTTTTCGGGTTTTGTGTTTTGGTTTTGGGTTCGGTTCCGCGGCCGTGTTTTGGGTTCGAACGCGTTTTGGCAAAACCTCACCGAATTTTTTTGTCGGATTCGGGTGTGTTTTGGATTCGGGTGTTTTTTTCAAAAAACACTAAAAAACAGCTTAAATCATAGAATTTGGGGGTCATTTTGATCCCAAAGTATTATTAACCTCAAAAACCATAATTTACACTCATTTTCAGTCTATTCTGAATACCTCACACCTCACAATATTATTTTTAGTCCTAAAATTTGCACCGAGGTCGCTGTGTGAGTAAGATAAGCGACCCTAGTGGCCGACACAAACACCGGGCCCATCTAGGAGTGGCACTGCAGTGTCACGCAGGATGTCCCTTCCAAAAAACCCTCCCCAAACAGCACATGACGCAAAGAAAAAAAGAGGCGCAATGAGGTAGCTGTGTGAGTAAGATTAGCGACCCTAGTGGCCGACACAAACACCGGGCCCATCTAGGAGTGGCACTGCAGTGTCACGCAGGATGGCCCTTCCAAAAAACCCTCCCCAAACAGCACATGACGCAAAGAAAAAAAGAGGCGCAATGAGGTAGCTGTGTGAGTAAGATTAGCGACCCTAGTGGCCGACACAAACACCGGGCCCATCTAGGAGTGGCACTGCAGTGTCACGCAGGATGTCCCTTCCAAAAAACCCTCCCCAAACAGCACATGACGCAAAGAAAAAAAGAGGCGCAATGAGGTAGCTGACTGTGTGAGTAAGATTAGCGACCCTAGTGGCCGACACAAACACCGGGCCCATCTAGGAGTGGCACTGCAGTGTCACGCAGGATGTCCCTTCCAAAAAACCCTCCCCAATCAGCACATGATGCAAAGAAAAAGAAAAGAAAAAAGAGGTGCAAGATGGAATTGTCCTTGGGCCCTCCCACCCACCCTTATGTTGTATAAACAAAACAGGACATGCACACTTTAACCAACCCATCATTTCAGTGACAAGGTCTGCCACACGACTGTGACTGATATGACGGGTTGGTTTGGACCCCCCCCAAAAAAGAAGCAATTAATCTCTCCTTGCACAAACTGGCTCTACAGAGGCAAGATGTCCACCTCATCTTCACCCTCCGATATATCACCGTGTACATCCCCCTCCTCACAGATTATCAATTCGTCCCCACTGGAATCCACCATCTCAGCTCCCTGTGTACTTTGTGGAGGCAATTGCTGCTGGTCAATGTCTCCGCGGAGGAATTGATTATAATTCATTTTAATGAACATCATCTTCTCCACATTTTCTGGATGTAACCTCGTACGCCGATTGCTGACAAGGTGAGCGGCGGCACTAAACACTCTTTCGGAGTACACACTTGTGGGAGGGCAACTTAGGTAGAATAAAGCCAGTTTGTGCAAGGGCCTCCAAATTGCCTCTTTTTCCTGCCAGTATAAGTACGGACTGTGTGACGTGCCTACTTGGATGCGGTCACTCATATAATCCTCCACCATTCTATCAATGTTGAGAGAATCATATGCAGTGACAGTAGACGACATGTCCGTAATCGTTGTCAGGTCCTTCAGTCCGGACCAGATGTCAGCATCAGCAGTCGCTCCAGACTGCCCTGCATCACCGCCAGCGGGTGGGCTCGGAATTCTGAGCCTTTTCCTCGCACCCCCAGTTGCGGGAGAATGTGAAGGAGGAGATGTTGACAGGTCGCGTTCCGCTTGACTTGACAATTTTGTCACCAGCAGGTCTTTCAACCCCAGCAGACTTGTGTCTGCCGGAAAGAGAGATCCAAGGTAGGCTTTAAATCTAGGATCGAGCACGGTGGCCAAAATGTAGTGCTCTGATTTCAACAGATTGACCACCCGTGAATCCTTGTTAAGCGAATTAAGGGCTGCATCCACAAGTCCCACATGCCTAGCGGAATCGCTCCCTTTTAGCTCCTTCTTCAATGCCTCCAGCTTCTTCTGCAAAAGCCTGATGAGGGGAATGACCTGACTCAGGCTGGCAGTGTCTGAACTGACTTCACGTGTGGCAAGTTCAAAGGGCATCAGAACCTTGCACAACGTTGAAATCATTCTCCACTGCACTTGAGACAGGTGCATTCCACCTCCTATATCGTGCTCAATTGTATAGGCTTGAATGGCCTTTTGCTGCTCCTCCAACCTCTGAAGCATATAGAGGGATGAATTCCACCTCGTTACCACTTCTTGCTTCAGATGATGGCAGGGCAGGTTCAGTAGTTTTTGGTGGTGCTCCAGTCTTCTGTACGTGGTGCCTGTACGCCGAAAGTGTCCCGCAATTCTTCTGGCCACCGACAGCATCTCTTGCACGCCCCTGTCGTTTTTTAAAAAATTCTGCACCACCAAATTCAAGGTATGTGCAAAACATGGGACGTGCTGGAATTTGCCCATATTTAATGCACACACAATATTGCTGGCGTTGTCCGATGCCACAAATCCACAGGAGAGTCCAATTGGGGTAAGCCATTCCGCGATGATCTTCCTCAGTTGCCGTAAGAGGTTTTCAGCTGTGTGCGTATTCTGGAAACCGGTGATACAAAGCGTAGCCTGCCTAGGAAAGAGTTGGCGTTTGCGAGATGCTGCTACTGGTGCCGCCGCTGCTGTTCTTGCGGCGGGAGTCCATACATCTACCCAGTGGGCTGTCACAGTCATATAGTCCTGACCCTGCCCTGCTCCACTTGTCCACATGTCCGTGGTTAAGTGGACATTGGGTACAGCTGCATTTTTTAGGACACTGGTGACTCTTTTTCTGAGGTCTGTGTACATTTTCGGTATCGCCTGCCTAGAGAAATGGAACCTAGATGGTATTTGGTACCGGGGACACAGTACCTCCAACAAGTCTCTAGTTGGCTCTGCAGTAATGATGGATACCGGAACCACGTTTCTCACCACCCAGGATGCCAAGGCCTCAGTTATCCGCTTTGCAGTAGGATGACTGCTGTGATATTTCATCTTCCTCGCAAAGGACTGTTGAACAGTCAATTGCTTACTGGAAGTAGTACAAGTGGGCTTACGACTTCCCCTCTGGGATGACCATCGACTCCCAGCGGCAACAACAGCAGCGCCAGCAGCAGTAGGCGTTACACGCAAGGATGCATCGGAGGAATCCCAGGCAGGAGAGGACTCGTCAGAATTGCCAGTGACATGGCCTGCAGGACTATTGGCATTCCTGGGGAAGGAGGAAATTGACACTGAGGGAGTTGGTGGGGTGGTTTGCGTGAGCTTGGTTACAAGAGGAAGGGATTTACTGGTCAGTGGACTGCTTCCGCTGTCACCCAAAGTTTTTGAACTTGTCACTGACTTATTATGAATGCGCTGCAGGTGACGTATAAGGGAGGATGTTCCGAGGTGGTTAACGTCCTTACCCCTACTTATTACAGCTTGACAAAGGGAACACACGGCTTGACACCTGTTGTCCGCATTTCTGGTGAAATACCTCCACACCGAAGAGCTGATTTTTTTGGTATTTTCACCTGGCATGTCAACGGCCATATTCCTCCCACGGACAACAGGTGTCTCCCCGGGTGCCTGACTTAAACAAACCACCTCACCATCAGAATCCTCCTGGTCAATTTCCTCCCCAGCGCCAGCAACACCCATATCCTCCTCATCCTGGTGTACTTCAACACTGACATCTTCAATCTGACTATCAGGAACTGGACTGCGGGTGCTCCTTCCAGCACTTGCAGGGGGCGTGCAAATGGTGGAAGGCGCATGCTCTTCACGTCCAGTGTTGGGAAGGTCAGGCATCGCAACCGACACAATTGGACTCTCCTTGTGGATTTGGGATTTCGAAGAATGCACTGTTCTTTGCTGTGCTGCTTTTGCCAGCTTGAGTCTTTTCATTTTTCTAGCGAGAGGCTGAGTGCTTCCATCCTCATGTGAAGCTGAACCACTAGCCATGAACATAGGCCAGGGCCTCAGCCGTTCCTTGCCACTCCGTGTGGTAAATGGCATATTGGCAAGTTTACGCTTCTCCTCCGACAATTTTATTTTAGGTTTTGGAGTCCTTTTTTTTCTGATATTTGGTGTTTTGGATTTGACATGCTCTGTACTATGACATTGGGCATCGGCCTTGGCAGACGACGTTGCTGGCATTTCATCGTCTCGGCCATGACTAGTGGCAGCAGCTTCAGCACGAGGTGGAAGTGGATCTTGATCTTTCCCTAATTTTGGAACCTCAACATTTTTGTTCTCCATATTTTAATAGGCACAACTAAAAGGCACCTCAGGTAAACAATGGAGATGGATACTAGTATACAATTATGGACTGCCTGCCGACTGCAGACACAGAGGTAGCCACAGCCGTGAACTACCGTACTGTACTGTGTCTGCAGCTAATATAGACTGGTTGATAAAGAGAAGATGTCTATGTAACTATGTATGTATAAAGAAGACTGAAAAAAATCCACGGTTAGGTGGTATACAATTATGGACGGACTGCCTGCCGAGTGCAGACACAGAGGTAGCCACAGCCGTGAACTACCGTACTGTACTGTGTCTGCAGCTAATATAGACTGGTTGATAAAGAGAAGATGTCTATGTAACTATGTATGTATAAAGAAGAATGAAAAAAAACCACGGTTAGGTGGTATACAATTATGGACGGACTGCCTGCCGAGTGCAGACACAGAGGTAGCCACAGCCGTGAACTACCGTACTGTACTGTGTCTGCAGCTAATATAGACTGGTTGATAAAGAGAAGATGTCTATGTAACTATGTATGTATAAAGAAGAATGAAAAAAATCCACGGTTAGGTGGTATTACAATTATGGACGGACTGCCTGCCGAGTGCAGAGACACAGAGGTAGCCACAGCCGTGAACTACCGTACTGTGTCTGCTGCGACTGGATGATAAATGATATAAAAAATATATATATATCACTACTGCAGCCGGACAGGTATATATTATATATTATATAATGACGGACCTGCTGGACACTGTCTGTCAGCAGAATGAGTTTTATTTTTATAGAATAAAAAAAAAAAAAACACACAAGTGAAGTCACACGACGAGTGTTTAACTTTTTCAGGCAATCACAATATAAGTATACTACTAACTATACTGGTGGTCAGTGTGGTCAGGTCACTGGTCAGTCACACTGGCAGTGGCACTCCTGCAGCAAAAGTGTGCACTGTTTAATTTTAATATAATATGTACTCCTGGCTCCTGCTATAACCTATAACTGGCACTGCAGTAGTGCTCCCCAGTCTCCCCCACAATTATAAGCTGTGTGAGCTGAGCAGTCAGACAGATATATAATATATATAGATGATGCAGCACACTGGCCTGAGCCTGAGCAGTGCACACAGATATGGTATGTGACTGACTGAGTCACTGTGTGTATCGCTTTTTTCAGGCAGAGAACGGATATATTAAATAAACTGCACTGTGTGTCTGGTGGTCACTCACTATATAATATATTATGTACTCCTGGCTCCTGCTATAACCTATAACTGGCACTGCAGTAGTGCTCCCCAGTCTCCCCCACAATTATAAGCTGTGTGAGCTGAGCAGTCAGACAGATATATATAATATTATATATAGATAATAGATGATGCAGCACACTGGCCTGAGCCTGAGCAGTGCACACAGATATGGTATGTGACTGACTGAGTCACTGTGTGTATCGCTTTTTTCAGGCAGAGAACGGATATATTAAATAAACTGCACTGTGTGTCTGGTGGTCACTCACTATATAATATATTATGTAGAGATGAGCGCCTGAAATTTTTCGGGTTTTGTGTTTTGGTTTTGGGTTCGGTTCCGCGGCCGTGTTTTGGGTTCGAACGCGTTTTGGCAAAACCTCACCGAATTTTTTTTGTCGGATTCGGGTGTGTTTTGGATTCGGGTGTTTTTTTCAAAAAACACTAAAAAACAGCTTAAATCATAGAATTTGGGGGTCATTTTGATCCCAAAGTATTATTAACCTCAAAAACCATAATTTACACTCATTTTCAGTCTATTCTGAATACCTCACACCTCACAATATTATTTTTAGTCCTAAAATTTGCACCGAGGTCGCTGTGTGAGTAAGATAAGCGACCCTAGTGGCCGACACAAACACCGGGCCCATCTAGGAGTGGCACTGCAGTGTCACGCAGGATGTCCCTTCCAAAAAACCCTCCCCAAACAGCACATGACGCAAAGAAAAAAAGAGGCGCAATGAGGTAGCTGTGTGAGTAAGATTAGCGACCCTAGTGGCCGACACAAACACCGGGCCCATCTAGGAGTGGCACTGCAGTGTCACGCAGGATGGCCCTTCCAAAAAACCCTCCCCAAACAGCACATGACGCAAAGAAAAAAAGAGGCGCAATGAGGTAGCTGTGTGAGTAAGATTAGCGACCCTAGTGGCCGACACAAACACCGGGCCCATCTAGGAGTGGCACTGCAGTGTCACGCAGGATGTCCCTTCCAAAAAACCCTCCCCAAACAGCACATGACGCAAAGAAAAAAAGAGGCGCAATGAGGTAGCTGTGTGAGTAAGATTAGCGACCCTAGTGGCCGACACAAACACCGGGCCCATCTAGGAGTGGCACTGCAGTGTCACGCAGGATGTCCCTTCCAAAAAACCCTCCCCAAACAGCACATGACGCAAAGAAAAAAAGAGGCGCAATGAGGTAGCTGACTGTGTGAGTAAGATTAGCGACCCTAGTGGCCGACACAAACACCGGGCCCATCTAGGAGTGGCACTGCAGTGTCACGCAGGATGTCCCTTCCAAAAAACCCTCCCCAATCAGCACATGATGCAAAGAAAAAGAAAAGAAAAAAGAGGTGCAAGATGGAATTGTCCTTGGGCCCTCCCACCCACCCTTATGTTGTATAAACAAAACAGGACATGCACACTTTAACCAACCCATCATTTCAGTGACAGGGTCTGCCACACGACTGTGACTGATATGACGGGTTGGTTTGGACCCCCCCCAAAAAAGAAGCAATTAATCTCTCCTTGCACAAACTGGCTCTACAGAGGCAAGATGTCCACCTCATCTTCACCCTCCGATATATCACCGTGTACATCCCCCTCCTCACAGATTATCAATTCGTCCCCACTGGAATCCACCATCTCAGCTCCCTGTGTACTTTGTGGAGGCAATTGCTGCTGGTCAATGTCTCCGCGGAGGAATTGATTATAATTAATTTTAATGAACATCATCTTCTCCACATTTTCTGGATGTAACCTCATACGCCGATTGCTGACAAGGTGAGCGGCGGCACTAAACACTCTTTCGGAGTACACACTTGTGGGAGGGCAACTTAGGTAGAATAAAGCCAGTTTGTGCAAGGGCCTCCAAATTGCCTCTTTTTCCTGCCAGTATAAGTACGGACTGTGTGACGTGCCTACTTGGATGCGGTCACTCATATAATCCTCCACCATTCTATCAATGTTGAGAGAATCATATGCAGTGACAGTAGACGACATGTCCGTAATCGTTGTCAGGTCCTTCAGTCCGGACCAGATGTCAGCATCAGCAGTCGCTCCAGACTGCCCTGCATCACCGCCAGCGGGTGGGCTCGGAATTCTGAGCCTTTTCCTCGCACCCCCAGTTGCGGGAGAATGTGAAGGAGGAGATGTTGACAGGTCGCGTTCCGCTTGACTTGACAATTTTGTCACCAGCAGGTCTTTCAACCCCAGCAGACCTGTGTCTGCCGGAAAGAGAGATCCAAGGTAGGCTTTATATCTAGGATCGAGCACGGTGGCCAAAATGTAGTGCTCTGATTTCAACAGATTGACCACCCGTGAATCCTTGTTAAGCGAATTAAGGGCTGCATCCACAAGTCCCACATGCCTAGCGGAATCGCTCCCTTTTAGCTCCTTCTTCAATGCCTCCAGCTTCTTCTGCAAAAGCCTGATGAGGGGAATGACCTGACTCAGGCTGGCAGTGTCTGAACTGACTTCACGTGTGGCAAGTTCAAAGGGCATCAGAACCTTGCACAACGTTGAAATCATTCTCCACTGCGCCTGAGACAGGTGCATTCCACCTACTATATCGTGCTCAATTGTATAGGCTTGAATGGCCTTTTGCTGCTCCTCCAACCTCTGAAGCATATAGAGGGTTGAATTCCACCTCGTTACCACTTCTTGCTTCAGATGATGGCAGGGCAGGTTCAGTAGTTTTTGGTGGTGCTCCAGTCTTCTGTACGTGGTGCCTGTACGCCGAAAGTGTCCCGCAATTCTTCTGGCCACCGACAGCATCTCTTGCACGCCCCTGTCGTTTTTTAAAAAATTCTGCACCACTAAATTCAAGGTATGTGCAAAACATGGGACGTGCTGGAATTTGCCCATATTTAATGCACACACAATATTGCTGGCGTTGTCCGATGCCACAAATCCACAGGAGAGTCCAATTGGGGTAAGCCATTCCGCGATGATCTTCCTGAGTTGCCGTAAGAGGTTTTCAGCTGTGTGCGTATTCTGGAAACCGGTGATACAAAGCGTAGCCTGCCTAGGAAAGAGTTGGCGTTTGCGAGATGCTGCTACTGGTGCCGCCGCTGCTGTTCTTGCGGCGGGAGTCCATACATCTACCCAGTGGGCTGTCACAGTCATATAGTCCTGACCCTGCCCTGCTCCACTTGTCCACATGTCCGTGGTTAAGTGGACATTGGGTACAGCTGCATTTTTTAGGACACTGGTGACTCTTTTTCTGAGGTCTGTGTACATTTTCGGTATCGCCTGCCTAGAGAAATGGAACCTAGATGGTATTTGGTACCGGGGACACAGTACCTCCAACAAGTCTCTAGTTGGCTCTGCAGTAATGATGGATACCGGAACCACGTTTCTCACCACCCAGGATGCCAAGGCCTCAGTTATCCGCTTTGCAGTAGGATGACTGCTGTGATATTTCATCTTCCTCGCAAAGGACTGTTGAACAGTCAATTGCTTACTGGAAGTAGTACAAGTGGGCTTACGACTTCCCCTCTGGGATGACCATCGACTCCCAGCGGCAACAACAGCAGCGCCAGCAGCAGTAGGCGTTACACGCAAGGATGCATCGGAGGAATCCCAGGCAGGAGAGGACTCGTCAGAATTGCCAGTGACATGGCCTGCAGGACTATTGGCATTCCTGGGGAAGGAGGAAATTGACACTGAGGGAGTTGGTGAGGTGGTTTGCGTGAGCTTGGTTACAAGAGGAAGGGATTTACTGGTCAGTGGACTGCTTCCGCTGTCACCCAAAGTTTTTGAACTTGTCACTGACTTATTATGAATGCGCTGCAGGTGACGTATAAGGGAGGATGTTCCGAGGTGGTTAACGTCCTTACCCCTACTTATTACAGCTTGACAAAGGGAACACACGGCTTGACACCTGTTGTCCGCATTTCTGGTGAAATACCTCCACACCGAAGAGCTGATTTTTTTGGTATTTTCACCTGGCATGTCAACGGCCATATTCCTCCCACGGACAACAGGTGTCTCCCCGGGTGCCTGACTTAAACAAACCACCTCACCATCAGAATCCTCCTGGTCAATTTCCTCCCCAGCGCCAGCAACACCCATATCCTCATCCTGGTGTACTTCAACACTGACATCTTCAATCTGACTATCAGGAACTGGACTGCGGGTGCTCCTTCCAGCACTTGCAGGGGGCGTGCAAATGGTGGAAGGCGCATGCTCTTCACGTCCAGTGTTGGGAAGGTCAGGCATCGCAACCGACACAATTGGACTCTCCTTGTGGATTTGGGATTTCGAAGAATGCACAGTTCTTTGCTGTGCTGCTTTTGCCAGCTTGAGTCTTTTCATTTTTCTAGCGAGAGGCTGAGTGCTTCCATCCTCATGTGAAGCTGAACCACTAGCCATGAACATAGGCCAGGGCCTCAGCCGTTCCTTGCCACTCCGTGTGGTAAATGGCATATTGGCAAGTTTACGCTTCTCCTCCGACAATTTTATTTTAGGTTTTGGAGTCCTTTTTTTACTGATATTTGGTGTTTTGGATTTGACATGCTCTGTACTATGACATTGGGCATCGGCCTTGGCAGACGACGTTGCTGGCATTTCATCGTCTCGGCCATGACTAGTGGCAGCAGCTTCAGCACGAGGTGGAATTGGATCTTGATCTTTCCCTAATTTTGGAACCTCAACATTTTTGTTCTCCATATTTTAATAGGCACAACTAAAAGGCACCTCAGGTAAACAATGGAGATGGATGGATTGGATACTAGTATACAATTATGGACGGGCTGCCGAGTGCCGACACAGAGGTAGCCACAGCCGTGAACTACCGCACTGTACTGTGTCTGCTGCTAATATATAGACTGGTTGATAAAGAGATAGTATACTCGTAACTAGTATGTATGTATAAAGAAAGAAAAAAAAACCACGGTTAGGTGGTATATACAATTATGGACGGGCTGCCGAGTGCCGACACAGAGGTAGCCACAGCCGTGAACTACCGCACTGTACTGTGTCTGCTGCTAATATAGACTGGTTGATAAAGAGATAGTATACTCGTAACTAGTATGTATGTATAAAGAAAGAAAAAAAAACCACGGTTAGGTGGTATATACAATTATGGACGGGCTGCCGAGTGCCGACACAGAGGTAGCCACAGCCGTGAACTACCGCACTGTACTGTGTCTGCTGCTAATATAGACTGGTTGATAAAGAGATAGTATACTCGTAACTAGTATGTATGTATAAAGAAAGAAAAAAAAACCACGGTTAGGTGGTATATACAATTATGGACGGGCTGCCGAGTGCCGACACAGAGGTAGCCACAGCCGTGAACTACCGCACTGTACTGTGTCTGCTGCTAATATATAGACTGGTTGATAAAGAGATAGTATACTCGTAACTAGTATGTATGTATAAAGAAAGAAAAAAAAACCACGGTTAGGTGGTATATACAATTATGGACGGGCTGCCGAGTGCCGACACAGAGGTAGCCACAGCCGTGAACTACCGCACTGTACTGTGTCTGCTGCTAATATAGACTGGTTGATAAAGAGATAGTATACTCGTAACTAGTATGTATGTATAAAGAAAGAAAAAAAAACCACGGTTAGGTGGTATATACAATTATGGACGGGCTGCCGAGTGCCGACACAGAGGTAGCCACAGCCGTGAACTACCGCACTGTACTGTGTCTGCTGCTAATATATAGACTGGTTGATAAAGAGATAGTATACTCGTAACTAGTATGTATGTATAAAGAAAGAAAAAAAAACCACGGTTAGGTGGTATATACAATTATGGACGGGCTGCCGAGTGCCGACACAGAGGTAGCCACAGCCGTGAACTACCGCACTGTACTGTGTCTGCTGCTAATATAGACTGGTTGATAAAGAGATAGTATACTCGTAACTAGTATGTATGTATAAAGAAAGAAAAAAAACCACGGTTAGGTGGTATATACAATTATGGACGGGCTGCCGAGTGCCGACACAGAGGTAGCCACAGCCGTGAACTACCGCACTGTACTGTGTCTGCTGCTAATATATAGACTGGTTGATAAAGAGATAGTATACTACTAATATTATATATACTGGTGGTCAGGTCACTGGTCACTAGTCACACTGGCAGTGGCACTCCTGCAGCAAAAGTGTGCACTGTTTAATTTTAATATAATATTATGTACTCCTGGCTCCTGCTATAACCTATAACTGGCACTGCAGTAGTGCTCCCCAGTCTCCCCCACAATTATAAGCTGTGTGAGCTGAGCAGTCAGACAGATATATATAATATTATATATAGATAATAGATGATGCAGCACACTGGCCTGAGCCTGAGCAGTGCACACAGATATGGTATGTGACTGAGTCACTGTGTGCTGTGTATCGCTTTTTTCAGGCAGAGAACGGATTATAAAGTAAACTGCACTGTCCTCACTAGTAAACTCTCTCCACTCAGTCTCTACACTTCTACAGTAACAGTACTCCTCCTAGTCAGCTCCAGTAAATCTCTCTCAGTCTCTTATAATCTAAATGGAGAGGACGCCAGCCACGTCCTCTCCCTATCAATCTCAATGCACGTGTGAAAATGGCGGCGACGCGCGGCTCCTTATATAGAATCCGAGTCTCGCGATAGAATCCGAGCCTCGCGAGAATCCGACAGCGTCATGATGACGTTCGGGCGCGCTCGGGTTAACCGAGCAAGGCGGGAAGATCCGAGTCGCTCGGACCCGTGAAAAAAAACATGAAGTTCTGGCGGGTTCGGATTCAGAGAAACCGAACCCGCTCATCTCTAGCTGCCGCCCACACTTCCTCTCTCTCAGTGCACTGCAGCTCGGCCACGGCTACCCACACAACCCCGCGGTGGCCGACCTTTATGTAATATGACGCCAGGCGTCATTACGTCTAACATGCAGTCCCTGACCCCCGCTGCCACGCGTGAGAAATCCAGATTTGCGGAGAGGGAAATAAAAACCGGGAGGTCTGCTGAGGTTTGAGGGGCAGCGGGAGGCTCATGTAAAAATCGGGAGCCTCCCGCTGAATGCGGGAGGGTAGGCAAGCCTGATATAGTGTAAGCTTGCGAGCAGGGCCTTCCTACCTCTATGATGGTTTTGTTTTATCATTGTTTTCAAACGTAAAGCGCAACGGAATTTGCTGCGCTATATAAGAAACTGTTAATAAATAAATATCTTGGTTATTTTTGTTATTCTAAGTTAGTAGCAGGTCAACAAAAAGCTGGGAATTGTAGTCCTAGAAAATGCCTTGTATATAAAGCCACTGGAATCATGGCAGCAATTTCACACTTGGTGAGGAACTGATGGATGCAGATGTGACGCTTTGTTCCTTGGCACTATATGGCGTGAGATGCTCGGTGTGACCTAGACGCTATGACGTGGATAGCCAGTTACGCACTTCTGCATTTTCGTAGCACAGCCGCAGGCAGTGTAAATTCGCACAATGCTGCATGGCGAGATGCACGTGTGGCTCAGTCATATTGTCCACCAGTCTTGTGCCTCTTTCCCAGAGTAGCACCCTTATTGCACTGTCCTAGCATGCACTTTAATACTGGTGTACACGGTGCCTGTACTTTGCGCTTTTAGCGCATCAGCTGTTCGAAAAAGACGCAAATTCAGAGAAAGTCCCGAGAGCCGGGACTCATGGCGCGGCTAATACCCCTTTTCCACTAGCTGTTTTTACCCGTGTTTTTGCACGGGGGCGCGCATCGACACGGATTTTTAGTAGGTGGAAATGGGTCAACACGGGTTGAGTGACCCGGGAATCCAACCCGGCTATTTACCTGGGTAGAACACGGTAATGACACGGATAGCGGTGCAGTGGAAACGGTCATTACACGTGTTTTCAGTCCCGAGTAACGCTCTGAGACGCTGATTGGCTGCTTCTGGGGCACTGGAAGATGATGTCATCCCTGGGAGACACGCTGGGCACATGCAGGCACCGCAGCAGCAAACAACACTACGCTGGGCACATGCAGGCATTGAGGCAGCAAACAAAACACTCTGAAGTCGCGCTGGGTACATACAGATATTTTTATTGCAGCAGCTTCCAAACAAACAGACAATATACAGCAGCAGAAGCTCCAGCACAGCAACATGGCTAGCCATACCTGGTCAGACACAGAGATCAAAGAGCTGCTTAATATTCGGGGCAGGTGTCTTCACCATGTGGCCCTCTAGCTGTTGTGGAAACACATAGCAACACATGCTGGTACATGTTGTTCCACAACAGCTGGAGGGACACATGTTGAAGACCCCATGCGTTATGTGGAATTTTACAGTGACATGTTTGCACTTAAATATTTTATATTGTTACCTCAGAAAATGTGTGCCAACTGTTTAAAAGAAAAAATATAATAACAACTTTTGAACCAAATTTTTATAACTGAAAAACGAAATAAACAAAAATTGTTTGCACACAAAAACTTGTCTGTCTTCTCTACTGCAATATTGTTTGAAGATTAGCTGCAATGGTGGCCCTTATGCACTCGCTGGCAGCGTCATGCCCCCCCACCAAGCCTGGTGCATCATGTACAGCGACCCCCGCCCCATGATCATGTATATTCCACTCGGGGAGAAAGTTTTCCTTTTGAATCTCACATATGTTATGGAGAATGCAGCAGGCCGCTACTATATCTGGCATTATTTTCAAGTCCACATCATTCCTCTTCATGAGGCAGCGCCAGCGTCCTTTTAAACGCCCAAACGCATTCTCCACTGCCATACGGGCCGAACTTAGGGCATGGGTATATGATGTCTGTTCGGGGGATAAGTGAACATGCTGGGTGTAGCCCTTCATTAGCCAGCGCTGTAATGGGTATGCTGCATCACCAATGAGATGGACCGGGATGTCCACACCATGTACGATCACCGATTTCTGTTAATAAAACATTAATATTATTACAGGGGTAAAACTTGACTATTGGTTTATGGGCAAACATTTCAGTTTAAGTAGTAAATAATCTTACCTCTCGAGGGAAAAGCCATCCACCAAGCTTGTCCTCAGCAATACTGTAAAGATCGGAGTTGGCGAGAACCCTTGCATCATGTGACCGTCCGGGCCACCCTATGAAGACATCTGTGAAACTAAAAATAAAGGTTTATGCATTATCATAAAACAGGCCAAGCCTATTTCAAACACATTAGTGAAACAGTGCTTACCAGTATTTGTGGTCCACTACCGCTTGCAGAACAATGGAATGCCAACCCTTACGATTATAATAGTCTGCTGGGTTGTCACGGGGGGCGATGATGGGGATGTGGGTCCCATCTATGGCACCAGCACACTGTGGGTAGCCACGCTTCTTAAACCCTTTTATAGTCTCATCTAGCCGCTGTCCTTGTGGCAAGGAAATAAAGCGATGATACATGGTATCCAGCAATGCCCGCGTGACCTGGTAGACAATCTTGCAGACCGTGCCAATCCCTACTCCAAATAAACTGGAAACTGTGCGATACTCTCCAGGGGTAGCATACCACCAGAGAGCAATCGCTAATCTCCTGGCTGGCTCAATGGGCTTACGGAACCTGGTGGTCTGCATGGTTATTGCGGGGGACAGTAGTTCCAAAACATACTCGAATGTAGCGCGAGACATCCTGAAGTTTGCCATCCACTGCTCCTCCTGATATGCTAGAATAGTCTGCATGAATGCTTCCCCATGTCTGCAATCTCTCATCCACATTCTTCGGCTTGGTGTAGAGTTCATTGTTATGAGAGAAATAACAACAGTGGATGATATACGCGCTCTCCTCCTTTTCAAATATTTGCGTCGATAGGTAGCCCTCTCTGCAAAGAATTGAGCTCTCCTTCTCCAGCTCTGCAGTAGGTAGCACAAGGTGAAAAGCTGCATCAAGCTGTCTGTAGCAGAAAGCAGCAGTAAACTGCAAACAGTCTGCGACTCCATGCTAGACACAGCTACTGCATCGGCGTCCATTGCTGCAATGCTGTGAGCAGGCCCCACCCCTCTGTTTTGGTCCTTTTGATGACATCATCTTGATGAGACAGTAAAAAGTCCATTTGTAATGACAGCAATAGGCTTTTACAGAGCTTACCCGGGTTAGGTGGAAACAGATCAGACACGGGAATAACCCGTGTCGAAGTGTAGTGGAAACGGGGGAGCCGACACGGGTTGTAGCCGTGTTAAACATCCCGGATCGGACACGGTACGTAGGTGGAAAAGGGGTATTAGTCACATTTCTCATACAGCAATGTTAGGCTAGGTGTGTATGGACACATCTGTACAGTAGTTGTCATTTAACCACTTAACTGACAATTGTTCCCTTCAAAACCGTTCATAAAATAGTTTCATTTTTGCATTTTTAAAAAAACTGTAATATAGTTTAAAAAGTTTTGTTTTTTTAAATATTATATTATTCACATCTGCAGAAATCAATCTCATCACATACGATCTGACCATGCCGGCTAAGTGGTAAAGAGTAAATCATTTATGATAATATATTTGGTGATACGTGTCCTTTAAGCTCAGTGCGTGTTGTCTCATTAAGCAAATCTCCTGTGGGTACAAGTAATTGGTTCTCTCGTCTTCTATAAATACCTCAGGTGTTTGGTGCGTCCACCTCTGTGCACTCTATAAATCTCCTCTGCGATGCTGCAATGACCGTGGCACATCTCCGCCACTGACCGCAGCGGCTCCGCACCGTCCCCGGACGCTGGTGAGCTGGATCTGATGGAGAAGGTGGCTGATTCTGCCACAAATATTCTGTGACTGAGTTCCACTACACTTGTGAGTGAATTACATATTGTATTGGTAATGAGTAACGGCTGGGAGTTGTAGTCCTGTTTGTATTTGGAAAAGTCTGTCCATAAAAAAGAAAACATTGTATAGAAGTCATTAATTATTAATTCACAGAAACAAACCTGAGCAGAACTGCAGCAAAGTTTCACCTAGAGTAACTCTAATTTCCCAGCAGAGGTGTCAGAATACTTATCCTACGTCTAGAGCCGGCCAAAGGCTTTCTATCTACTTTTTGGTATGGTTGGTGTAATACTGGTAAAATATATATTTTTATATTTTAATAAATAATATGGACTGTGTGTCCTAAGCACTAAAATCGGTCAAACCTTTTTCTCTATTAGAGTTTTTGCTATTCAATTGCCATTTTTGCTGGATTTGGATTTGCCGAACCGCTGTGACTGGTGTTGGATTTTGATTTGCATTCTTTTTTTCTTTTATTGACATAAAGGCTCAAATCACACAATTTGGGCCTTTTTTTGTTCATAGAGTATTATTAACCTCAATAATATTAATTTCCAGTCATTTCCTCTCAGTTTTGACCACCTCACAATATTGTTTTCCCCAATATTGGCCAAAGGCTGCAGCGAGCTGGCTGGTTAGTAAGTGACAGAGTAGGGGCACAAATATACGGCAGCTTACAGCACATCTGTGAAACACTGCCACAGCGTACTGGGGTACAGTGCACAGAACAGTACAAACAATAGATCTATATAATTTTTTTTCTTTTTGCTTCTTGAACTCGCAGCTCGGTTCAAATTGCATGGTTTCACGGGGCTTTGTACAAAGGGCCCTAGGGTAAAGCGCACCAAACAGTACAAACAATATATATATATATATATATATATATATATATATACAGGTTGAGTATCCCATATCCAAATATTCCGAAATATGGAATATTCCAAAATACAGACTTTTTTGAGTGAGAGTGAGATAGTGAAACCTTTGTTTTTTGATGACTCAATGTACACAAAGTTATTAAAAATATCGTATTAAATGACCTTCAGGCTGTGTGTATAAGGTGTATATGAAACATAAATGAATTGTGTGAATGTATACACACTTTGTTTAATGCACAAAGTTATAAAAAATATTGGCTAAAATTGCCTTCAGGCTGTGTGTATAAGGTGTATATGTAACATAAATGTATTCTGTGCTTATATTTAGGTCCCATCACCATGATATCTCATTATGGTATGCAATTATTCCAAAATACGGAAAAATCCAATATCCAAAATATGTCTGGTCCCAAGCATTTTGGATAAGGGATACTCAACCTGTATATATATATATATATATATATATATATATATAAAGTTGTCCTAGCAAGCGGCTTGCTAGGATGACTTTTTAATACTACTAAAAACGAGTGGGTTACAGCATTGAAAAACGTTTAAAATCGTTCTCAGTATAATTTGGAGTCACTTCCGCCACACTTCCGGTGACGGAGGACTCCGCTCGTCACTTCCGCCCCACTTCCAGCAGCGATTGCCAGTGATGTGCACCGGAAATTTTTCGGGTTTTGTGTTTTGGTTTTGGGTTCGGTTCCGCGGCCATGTTTTGGATTCGAACGCGTTTTGGCAAAACCTCACCGAAATTTTTTTGTCGGATTCGGGTGTATTTTGGATTCGGGTGTTTTTTTCAAAAAACCATCAAAAACAGCTTAAATCATAGAATTTGGGGGTCATTTTGATCCCAAAGTATTATTATCCTCAATAACCATAATTTCCACTCATTTTCAGTCTATTCTGAACACCTCACACCTCACAATATTATTTTTAGTCCTAAAATTTGCACCGAGGTAGCTGTGTGACTAAGCTAAGCGACCCAAGTGGCCGACACAAACACCTGGCCCATCTAGGAGTGGCACTGCAGTGTCAGACAGGATGGCACTTGAAAAAAATACTCCGCAAACAGCACATGACGCAAAGAAAAAAAGAGGCACACCAAGGTCGCTATGTGACTAAGCTAAGCGACACAAGTGGCCGACACAAACACCTGGCCCATCTAGGAGTGGCACTGCAGTGTCACGCAGGATGGCCCTTCAAAAAAATACTCCCCAAACAGCACATGACGCAAAGAAAAAAAGAGGTGCAATGAGGTAGCTGTGTGACTAAGCTCAGCGACCCAAGTGGCCGACACAAACACCTGGCCAATCTAGGAGTGATACTGCAGTGTCACGCAGGATGGCCCTTCAAAAAAATACTCCCCAAACAGCACATGATGCAAAGAAAAAAAGAGGCGCAATGAGGTAGCTGTGTGACTAAGATAAGCGACCCAAGTGGCCGACACAAACACCTGGCCCATCTAGGAGTGGCACTGCAGTGTCACGCAGGATGGCCCTTCAAAAAATACTCCCCAAACAGCACATGACGCAAAGAAAAAAAGAGGCGCAATGAGGTAGCTGTGTGACTAAGATAAGCGACCCAAGTGGCCGACACAAACACCCGGCCCATCTAGGAGTGGCACTGCAGTGTCATGCAGGATGGCACTTCAAAAAAATACTCCCCAAACAGCACATGACGCAAAGAAAAAAAGAGGCGCAATGAGGTAGCTGTGTGACTAAGATAAGCGACCCAAGTGGCCGACACAAACACCTGGCCCATCTAGGAGTGGCACTGCAGTGTCACGCAGGATGGCCCTTCAAAAAAATACTCCCCAAACAGCACATGATGCAAAGAAAAAAAGAGGCGCAATGAGGTAGCTGTGTGACTAAGATAAGCGACCCAAGTGGCCGACACAAACACCTGGCCCATCTAGGAGTGGCACTGCAGTGTCACGCAGGATGGCCCTTCAAAAAAATACTCCCCAAACAGCACATGACGCAAAGAAAAATGAAAAAAAAAGAGGTGCAAGATGGAATGGCCTTGGGCCCTCCCACCCACCCTTATGTTGTATAAACAGGACATGCACACTTTAACGAACCCATCATTTCAGCGTCAGGGTCTGCCACACGACTGTGACTGAAATGACTGGTTGGTTTGGGCCCCCACCAAAAAAGAAGCAATCAATCTCTCCTTGCACAAACTGGCTCTACAGAGGCAAGATGTCAACCTCATCATCATCGTCCGATTCATCACCCCTTTCACTGTGTACATCCCCCTCCTCACAGATAATTAATTCGTCCCCACTGGAATCCACCATCTCAGGTCCCCGTGTACTTTCTGGAGGCAATTGCTGCTGGTGAATGTCTCCATGGAGGAATTGATTATAATTCATTTTAATGAACATCATCTTCTCCACATTTTCTGGAAGTAACCTCGAACACCGATTGCTGACAAGGTGAGCGGCGGCACTAAACACTCTTTCGGAGTACACACTGGAGGGAGGGCAACTTAGGTAGAATAAAGCCAGTTTCTGCAAGGGCCTCCAAATTGCCTCTTTTTCCTGCCAGTATACGTACGGACTGTCTGAGGTGCCTACTTGGATGCAGTCACTCATATAATCCTCCACCATTCTTTCAATGGTGACAGAATCATATGCAGTGACAGTAGACGACATGTCAGTAATCGTTGGCAGGTCCTTCCGTCCGGACCAGATGTCAGCACTCGCTCCAGACTGCCCTGCATCACCGCCAGCGGGTGGGCTCGGAATTTGTAGCCTTTTCCTCGCACCCCCAGTTGCGGGAGAATGTGAAGGAGTAGATGTTGACGGGTCACGTTCCGCTTGACTTGACAATTTTCTCACCAGCAGGTCTTTGAACCTCTGCAGACTTGTGTCTGCCGGAAAGAGAGATACAACGTAGGTCTTAAATCTAGGATCGAGCACGGTGGCCAAAATGTAGTGCTCTGATTTCAACAGATTGACCACCCGTGAATCCTGGTTAAGCGAATGAAGGGCTCCATCCACAAGTCCCACATGCCTAGCGGAATCGCTCTGTTTTAGCTCCTCCTTCAATGCCTCCAGCTTCTTCTGCAAAAGCCTGATGAGGGGAATGACCTGACTCAGGCTGGCAGTGTCTGAACTGACTTCACGTGTGGCAAGTTCAAAAGGTTGCAGAACCTTGCACAACGTTGAAATCATTCTCCACTGCGCTTGAGACAGGTGCATTCCACCTCCTTTGCCTATATCGTGGCCAGATGTATAGGCTTGAATAGCCTTTTGCTGCTCCTCCATCCTCTGAAGCATATAGAGGGTTGAATTCCACCTCGTTACCACCTCTTGCTTCAGATGATGGCAGGGCAGGTTCAGGTGTTTTTGGTGGTGCTCCAGTCTTCTGTACGCGGTGCCTGTACGCCGAAAGTGGCCCGCAATTCTTCTGGCCACCGACAGCATCTCTTGCACGCCCCTGTCGTTTTTTAAATAATTCTGCACCACCAAATTCAAGGTATGTGCAAAACATGGGACGTGCTGGAATTTGCCCAGATGTAATGCACGCACAATATTGCTGGCGTTGTCCGATGCCACAAATCCCCAGGAGAGTCCAATTGGGTAAGCCATTCTGCGATGATCTTCCTCAGTTGCCGTAAGAGGTTTTCAGCTGTGTGCGTATTCTGGAAAGCGGTGATACAAAGCGTAGCCTGCCTAGGAACGAGTCGGCGTTTGCGAGATGCTGCTACTGGTGCCGCCGCTGCTGTTCTTGCAGCGGGAGGCAATACATCTACCCAGTGGGCTGTCACAGTCATATAGTCCTGAGTCTGCCCTGCTCCACTTGTCCACATGTCCGTGGTTAAGTGGACATTGGGTACAACTGCATTTTTTAGGACACTGGTGACTCTTTTTCTGACGTCCGTGTACATTTTCGGTATCGCCTGCCTAGAGAAGTGGAACCTAGATGGTATTTGGTAACGGGGGCACACTACCTCAAGCAATTCTCTAGTTCCCCGTGAACTAACGGCGGATACTGGACGCACGTCTAACACCAACATAGTTGTCAAGGCCTGAGTTATCCGCTTTGCAACAGGATGACTGCTGTGATATTTCATCTTCCTCGCAAAGGACTGTTGGACAGTCAATTGCTTACTGGAAGTAGTACAAGTGGTCTTCCGACTTCCCCTCTGGGATGACGATCGACTCCCAGCAGCAACAACAGCAGCGCCAGCAGCAGTAGGTTTTACACTCAAGGATGCATCGGAGGAATCCCAGGCAGGAGAGGACTCGTCAGACTTGCCAGTGACATGGCCTAGAGGACTATTGGCTTTCCTGGGTAAGGAGGAAATTGACAATGAGGGAGTTGGTGGTGTGGTTTGCGGGAGCTTGGTTACAAGAGGAAGGGATTTACTGGTCAGTGGACTGCTTCCGCTGTCGCTCAAAGTTTTTGAACTTGTCACTGACTTATTATGAATGCGCTGCAGGTGACGTATAAGGGAGGATGTTCCGAGGTGGTTAACGTCCTTACCCCTACTTATTACAGCTTGACAAAGGCAACACACGGCTTGACACCAGTTGTCTGCATTTCTGTTGAAATAATTCCACACTGAAGAGCTGATTTTTTTTGTATTTTGACCAGGCATGTCAATGGCCATATTCCTCCCACGGACAACAGGTGTCTCCCCGGGTGCCTGACTTAAACAAACCACCTCACCATCAGAATCCTCCTTGTCAATTTCCTCCCCAGCGCCAGCAACACCCATATCCTCATCCTGGTGTACTTCAACACTGCCATCTTCAATTTGACTATCAGGAACTGGACTGCGGGTGCTCCTTCCAGCACTTGCAGGGGGCGTGCAAATGGTGGAAGGCGCAAGCTCTTCCCGTCCAGTGTTGGGAAGGTCAGGCATCGCAACTGACACAATTGGACTCTCCTTGGGGATTTGTGATTTCGAAGAACGCACAGTTCTTTGCTGTGCTTTTGCCAGCTTAAGTCTTTTCTTTTTTCTAGCGAGAGGATGAGTGCTTCCATCCTCATGTGAAGCTGAACCACTAGCCATGAACATAGGCCAGGGCCTCAGCCGTCCCTTGCCACTCCGTGTCGTAAATGGCATATTGGCAAGTTTACGCTTCTCCTCAGACGCTTTTAATTTTGATTTTTGGGTGATTTTACTGATCTTTTGTGTTTTGGATTTTACATGCTCTGTACTATGACATTGGGCATCGGCCTTGGCAGACGACGTTGATGGCATTTCATTGTCTCGGCCATGACTAGTGGCAGCAGCTTCAGCACGAGGTGGAAGTGGATCTTGATCTTTCCCTATTTTTTTAACCTCCACATTTTTGTTCTCCATATTTTAATGCGCACAACTAAAAGCCACCACAGGTATACAATGTAGATGGATGGATAGTATAGTATTATATTACTTATGGAGGACGAGTGCACTGACGACACAGAGGTAGGTACAGCCGTGGCCTACCGTACTGCTATATATATATATATATAATATACTGTATAATAATAATAACGGACCTGGTGGACACTGTCAGCAGACTGCTAAACTAGTATGAAGAAAAAAAAAGCCACCACAGGTATACAATGTAGATGGATGGATAGTATAGTATTATATTACTTATGGACGACGAGTGCACTGAAGACACAGAGGTAGGTACAGCCATGGCCTACCGCACTGCTATATATATATATATATATATAATATACTGTATAATAATAATAACGGACCTGGTGGACACTGTCAGCAGACTGCTAAACTAGTATGAAGAAAAAAAAAGCCACCACAGGTATACAATGTAGATGGATTGATAGCAGGGGCGGATTGGGAACTAAAAGTGGCCCTGGAAAAATTTCATGAAGTGGCCTCATGTGGGCGGCACCAAATCAATGATAGGCGGAACCAACACCAAAGTAGGCGGGATTAGTACACAGGGCCACAACTA